>NC_068968.1:10018568-10749186 GCF_026419915.1 Harpia harpyja
CCTTGGGATGTTGAGACCAGCATGGTCCTCTTGCTAGGAACCAGCATGGTCCTGAATGTGGTTCAGGTCTTGTTTAAGGTTCAACAACTATTTAAGAAGATCACCCAGAGGTCTGCCCTGAGGCTGGATAATTATGAGTGGCATGGTGTGTGGGGTAGTATAGGCAAATGCCTATAGTGGTGTTCCAAAACACCTCCAGTGTTTTGGAACTTCACCCTTGAGCAAGTGCAGAATCCTGAAAAACTAGCAGAACATTTGGAAAAAGTATGCTGTCACCCCAACAATTCCATGGAGACACAAATTACTGCAATATGCTGGGGCCTGGCCAATGACTATTGAACCCTATTCAATACCACTCAGTACCCTCAAGGTGAGTAGAAGGTCTCTAGATCTAACAACAAGGTAACAGGCACTGTGGCCACTCCAACCCCCGCAACAGGCACTGCAACTGAACCAGTGAACCAACCCGTACCAGCATCAGTTGCCCCCATACACAAGAAGAAATATACAAAAAAATCAGTTCGCTTAGTGAAGGATGAAGATGAACCAGGGTCATCACAGGAACAGGAGGAAGAGGCAGAACCAGAGGTAATCACCCGATCCCTATCCTTGAATGAGCTGCAGGATAAGCGAAAAGATTTCAGTTGTTGTATAGGTGAGCATATTATCACCTGGCTGCTCTGATGCTGGGACAATGGGGCTAGTAGCCTGGAATTAGAGGGTAGGGAAGCCAAGCAGCTGGGATCGCTTTCCAGGGAAGGTGGCTTTGACAAGGCAATTGGAAAAGGGACACAAGCCATCAGCCTCTGGAGGTGACTCCTGTCAAGTGTGAAGGAAAGGTACCCCTTTAAGGAAGATGTTATATGTCAGTCAAGCAAGTGGACCACCATGGAGAGAGGTATCCAATATCTGAGGGAATTAGCTGTGCTAGAGATGATTTATTATGACTCAGAGAACGCAGAATCACCTAAAGATCCAGATGAAGTGCCATGCACACGACCCACGTGGAGAAAGTTTGTACGGAGTGCACCATCGTCCTATGCCAACTCACTGGCAATAATGACCTGGAAAGACGAAGAGGCACCGACAGTGGATGAAATGGCTCACCAACTCCGTCAATACAAAGAAAACCTCTCCTCCTCCCTACAAGCCTGCATTTCGGCTGTGGAGAAGCTGTCCCAGGATTTCCAGCAACTCAAAGAGGATATGTCCTACTTTCCCACCTGTAAGGACCAATGTCTCAGCTATTAGGAGTGAGCGCTCCTCTGCCCGAGACAGACAATATAGAAGGTAGACACCACGAGGTGCCCTGTGGTTTTACCTATGTGATCATGGAGAGGACATGAGGAAATGGGATGGAAAACCTACCTCGGTCCTAAATGCACAGGTACATGAGTTGTGAGGAAAAACCACCACAAAAGGGGATTCTCCCAGGAAAACTGCCGCTCCAGTTTCCAAACAGAGTAGAAGGGCTGATCTTATTTCTGATCCTCTTGAAGGGACTTCTATGTCAATTTTATGAGAAGTGAGTACTGGATACTCTGACCAGAATTAGAGGGGCCCTGCCTCCAGCCAGGTGGAGGAAAGGGATAACCGGGTCTATTGGACTGTGTGGATTCGATGGCCTGGCACGTTAGACCCACAGGAGTACAAGGCTCTCGTAGACACCAGTGCACAGTGTACTCTAATGCCATCAAGTTATAAAGGGGCAGAACCCATCTGTATCTCTGGTGTGACAGGGGGATCCCAAGAGCTAACTGTATTGGAGGCTGAAGTAAGCCTAACTGGGAATGAATGGCAGAAACACCCCATTGTGACTGGTCCAGAGGCTCCGTGCATCCTGGGCATAGACTACCTCACGAGAGGGTATTTCAAGCACCCAAAGGGGTATCAGTGGGCTTTTGGTATAGCTGCCTTGGAGATGGAGGGAATTGAACACCTGTATACCCTGCCTGGTCTCTCTCAAGACCCTTCGATTCTGGGGTTGCTGAGGGTTGAAGAACAACAAGTGCCAATTGTTACCACAACGGTGCACTGGTGGCAATATCACACCAACCGAGACTCCCCGATTCCCATCCATAAGCTGATTCGTCAGCTGGAGAGCCAAAGAGTGATCAGCAAAACTCACTCACCCTTTAATAATCCCATATGGCCAGTGCGAAAGTCTAATGGGGAGTGGAGACTAACAGTTGACTATCGCGGCCTGAATGAAGTTACGCCACCGCTGAGTGCTGCCGTTCCAGATATGCTAGAACTTCAATACGAACTAGAGTCAAAGGCAGCCAAGTGGTATGCTACAAATGACATTGCTAATGCGTTTTTCTCAATCCCTCTGGCAGCAGAGTGCCGTCCACAATTTGCCTTTACTTGGAGGGGTGTCCAGTACACTTGGAATCGATTGCCCCAGGGGTGGAAACACAACCCCACCATTTGCCATGGACTGATCCAGGCTGCACTGGAAAAAGGTGAAGCTCTGGAACACCTGCAATACATTGATGACATCATCATATAGGGCAACACAGCAGAAGAAGTTTTTGAAAGGGAAGAAAATAATACAAATCCTTCTGAAAGCTGGTTTTGCCATAAAACAAAGTAAGGTCAAGGAACCTACACTGAAGATCCAGTTTTTAGGAATAAAATGGCAAGACGGGCGTTGTCAGATCTCCATGGATGTGATCAACAAAATAGCAGCTATGTCTCCACTGACTAATAAAAAAGAAACACAGGCCTTGTTAGGTGTTGTGGGTTTTGGAGAATGCGTATTCCAAATTACAGTCTGATTGTAAGCCCTCTCTATCAAGTGACCCGGAAGAAGAATGATTTTAAATGGGGCCCTGAGCAACAAAAAGCCTTTGAATAAATTAAATGGGAGATTGTTCATGCAGTAGCCCTTGGGCCAGTCCGGGCAGGACAAGATGTTAAAAATGTACTCTATACCAGAGCTGGGGAGAATGGCCCTACCTGGAGCCTCTGGCAGAAAACATCAGGGGAGACTCAAGGCCGACCCCTAGGGTTTTAGAGTCGGGGATACAGAGGATCCGAGGCCTGCTATACTCCAACTGAAAAAGAGATATTGGCAGCATATGAAGGAGTTCGAGCTGCCTCAGAAGTGGTTGGTACTGAAACACAGCTCCTCTTAGCACCCCGACTGCCAGTGCTGGGCTGGATGTTCAAAGGGAGGGTCTCCTCTACACATCATGCAACTGATGCCATGTGGAGTAAGTGGATTGCACTAACCACACAACAGGCTTGCATAGGAAACCCCAGTCGCCCAGGAATTTTGGAAGTGATCATGGACTGGCCAGAAGGCAAAGATTTTGGAATGTCGCCAGGGGAGAAGGTGGCACGTGCTGAAGAGGCCCCGCTGTATAATAAACTGCCAGAAAATGAGAGGCAATATGCCCTGTTCGCTGACGGATCCTGTCGCATCGTGGGAAAGCATCGGAGGTGGAAGGCTGCTGTATGGAGTCCTACACGACAAGTTGCAGATACTGCTGAAGGAGAAGGTGAATCGAGTCAGTTTGCAGAGGTGAAAGCCATCCAGCTAGCGTTAGATATTGCTGAAAGAGAGAAGTGGCCAGTGCTCTATCTCTATACTGACTCATGGATGGTGGCAAATGCCCTGTGGGGGTGGCTACAGCAATGGAAGCAGAGCAACTGGCAGCGCAGAGGTAAACCCATCTGGGCTGCCACACTGTGGCAAGATATTGCATCCCGGCTAGAGAATCTGGTTGCAAACATATGTCACGTAGGTGCTCACGTACCCAAGAGTTGGGCCACTGAAGAACATCAAAACAACCAGCAGGTGGATCAGGCTGCCAAGATTGAAGTGGGTCAGGTGGAGCTGGACTGGCAACATAAGTGTGAATTATTTATGGCTCAGTGGGCCCATGACACATCAGGCCATCAGGAAGAGATGCAACATATAGATGGGCTCGCGATCGAGGGGTGGACTTGACCATGGAAACTATCGCACAGGTTATCCATGAATGTGAAACATGCTACAATTAAGCAAGCCAAGTGGTTGAAGCCCCTGTGGTATGGAGGATGATGGCTGAAATATAAATATGGGGAAGCCTGGCAGATTGACTATATCACACTCCCACAAACCCACCAAAGCAAGTGCCATGTGCTTACAATGGTGGTAACAACCACCAGGTGGCTGGAAACATATCCTGTGCCCCATGCCACTGCCCGGAATACTATCCTGGGCCTTGAAGAGCAAGTTTTATAGCGACACGGCACTCCAGAAAGAATCAAGTCGGACAACGGAACTCATTTCCGAAACAACCTCTTAAACACCTGGGCCGAAGAACATGGCATTGAGTGGGTATATCACATCCCCTATCATGCACCAGCCTCTGGGAAAATTGAGCGATACAATGGACTGTTAAAGACTACACTGAGAGCAATGGGAGGTGGGACCTTCAAACATTGGGATACACATTTAGCAAAAGCCACCTGGTTAGTCAACACCAGAGGATCTGCCAATGGAGCTGGCCCTGCCCGCTCAGAACTTTTACGTACTGTAGAAGGGGATAAAGTCCCTGTAGTGCTCATAAAAAATATGTTAGGGAAGACAGTCTGGGTTACTCCTGCCTCAGGCAAAGGTAAACCCATTTGTGGGATTGCTTTTGCTCAGGGACCTGGATACACTTGGTGGGTGATGTGAAAAGATGGGGAAGTCCGATGTGTGCCTCAAGGGGATTTGATTTTAGGTGAGAATAGCCAATGAATTAAACTGTATGATATTAGTTGCTACATAACCCTGCTACTGTATGTTATCATTACTATAATTGTTATAGGCTATATCCATAGTACTACAGTAAGAATCACTTAGACCAAGCAAGAATGAACTGTGATAAAACTGAGCAAAGCGTAGTAGTGATGGAACCAGAACTGACTCCAGCATGCAACAATCCAACAGTGCACACCATCCTCCTGCTGCATCTAATGTCACCAGCTCGTCATACTGCACTGAAGCCCATCCTGTTCTGCCGACTGAGAGGACTTTGCACCATCCCTCCTGCCCAGAAAGACTGGTATGACAGATGGACCCCAGAGTTGGGAACTAAATGAACTCAATGAACATTTTATGAACATGACCCATAAACTAAAGGAATGATATCTCTGTGTGTATACATATATTCATATATATATATATAGTTGTTTATATTTCTCAAAGGGATGGAAAAGGTGATGATGATTGACCGGGATGTAACTGAAGGTATGGGAACTGAGCATGACGTCAATGGTATAGAATAAGGGGTGGATACTGTCCTGGTTTCAGCTGGGATAGAGTTAATTGTCTTCCTAGTAGCTGGTACAGTGCTATGTTTTGAGTTAGGTATGAGAAGAATGTTGATAACACCGATGTTTTCAGTTGTTGCTAAGTAATGTTTAGTCTAAAGTCAAGGATTTTTCAGCTTCTCATACCCAGCCAGCGAGAAGGCTGGAGGGGCACAAGAAGTTGGGAGGGGACACAGCCAGGGCAGCTGACCCAAAGTGGCCAAAGGGGTATTCCATACCATGTGACATCATGCCTAGTATATAAACTGGGGGTGGGGGGACCGCCGCTTGGGGACTAGCTGGGTGTCAGTGAGTGGGTGGTGAGCAATTGCATTGTGCATCACTTGTATATTCCAATCATTTTATTATTATTATTGTCATTTTATTAGTGTTATCATTATCATTATTAGTTTCTTCTTTTCTGTTCTAGTAAACTGTTCTTATCTCAACCCATGAGTTTTACTTTTTTTCCTGATTCTCTCCCCCATCCCACTGGGTGGGGGGGAAGTGAGTGAGCGGCTGTGTGGTGCTTAGTTGCTGGCTGGGGTTAAACCACGAGATACATCTATATGAATGTGAAATTCTTCCAGTGTTCGCAAATTATGGTATTGCTTGTATGAGAACAGTAAATCAAGGTAGCTTACAAAAAACCCTGCAAGGTCATCCTAAAAAACAGCTAGCTAGTTTTCAATATTGAAAATCACATCACATAAGTGCATTAATCATATGCTGGAGGATGCCTCAGTTTTTGTCCCATGAGACAGGGACACCTCAGGGCCCTGTCAGAACGAGGCTCCAGGCCATCAGAGCAACAACTGCCTTGCAAGCCTTGCCTTGCAAGGACTTTTAATTGAAAAATTGTATACAATCTTATAAATTCCTTTCTAATATGCTTAACCAAGTAATAAAGATCCTAATTTTCATCAGCTCATTTTTGAACAGGATGGAAAGGTTCTAATGTTCTTATATTACAGGGTCAAATTGGCAGAGTATGAGCCTGTAACTTCCCAATACAAACATAGCATCAGAAGGTGATTGAGAGTTGCTAATTTATCTTCAGTGCTTGACATGCACTGCATGAATTTCTAGACTTTTGAGCAAAAATAGCACAGTATACCTTAGTTGTATACAGTATATTTTATGTTTATCATCAAAACATAGTTTAGTATTTCTAATGTCTCAAAATCACAATAAGGAAAAAAGTCACCAAGGACATGTTTTTGTTAATAGTTCTGTTTACTGGTATTTGTTACTGAATAAAGGTCAAGAAAATGTCTTTTAGCTACTCTGTTCAACCTTGATTTGAAAGCACTGTTAGTTACAGATGAAAAAAAAAGTGATTTCCATCGCTTACTGTACAAAATATATTATTTCATTTCAGGTTAAATCTGGTTATCCTCATCACTGTAACACAAATACAAGCTTAACTGTCCTTTAACAAAATTACTCTTACAAGGAAATTCTGACTTTTACAGTCTATTGTAGCCAATGTTTCATCTATTCATCTTCACAAGAAACCATCCACAGGAATATCTTTGTCGTGGTTTAACCCCCAGCCAGCAACTAAGCACCACACAGCCGCTCACTCACTTCCCCCCCCACCTAGTGGGATGGGGGAGACAATCGGAAGGAAAAATGTAAAACTTGTGGGTTGAGATAAGAAGAGTTTAATAGAACAGAAAGAAAATAATAATGATAATAATAACAACAATAAAATGACAATAATAATAATAAAATGATTGGAATATACAAGTGATGCACAATGCAATTGCTCACCAGCTGACGACTGATGACCAGTTAGTCCCCAAGCGGCGGTCCCCCCACCCCCAGTTTATATACTAGGCATGATGTCACATGGTATGGAATACCCCTTTGGCCACTTTGGGTCAGCTGCCCTGGCTGTGTCCCCTCCCAACTTCTTGTGCCCCTCCAGCCTTCTCGCTGGCTGGGCATGAGAAGCTGAAAAATCCTTGACTTTAGACTAAACATTACTTAGCAACAACTGAAAACATCAGTGTTATCAACATTCTTCTCATACTGAACCCAAAACATAGCACTGTACCAGCTACTAGGAAGACAATTAACTCTATCCCAGATGAAACCAGGACAATCTTCAAAACTAAGTTAAGAGGATTTCACTATAAGCCCTTCAGTATAGAACTCTAGCTACATGATATCTTTATATGCTTCTGTTTTGGGTTTGTGTGGTGGGGTTTGTGTTGTGTAGGGAGAGGGTTACAGGGGTGGCTCCTGTGAGAAGCTGCTAGAAGCTTCCCCAGCTCCAAGTTGGACCCACCTCTGACCAAGGCCCACCCAATCAGTGACAGTGGTAGCGCCTCTGCGATAACATATTTAAGAAGGGAAACCTGCAGCCGGTGTGGAGATTGGAATGTGAGAGAAACACCTATGCAGATACCAAAGTCAGTGAAGAAGGAGGGGGAGGAGGTGTGCCAGAGGAGGTGATGCCCCTGCAGCCTGTGGTGAGACAGCAGGCTGTCCCCCTGCAGCCCATGGAGATGAGTGGTGGAGCAGATGCCCACCTGCAGCCTGTGGAGGACCCCACGCTGGAGCAGTTGGATGCCCCCGAAGATGGCCATGACTCCATGGGAAAGCCTGCACTGGAGCAGCCTGTGCCTGAATATCTGCGGCCCACGGAAAGGACCCATGCTGGACAAGTTTGTGAAGGACTGTCTCCTGTGGGAGGGACCCCACGCTGGAGCAGGGGAAGAGTGAAGAGTCCTCCCTCTGAGGAGGAAGGAACGCAGAGAGAATGTGTGAGGAACTGACCCCAACCCCCATTCCCAGTCCCCCTCCACCACTGGGGGGAGGAGGTAGAGAAAACCAGGTGTGGAGCTGAGCTGGGAAGGAAGGAGGGGTGGGGGGAAGGTGTTCTGAGATTTGGTTTTACTTCTCGTTATTCTTGTTTTGATTCGGTAGTAAATGAAATTGATTTTGTTTTTTTCCCCAAGTTGAGTCTGTCTTTTGCCCGTGACCATAAGTGGTGAGTGATCCTTCCCTGTCCTTGTCTCAATCCATGAGCGTTTCTTTATATTTTCTCCTCCTCATCCCACTGGGGTTGGTGGGCAAGGAGTGAGCAAGCAGCTTCGTGGTGCTTTGTTGCCAGCTGGGCTTAAACCACGACAGCTTCTTAAAACAAGTTTTACTATAAAAGCAGTAGTTCACTTTTTGCAGCATATAGTGTCAAAACATAATCTCAGATTTCATAGCTGTTAATAAAAATGAAATAAACAGACTAATTAGACTATGAACCAACTGAAACATAACTAGATGATTTCATAATAGAAAGTAGTGCTTTCTCTTACATGTGGAATTTCCATTGTATTATGAAATGCTACCCGTTAGTTAATGGCACACAACACTACTAGAAAATGAAAACTGCTCCAACAGCTATAACTGCTACAGAAATAATTAGACCATTATAGCGTCACTACAAGAAAAAATCAACTAGCAGTTTGGGGTTTATGAAAGGATAAATAA
Source organism: Harpia harpyja (assembly GCF_026419915.1). Taxonomy (NCBI): domain Eukaryota; kingdom Metazoa; phylum Chordata; class Aves; order Accipitriformes; family Accipitridae; genus Harpia; species Harpia harpyja. Next base: position 10,027,356 of record NC_068968.1, read on the forward strand.
CAGGACTGGAGTGTCTGCCTAATACAAGAGGATTATTTTATTAAGTAGATAAAAAGTGTAGCACACAAGCGGGAAGCTCCATGAGAGCAGTCTGCTGTAACTGGATTCATCCAAAAAACAGCCTTTCATGTATTTCACTGTGAGTGTGAAATATTTCTCTTTATATACAGAAATTTTGAGAGCAAAAATACCATGTCAGCATCTCCTCATCATGCCCATACTTTATAGCATAAAGTTTATGCTATACTTGATGTAATATTTTTTGGCAATATAACAGTACACTTAACGTGGAAAGCAAAAGAATCTACTGTTTTCCAAGACAGAAAACCTTTCTATGATGAATGAGAACACAACAAAAAACAGGAAACAGCAATGAAATATGCTAAATCAGTTTACAAAATATTTAATTATGGTAATCTCTAACTTAAGGCATCTATGCTCAACTGTAAATATGTACTTCAGTGTTCTCTTGAGCTGGTGCCTAAAATGGTACCTATCCACTTGTTCTAGACAGCCTTGGCATTATTCTAATACCAGTATTTATACTGAACATAATTAAAATATAGTTATGAAATGATGATGGAAAATAGATTTATATATTCAAATATATATATAAATAAAAAAATGGGAGAATTTCCTTTTTTAAATAACAACCATATTAAGCAGAAATTTAAAGTGTCCACTTCATTCCTCTTACAGATGGTAATGAATTGGACTCAGCATGCTTCTGGCAGTACCACTGAATGGTCACCTAACACAGATGAGCTCCATGATTCAATATTCATACCTGTTTTATAAGCTTTAATAATAATATTAAAATGATTTTTATATGCATTTCTAAGTATTTATAAATTTGAGGATTCATACAGACTGAAGTCAAGAAATTCACATTTTCTTTATTGCCTTGTACATTAAAACATAATGTATTATCAACAGAATACACCCAAACACAGCTACTTAAAACTATGAATTGTAAATATTAAAAATGCATCTGTAGCAATTCTAGAAAATACTTTTTTTAAAAAGTAAGCATCTATTTGGCAAACTAAAAAATTTAAGGCTTTAGAAAGGCTGAAGCTGTCACTTTCCTCAATGTAGTTCATTTTCACTTTTCAAGTAATGGATCATTTGTGTGTAATGCAGTATTTTCACCAATTTTTTTTTTATTGTAAATAAGTAGTAACAGAAACTGTAAATAAACCCGTTTTTTCAGCTACCTACGAAGAGAAATAATTGTATTGCTATTGCAAAACCCAGTTAAAACTTAACTTCTCCTGCTATGCAAACCAAATAAAAGTTGCTATAATCACGTAAAGTTTTGCAATAGCAATATTAACATTGGTATTAATGAAGTATGAATAGAAATGCATGCTTGTAGAAGGAAAAGATGGAAGAAGAGATCAAGAGCTGAAAGAATGGCATGCACTGAGAGCTACGGACATGATTAGTAGCAATAAAACAGGTAAACACTGAGAAGATATTGCTTGCACCAGGACCACAGTGCAGATGACTCGTTAGCAGAAAACTTGTGATGAGACCACAACACAGATGACGACTCAGCACAAGATCTGCAGGCCAATAAAATTGGATGACAACAACGTTAAAATGCATTGTATGTGCTGTTGCTCTTCCTGTTAACAGGAAGATGCACTATGGACATAATATATTAAAAATGAGGAAAATATTGACAATGGTCAGCAACCTTGCCTAAGATATTTAAGGTGGGTTAGATAAGCTAGAGTCTGAAACCAATGATCCCACCACAGCAACTACTGACTCCCAAAGGGCATAAAGGCCTGTCCAAAACCCAGTCTGTCATCACTAGTTAAGAGGAACCCAGAAATCATAGCAAGAACTCAACAGCCAGCATCTTTTGTCCTCTGTGAATGAGTGTGTAGATACAACTTATTTAAGAAATTAATTAAAATGAAAATCACCTTCCCCTTTCATGAAGTCTTCCACTGAGTTTTGTTACATTAATTCCTACAATTTGACTATATTATTAAAACATTAATAAAATCATTATCCTTGAAAGAGACTTTTGATAAGAAAGTAACAATGATCCATGTGAAACAGCACATACATGTAGAACAATTTTTTTTTAGTCTAAAGAAAAGCAATGAACATTTCTCTCTAAATGAAGACACATTAATTTTTTTATTTAAAAGTTGTTTTTAGGCAAAGCAAAAAGTAATAATATGAAGGATTACCAATAAATAAAACTAAGGAAACAACACTGCATACAAAACTTCTTGCAGCTATCAAAATGTTTTGGCTAAATTTTTATGTTTGGTTGGTTTCATTCAAATTTCCAAAAGACTGTCTGCTTGCTGATGGATGAAATATACATTTACTTTTGTACAGTCTTGATACAAAATATAGTTTTGTTAAAGCCTAAAATATTTGAAAAGATAAAAAACAAATTCTATTCTCAAATATTACAATAAAAAAAGACTGTATAACAGGACTTTGGTTTTGTTCCATCACAAAGAGAAGCTCTGAGCTGAAAGGAATTTTTAATCATCATCATCTGTTCCCCAACAGAGGAATCTGACTGTTCTCCCTGTTCTCTTAATATCCTCACAGATGGAAATCATGCAGCAAATAGGAGGAAGGCAGAGCCACACATGAATGTATAAGAGTAAAGAAAGGGGAGGGGAGGAAGAAGAAATGGGGTCTGTTTGCATGTGGGAGGGTTACAAGAGGGTTTGGGAAGGAGAGGGTGAAGTGGGACATATATGCAGAGAAGAAAGACATGGGGGGTCTGACTCATAGGGTGATATGTGCAACAGGAGAGAAAGTGGCAGGGGCAGAAGCATTGAAGGTTGCAGAGGAGTAGAGAGAGAAAGAAAAATGGAAGCTGGAAGCTTAGCTGAATGCAGGAGGGAAGGATGAAGTAACAGAGATGAAAACTAGAGAAAGAGACAGGGGTCATATTTGTGTGAAGAGAAACTGTAGGGGTAGACAGAAGATGATTTCAGCAACAGGTTGGGTATTGAGCCAAATAGCTTATTTGATTAAAGCATATCTTACAGAGGAAAAAACAAGAATTGAATTAAAAACAGTCACTATCGTTGTTAAAAATCTGCACCTTATTTCTAATTTGAATTTGTCTAGAATTTGACTATTTGTTTCTGTTGCACTGATTTTTGACAGTGTGAAGTAAAGATTCAGGATGTTACTGAAAGACAGTATAAAGATCTCAAATTTGCTGGCAAAACTCAGCTACTGATGATGCACAACACAACCAATGAGGCATATCATGCACTACTATATTAAAGATTTAAGGGGTCTCAAAACAGCAGTGACTGGAAAAAAACCTGAATGATCTTTTATAAAGATCTCACTGTCTCCATAAGCAATAGAAAATTGAAAAAAAAACCAAACCACATACAAAGCAAAGAACACAGGAGCTGAATCCATAACACAAAGTAAAAAGGTAAGGTTTTTGAACATCAGTCAGCATTCCAGGCCTATGAATGGAATCAGCTGTATCCCAGAGATAGCAGGGCTAAACTTCAGGCTCAGGTAAGACAGTGTACGCATATTTGAGTGAGCCTTAGACTACAGTGAGATCTCATTTACTCAAGATAATAGTTCATTTAGACACTCCAACTAGCAGAAAAGCTCAGATAATCTGGATATTATACATGATATCAACAAATAAAATATACCTACCTCAGTCCTTGGTTCCAAATGGGCTTGTTAGCTTCAGCGCAGCTAACAGCAGAAATATATGGAGTCAGCTGTGATTTGGTGCTATACCCAAATATATCACTACAGAGCATAATACAGAAAATATGAGTAATTCCACAAAACTCAGCTTAGATTTAATAGGATGTATTAGCTGCATCTCAGCACCAGCTATACTGAATCTGTAGGCATTTCTCCACTTGATACCTTGTAGCCCTCCCTTCCAAGAAGGCCAAGAAAAGGGCTTGCTAGGTCAGGCAGAATACTGGGCTTTATTTGCAAATGCCTCTGACCTAATAAGCCCACTGGAGCTAAAAAGTGCTGTAATGTACAGAAAGCAGCAATGGAGTCATCTTAATTTCAGAAGAGCTGGAGTGAATAAGCCAAGCTGAACCAAAGCCAACTGCAGATATGATGGCATGAACAGGGTGCAGAGGTAGCCCAAGAGCCTGAGTTAGGAATGGCTTCTCAGATCCTGTTACAGGCATTATAGAAATAGCCATGCTGTTTCTGAACGTGCCAGCATAGCTGCAATCATGCAGTGCTGCACCTGAGCTAATAAAACCTGTCACCTCTGACTTGTTTCTTCATCAGTGACATAGAGAATTTGCATCCCAAATATTCCATCCAAATCCGAACAGCTGCAAAGATGGATGTGATGACCTTGCTGAATTCCACCTTAAAAACTAGTTACATATGTCTAGGTATAAGCTGAACATACATAGCTGAAACCTGAATCCAATGATAAATTCAGACAACTTTCTTTTGCCCTTTATATGTACAAGCATAGCTCTACCTGTTTGCAGTTGCAAGTGTTCAGCACATCTACTCCAATGTATGTCAGCATGAGCATGAATAAAACAAGAAACACAAACTCAGTGTCCAATTAATGTGTGTGTGGGTGGGCAGGTTGGAACCATGCATTCATTTTGAAATAGAAATTTTATGGTTGTATCAGGAATGCACGCTAGTATTCCAGAGTAACATTTGCACTGCACTTAGTATTACAGTGAAAATCCCAGAAATGTCTGCTGGGGGGAGGGGGGGAAGGGGAGGGGAAAATCCCACTAAGAGCAGATCACTGATAGAATACATTAAATAAGGCCTGTGGCCATAGAATGGATTTGGAGAAGAGAAACAAATAGTAGAAAACTATTCAGAACTGTATGAGGTACGGATCTGGTATGAAAAGGATATCCAGTTATTAAAGGCTGTATCACAATATATATGCTAGAGGAAGCTAAATTCAGACTTAACAGACAAGTCAGATTCTTGAATTGTCTATTTTTGAATGCTTGACTTTGCAAAATGAAAGTTTTTTAAAAAAATTTCTAGGGATATAATTTTAACTATGTTAATTATAAGAATGCTTAAATACACAGAAACCTGAAAGAGATAATAGGCTATCTGCTTGTGATTAAACAGTCCAACAGCTAAAAGGAGTAGGTCATGAAAAGCATAACTGCAATCTTACTTATACCACCTTGAATCAATAGTTGGAACTTATGAAGATGTTTGCATCTGCTGTCATTAGACAAATCCTTCTAGAGAGAATTGATATAGGCTTAACTGAGGTGCATATTTTGACAACCTGCGCAGATTTTCTTTGCTGAAGGAATGGAGGCACCTTTGAAGGTTCTATAGGATATACTTTTGAAAGTATTTGCATGAAGTGGTAACTCCACAAGATTATACAACTAAATTCAAAATTCTCTACTCTAGAACACATAATTCATGAACATACGAAGTTCCTTCCTCTACCTTAGGTCCTTCTTTTAGGGCAAGCTGAAATTCAAGTAAATTGAAATGAACATAAAGTAGGAGAAGAAAGAATTCTGTGGCTTGGAATTGCTTTTTGCATCTGAAAGATTTCATTTGATTTTTATTAGCTTTTCCCTAAACCTAGGAAAAAGAGTAAACATTGGGAGTTTAGAGGGTCTCTTGCAACTTGATTTTGATTGTGTGGGAGATTGCATGATATATTATGAGCAAGTGAAAACAGAATTAAATGATCCTCATGGTTTCAGTGAATTAAACCCCCTTATTCTGAAAGCAGAAATACCATAGTAAGGTTCATGATCAGTGAGAAAAGTTGGGACTAGGAGATAATAGTGGAGAAGGGTGAGATAGAAGGGTATTCTAGCTGCTTTTCCATAAAAAGATGCAGAGTTCATTCTGAAAGGAGAAAAGAGAGGGAATGATCTTTAGAACACTAAGGGTTTCTTGTTAGTAGGCAACCACTAACACCTACTGAGATATTTATCTGTGGTATATGTGTCACAAGAAATAAGAAACAGTTGGTAGAACACTCTCTGTTGTAGTCAGAGAAACAATTATTATGCCTCCTTACTCAGACAATGGTACCAGTTGGTTATCTGGAAAACAGGAGAACACAGCTCTTTTAAAAATATTCCAGTTGATTTTTTCTGTATTAAAATGTACTGTTTGGTTTTATGTGTTGCTCGATATAGGTTTTTTTAGTATGTAAGAAAGAAGTTTATCTTGTGATTGAAAAAAGGTGTATTTTATTAGACAATCATAAAATATTTCTTTGTTAAAATATTTGTTATGATCTCTGAGTCGTCAGAAGAAATTGTCTTTAATCAATTTACTGGACTCTCTGTCAACTTGATAAAAGAATCATGTGTAGCTTAATCTTTAAAAACCCTAAGTCTCTTACTCCTATGTTTTCAATCCAGTGGATAAAACTTCCCAAGTCCAGGTCATCATCAATGGTACCATCATGAAAACATGGTTAGAATAACAAGTTCTGTTTTCTCAGGCCTCCTTTCTCAGTCAATTTAAGGGACTGTCTTTTTCATTAAATGTTGTCTGAGAAGCTAGAAGGACTAGAGTGACCTCATACCAACCAACTCTAGAAAAAGATGCCACAATCTGGTTAAAAAAAGTTCCTCCCCTTTCCCCTTGTACAGATTTCTGCAAGGCCCACAGGACATTACTGAGAAGTGACCTAGCCTCTAACAACCCAGCCAAGAGAAGTGAGATAGGATGTATTTTTCCACACATGCATCTCCTTAAAGTAAAGAGAAGTTATAACACACACAAATTAGATTAAGATATTTACTTCATTTTTTGATAGGTGATGGACAGGGAAAAAATATAACAAAGTCTTTCTCTATTGGAGTATTCTATGATGCATTGACACTGAGTGGATGTATGAAGTTAGTTCAACATGGCTAACAGCAAATTTAGAAGAAACTGAAATGTAAGTAAATGATGGTTATTTTTCATTAACGTATATAATTTCTAATCGACCTTTTAATTTTGGTTATATATCTGCAACATGCTCTGCTACCTTATTTATTATTTTCAGTTATTCATTCCTATGTCAACTTTATTGAATTTTCTTCATCAGTGTGATCCTTTCTTTAGGAAGCATGTCATTTATTATGTTCTGTTAACACACAAAAAATAAGGGATCTTGCTATAAAGGATGATTGTCTTTGACAACTTGTTTTATTTCTCTGCTATCTATTAGCAACATATGAGCTGTTTTTTGTACTGGGACTGGCTGGGATGGAATTAACTTTCCTCATAGCAGCCCATATAGTGCTGTACTTTGCACTTGTGGTTAGAATGGTGTTGATAATGCACCAATGTTTTGGCTATTGCTGAGCAGTGCTTGCACAGTATAAAGGTTGTCTCTCCATCCCCCTCCTCCAAAGGCTGGTAGACTGGAGGTGGACAAGAGCTTAGGAGGGGACATAGCTGGAACAGCTGACCCGAACTGACCAAAGGGACATTCCATACTATAGGACGCCATGCTCAGCAATAAAAGCAAGGCTCATCCCCTGCACTCTGAGTGTGCTGACCCCTGCGATTTCCCCAAATGCGGGAAACTCGACTGCTTAAGTTGTGGTAGTGGGGGACTGCGTTCGCACTCTCCCCTGGCTGATACAAATTTAGCAAAAGCCACCTGGTTAATCAACAGTAGGGGATCTGCCAATCAGGGTGGCCCTGCCCAATCAGAAATTTTACATACTGTAGAAGGGGATAAAGTCCCTGTAGTGCACATAAAAAATATGTTAGGGAAGACAGTCTGGGTTACTCCTGCCTCAGGCAAAGGCAAACCCATTCATGGTATTGCTTTTGCTCAAGGACCTGGGTGCACTTGGTGGGTGATGCGGAAGGATGGGGAAGTCCAATATGTTGTGGCGGGTTGACCCTGGCTGGATGCCAGGTGCCCATCAAAGCTGTTCTATCACTCCCCCCTCCTCAGCTGGACAGGGGAGAGAAAATATAACAAAGGGCTTGTGGGTCGAGATAAGGACAGGAGAGACCACTCACCAATTACAATCACAGGCAAAACAGACTCAGCTTGGGGAAAATTAACTCAATTTATTACCAATCAACCAGAGTAGGGTAATGAGAAATAAAACCAAATCTCAGAACACCTTCCCTCCACCCCTCCCTTCTTCCCGGGCACAACTTCACTCCCGGATTCTCTACCTACACCCCCCCCCAGTGGCGCAGGGGGCCGGGGAATGGGGTTTACGGTCAGTTCATCACATGTTATTCCTGCTGCTTCATCCTCCTCAGGGGCAGGACTCATCACACTCTTCCCCTGCTCCAGCGTGGGGTCCCTCCCACGGGAGACAGTCTTCCACGAACTTCTCCAACATGGGTCCTTCCCACGGGCTGCAGTTCTTCACGAACTGCTCCAGCATGGGTCCTTTCCATGGTGTGCAGTCCTTCAGGAGCACACTGCTCCAGCGTGGGTCCCCCACGGGGTCACAAGTCCTGCCAGAAAACCTGCTCCGTGGGCTCCTCTCTCCACAGATCCACAGGTCCTGCCAGGATCCTGCTCCAGCACGGGCTTCCCATGGGGTCACAGCCTCCTTCGGGCACCCACCTGCTCTGGCGTGGGGTCCTCCACGGGCTGCAGGTGGAGATCTGCTCCACCGTGGACCTCCATGGGCTGCAGGGGGACAGCCTGCCTCACCATGGTCTTCACCACAGGCTGCAGGGGAATCTCTGATCTGGCGCCTGGAGCATCTCCTCCCCCTCCTTCTGCACTGACCTTGGTGTCTGCAGGGTTGTTTCTCTTACATGTTCTCACTCCTCTCTCCGGCTGCCGTTTCTGTCTATCCTGCAACTTTTTTTCCTTCTTAAAAATGTTATCCCAGAGGCGTTACCACTATCGCTGATTGGCTCGGCCTTGGCCAGCGGCGGGTCCGTCTTAGAGCCGGCTGGTATTGGCTCTGTCGGACACAGGGGAAGCTTCCAGCAGCTTCTCACAGAAGCCACCCCTGTAACCCCCCCGCTACCAAAACCTTGTCACACAAAGTCAATACATATGTGCCTCAAGGGGATTTGATTTTAGGTGAGAATAGCCAATGAATTAAATTGTATGATGTTAATTGCTATATAACCCTGCCACTGTATGTCATCAATTACTATAATTGTTGTATGCTATATCAATGTTATTACAGTAAGAATCACTTAGATCAAGCAAGAATGAACTGTGATAAAACTTAGCAAAGCGCAGTAGTGATGGAACCAGGACTGCCTTCAGCATGCAACAATCCAGCACTACACACCATCCTCCTGGTGTGCCCAATGTCACCCGCCCGCTGCACTGCACTGAAGCCTGATCCTGCTCTGCCGACTGAGCAGACTTTGCACCATCCCTCCTTCCCAGAAAGACTGGTATGACAGATGGAGCCCAAAGTCATGGACTAAATGACTCAACAGACATTTTATAGGGATGGCCCATAGACTAAGGGAATGATATCTCTGTGTGTGTATATATATCTCAAAGGACAGGAAAGGTGATGGTGATTAATTGAGATGTATTGGAAAGTGTGGGACCTGGGCATCACATAAATGGCATAGAAAAAGGTGGATACTGTCCTGGTTTCGGCTGGGATAGAGTTAATTGTCTTCCTAGTAGCTGGTATAGTGTTATGTTTTGGATTTAGTATGAGAATACTGTTGATAACACACTGATGTTTTCAGTTGTTGCTAAGTAATGTTTAGTCTAAAGTCAAGGATTTTTCAGCTTCTCATGCCCAGCCAGCAAGAAGGCTGGAGGGGCACAAGAAGTTGGGAAGGGACGCAGCCAGGGCAGCTGACCCAAACTAGCCAAAGGAATATTCCATACCATATGATGTCATGCCCAGTATAAACTGGGGGGGAGTTGGCCAGGAGGGGCGGATCACTGCTCGGGAACTAACTGGGCACTGGTCGGCATGTGCTGAGCAATTGCATTGAGCATCACTTGTTTTGTATATTCCAATTCTTTTATTTTTATTATTATTGTAATATTATTATTATTATTATTAGTAGTAGTAGTAGTATTTTCTTCCTTTTCTGTCCTATTAAACTGTTCTTATCTCAACCCACAAGTTTTACTTTTTTTCCAGTTCCCTCCCCCATCCCACTGGGTGGGGGGAGTAAGTGAGCAGCTGCGTGGTGCTTAATTGCCATCTGGGGTTAAACCACAAGATGTCTGTATTCTGAAGCAACTGCTACATGTAATGAGGCTCTGCTTCCCAGGAAGTGGCTGGACATAGCCTGCTGATGGAAAAATAGAGAATAAATCTCCTTTGTTTTTGCTTTTCTTCCCCACCCCCCCTTCTTCCCAGGCTCAGCTTCACTCCTGACTCTTCTACCTCCTCCCCCACTGAGTGACTGAGGAGGGGTAGGGAATGGGGGTTGTGGTCAGTTCATAACACTTTGTCTCTGATGCTCTTTCCACCTCACAGTTTTCCCCTGCTCCAGTGTAGGGTCCCTCCCATGGGCTACAGTCCTTCACGAACTGCTCCAGCATGGGTCCTTTCCATGGGGTACAGTCCTTCAGGAACAGACTGCTCCAGTGTGGGTCCCCCACAGGCTGCAGCTTCCTTCAGGGCATAATCACCTGGTCCGGCATGGGGTCCCCCATGGGCTGCAATTTGGATATCTGCACTGATGTACTCCATGGGCTGCAGGGTGACAACCTGCTTCATCATGGTTTTCTCCACGGGCTGCAGGGGAAATCTCAGCTCCAGCACCTGGAACACCTCCTCCCCCTCCTCCTTCACTGACCTTGGTGTCTGCAGGATTGTTTCTCTCTCAGTTTTCCTCACTCCTCTCTCTCACTGCTGCTGCACAGCATTTTTACCCTTTCTGAAATACATTATCACAGAAGCGCCACCAGCATTGCTGATTGGCTCAGCTTTGGGCAGTGGCAGGTCCATTTTGGAGCCAGTTGAAACTGGCTCTGCCCATCATGGGGGCAGCTCCTGATGGGAAGCCATCCCTGCATCCTCCCGCTACCAAAACTCTGCCACATAAACCCAATACATTTTTGTATATAACAATGGATGCACAGATGCTTAAGTATGCATTTGCCACTGTCTCTATTGTTTTCACTGATGACTTTATCCAGATGCATATTCTTTAATTCCATTTACACTTGGAACAATGGAAAAAAAACCAAAAAAGATTTCCTCTGCAGAGAGTTAATGACAGAATCACTAATAGAGTAGCACTTCTCTACATGAAGTACTGTTTCCAGAAAATTTTTTAACACCTGAACAAAGAATCTGAATTGAAATCTGAATCTGAAATGAAAAGCAGAATAAGCCACTACTGAAACACTGAAACCCACATCAAAGCAGTCTCTAAAAGACACAGTAAGCATGCAGTATACATGTATTTGGTAAATAAGAACTGTAGAAAAAGTGCAATTAAACAGACCATTAAAAAACCTAACCCTAACACATGAATTCCACACTTTATGGAGCCGTTTCTAATGTTTTCTCAGAGAAGAAACTGTCATTATTAATCACAAACTTTCACTGCTGTACACTTGCAAAATACAATTCTAACTTAAACCATGCCGTTTTTTGTCATTAAAAAGAATTTCAGAGTTAATCTGCTTAAACACCTTCAACTGTAAAGACATATAAGACAAAAAGCACAGATAAAGAAGATACTGAGAAAGCCGAGTGGTGAGTGAAAGTCAGAAAGGCCACCAACATTTTGTTCTTCAAAGGGCAGCATTAAATATCAAGTCAAAGCACTAATAATAATAATTTTAGATTATCTCATCCAAACTTGCCATTAGAGAACAGAAAACTAGTAATATCAGAGTCACTGCTTTTCTGAACTGTTTTGTCTTTCTTTCCTCTGCTAACTTCTTCAGAGTTAGCATCCTTATCTTTTCTAGCTGATTTGGCCAGTCTCACGGTATGCTAGCCAAGTTTTAACTGTCCAAAGAACATAGAAAAGTGTGATGGTTCGAGCACAGTGTAACATTACAGAGGGCAGGCAAGCATGGAAGTTATCCAGAGGACTTACAGCCCAGAAAAAAATGATAGAATTAAGAAGTTTCTTGCAAATCCAAAGTCAGGAGACAGAAATTTTTTTTGATGGATTTGGACTGCAAACTGGGCATGAGAATCAGTGAAAGACTTCCACTAATTCCTTCTCTAATTGTATTAGTATGTTTCAAGTTGCCCTAGACTCTGAAAACCCTGAAGGATAAAGTTGTTAAAAGATGAGGTTTTATATTTATTAGCAGAGATGTCTAGAGAAGCTGATTACCAGTGTATGTCTTAAAAAATCTCAGGACAATGCTGTTAGTTTCCATTTTAATAAAGTCAATCACATGTACTAATATAATAATTTAATATAATCTAATGGAATAACAGCAGAAAATTCCAATAAGTCAAAGATTTCATCAGTGCACTTTTACTAAAGCTAGTTAGTACTCAGGAATTATAAAGTCTAAATATTTACTAAGTCTTCATTAATTAAATGGTTCTTAAACACCTTGCAGTATAATTTTGAAGACAAATCTAGCAATATATAAAACAAAGTGTTGCATATTAACCAATACCAGAGGGTACTAAACCCACACATTTTCCAGCTTCTGAGAGAATCAGATCGATACAGTTGCCTGAATCTGGTATCATCCCATCAATTTGAAACTCTCTCCAATCATTGATGAATAATATAAACTGAAGATTAAAAAATAAATCAAGAGCATCTGAAAAACTGAATAATTCTGCTGAACAATGTATTTTCATAAAGAGAAAACCCATATGAATGATAATCCAAATTTGAGTTACTAAAACTGAAACACTACCCAGTCATTAAGTTTCTTTAAATACAAGTATAGCATTAACAATATAACCCTATTGTTAAAGGAAGTATTATTTAATATCTTTTCAGGAGAAAAATGAAGATATGGCAGAGAGACATTGTAGCAAATTCTGTTCTTGAATGGTTACAGAAAAACTCACAACAGATTTGAATAGCTCACTCCACTCCTATCCTGGTAGAAGCTAAGATCTCCAAAGATTTGCAACATGGGTGACTTTTGAGATCAGTCATAAGAATGCAAATAAAGGCAAATAGAAAAAAAATATATTTTACACTATGGAAACAATACATATGAACATATGCTGTGAGAAAAGAAAAAAAAATACCTGAAACAAGTTCCATAACAATATAAATAGGTTGTCGTTGTGTGCAAACTCCTATGAGTTTTACAATATTAGGATGATCATACTGTTTGAGTATTCTGCAAAACATACAGTAAATTTATTATATTAATAAACTTTATTGTATAAACTGATTAAGTATCATAGGAAAATATCTTAAACTCTTAATATTATTTTAATGGAACATGTCATTAGTGTTATCATAAAAAAAAATCAATATAACAAATCAATCATCATAGTGTTTGAATGAGGGCACATCAACTCACTTATAAATCAAGACTGAATGCTATATTATTTTTATTATTATTCTACTATTTGTCTACATAACAAAAGAACTGAAAAATGGCCTGATAGATCTGTAGTTCCTCAAGAACCCCTGTAATTAAATAACATTTCAGTGGTGGACCAATAGCAGTTAGGTTAAAAAAGCCTGCACAGCACTTCCCTATATTTTCCTTCTGCACTGTTCAAATGCACACTCAATCCAATTTTACTTTAAGAGATTAATTTATTTGTACAGTAAGTTTTAAAAGAATATAAAGACAGCAATTTCAACTTTGGGAATTAAACAAAAACATTTACGTCTTCTTACACAATGCTTTAATAAGAACATTTGCAATCTAAAACAGCATGCTATAATTTACAAGTATAATGAAGAGCTAGGAAGAATTCTGGAGAGACATTACAACTTTTAAATGTTTCTTCTACTATTTGCTAACTTAAACCACGCCTTCTTTTTTTCATAAGAGTACAATATTAACCTACTTGGTACATACATACTCAGACACAGCATATTTATTTTTCTTTCATTATAAGACTGTTCTACCAGTGGCAGGCTGCTTAGCAAATGAAGCATCTCTGCAGCAACTGAGTTATGAGCCATTTAAAGATGTTCAATAGCTGTAATGGCTGATATTAGTGATTTATATAATGTCTTATAGTTTTCCTTATTGATCATACTAGTTTTTGAGTAAAAATGAAAATATATCAAGTTCCCTAGCAAGAACAGAAAAAGATAATTTAAACAGTTTCAAAATTATCTCGATATACCTCTCTACCCTGATGAAATTTATATACCCTGAAGATATTTATATACCCATATAATCAGCCTATATTCAGAATAATTAGCATATTGTGATATGAGTGTAATCGGAAAAATAGGTATGCAATCACATGCTGCCTGACACAGCACAGAATCTCTCTTCTGAAGTGAATTCTTCTTCCCAAGAAAAAATTAGTAAATGGGGATCCATACTATAACCTGTTCAAATTTGATCAGCTCTGTTAATCAAGCAGGTGAGAAGGCAGGATTAATGGTATAATATATAACTGGTATAATTATAACTGGTATAATTCAACAGTTACAGTGCAACAGTGTAGTGCAACAAAGAGAAGTGCAAAGTCCTGCACCTGGGGAGGAACAACTCCATGCACCGATATATGCTGGGGGTCACCCAGCTGGAAAGCAGCTCTGCAGAAAAGGAGGTGCCAGTTGGTGGACAACAAGTTCAACATGAGCCAGCAATGTGCCCTTGCAGCAATGAAGGCTAATGGTATCCTGGGCTGAATTAGGCAAAGTACTGCCAGCAGGTCAAGGGAGGTGATCCTACCCCTCTACTCAGCACTGATGAGGCCACACCTGGAGTCCTGTGTCCAGTTCTGGGCTCCCAAGTACAAGAGAGACATGGACATACTGGAGAGACTCCAATGAAGGGCCACAAAGATGATTAAGGGACTGGTGCATCTCTCCTATGAGAAGAGGCTGAGAGAGCTGGGATTGTTTATCCTGGAGAAGAGAAGGGTCGGGGGATCTCATCGCTGTATATAAATACATGAAGGGAGGATGCAAAGAGGATGGAACCAGGCTCTTTTCAGTGATGTCCAGTGACAGGACAAGAGGCACTGGGCACAAACTGAAACACAGGAGGTTCATCTGAACATCAGGAAACACTTTTTCACTGTGAGGGTGACTGAGCACTGGAAAGGGTTGTCCAGGGATGTTGTGGAGTCTCCCTCCTTGGAGATATTCAAAATCCATCTGGACACGGTCCTGGGCAACCAGCTCTAGGTAGCCCTGCTTGAGCGGGGGCTTGGAAAAGATGAACCCCAGAGGACCCTTCCAACTGCATCCATTCTGTTATTCTGTGATATAATCACATTTAAAGTAACACTGTCTTTCAGTCTTTTTGTCTGAATCCTTATGGCAAAATGCAGAAGAAGTTTTAAATTGAGGCACTTAAAATAAGAAAAATGTGTTTTATAGGCACAGCTTGCTTTGCTGAAGAGGTGGTTTTGCCAACTGCAGATGCTGCTGCATTCACACATTAAAAAATTGCCTATTTTTAGTTACTGGGACAACAGTTGTGGAACATATTGAGGGAGAGGAAAAAAGGAAAAAATTTTTAGAACGGCTTCTTAAAATTTTTGTGAAGGTCAGATTTTATAAATTCATGTAGCAATAAAACTTGAAAAAACACCACAGTGTAAATATATGTTTTAATTAAATTTAGAAAACCTACCTGGCTTCTGACAGAAATTTTATTTTCAGTTCCTGAGGAAGATCTTCTTTACAAGTTTTTACAGCAACAGGAGTCTTATCCTTTAATGTTCCTTTATATACCTCACCAAAATTACCCTGAAATCAGGAAAAAAAAAATCATTCTAAGTAAACAAAGTCTTTGCCTTTTAATAAAAGAAAACTAAAGTAAGGAGCATAGAATAATTTCCATCACATGTATTTCTTAAATAAAAACAAAATGAAAATTATTTAAGACAGAAATTGAAGGAAGAAGGTGTCAGCCAAACCCTCCCCCCCCAGAAAACAAAAACAAAAACTGAAGATCTCATTCTTTTAGATAAGCTTTGTATTTCCCAAAGAACAAATCAACTCCATTTTAAAATTGTCAGGTAAATTTTCAGATGAATCCCTCTCCTGTTTGCTAGTATCTAGAGATGCACGTGAGTTTAATAAACAGCAAAAATCTGCTGGAAATGTTTTCCTTTCTTTCCTCATTTGAATATTTGTCCTTGTTTTGGCTAGGATAGAGTTAATTTTCTTCTTAGTAGCTGGTACAGTGTGTTTTGGATTTAGTGTGAGAAGAATGTTGATAACACACTGTTGTTTTAGTTGTTGCTAAGTAGTGCTTATCCTAAGTTAAGGATTTTTCAGTTTCCTGTTCTCTGCCAGCAAGCAGGTGTACAAGAAGCTGGGAGGGAGCATAGCCAGGACAGCTGACCTGAACTAGCCAAAGGGATATTCCATACCATAGAATGTCATGCTCAGTATATAAAGTAGGGTGGGGAGTTGGCCGGGAGGGGCAGATTGCTGCTCGGGCATCGGGCATCAGGTGGTGAGCATTGTGCATCACTTGTTTTTTTTCTTGGGTTTTATTTATTTTTTATTTTATTATATTCCTTTTCATCACAATTATTTTTATTATTATATTTTTAATTATTATTAGTAGTATTACATTTGATTTTAATTTAGTTATTAAATCGTTCTTATCTCAACCCACGAGTTTTACTTTTTCTCCGATTCTCCTCCCCATCCCACTGGGAGCAGCATAGAGTGAGTGAGCAACTGCGTGGTGCCTAATTGCTGGTTGGGCTTAAACCACAACAATACTATAGTGCCAAAGGAAGAAGATAGAGAAAAGGAGAAAAAAAAAATCATAGATGGAAAATAGTAATGCTATTTAGTTACAAGTAAAGACATTCAGGTGCCTAAACACAAGCCTCTAGTAGTATTTCAGAAACCAAGATAGCTGGCAAGCATGGCAGAGGATCTTTAACAGCCATCTATCATTCTAGAATAGCACTTCTAGAGGCCAGGACACTACCTTTGATATCTAAATGGCACTAGATGCCCAAAGGTAAGTAGCTGAATCACTCCCAACATGCTTTTCCTCTAGCTTTCTAAGAAGTACTTAATAATGAAAACTGAAACTACCTTAAAGACTATTTAAGTATTAAAAATTGGGTTTTCCCCTTATTTTAAAATATTTAATTATCATTTTATATCTGTTCCTTTTATATAAATTTCATTTTGCAGGGTATTATAGAATTAATACAGAGTAAATAAATGGAACTTTCACACCTGAGGTGAAGCAAAATCTTCCTCTTCACTAAAGTTTGCATCATCTTCTACATCAAACTTTCATGATTTTTCAATTAATCTTTTCCAGGCCACTCAAGATTTTATAATCCTTCAGATTTCTCATTTCCAAGGTAAATTATGACAGTTTATTTAACATTTTCTCATATAGAAACTGATCATCCTGTCATCCTTTGGTTTGACTATTTTGTTTTTTGAGATGGATGCATAACAAGTTGTCCTGGTTTCAGCTGGGATAGAGTTGTCTTCCTAGTAGCTGGTGTAGGGCTATGTTTTTGAGTTCAGTATGAGAAGAATGTTGATAACACTGATGTTTTCAGTTGTTGCTAAGTAATGTTTAGTCTAAAGTCAAGGATTTTTCAGCTTCTGATGCCCAGACAGCAAGAAGACTGGAGGGGCACAAGAAGTTGGGAGGGGACACAGCCAGGGCAGCTGACCCAAAGTGGCCAACAGGGTATTCCATACCATGTGACGTCATGTCTAGTATATAAACTGAGGGGAGTGGGGGTGGGGGGATCGCCGCTCGGGGACTAGCTGGGTGTCAGTGAGTGGGTGGTGAGCAATTGCATTGTGCATCACTTGTATATTCCAATCCTTTTATTATTACTATTGTTATTTTATTAGTGTTATCATTATCATTATTAGTTTCTTCTTTTCTGTTCTAGTAAACTGTTCTTATCTCAACCCATGAGTTTTACTTTTTTTCCTGATTCTCTCCCCCATCCCACTGGGTCGGGGGGGGAAGTGAGTGAGCAGCTGCATGGTGCTTAGTTGTTGGCTGGGGTTAAACCACAACACAAGTTTATATAGTGGCCCAACAAAGCTTTTTATTCTGTTTATTATTTTTTAAATACTTCTTAACCAGATTTACTGTTATAATCACTTGTAAGCACTAAGTTGTCTTTATTGTTAAAAATGCTTTTTGCCAAAAACATGCAATACATACATAAATTCATTTTACTAAAAAGTAATCGATTTTCAGATAGATTAACTGTCTTTACTAATCAAGACATTCATAGTTGTTTTTAGGAAGACAAACTTTTTTATGCCTGAAACATCTTTATTTTTGACACTTTTTTTGATACTTTTCTATTTAAGAATGCGAAACTGGCATAGTACCTGTATAGCATTTTATGTGGATATAGCTCTGTCTAAAGCTAACTAATGCTTTTTGTCATCTTAAGCTGTTAAAGAGATTTTATCTTGGGAAGCAGAATTTTCTGACAGTATTTAATTCCCCATTTCTTGAAAAGTTTATCGATTCTTATGGTGTGTCTCTTAATACTAAGGCAACTGTTGCTTTCATTTTACTTCTCATTTAAGCCTCTTTTTCAGGTTTTGGGAAATCTTTTGGAACATTGTGTCCAAAGTGGCACTTGCACTAAATTTGTTTGTAGTTGCAAAGCTGCTGAAAATATAAGTGAGGTACACGGCATTACCTGAATAGGGGTGTTTTAAAAACTTACAGCTACTAAGCACAATTTGTGATAGAAACTATAAGAATTAATTTAATATATATACCATTGTGAGGTTACCTAATTCATTGTCATACAAAATCAATGAGCATTTGTTTTAACAAGTGTCGATTAAATCATCTTATTATATCAGATTTTTTATTTACATATAACTTTCCTATTTTGCAATAATATTATTCTTTTGTAAGATTGCACAGATTAAAACAGCCACATAATGCTTTATAGAAATCCACTTATCTTAAAAGCCTTCCAAATAAGAAAAATATGCATGCTAGAGTTAAACATTTTCAGCACTCAGACGCATTACATTGTTTCCCAGTAAATGTGATTTACATTTATTTAAAGCACAATGTTGTGTTTCGTATTATAGTAAAAGAATTGGTATAAAATCGCATACCACAGTAATTTAAAAGATAAGGCAAATAGGAAACGTACAGACTTCATGATTGATATATACCTATTTAAATGTTATTTAGCTCACTTGATGATAACTTACTTTGCCCAGTAATTCTCCCAGTGTGACATCTTCATGACTGAGAGCCCATTTCTTGTCCTATGGAAAGGAAAGGAAAGAAGAATTTTCAGTCTGTGTATTTTCTACAAAATAAATTTCAGCCATTAGAAAAGTACCTAAAGAAGGATTTTATTTGGACCACTCAATCAATAGCATGCTAGGAAGTTATAAATTCAAGAGTTTGCAAAACATGTTTTAGAAATCTTGCTATGCAATAAGATATTGAAGTATACTATACAGCAAATTTCTATCAGAAGATTATGCCTACAACAGTATACACTTTTTATACACAAGCTCTGGAAAGGGTATCTAGCACTCTGTTTAAAAAAAAAGACTTAAGTAAAAATTTGCAAGGATATCTTCATTTTAGTATACAAAATAACATATTGCTAGATAAAAAAAAAATTTGTCCTCAGTATACTGAAAAAAAGAACCAATTTTCCTATTATGAATAAGACACATATTTGCATCTCTTAAACCTTCTGTGGTAGTTTGATATATGTCCTGGTTTCGGCTGGGATAGAGTTACCACGACAATATATTACAGGAAACTACTTGAAAAAGATAACATAACAAGCACTGATTACAGTATCTTTTCAGTGCTGATGACCAATACCACAAATATTCTGCAACAACCCACAGACACATGGAAAACAATCATAAGCTTCTTGCTACACAGACCTCTAATAAATATTTAATGAAAAAGTTAGAGTAGGATATTTTAAGTCTAACCCATATAATGAAACAACTGTTTAATATTGTTCATTTTTAATAGTCTGTTAGCACCTCATCCACTAACCACCTTGCAAGCACGATTGCCATCTGTCATGTTATTGGTAAGGTCCTAATTATATTTCAAGCAATCTCTGTTACTAATTGTGGTGCTATTAAACAGTCTTGTACTAGCATGAATGAAAAGTATGAGACTTTTAGCAAATGGTAAGAGGAGATGGAAACATTTTAATTCAAGGAATAACCATTTCCCAAAGTGTTCATAGTTTTTTGGACTTTATTTTCCCATTTGCTTTCAGGGTGAAAAACAATAGCGAGCGAATTATTGCCACCATTTTACTTACCAGATACAAAGATATAAATATATTAAAACAAATTTTGCAACTGAAAGACTGGAATAGGAGAATCTGTGTTAAGGCATTATATTCGTAAAAGTTTTTAGCATAAGATACAATATTTTTCAAATGCTTTTTTTTGCCTTACAATATTAAATACATTTAAGTTTATCCTGAACAAAGTCTGTTTCATTTTGATTCAGATATTTTAATTTCTACTAATATATTTACCAAACTTTTCCACTTAGATATTAAAGCTAACAGCTATTTGTGATATTGCTAAGGTCACTGCCTTTGGAATCCTGTAATTGGTGCTTGCTTTCCAAGTGCACCACAGTATATGATAATCATTACATTAGCCAACAACACATATATGGTTATTGTCATAGGTCAAAATTTCACTCACTATTGTTAATAAATAACTTTACAGTGTGAAATGATCTCAAAAACAAAACAAAAAGCATGTGCTGCCCCATTATACTCTCCCTCAAGCATAATTTACCAGGTTGAATGAAACTGAAAAAATCATTGTGGATGAATACAAATACCTGCAGCACATACAGCATGCAAATATATTTTCAGATACAGCATGTAGGAAATATTCTACTCTATATACTTACAATATTTCCATGTAAGTGTAATGTATGAATTCTTTTGTTGAAATAAGAGACTCAGTAGAGATTACACTAGAAGAAGAATGCAGACAGAATATCTATCATCTTAAAAACTGCTAGAGAAAAAACACATTTAAAGTAACTTACTGTGGGTTACTAGAACATTTAAACTGTATTTGTGGGGAAAAACTAGACCTCAGTGATTTTTCCACATTGTTTTTGTAAGGAGCGTGTCCTGACTTGAATCTGGCTGACCTGCAATCCTTCTCCCTGACAACTAAAACACATAAAGACTGAATTGCTTCAGCAGTCTTAGGAGCCAGTTTTAGTAGGCTGTCCCATTTACATTGCATATAAAGCCTACCAGCTGTGCATTGCTGTCCACTGGACTTGTTGGGTGCAAGTGCGCTTCAGACTCTTGATTTCTGGTTCTGGTCCCTCGTCTCCTATTCTGCTCTGGTTTCCCTGCCTGACACCCTGATGTGAGCAGCCATAAAGATGGCCTGGTTAGAAGGGGAAAATTACTAAGCAGAAGAAAATGTCTGCTGAAAAATACTGACAGAGAAAATGCCTGCCAGCCTGGGAACTGCTAGCCTGGGAACTAGGCCTGGGAACCAGAAGCATCCTTGAAAAGTGCAGCTGGCATCTTTGAAGTATGGCTGGGTACCCAGAAACTGGAGACATCCTGAGATACCATTGATAAGTACAAAACCAAGGAACTGTAACAGCAACTTATCATCTGAAAAGGTGAAAAATAGTCTGGGAAAAGGGGAAAACATCCTGAGAAAGTAAGAATCAGTAACTGCCATAGGCTGTTCTAACTGCAAGAACAGGAAATGAGTCTGGAAAAATAAAGTGGTCTGAAAGAGCAGAAATCATCATCATCTATTTGCTGTTCCAGGTGAAAAACAGAAATTAACAGCATCTATTGGCTGCTCAAAGTGGTGGTGTCCTAAGCCCTCTTATGTCTCTATGTTATAAAAAGGACTTAATTTTTATGCAAAATGGAGCCTCTCTTTGAGAACTTCCCATGCTGCACATACTTTTTGCAAAAAACTTTCTATGAGATCTTGGATCCTTGCCAAGGATGCCTGGCTGATTCCAAACTCCATGACGCAGATCATCTTTGAAGTGAGACTCTCTTTTATCTTACTGGTCCCCCTCTGGGCCCGCTTTTGGGGTCAGTTCTGTTTGTCCTCTGGGATGGTTGGGTCCCCCTCTGGGATCGGTTTGTCCTCTCCTCTGGAATGGTTTGGTCCCTTCTGAAATGTGTCTAATTCTCTTGATACTGGTATTATATATCCATATATGTAATCTATCATAAGTATATCTGCTGTTATATTGTTAAGTTTGCTTCACTAATGGTAAGTTTGTAGTAACCTGTAATAGTATATACCTACTTGGTTGTTGCTGTTATTGGTTGTTGCTATAATGGTGATTGCTGCTATACTATCAATTGTTTCTATTATTGATTGCTGCCATACTATTGATTGATACCATATTATTGATTGCTGATAGTAATTTGTAAGAGCTTGATATATATATTAGCTTTATTAATCATAGGTATACTCATAGTGGTGATTTTTGTGGTAGTATACTTGCTAGTGGTGATTTGTATGGTATTTGTGGTAATCTGTAATAAATTAGAGAAATTTAGAGGATAAAAGCCTCTGTGTCTTTGTGTATTATGGAATCCCACAAACCCATAGTCGTGATCTCTACACATGCGCAGGCCTGGTAACCCTTTAGGTAGTGACACACCCTAGGTCTGATCCGTACCAATACAATCTATCTTGTGATAGTCTCCTCTGTTTCCTCATCTCAGACTTGCCACTGATAACCACCACCTCTCACCCCATGGATGGAGCTTTTCCTGAACAACTATTTTTTTTCCCTGAATGCCAAAGAGGAGGGAGCAGTTTTAGAAGGAGAAACCTAGTTGCAATCCCTATAAGAAAATATGATACATTTCATTATTAGTGATACTGCAGCCATTTTAGAAAAAGTTGCAACAATTCTATTTGTAACAGGTCTTTGAAAGAAAGCATGAATGAACATCCAATGATTTAAAAAAAATAAAAATTGAAAAATTGCTTTTATCCCACAATAAACTGTTCAGATAACTGTGATATGTAATCATTATATCTTCTAGTTTATTTCAGATAAATCAAGTACTGACAATAAGAAATTCAACTTTGTCATTAGCATTCCACAGAAAGATTTTGGTAACATACAAAATTACACACAGACATAGTGCTCCCCATATACATAAACCAAATACAGCTTCAGTAGTCCAAGCCCAGCCTGCAATTCTATGGAATTACTGAGGAAGTTCCCCTGATTCCTATGATGGGGATGAGAAACTAGCCACTATTTCCTCATCTACACCTTTGGCTCAGTGACTCACAACACACTCTGCTAAGAAAGCAATCTTTTTACTGCCAGTTACTGCAGTTAGTCCTTTAGCTCAAATAGGGGCAGCCTGGACTGCAAAGGAAAATTTCATGGCATCTCAAAGGGAACTGGACATTTAATATCTTGTACATCCTGTGCCAAGCAGCTCTGAGAGCTGGGCCCCATATTCAGAAGATTATTTTTTTTAATTTCCAAATGAAGCAACTCAAAGAACAGAACAGAGCATTCAGTATATGAGTTGATCTAGTACATGAATCATTTTATTTACTCTTCCACAAATAATACATTTCACTGCTGTGTGGTATAGAGAAAGACATAGTTATTATACTGCTTGCAGATATCTAGGAAGTTGATGGAAAAATACTTGGTAGTCTTGAAAGTGGAATGTTAGCATGAGTTGTTACTTGTCTGATGGCCTGTATTCATTATACTGAAGGAACTGTGCTCTATTCCAAGAACCATACACATGTATACAGCTGTATTGTGCTCACACCGTGAGTTGTCGTAACTAATGGTCTTTCATTTCTGAGACTGGCAACAAAATATTTTGCAAATGCCTGTTCAGTTACTTATATTTCAGAGAAATGTATGTTTTCAAAACATCCAGTTTTCATTTAGGACTGTGCACTGATACACTAAACCCACTTTTTATTTTAGCATATGTTCAAACCTGCAACCGTACTCATGATTATCTTGCTACAAATGAAGACATGCTGGAGAAGGTATTCAGTTTAGGCGAAATGCTACGTAATTTTAACATACAACACAGGGTTTTGGCAAAGTGCCTACAGAAATATGACCTTTACAAGACAGTAGAAATTTCACCTTTCGATTTAACTACATAGACTTATTCACATATATTTTGTGCTGACCAATTGTACATTTGACTAATCTGCATCAGTACTATTTATTACTACATTATTGCACTTACATTTTAAAGATGATCATTCTCTGTATAATTATCAAACTAATATATGAAAAAAATCCCTTCATCTCTACTTCCCAAAGACAGAGAAAACCCTTTTGTATGTAATTAGACATTAATGCAGGAAATCATCTCTCTTGTGCAACCTGTCTGTAACTAATATGCTAGGTCAAGCCATATTATCTGTCTAGAACCAGATATTATATAAATTATTTTTGCCAAAAGACTGAATCCTAACAGAAGACATTACAGCCATCATCACCGCCTTTAACACATCAATTTTCAAATTTAAAATTAAATGCTGTAGAATCAATATTAATTTTTTTAGTTATTAGTGAGACACATGACCAAAAAGGGAAATGTTGATTCCCTGGGAAATAAACTAAATTAAATAAAACAAAACAAAACTCCTGTCTTGGCTGAATCCTAGATAATTAGCAGAGTACTGAATACAACCTGAGTATAGAGCCTGATCAATAACCTTTTTGCAATATAAAGCTTGAGACCATCTTAAAAGGAGCTGAAAGATGGCTGTTTTTTGGGTTGGTTTTTTTTTTTAACTCTAAAAGTTCTTCTCTCCCATCAGAAGAGAGGGGCTAAAATCTTTGACAGAATGTCCCCCACAGTACCCTCCTTCACAGTGCTGCATATTTCCTTTGGGCTACATGGCCAGTAAATTCTATTGTCTAGTCATAAGGAAGGTGGAGGCTTGTATTGACTTATTTCTCTCTCTTTTTTTGAGAGGAAACCATTCAGCAGGTAATCCAGAAGCGTTCTGGGTAACTGAAAGAACAGAAAGAGTACAGAAGAAATATGCTGTGCAGTGCACCTTGCTGGGAAGGTAGCTATTCATTACCTTCTTCCACATTTTTACATTTACATGAATTCAGCAGGAAAAAAACCAGGAAAGGGCAGGGGGAGATAAGTTCTACTGCAATTTCTAAGACTTTTTTCTTACGTACATGGCCACAAAAAAAAAAATCACATAGATCACTGCTTTTGTAAACCATGCTCAGTGCACATTCTAGAGACTCTTTGAATCCTCTATTCATCCAAACTCCTGGCATGCCACTCTGTCAGGCACCATCACATGAAGTTTTGTACCACACCATCATGTCTGTGTGATGGGATCCATGCATAGACATTCCCCCTTCCTTGGGGCATTGGGA
The DNA here is from genome assembly GCF_026419915.1 of Harpia harpyja. Classification (NCBI taxonomy): domain Eukaryota; kingdom Metazoa; phylum Chordata; class Aves; order Accipitriformes; family Accipitridae; genus Harpia; species Harpia harpyja. The sequence goes on from NC_068968.1 coordinate 10,052,797, forward strand.
GACTTCTGAGGTACGTCTCGATAACCATTAATTGATTTTTCACCTATAGACAAGATTCTTGATTGAAACTGCTGCCCCACTGACCAGATACCAGAAGCAACATATTTCCTTCATCTCCTCTTTTTGATTTTGCTAAAAATAAAAAATTTTCTGTTCACTAAACCTGTAAGATTTTCTAGATATTTTCTGTTGATTGCGTGCCTTATTCAGAATCTGTTACACTATAAACACATAGAAATGGCCAAACTGAGTGCACACTTTCCTCTAGTTTAAGTTTAAAAAAACTATTTAGAAATAAAGCTTTTAAGAAAAAAACCAAAAATGACTACTTGGAAGTATTAACAAAATACTTTTTTAACATTGAAATAAGTACTGCAAAAGCAAAAGAATTCTAAAATGTTACTGGTTTTTTTTTTTAACCTCTTAATTTCCAGAACTCAATACTTCAGTGAATGACTTTTTGAAAATATTGACAACATGACATTTCAAAGTCTTGTTTATGAAGAAAAAATCTGATGCATAATCCTTCAGAGGAATAGTTAAACAAAATGGCACTATAAACTGCAGTCAAATGATCTATCAAAGGATTTGTTATCACTATATTAGTACATTAATCACTACCTGTAACCCACTCATTACATTCAGTAACTTGGTCCTGCCAGATTTTTTCACAAAGGATTATTCAAAGTTTGATCAGCTTTGTTACTGAAGTTCATCTTTATTGATAAGGATACACAAATTGTGCTGCCTTGTTAGTATCAGTTTCACAAGGTATCAGTAAGTGAATATTAATTTAAATGGTACATAAATTAATGAGTTGCCTACTTATAGGAGGTTTCTATGAATAGAAATCTTTAATTACTTTTGTCGGTATACAAACTATGTCTTAAACTTAAGAGCCTCATCACATGTGTCACAGAAGACAGCTGATAAGAAGGGGACATCCAAGAAGGCTGTCAGTTCAATTGCTGATCAGGAATCCCCCAGATGCAGAAAAAGGACTGAGATCACCTCCCTTGATTATGGTGAAGGGACCTCTGGTCTGGCAGTGCAAGGTTCAGACAGTGAATACTCCATCTGGAAATAGAGGGCCCCTGCCTTCATCCAGGAGGAGGAACGGGGTGACCAGGTTTACTGGACTGTGTGTATTTGATTGCCTGGCACATCAGATCCACAGAAGTATAAGACTCTGGTGGACAGTACTGCACAGTGTACCCTAATGTCATCAGGATATAAGGGTATGGAACCCATTTGGATTTCTGGAGTGACAGGGTTATCCTAACAGTTGTCTGTGTTGGAGGCTAAGGTGAGCCTAACAGGGAATGAGTGGCAAAAGCATCCTATTGTGACTGGCCCGGAGGCCCCGTGTATTCTTGGCATAGACTACTTTGGGATAAGGTACTTCAAGGACTGTGCTGATTTTGGCTGGGATAGAGTTAATTTTCTTCATAGAAGCTAGTATGGGGCTATGTTTTGGATTTGTGCTGAAAACAGTGTTGATAACACAGGGATGTTTTCGTTACTGCTGAGCAGTGCTTACACAGAGTCAAGGCCTTTTCTGCTTCTCACCCCACCCCACCAGTGAGTAGGCTGGGGGTGTACAAGAAGTTGGGAGGGGACACAGCTGGGACAGCTGACTCCAACTGACCAAAGGGATATTCCATACCATATGACATCATGCTCAGCATATAAAGCTGGGGGAAGAAGAAGGAAGGGGGGATGTTTAGAGTGATGGCGTCTGTCTTCCCAAGTAATGGTTACGTGTGATGAAGCCCTGCTTTCCTGGAGATGGCTGAACACCTGCCTGCCGATGGGAAGTAAAGAATGAACTCCTTATTTTGCTTTGCTTATACACACAGCTTTTGCTTTACCTATCAAGCTGTCTTTATCTCAACCCACAAGTTTTCTCACTTTTACCCTTCCGATTCTCTCCCCCATCCCGCCATGGGGGGAGTGAGCGAGTGGCTGTGTGGTGCTTAGTTGGCAGCTGGGGTTAAACCACAACAAGGACCCAAAAGGGTATTGATGGGCTTTTGGTGTAGCCACTGTGAACACAGAGAAGATGATTAAACAGCTGTCTACACTGTCTGGTCTCTCGGAGGACCCCTGTTGTGGAGTTGCTATGGATCGAAGAACAGCAGGTGCTTGATTGCTACCACGACGGTCAATACCACACCATGACAGTCAATATCACACCAACTGAGACTCCCTGGTTCCCATCAATGAGCTGAATCATCAATTGGAGAGCCAAGGAATGATCAGAAAGACTCGTTCACCCCTTAATAGTCCCATATGGCCAGTGCAGAAGTCTGACAGAGGGTGGAGGTTAACAGTAGACCGTTGTGGCATGAACGAAGTCACGCCACCACTGAGCGCTGCTGTACCAGACATGTTAGAGCTCCAATATGAACTGGAGTCAAAGGCAGCTAAGTGGTATGCTATGATTGACATTGCCAATGGATTTTTCTCAATTCCTTTGGCAGCAGAATGCAGGCCACAGTTTGCTTTTACGTGGAGAGGTGTCCAATACACCTGGAATTGATTGCCCCAGGGGTGGAAGCACAGCCCTACCATTTGTCAGAGACTAATCCAAGCTGCACTGGAACAGGTGATGCCCTTGACCATCTGCAATACATCGATGACATCATTGTGTGGGGCAACAAAGTGGAAGAAGTATCTGAGAAGGGAAAAAGAGTAATCCAGATTCTTCTGAAAGCCAGTTTTGCCATAAAAAAAGAGCAAGGTCAAAGGACCTGCACAGGAGATCCAGTTCTTGGCCATAAAATGGCAGGATGGATGTCATCACATCCCTATGGATGTGATCAATAAGATAACAACTATGTCCCCACCAGCTAACAAAAAAGAAATACAAGCTTTCCTAGGGATTGTGGTTTTCTGGAAATAAGCATTCTGGGTTGTAGTCAGCTTGTGAGCCCTCTTTATCGAGTGACCCAAAAGAAGTATTTTGAGTGGGGCCCTGAGCAACAGCAAGCCTTTGAACAGATCAAGTAGGAGATAGATCGTGCAGTAGCTCTTGGGCCCATCTGTACAGGATCAGCTGTGCAAAATGTGCCCTACACTGCAGCTGGGGAGCATGGCCTCACCTGGAGCCTCTGGCAGAAAACACTAGCAGAAACCCAAGGTCGACCTCTAGAGTTTTGGAGCCAGGGGTATTGAGGATCAGAAGCCAACTACATACACCCCAACTGAAAAAGAGATACTAGCAGCATATGAGGCCATTTGAGCTGCTTCAGAAGTTGTTGGTACATGGAATAAGTGGGTAGCCTTCATCATGCAATGGGCTCATGCTCGAACTGCCCAGGAGTCCTGGAAGAGATCGTGGACTGGTCAGAAGGCAGAGACTTTGGAGCATCACCTGAGGAGGTGACTCATGCCCAAGAGACAACACCATATAATGACTTAAAAGAAGATGAAAGGCACTATGCTCTGTTTACCATCAGAAGTGGAAAGCTGCTATGTGGAGTCCCACATGAGAAGTCGTTGAAGTTGTTCAAGGAGAAGGCGAGTTGAGTCAGTTTGCAGAAGTGAAAGCCATCCAGCTGGCCCTAGAGATTGCTGAACGAGAAAAGTAGCCAATACTCTCTCTATTGACACATGGATGGTGCTTAACAGCCTGTGGGGGTGGCTACAGCAGTGGAAGCAGACCAATTGGCAGCGCAGAGGTAAACCTATCTGGGCTGCTGCATTTTGATAGGACATCGCTGCTCAGGTAGAAAACATCACTCTAAAGGTAGGTCATGTAGATACTCACTTGCCCAAGAACCCTGCTACTGAAGAACATCAAAACAAGCAGGTACACCAGGCTGCCAGAATTGAAGTGTCTAAGGTAGCCCCAGACTGGGAGTGTAAGGGTGAGCTATTTGTAGCTTGATGGGCCCACAAAACATCGGGACATCTAGGGAGAGATGCAACATATAGATGGGCTGGTGATCAAGAGGTAGCCCTGTGGTGGTGCATTTCTTTCCCCCTCTCCAGGCTGATTTACGAACTCAGGAAGGCTCGCTAGGCCTTAGCATAAGTGTAATGAGTCGGGCAGTTAAGCAACCCTTGACTGTGCCAGGAACTCTTACACAGCTAAGACAGGGAGATATGCTGTGCGTCTCAAGGACTCCTGCTGCCCGGCGAAGGTGGGGGGACGGGAGTAGAGATAGCCAGTTCTCATAACAACCTGCAGCCAGTTCTCTCTCATAACAACCTTCGAGACATTACAATCCTCCCCTGACAATCTTGGAGCATCCCGTATCTATGTTTTGAGTTATTCTCCAACAGTCTTGGAATTTTCCAGCACAGCTGGGATACCAGCACTTTGTTGATGACAAGTCAATCATCTCCCAAACCTATAAACAGTGGTACTAAGTGAGGCCCTTTGAGCTCTCCTGGACCGCAGCAGGCTGTGACCAGCATCTCCCTCTGAGTGGGACACCTCTCAGAGCTTGCAAACTTTCCTGTTTGTGAAAATTGGAGGTCTGTCACCCAAAGCCGACATGACCTGGGCTGATTCTCTTCGCTCCTTGAGGCTTGACCCTTTGCCCATTGAGACAAATGCCGAAGCATTTGACGTGAATATTTTCACTGACCTCGAGGGGAATTTTTAACAGGTATACCTCTTTTTCTCTCTCTTTCACTCTCTTTTATTCTCTTTTACTCTCTCATATGTATTCCTCTTAGTGTCTTTATGCACGTGCATGTACTAACCTGAATAGTCTACAGTAAGTATATTAAAAGTTAAGTATATTATAGCAAGTATATTATAAGTTATTACTTTCAAATTTATACTTAAATTTCGGTCGTGATTTTTATTCAACTGTGAATGAATTTTAGGCTGCTATTATACTCATAATCCCTTTAGATATAAACTGTTGCCCAAGTCTGGGACTAGGAGTTGATCCAGCCGCACCTAGACTCCAACAGGAGTTTAGAAAGCAAGGGGGTCTTCTCTGAACCTTGTGACTCAATGGGAGGGTCTCCCTTACCCTTTCCCACATTCCCTTTTACCCTATTATGTTTTCGGTCCCTATATACATAAGTTTAGTCTGATTCTGATTTAATTTTCCTGTGTGCATTTCATCCATGTACTAAGTAATAATAGAGTGAACCTTGCCATCGAATTCTGTGAAGTCGCACTTTCATATAAATTTCTATAAAATCATTTTTCTATTGCTAATACTATTGGAGGTGATTCTTTAAACAATCCAAACCTCTCATTTCTCTCTCTCTCTCTTTAAATCCCCCCGCGACAAGCCCTGACCATGAAGGCCATCACACGGCTCACCCATGAATGTGAAACATGCACCGCAATCTAGCGAGCCATGCAAGTAAAGTCTTCCTGCAATAGAGGGCGGTGGCTGTGTTTTCGATATGGCAAGGCCTGACAAATTGACTATATTGAACCACTGCCACAAACCCAAGGCAAGTGCTACATACTCACCATGGTGGAAACGACTACCAGGTGGCTGGAAACATACACTGTTGACCATGCCACTGCCCAAAACACCATCCTGGGCTGTGAAAGGCAAGTTCTATGGCAACATGGCACCGCAGAAAGAACTGAATCAGACAATGGGACTCATTTCCGAAATAACCTCATAGACTCCTGGGCAAAGAAACATGGCATGGATTGGGTGTATATCACATCCCGTATCACTCACAAGCCTCCAGAAAGATTGAGAGATATAATGGACTGTTAAAGACTATGTTGAGAGCATTGGGCAATGGGGCATGGAAGCACTGGGATATAAATTTAGCAGAAGCCACTTGGCTGGTAAACACCAAAGGATCTGCTAACCATCCCAGTACTGCCCAAACAAAACCCCTACATACTGTGGGAGGAGAGAAGGTCCCTGTAGTGTACATAGGGAAGTGGCTGGGGAAGGTGGTGTGGATTGCTCCTCCCTTGGGAAAAGGCAAGTCCATTTGTGGGTTTGTCTTCACTCAAGGCTTTGGGTGTACTTGGTGGGTAATGCGGAAGGATGGGGAGACCCAGTGTGTGCCTCAAGGAGATTTAACCTTGGGGGAAAAATAATCTGTGATGTGAGTTGTATGTTGTAGGAAGTAATGCAGCAGGAACCACCTGAACTGACAGAATGATCTTTGCAAAGAACTGGGTGAGTTCAGCAGTAACCCAAACCGAGCTGGTGTTGGCACCTAACAATCAGTCACACTGCTTCTCCTGTCCTGAGCAACCACCTTGACAGATGGGACCCAAGTCATAGCCTGTTCTTATGGGTATTTTGCAGGGGAGTGGCAGAAACCCATGGAATGGGAAAATAATATCTATATATATGTTAAGGGACAGAGGATAGTAGTTAATGAGAATGTATAAATCCATATGTTGGGTATAAAGTATGTAGTATAAGTTGTAAGTGTTGGTAAGAGGGGATTTCAGGAATGAGAAAGAGATACAAGGGGATGGTCAGAAGATATATAAATGTATCAGTTAGTTAATGTGGGACCTCAGCATGACACAAACAGTATGGAATAAGGGGTGGAGATTGTATTGGGTCTGGCTGGGATGGAATTAACTTTCCTCATAGCAGCCCTCATAGTGCTGTGCTTTGCATTTGCGGTTAGAACAGTGATGGTAACACACCAATATTTTGGCTACTGCTGAGCAGTGCTCCCACAGCATCAAGGCTGTCTCTCCAACTCCCCCTGACCCCAGAGGCCAGTAGGCTGGGGTAGGAGGAGACATAGCCAGGACAGCTGACCCAAACTGACCAAAGCAATATTCCATACAATATGATGTCATGCTCAGCAATAAAAGCTAAGAGAAAGGAGAAGGTGGGGGGCATTTGTTTTCTGAAACAACCGCTACATGTACTGAGGCCCTACTTCCCAGGAAGTGGCTGGACATTGCCTGCTGATGGGAAGTAGAGAATAAATCTTTTTGCTTTGCTTTGCTTCCACATGCTGCCTTTGCTTGCTTTCATTAAACTGCCTTTATCTTGACCCACAAGTTTTTAATCTTATTTTCTCCCCCTGTCCTGCTGAGGAGGCGGAGTGAGAGAGCGGCTTGCTGGGCACCTGGTAGCCAGCCAATGTCAACCCACCACGTGGTCACTGAATTACTTCTTAATCAACATTTAAATACTCTCTCAGATTCAGCTTCTTGAGAATTCAGGCACTACTACATACATTTGATACATATATTTGATGCAAGAAAATAGCTCTGTCCTTGTAAGTTTGCAGCTTCTTCTGAGCTTATCCTTTGCTCCTTCACAGCTGAAGTGTCAGAAGACAGTGGACTTCACCAAAGAAGTTTAATTCTTTTGTGGATTGATCTTGTAGAATAATATATCTCAGTGATGAACTGCCAGGAAAGTTAACTGCATTAGAGTGGAAGAAATCCTTAAAGAGGAATCGTAGTTTTGGCAACTGCAAGATAGCTCCTGGAGATCCACACACATCTGTAACAAATGCTATATTACTGTAGATACTTAGGAAAGAACTTGTTTTGTTTGATCAATAGTGGCTATTTATTTAGGAATCCAAGAGCTATTTCTGACTGAACTGCTCACTTTGAAATTATTCACAGTGCAATGGGTAAACAAATAAGCAGTATACAAATAACCACATTTAGTGGTAGATTTTTTTTCAGCCATTTGATGAACTTGTGCAGATACAATGGAATACAAATATGGATAGCACACTGAGAAGAACCCCAGTTACTAATAAATAATTTCTCTTATGATCAGATACAATAACTTTTAACTTGCAAAACTCATGAAGGCTGAAAATTAAAAAGGAAAGCTCACAACACACTTTTTTCTTAATTCTGAAGTACATTTTTCCAGAACTCATTTTGATCAGTTGGGAGAACAAAAAAACATAAGTCAGAAAAAAAAGTTGTTGCAAAGATCTACGACAGTTAAAACAATTTTAAAACAACTGCTCTAAACCATTTAAAAATATTTAGCTAACACACTTTTCAATTTCTTATTTGATTCAAACTGCTGGTCATGAAGCATTTAAAGTGCATTATATATTGTTTTTAGTTTACACATGGTATAAGTAGCTATTAGACACTCAAGATCATAATTCTTAATTTTTTAAAAGCAAACATACAATTTATGTGTTACACATATACTAAAACCATAAAGTTTCCTAGCACTCAGTATTCTTTTTAGCACTAACCATCAATAATATCATAGACATCCTTTCTGTTACTTCATGTAACCTGATGAAAGTTGAAAAATTCATGAACCCTAAAGGAATTACTCTTGACTATTAACACTGAAGCACATCACCACAAAGGAAGTCATATCACCAAATATAGAACCTGTATGATGGGATTTTATGGATGGATGATGATTATTTGCAGCACTTGGGAAAACCTGAGTAATGAAAGTACTTCATCACTACAACTGCAAGCAATTACCACCTGGTTATAAGACAGAAGACTAGCATCACCCTCAGTGCTAAAATTTGCTCTAGTTTAAGTTAATACTGAAACTAACTCAGTGGCCCTCAGTCCGTTTTGTAAGGAGGTTATGATATGATGGATGCATTTGTAGTGGTACGGATTTCAGACATGAAAAGACCTGCCACAAAATATCATACGTGTCTGTACAGTTTCTATGTCATATAAGGACTGGTTATCACCGAGGGATTTTAAACTATTCATAAGTGCATTTACACCTCAAAGGACATGAGCTCAAGTAAAGTAATGCAGAAATGTTCAAGAAACTGATCTGGGACCATATTTTACCAATAGTGTATGTACTAGAAAAATTCTTTGACTATACATAGTTACATAAAACTATGTATAAATAAAACATAACTTTATTAAAAAAAATTTACCAAAATGAAACAAAATGTTAAGAATATGAAAGTTCCTTGCATTCCAAGTAAACAACAGAGAATGAAGAAATTATGTTTTCCAGGCCCGTTTAACAAACAGAATAACTAAGAATAAATTCTGTTATCATTTAGCATGTAGTAACATACTACATTATCATTTTACATTTGTTAAAATAGGGCTGTTCTCACAGGCTTTTATACATTGAAAAATGCTTTTATACACTGAAAGCTCTGCAGTAATATGTATATTATACAAAGCCAGAAAAAAAGCCAGGAAACAGACAAAGCATTAAATTTTTAAAATAATTATAGTATTATAAAAGGAATTTGCAAACAGACATAAAAAGATTTCATTTTTGGTTTGACAGCCTTTTATCTTTAGCTTAAACAGTGTGGAATGATTGCTGGAGGTGACTTATTGATAGGGGGGTGTGTGTGTGTCCCCTTAAGGGAAGGTAAACCTCCAGGGTGGAATGCAGTGGATATGCAAGAAATCTGTTCCATAATAATTCCCTAAGCAACATAACCTGCAACCTTAGATGTTAGCAACACCAGGAGAGCTTGGTATGCTGACTCTGAGAAACAACACGGAGGGTGGAGCGGAGTGGAGACACCACGTCCAGGCTCTGTGATATCACTGCAGGGATGGGGAACTGGAACTACTGGAACAAGAATGGAAGGTCCCTGCATTGAATCCACTGAAGCAAGGAGGTGAAACAATAGGGTTCTGTCAACGCTATGGCCTTACATCTGATTTATATCATAAGTGCTCAGTTCTGGAGTAGTGACATGCTAAATCATGTTCTCTGGGTGAACTTTGCTTATTATAATCTCATTATAATACCAAAATACACCTCCATCCCAAAGGCTACCCGCCTTCAAGGTGCGACCACCCCTCACTGAGCATGCGCTCTGAGTTTTCCCTAGCATATACCTTTAAAAGTAAAGCGAGAGAACTTTATACCAATCATAGTAAAGGTATGTATGACTAGAGTCACTCAAGCTCCACCTAAAAAATAAGAAAATATAAAAGGGCTTAAGAAAGGAGGAATGTTAGGGAAGACACCATCATAGACAAGTTGGGAGGACATTGCTGACTTCTGGGATCAGTCAATGGGCTGAACCTCTCTTCCCCCCAATAGGGACGCCTATTGGGTAAGATTCGAACCCTTAGTCATACCAAGCGCTTCCCCAGGAAACTTGGAAATCTCTATAGAGTTTTTCCATAATTTAGTGTGCTTGTAGTCAACTGTATTATTATTTGCACGTGCTTTGCAGACAGTGTGTTTATCACTGGCAATCCAAAAGAACCTGTACTGTTGCTTTAATAAACTGCGCTGCTCATTAATCTAGTTGTGATAGTTCATTTAACGCAATCAAACTCCCTAAGTCTGGTAATTCTCGTGCATTGAACGCAGCTAAGCTGAGAGTGCAGTACGCTATTAAGTGTATCCGTCATCGTGATAGTTCAGCATATTGAACGCGACCGGACTTATAGCGTTGAATTGGACATCACTCAGAAATTAAACCTAGCTGCCCCCAGCCCCTCTGACATCTGAGGATAAGCTGGAACGCAAGGGGGTTTATTTTCTGCCAAACTTCTTTACCCTTTAATGCAACAAACAGTTTATATCAAAATATAATTATTTGCATATCAAAGATAAAATCCTAAGCTTTCCCATATATTCAATAATGAACTTAAAACAATATATTATGTTCAATAAATAAAATATCAGTTTTGCAATCAGCAAGACATTAACCAAAAATGAGTATTTGCAAAGCCCCACTCTTTAAAATTAAAAATTATATATAATAGAGAAAATATGTATCAATTAAGACCTAAAAAACCTCCCTACATATCAACTTCAATAAATGTTGAAATTCCCCAGGAAATAAGCAGAATAAATGCACTTCACAAATAGACCACAGTGTACAACTCACATAAGATGTAATAAATTTTCAATATCTTTATAATCAAAGCAGACAAAAAGCAAAGGTCATTCAAGTTTTAAGAGTTACCTAGAAGAAATAACTTTCATTTTTGATTTGATCAAAATTGTCCATATACATTTACTAAAGCTAGCAAGTGTCCATAAAAACATGTTGAACATATATGCAATATAGAGAATAAGTATATAGATGTTAAAAGCTATGAAGAAAAAAAGGCTTTCATTTTAACAGCTAACTCTTGCTCTTTTTTATTTTTTAATTATTATTAAAGCAAGCACAGGTAAGCATTAAAATACATTAATTTTGAGAATAACAGAAATATGCTTTAATTTCTTAGGATTATTAGAGGAAAAGAACTAGGATTTTGGAGAAGGAAACTAACTCTGAATTATAATGTTATGCTTTCTAAAATTTTGTAGAATGTAAAATGTGCCTTAAGTGTGCTTGAAACCAGTCAATTTTTTTTCATTAAGAACAAATGGCTAACTCATAGTTAAAACAGAAAGATTAAGTTGAAAAGAGTTGGTTTATGAATGAAATATCAACCGAGTAAATACTAACCACAAAACTACTGGAAGAATGCAAGGAGACTGTTAAGCTTTCTAAATGGTGATATATTTTATTATCCTTTTTTGTTTCTATTCTGAAAGACATTCTGAAGTGGCTTACAGATTAAAAGGTTTTATTTCAAATTTGCAATGATGCTGGCGGGACAGTACCTGTTTCCATGTCTATATCAGTACCTTATATATGAGATCTAAAACAGAAATGAAACTGTGATTTGAGAATTTTACCACTTAAAGAAAACCATTTTTATTCAGACAACTTCTTCATTACAATGTTATGGACAATGAACTAATATTTTCAGTTACATAGTCCATAGTGGAATCCAAACGGGAAACTCAAAAGCAGAGAAAAGAAAAAAAAGAAGTACAAGGATGTTTTGGGAGACTCTGAATGCCATTCTTTCAGGATGGCAATTATTTATTATATAAATCAGGATGGAGTGTTATTTTGGAGGAATGCATTGGGCAGAGTAGAGAAGGCTGAAAACATTCAGAAAAAGAATGGAGATTCACAGAACAGTGAGCAAGAACAAAAAATCTTCCAAGAATTTGCATGCTGAAATAAACACTAAAGAAAACTGCAGTGTCTTCTGTCTAGAAGCCAGCAACTGAGATAGTTCCAGTACTCAAATTATTGACTTAATAGCATATACAAATATTCTACAACCTACTTAATATTACCACTCGTCATCACAAGGAACATATGTTAAATGATAATACAAACCCCAAAATACTTTCAGTTTAATAGAATTCTTGGAATGCATGTGTTACCTTAACAACAGGATTCAGCAGAACAACACCTGATTTCTTTGTAATAATTTGCTTTGTTGTGTAATGATGGTCTATGAGCTGAGGAATAGTTGGAAACCCAGTTCCTTCAAAACGATACTGATTCTGTATGGAAGTAAAAGGAAATAATTGTTTCTGTACAACCAAAATTTCAAAGAAGAAACTGTAAAAGAACATTACCTAGCTTTCATCACTAGTAACAAAATAAAGAAAAGTTTGCTTTTACAGAATTAAAACTCTATCCTAATCAATTTAATAACACTTCTACCACAATAAAAAAAAAAGCAAAGATGGTGATTCAGGTTCATTTACAAAACTGGGCAATGAAAACCTCTACCACTGCCATGCAGATTTATTTTTTTTCTAACACTTACAGTTAAATTCTTTGCAGAATGCATTATACCAAGTTTCTCTTCATTAGAAATAAACACATCCATTTCCTGTAATGTTTTATCACTATTAGTAAAGAGAGCTTGGTCACGTCACTTATTTTTATCTTATTACTGGTTCTCTATTGTAAACATGCTTTCACAGTCTAAAATACTTGTGGTTTATTCCCCTAACGTTATTCACTAATTAATACTGACTCAGCTTTGCTTGCCCAGTAACACTAGTCTCCGTTCCTTTCAAACAACCCCCTTCAAATATCTGTTCTGATGAACTTTAGCATGGTTAGGGTACTCATGTCCCGAGAGTCTGCCTAGCACAATAACCAGTACTGCATAACATTTCCTCATACCAGACCCAGCCTTGCACTCATCTGCTGCCATTTAAGCTTACTTACCTTCAGGGCAGACAACATTCTTTTATGCTGTGTATTTACATGGGATCCTGATTAAAATCACTAACAAACAACAGTTTGAAAATAGCATAGCCTCAAAGAGGAACAGTGAAAAACAGAGTAGCCCTCAGTGACAGCAATGAATTTTGATGCTTAAAACTGAAGGATGAACTGATTTATAATGCAAATACTTTTATTGGGATTAGCACTTAAAAATATTTGCAAAACTAGAAAGAATACTTATGCAATTAAAGGACTACCGTTAAAACAGGTATATGTTGTACTTCTGCTCTGTAGTCTTTGACTCAGAAGAAAATTTAAGGCCAATGGGGACCAAACCTGTCAGTGATGCAAGAGTGTGATTTGACCAGTCACAGAGACCTGATTCAACACTACTTATACCAATGTGAAAAAAAATTATTACACTTTACTCTCAGCAAACTTCCCTACCAAGATGTTAATGAATCCAGTCATTCTTGTCATATGGCCATAACAATCCCACCACTTATTAAATGCTTTTTAGGGTTAATAAGCTTTTTTTAAAAAAAATTAAAGCTTTTTTTTTCACAATAAATGTAGATCATTCAACCCATAAGAATGCATAAGGAGTCTTGCATTTCTTTAAGAAAAAAAGGTTTTAGCTTCCATGATTGTCAAGAAAATCTCCCACAAATTAATCCCAAGAGCGGATGAACATAAGGTGTTATTACTAAATGTACAAGCAGAGAGATCTAGTGACCTGATAATGTTTGGATTGTGCAATATTAAACAGTATCAATCTTACATTTCTAATATAACACCTAAGAGAAAGTAGTGAAATTATGGGAATTTATTTACAGTTCTGTAAATTTTTCTTGGAAAAGTGGATATTAAAAAGCGTCAGATTACAGATAAGGGTAGCCTCAAAGTAATACTTATTAAAAAAAATCTCTATTTTAACTGACTTCAAAGCCCAGTCCCAGTCTACATTTTTTGAAGCCCCACTGGAGTATGACATACAATGATTTACACAAAATTATTTCAGCCACACTAAGCACATAACATGCATTTAATTCTGCTGAGTAAGGATCAGAGCTCCAAGGATCTTATAAGACTGTGTGTATCTAGGTATAGGTAGTTTTATTGCTCTTATTTTCTCATTCAGCACTCTGATAAACCAAAATACTTTAAGGTCATAAAAATAAAATAAAATAAACACTGACTTTTTGTCAATTGTTAAATCCTAAAAGGAAAGCTGTGGGTGAAAATTAACAAAAACCCCAGATAGACCAGTGTCCATATTGACCCTATAAAAAAACCTTTCAACTTATATGAAGTTTGAACAATACCACTACCCCTCATTAAAAAAAAATAAACCAGCAACACAATACTGAATTCCCCAGGTATGCTGCATCAGCTGGGGATTTAGACCGGGAAACATAGTGTAAACATAGTTATGCTACCAAATTTGTAAATTTGTCTGTATAGTTTGACTGATGTTTGGGAGATTTTTATTGTATCAGACTGAAGTATGTTTTGTCAGTATTGCTGAATCAAAACTGAGACTGATTTGCTGGTATATTGTACCTATATTCACAGAGTAAAGAACTAGAAGCATTTCTAGTAATGTTATGAGCACTATCTTATTTTGAATGAGTTTGAAATTCTGAAAGGTAAAAAGAAAAATACATATATAAATAAAACCAAGAAATGCATTAAAAATAAAAAGTAATACATTGGGTGAAAGCAAATAAATATTAATGTAGTTTAAAATGACCAGTTTTTCCTAAGTTAGAGAAACAAAGGGATCAATTTTGGTCTTTACTCAGAAGCATACATGCTATGTAATATTCACAAGCATTTGTGTTCTGCTGAACAAAACAACATCCACAAGGCTAAAAAGAACACATGTATCTCCAAAGCAGCATGGACTTCAATTCCCAGCTATATACAAAACAGCACAGAATATTTTCTCCTGAGTGAATGTTTCCATTTTTTGGGAAGATTCAATGGAATCTTTATAATCTGAATTAAAAGTAGCCTAATAAGCACCAACTGTGAAAATAGGTTTAAAAATAACTAAATATACATGCATAAATTAGTAGTAATAAGTTCTGGATTTCAAAACATTTACAGAAATATCTTGGTTTTTCAACATAGGCTAAAAGATGTAGAATAGCCTCATACTTCATATTTTTCTTTTATTCCCAAAAATTACCTTTTCCTCCAATTTGAGCACTGATGGAAATATTTCCAACAGCTTTCATATTTTCATATAAAGGCTAAATCTATGTGTCATAGTAAATTATGTAGATCCTAAATTGTTTAGCTGAAATAATTAACTTCCTAACACTGAATATTTAGTACTATATCAGAGACGTACATCAGCATATTGTATGATAAAGTGTCTCCGTTGTCCATCTGAAAACACAGAAAGGACATATTCACCAGGTTTCCCATGGCTCTCTCGCACCAAGAAGTCTCCTTGCTGTTTTAACAGCTCCTGGGCTTCTATTCTTGGAATTGCACCATGATACCAGTCTTGCTCTGCCAATGGTTTCTCAGTAGTTGATATTACATCAAAGAACTTGGAAAAAATATCAAAGAAGAATGTTACTATAACAGTACATTTTTAGAGTTTAGTTTTCCATGAAAAGCATGATAAACAACAATAATTTCTATTTCTGTATCTAAATTGCCTATTTCTATTAACAAACAAAATTAAGGCTATTTATTTACACTAAAGGCATACTGATCACCTTTTTTTCTATTGCTTAAAAAAATACTGACCAAGCTATCAGCCTTTCTCACACATTCTGACATGCTATTAACAACAGTTCAAAATTAAGCATGTCTTTATCCAGAGACAAATTTCTGTGACATAAGAACATAAGAACATAAGAAATTGAGTTTTCAAAAGTATTTGTATTGGCTAAATTATTTTCATAGAATTTAAAAATCCCATTCCAAATCAATTAATAATTCTAAGAGCCATTTTCTTCCTAGCATTTACACCATAACAGAGAATAGGCACTTGGGCATATTGTGCTTATGAACTTACATACAGTTTCTGAAGGCACAAAGATTCTAAGATACTATTTTCATTGCTTATAAATGGAAGGTAATGAGTTTTAACCTATAACCTCACATATTAAACAAGCTTACATTGTTTAAGAAAACACTTAGAAAAACATTTTTTTTCAATGACTACTTCAGATTTATTTGTTATGACTAGACTGAGAAGCCCTTACTTAGGCTCTATGTCATTCAAAATCATGCCAGAACTCATACAAATTCTCACTGCTAGAGTGATAAATCTCTGAATAAAATAATAGACTCCATATTGCATCATGAGTTGAACACATATCTGAACATGTCCCAGAAAAACCTATTGAACTGCATTTTAGATAGAATGAAAACTGAATCGTCAATAAAGCCCTATCAAACAGATACAAATGAAACCTACAATTCCGAATGGATCTCAGCTACTGATCTACCCAGATGAAACAAGGTTTTTCTTCTTCATATCATCAAGGATGATATTTCTGCCATATAGGATTGGGAAAGAGAACAGAAACATCCCACTGATGCATGCAAAAGAAAAATTTGACACAATGTAAATCTGGGCAGACTAGAGGCCACCTGCACATTTAAGGTCTCCCTGAGGAGTTGTTCAGGTTAAGATGACTTATCTAACAAAAAATAACACTAGGAAGAACTTCAAACGCTCAGAGAAGGAACAAGTAGAGCCCAGAAAGGAAGCCCACACAGGACTTCAGAGGGTTGTGATCAGTGGCACAAAGTGCAGTTGGAGGCAAGTCACTAGTGGTGTACCCCAGGGATTGATACTGAGGCCAATACTGTTTAACCTCTTCATTAGTGACCTGTACGCTGGGACAGAGTGCACCCTCAGCAAGTTTGTAAACAATGCAAAGTTGGGAGGAGTGGCTGATACCCCAGATGGTTGTGATGCCATTCAGAGGGACCTGGACAGGCTGGAGAAATGGACAGAGAAGAATCTCATACAGTTCAACAAGGGGAAGTGCAAAGTCCTGCACCTGGGGAGGAATAACCCCAGGCACCAGTGCAGGCTGGGGGCTGACTGGCTGGAAAGCAGCTCTGCAGAGAAGGACCTTCCCCCCAAGAAGAGGGTCCCAGCAGACACCAAGCTGACCATGAGCCAGTAATGCACCCTTGCAGCAAAGAAGGCCAACAGCCTCCTGGCCTGGATTAGGAAGAGCATTACCAGCAGGTTGAGGGAGGTGATCCTTCCTCTCTACCCAGCACTGTTGAGGCGACACCTGGAGTCCTGTGTCCAGTTCTGGGCTCCCAAGTACAAGAGAGACATGGACATACTGGAGAGAGTCCAGCGAACAGCCACAAAGATGATTAAGGGATTGGAGCATCTTTCATATGAGAAGTGGCTGAGAGCTGTGACAGTTTAGCCTGGAGAAGAGAAGGCTCAGAGGGGGAATCTTATCACTGTGTATAAATACCTGATGGGAGGGAATGAAGAACTCTTCTCAGTAGTGCCCAGTGACAGGACGAGAGTCAATGAGCACAAATTTAAACACATGAAATTCCATCTGAACACAAGAAAACACTTTTTTAGTGTGAGAGTGGTCAAATACTGGAACAGGTTGCCAGAGAGGTTGTGGAAGTTCCATCTATGGAGATATTCAAAATCCGACTGGATGTGGTCCTTGGCAACCTGCTCTAGATGACCCTTACTGAGCAGGGGAGTTGGACTAGATGATCTCAAGAGGTCCCTTTCATCCTCAACAATTCTGTAATTCTGTATAAAAAAATGCCTTTAAGTCTGGGGGTTCCTAGCTTTCTTTCTAAGTTATATCTCAAAAGGGTTAATTTAGTCTACAATCCTGATGGAAAACTGGAGAATATATTTAAGAGTCTGACAGAGACTCATAGTCTCAGACATCAACATTGGGATCTAGAGCCCTGGGTGTCTATTGTATCAGGGATATTTTTAGACATGAGATCTGAGACCAACACTATAACCAATAGACCCATCACTAGAAAGAGTGACTATGCTCTATTACAGATTCAGAGAGAAGTGGGACTGTATAAGAAATAATAACGGCTTGAACAAAAAGCACCCAGTCAGAGTTTTTAGGATAGAAAAGGGATGTACTCCAGCATAATGCATTTATTAGCATAATGAAGTACTAAAAGATCAGATTATTGTTCAGCCAAGAAGGCAGTCCTATTTTTCAATTTCATCAACAGTTAAATACTTCTCAGACTGGAGCTGTCTACCATTGTTAAAGTTAAATGACACAAAGCTATTCTCTTTCAGAAATTCCTAAACCAAAAATAATCTTTCAAAATGTTATAAAAGGTGTGACCAGTACCTCCTGCTCTTGACCCCTGGTAATAGTGTCGTCATCATTCTGCCAAGGATCCCAAATAGAACCTGCCTGTCCCCTTAGTGTCGGGTGACAAAAGGTTATTTATTCTGTTAAGGGATATTAGGAGTAGTTGCCTCTCCAGCATCCCCATCCCAGGACTTCCTCCTGCTTGGCCACTGGAACCCAGTCCAGTGAGCCCAGGGACACGGGGTCTCTGCCCAGGCTGAGGGACATGGCTGCTACTTTCCCATTTGCAGGTTCAACCAGTAGCAAAGCTGAGCATGCATACCAGAGACAAACACACTGTGGCAGGTTGACCCTGGATGGACGCCAGGTGCCCACCAAAGCTGTTCTATCACTCCCCCCCCCACCTCAGCTGGACAGGGGAGAGAAAATATAACAAAGGGCTCATGGGTCGAGATAAGGACAGGAGAGATCACTCACCAATTACCATCATGGGCTAAACAGAC
The DNA here is from genome assembly GCF_026419915.1 of Harpia harpyja. Lineage (NCBI taxonomy): Eukaryota > Metazoa > Chordata > Aves > Accipitriformes > Accipitridae > Harpia > Harpia harpyja. Next base: position 10,071,521 of record NC_068968.1, read on the forward strand.
TTGACTTGGGGAAAATTAACTTAATTTATTGCCAATCAACCAGAGTAGGGTAATGAGAAATAAAACCAAATCTTAAAACACCTTCCCCCATCCCTCCCTTCTTCCCAGGCACAGCTTCACTCCCGAATTCTCTACCTACCCTCCCAGCGGCGCTGGGGGATGGGGAATGGGGGTTGGGGTTAGTTCATCACATGTTGTCTCTGGCGCTTCATCCTCTTCAGGGGCAGGACTCCTCACACTCTTCCCCTGCTCCAGCATGGGGTGCCTCCCATGGGAGACAGTCCTCCACGAACTTCTCCAATGTGGGCCCTTCCCATGGGCTGCAGTTCTTCACGAACTGCTCCAGCATGGGTCCCTTCCACGGCGTGCAGTCCTTCAGGAGCACACTGCTCCAGCATGGGTCCCCCACGGGGTCACAAGTCCTGCCAGAAAACCTGCCCCAACGTGGGCTCCTCTCTTCACAGGGCCACAGGTCCTGCCAGGATCCTGCTCCAGCACGGGCTTCCCACGGGGTCACAGCCTCCTTCGGGCATCCACCTGCTCTGGCGTGGGGTCCTCCATGGGCTGCAGGTGGATATCTGCTCCACCATGGACCTCCATGGGCTGCAGGGGGACAGCCTGCCTCACCATGGTCTTCACCATGGGCTGCAGGGGAATCTCTGCTCCAGCGCCTGGAGCACTTCCTCCACCTCCTTCTTCACTGACCTTGGTGTCTGCATAGTTGTTTCTCTTACATGTTCTCACTTGTCTCTCCAGCTGCAGTTTCTGTGCCACAGCAACTTTTTTTCCCTTCTTAAATATGTTATCACAGAGGTGCTACCACCGTCGCTAATTGGCTTGGCCTTGGCCAGCGGCGGGTCCGTCTTAGAGCTGGCTGGCGTTGGCTCTATCGGACACAGGGGAAGCTTCTAGCAGCTTCTCACAGAAGCCACCCCTGTACCCCCCCCCATTACCAAAACCTTGCCACACAAACACAATACACACACACACAGAGGACACTTACACAGCCAGTTACACAGACTGCCACAGACATGGTGCTGCCTTCAACCACACCTACATATAGGACTAGCATAAAACATAAGTATAGGCAGCCAAGTCCCCTTACTCCTCTTTGGCTGGTAGAGATAAAAGGTCACTAGCGAAGGTACATACATGGCACTCTCTAGATTCACAAGCCCACCCTCTTACCCACTCCACAGGTCTCCTACTTGCCAGCTTGTCCAGCTCAATGCTTGTTAGCAGACACATGCACTCACACACTCATCCCACAGGCACTGTACACTCGCAAGTCCCCCTGGGTATACCAGCATGGACCCTTACCCACCTGATATCCCTGCCCAGACCCAGGGTGTCCTACTTGCTGGCTAGTCCAGCTTGCAGTTTGCTAGCAAATTCCACACACACACTCCCCTACACACCACGTTCAGAGAAGATACAGACACTTGGACACCCCCTCCTCCCAGCAGCCGGCACCAAGCGTGCGAGCTGTGACCTGCAGTCCTGCTCCAGCTGCTGTCACTGAGCCCCTCACTTGTCTCACTCATGCTAGTCCCTTCCAGTAGCAAGTTTTTGGGACACACACTATTCCCACCCCAGTGGCTGGAGGCAAGAGACCCCCACTTGCTCCAGTAGCTGACGCTACAGGCCAGGGGCACCTACACCCCTGGTCTGACTCTAGTAGCTGGCACCAAAGCCATTCATGCCGGTCCCCTCAGTAGTGGGCATTCCAGGCACAAAGTCTGTAGGACCCTACCTAGATCGAGAGAGCTATGGCCCCCTACAACTACTGATGCTAGCACCCTCACTTGCTCCAGTAGCTGACACCATAGGCCAGGGGAGCCTACACCCCCCCCGCCCCTGAGTCCAGCAGCTGGCACCAAATCCACTCATACAGCACACAGGTCTCACGAGTAGCTGGTGCTTAGTCCTTGCAGCACACACACACGAGACAGAGAGTGAGATAGTTAAGAAAAGATTTAATAAGAAGATATAAGAAGATAGGATAGACTGTGGTGATCAGGTGCAGGGCTCTGCCAGACAAGCGTACTGACTGGCCCCATTCTACCTGTGACCAGCCCCTCTGGTAGTCTTTTCTGCCTATCCTCTTCTTTGTTCATCCCTGCTCCCCCTTCCCCTGCACACTGCCTCATCAGTTGGCATAGTTCCACCTACCCCTCTCAAACATCCTGGACCCTCAGGTTTGCATCCTTATCAGTTGCAAAGTCCTCTTTGCCTGCAGTTTCTTGATAGCCCCTCAATTTGTGTGACTGACAAGGTTTGTTTCTGGTTATTGTCTTTGTTAAGGCTAATTGGACAGGTTTTATGTCTCTGTGTGTTTGTCTCCTTCCCTTTCCTTATCCTACAGGCTGAAGAAATAAACACTCTCACACTCCACATATCCTAACCAATTAGTATGACTGGCCAGGTTTGTTCTTATCACGACCTCCCTTATCATTTGTCCCTCAGATTTTTCTCTGTCTGTTTTTGTTTATGGCTCCTTTGACCAGATACCCTTAAAGGAGCAGACACTCTCCTTCCACATACCCTTACATATTTGAACGTTTATTGTTCAAAGATGCTGCATTTGACTGACCTTTGCTACATGATCAAGAAATGTTGCGGGGTTCAAAGTAATAAAACCATTCCCACAGAAAAACATTTCTACTCCAAAAGAAACACTTCTAAGTATAAAAAAGAAAGTTCAATGTCAACAAGTTAGTTCATGACCTTCACAAAAAAAGGTTAAAAAACCCACATCTGACAATTGAGACAGCTCCTATAAAATGGATATTATCAACTATGACCATGAAATCCATTTTATAGCTTACAAAAGAAGCAGCCACCAGATAACACCTGCTTATGTTCAAACTGGGTCAAGTCTGAGTCACTGATTAGATTATCATGTTCACATCCCAGAATAAAAGCATCTTTATTACACAGAAAAAACAGGGAACATTTTAGACTTTGCTAATTATGGTATTGTTTATAACACTAACATCAACCTCTCCCCTTTTTTAAATTTGTTTAAACAAATATTTATTTCTTTAGAAGAAAGCAATGAAAATTCTACAAGGTATCCTATGCTTATTGTCTCCTACCAAACATTACCTTTAATTTTGGTCATATACTATTGGTTAATCATAACCGAGGTAGAAATCTTTTTAATTTTTTCTGATGAAACAATTAGTAATTGGTCATGTTTTGTATGTTATTGAAATTGTATTTTTTTTTATTAAAAAGTCTTCCTACTCCAACATATTTTCTGTATGATACAATATTCACCCTGACTGCTTATTAAAGAAAACATGGCTGAAAGCCCAGAAAGATCAGTACAAATGCAAGATGTATAATCATTTTAATATTGATTTCAACTTGATTTATCACTTAGCACTAATATTTGTATTGCATTTTATAGTTAGAATAAAATGGTTTAAATGCAAGAAAGGTTAGTCACTAAAGAAGATAGAAGAAACAATGTTATGGGCACAAAATTATTTACAATTCCCACCTATTTTCTTAGCAAGTTTAAAGAACAGTAAGCTGCTTGAAATTACTAACTAGATATCTGAAAGAAAAGGTTTACATTCTAGGCCTCAGTGTTTTACAATTTCACTGATGAAAAGATCTTTTGCCCATTTTTACGTACACACTCACAGGAGCATTTTCAAATAAGTGACTGAACAGCTTACATGGACAAATTTTTTTCTAAGATTTTTGCTGTTATTTTTAACTTGCAGTCAAATTAACAGTTAACATAAAATCATACAAAAGGAGAACAACTCATACTGAAGAATTTCTACTTTCACCCCCAATCCTTTTTTCCCCTTTTCTTTTTTCTTTAAAGATTTCCATTTTTTCCCACACTTTGCTCATGAGATAGTTCTCTTTCTGTGGGGAGGGAAACACCCTCATATACTTCTTCATGCTCTTCATGTAACCATTAGTGTCTTTTTTGCTTATAATTAATCTCCTTTCTTCCCCCTACTGAACAATCCATTGAAACAGCAGCTTTTCTCCAACAACAGTAAATGAAGCAGTCTCAAACTGCTTTTTCAAAGCCTTTTTAAGAGCTGCTGGTTTTTTGAGTGAAAAACTGAGCAGAGTATTGCATTATTTCTAACTGTAAAAAGAGAGAATATTCTTGCACTCACACTGTCAATGAAAAGACAATAATAATGGAAATTATATGTTAATAACTAATAGGTTCATTAATACTTTATTTTCATATATATTCTGAGCTCAGACTTTGTGTATTACTTCATTTTCCACCTTTAAACAAAGAAAACATTCTGTCAAGAAATTTTTTTCCCTCCCCATGTAAAAGAGAGGCACAGACATGGATAAGAAAGTAAAGCAACACATTTTAGTTGATATTTTGAGACATTTCCCTATGGAGTATCTCCCAGCCCTGCTACTAGGCTCAGTGAAAACTGATTCATTCCCACACTGGGTTTGTGTGGCAAGGTTTTGGTAGCAGGAGGGCTACAAGGGTGGCTTCTGTGAGAAGGTGCTAGAAGCTTCCCCTATGTCTGATAGAGCCAATGCCAGATGGCTCCAAGACGGACCCACCGCTAGCTAAAGCTGAGCCAATCAGCAACAGTTGTAGTGCCTCTGTGATAACATATTTAAGAAGGGGGAGAAAGTTGTGCAACAGAAACCGCAGCCAGAGAGAGGAGTGAGACTATGTGAGAGAAACAACTCTGCAGACACCAAGGTCAGTGAAGAAGGAGGGGGAGGAGGTGCTCCAGGCGCTGGAGCAGAGATTCCCCTGCAGCCCGTGGTGAAGACCATGGTGAGGCAGGCTGTCCCCCTGCAGCCCATGGAGGACCATGATGGAGCAGATATCCATACTGCAGCCTATGGAGGACCCCACACCGGAGCAGGTCAATATGCCCTGAAGGAAACTGCAGCCTGTGGAGAGGAGCCCACGCAGGAGCAGGTTTTCTGGCAGGAACTGTGGCCTGTGGGGGACCAACGCTAGAGCAGTCTGTTCTTGAGGGACTGCACCCCATGGAAAGGACTCATACTGGAGCAGTTCTTAAAGAACTGTATCCAATGGGAGGCACCCCACACTGGAGCAGGGGAAAAGTGTGAGGAGGAAAGTGTGGCAGAAACGAAGTGTTATGAACTGACTGCAACCCCCATTTCCCATCCCGTCTGTGCCGCTCGTGGTAGGAGGAGGTAGAAGAGTCAGGAATGAAGGAATAAAGTTGAGCCTGGGAAGAAGAGGGGGGTGGGGGGAAGGTGTTTTTAGTTTTGTCTTTGTTTCTCACTTTCCTACTCTATTTTTAATTGGCATCAAATTAAATTAATATCCCCCAAGCCAAGGCTGTTTTGCCCAACTGGTGAGCAATCTCCCTGTCTCTATCTCGACCCATGAGTTTTTTAATCTTATTTTTTTCCCCCTGTTCTGTTGAGGAGGTAGGGGTAAGAGAATGACTTAGTGGGCATCTGGAAGCTGGCCAAGGTTAAGCCACCACAAGTAGTAGTAATAATAATATCAATAACAACAAGAAGAATTTATATGATGGCACCTCTATAATAAATATAGGAAATATCATTATTGCAATGATGGTAAAACATGCCTGACCATCAAACCTACTGCAGATTATCATAATATACAGCATTACTAGTAAATCTACCACACAAGAACTGGTAATCTTTCAAGTATAGCACCAATCTGGGAGCAGCAAAGAATATACAAATTCTTTTTTCTGAAGTGCAATAAAGTTGTTCTGACATACAATTATGTCACAATATTATCATATCCACTGATCAGTCAGAACTGTGCTTTTTATAAAGTCATTGTAATCTAATTTTTTCCTGTGTAAATAGAAATGTGTGATACTTCAGAAAAAAATCCTACTTAAGCTGCAAAAATAAGAGAATTCTACATTGTTGATACTACTTACCGATGATGAGCCCAACATGGATTTTGGAGATCTTATAATTCCAGCTATGGAGTGACGTATAGTGTCCAACTTTGAGACTTTGACCTTCTTGTCCTAGGAGAAAAAGTAATATCTCCAGTAAAACCAAGCAAATCAATATGGATTTACCTCTGTACATTAATAATTGAATTCCTGGAGGACATGGAATGTAGACTCATGGATTTTGTTTGAATAAAAGATAGGGACTGATCTGCTAGTGATACAAACCAGCAGGCACGTGTCAACATCAGTGGGATTATGCTACTGCATACCAATTGAAGAGCTGAAAGATTCTGTGATTCCTTAAATATTTAGTGCAATTATTTTAAATATCACTATTGTTAACTATAAGAGATCTCAAATTCTTTTGCACCCTAAAGACATAGGACCTAATTCTCAGCTGTCCTGAAATACCTTTTCTTTTTAAAGGGTATTGGTTTGACAGCATATAATAAAACCATACATAATAAAACCCATACATACTGTATTGGGTCTGGCTGAGATGGAGTTAATTCTCCCCATAGCAGCCCTCATAGTGCTGTGCTCTGCATTGGTAGCTAGAAAGGTGTTGATAACACACCAGTGTTTTGGCTACTGCTGAGCAGTGCTGGCACAGCATCAAGGCTGTCTCTCCAACATTTTTGCCCCCCCTCAACAGCAGGCTGGGGCTGGGCAAGATCTTGGGAGGGGACATAGCCAGGACAGCTGACCCAAACTAACCAAACAGATATTCCATACCATATGACGTCAGCTCAGATCTAAAAGCTAAGTAAAGGGAGACAGAAGGGGGGCATTTTTTGTCTTCCAGGGCAACCACTACACGTACTGAAGCCCTGCTTCCCAGGAAGTGGCTAGACATCGCCTGCTGATGGGAAGTAGGGAATAACATCATTGGGTTTTCTTTGCTTTCGCGCGCGACCTTGGCTTTCACTTTATTAAACTGTCCTTATCTTGACTCACGAGCCTTTTGTTATATTTTCTCCCTCTGTCCAGCTGAGGAGAGGGAGTGATAGAGCAGCTTTGGTGGGCACCTGGCACCCAGCCAGGGTCAACCTACCACAGTCCTTTTTGGCGCCCAACGTGGGGCACGACAATGGCAGTTTTGCATTAAGCATGCTATAGCTAGTTATTAAGTGGCAAGCTCCTGTGCGGGTCATGGAGCTTGTTGGCTGCTTGCTTATCTCTATTTTGCTGAGTTTGGGAGCATGGTAATACAAATAATGTCTATGTGCCTTGTACTGGCACCGTTGGCTTTGCTGTGCTGTGGGAGCTATCTTGCGGAGGAGATGAGGGAATACATCTCCCTCTCCCTACCGGGTATTGATATGAATGGTTTTATTATGCAGGCTCCCGAGGTCTTTGTTCACCCTTATGTGAGCTGTTCAGTACTAATAATGAATACTGGTGGTATATTATGGGTATTGTGGAATCTGGTCTCATCCTGGTATAAGAGAAGACAAGTTTCGGGTGAGGCAATACTGAAATGTGCCCTCAAGCGACCGGTCCCTGGGTGGCAGGGTATATGGAAGGATTTGGGCAGATTCCTAGGATGGTTATCACCTCCCATAACCTGGGACTTTACACCCGAACAGGCAAGCAACCCTGGCAAACTGACGCGCCACCTGATAGAAGGGTGCCTTGCCTACCCCAATGAAAACCAGCAGCTTCTCGCACTGTACTGGGGCCTGGCCTATGCCTACCGAGCCATAGTTCAACACTCTCAGAGGACCACGGTTGAGGCAGGGACCCAGACTGCATCTGAGGACACCATGTGTTGGAGAATGGCTGAGGGAGCGCGGTCATGGCTCCGTGGAGGAGTTTTGTTCTACCAATCTGGACATAAAACCAGACTAGGCCGCGATGGAAAATTCCGAGTCATGCTGACAAGGAAGAAAAGAAGGTCATACTGACCTTGTATTGTGTAGATAAGGAGGTACTGTATGAGAAAAACAGGATGGAACGCGGGCCCAGGCACGAAGGCAGTAACTGCAAGTAGGAGGAGTATGATAATGTAACTTTTAGAGCTAAGCCAATGATTGTAAGACAAGTATGTATAAGAGGTAACTTTGTGTTATAAATATGTGAAGGTTTTGCAGTAAAGCTGAAGCTTGCTTTATCACTCACATTGAGTCGACTGCTTGACTTCCCTCGCTCGTCGCAACCATGCTCGAGATAGGGACCCAAACAACAACAACAACTACAGTAATTGCCCCAGTAGTGAAAAAGAAACAGTGAACAAGGAGATCAACAGGTCCATATCATCGATTAGTGAGGGAAGAAGAAGAAGAGGAAAGGTTTGATCTAGAAGCCGGTCCTTCGACAAAGAAATTGGAGGAAGGAGTGAGAGAACTTAGACAGGAAGTGGAAACTCCCCGGTCCCTGACCTCCTCAGAACTTCGGGACATGCGGAAAGACTACAGCCGCCAGCCAGGTGAGCGGATTGCTGCCTGGCTGCTCCGATGCTGGGATAACGGGTCTGACAGTCAGCAACTGGAAGGCAAGGAAGCCCAACAGCTGGGATCCCTTGCTAGAAACTGGGGAATTGAAAGAGGAATTGGAAAAGGGGCAGCAATTTGCAGTCTCTGGAGACGGCTCTTCTCAAGTGTGAGGGCAAGATATCCATTTAAGGAAGATCTTGTGAACTCCTCAGGAAAGTGGACTACTGCAGATGAAGGCATCCAGTACCTGAGAGAGTTAGCAGTGCTGGAAGTCATCTACAGTGATCTAGATGATGAGGAGGTCTCCAAGGATCCAGAGGATGTCCTGTGAACATGGGCCATGTGGAGAAAGGTGATTCAAGGTGCCCCAGCATCGTATTCTAACAGCTTGGCAGCAATGTATTGCCCAGATATGGAAACACCAACTGTGGAGAAAGTGTCGTCTTGGCTCCAAAACTTTGAAGAAAATCTCTGTGTCTCCTCACCCCTACAGGACAGTGCCTTGGCTGTTAGGGATGCTCCAAGAAATCAGTCCTCTCCTGCCCCGGTCAGAGGGAAAGGGAGCCCAAGGTGTATGCTGCGTGCTGCACTCTGTGTCGTGGTTTAACCCCAGCCAGCAACTAAGCACCACGCAGCCGATCACTCACTCCCCCCCCCCCACCCAGTGGGATGGCGGAGAAAATCGGGAAAAGAAGTAAAACTCATGCGTTGAGATAACAACGGTGTAATAGAACAGAAAAGAAGAAACTAATAATGATAATGATAACACTAATAAAATGACAACAGCAATAACAAAAGGATTGGAATGTACAAATGAGGCGCAGTGCAATTGCTCACCACCCGCCGAGCAACACCCAGTTAGTCCCCGAGCGGCGATCCCCCACCCCCACCCCCCCAGTTTATACACTAGATGGGACGTCACATGGTATGGAATACCCTGTTGGCCACTTTGGGTCAGCTGCCCTGGCTCTGTCCTGTGCCAACTTCTTGTGCCCCTCCAGCTGGGCATGAGAAGCTGAAAAATCCTTGACTTTAGACTAAACACTACTTAGCAACAACTGAAAACATCAGCATTATCAACATTCTTCGCATACTGAACTCAAAACATAGCACCATACCAGCTACTAGGAAGACAATTAACTCTATCCCAGCTGAAACCAGGACAACTCTGGTTCTTGCTGTGTGATCAAGGGGAGGACATGAGGAAGTGGGATGGTGAACCCACCTTTAAGCTGGAAGCCCGTGTACGTGAACTGAGAGGGAAGACAGCTGTTAAGAAGGGGTCACCCAAGAAGGCGGCTGTCAGCGTAGTTGCTGTAGAGGCCCAAGAAAGCAATCAGCTATCTTCCAGGCATAGAAGAACTGAAACCACCTCCCTTGATTCTGGCGAGGGGACTTCTGGTCTGGCACCGCAAGGGTCAGACAGTGAATACTCTGATGAGGAACAGCAATAGAGGGTCCCTGCCTTCGGCCAGGAGAAGGAAAGGGATGACCGGATATACTGGACTGTGTGGATTTGATGGCCTGGCACATCAGACCCACAGAAGTATAAGGCTTTGGTAGACACTGGTGCACAGTGTACACTGGTGCCATCAGGGTACAGGGGCACAGAACCCATCTGGATCTCTGGAGTGACAGGGGGATGCCAAGAATTGACTATATTGGAGGCTGAGGTGAGCTTGACAGGGGACAAGTGGGAAAAGCACCCCATTGTGACCGGCCCAGAGGCCCCTTGTATCCTTGGCATAGACTACCTCAGGAGAGGGTACTTCAAGGACCCAAAGGGGTACCGATGGACTTTTGGTATAGCCACTGTAAACGCAGAGAAGATCAAACAGCTATCATGTACCCTGCCTGGCCTCTCGGAAGATCCCTTCATTGTGGGGTTGCTGCGAGTTGAAGAACAGCAGGTGCCAATTGCTACCAGGACGGTGCATCGGCGGCAGTATCGCACAAACCGAGACTCCCTGGCTCCCATCCATGAGCTGATTCATCAACTAGAGAGCCAAGGAGTCATCAGCAAGACTCATTCACCTTTTAATAGTCCTATATGGCCAGTGGAAAAGTCTGATGGAGGGTGGAGGTTAACAGTAGATTATCGCGGCCTGAATGAAGTCACGCCACCACTGAGTGCTGCTGTACCAGACATGTTAGAGCTCCAATATGAACTGGCATCAAAGGCAGCCACGTGGTATGCTACAATTGATATTGCCAATGCGTTTTTCTCCATTCCTTTGGCAGCAGAGTGCAGGCCACAGTTTGCTTTCACGTGGAGAGGTGTCCAATACACCTGGAATCGACTGCCCCAGGGGTGGAAGCACAGCCCTACCATTTGTCAGAGACTAATCCAAACAGCACTGGAACAAGGCGATGCCCCTGAACATTTACAATACATAGATGATATCATCGTGTGGGGCAACGAGGCAGAAGAAGTGTTTGAGAAGGGAAAAAGAGTAATTCAGATTCTTCTGAAAGCTGGTTTCTCCATGAAGAAAAGCAAGGTCAAGGGACCTGCACAGGAGATTGAGTTCTTGGGAATAAAATGGCAGGATGGATGCTGTCATGTGCCTATGGATGTGGTCAACAAGATAGCAACTATGTCTCCACCAGCTAACAAGAAAGAAACACAAGCTTTCCTAGGCCTTGTGGGGTTCTGGAGAATGCATATTCCAGGTTATAGTCAGCTTGTGAGCCCTGTCTATCGAGTAACCCGGAAAAAGAACTATTTTGAATGGGGCCCTGAGCAACAACAAGCCTTTGAGCATATCAGACAGGAAAGAGCTCATGCAGTAGCTCTTGGGCCTGTCCGGACAGGACCAGATGTGCAAAATGTACTCTACACTGCAGCTGGGGAGCATGGTCTCACCTGGAGCCTCTGGCAGAAAACACCAGGAGAAACCCGAGGTCGACCATTAGGGTTTTGGAGCTGGGGGTACCAAGGATCAGAAGCCCACTACACCCCAACTGAAAAAGAGATACTAGCAGCCTATGAGGAGGTTCGAGCCGCCTCAGAAGTTGTTGGTACAGAAGCATATCTCCTCTTGGCACCACGATTGCCCGTGCTACACTGGATGTTCAAAGGAAACATCCCCTCTACACATCATGCAACCAGCGCTACATGGAGTAAGTGGATAGCATTGATCATGCAACGATCTTGACTGGGGAAATCCAACCACCCAGGAATCCTGGAAGAGATCATGGACTGGCCAGAAGGCAGAGATTTTGGAGCATCGCCTGAGGAGGTGGCTCATGCCCAAGAGGCACCACCATATAATGAGTTATCAGAAGACGAAAGGCGTTATGCTTTGTTTACTGATGGATCCTGTCATGTGGTAGGGAACCAGCAGAAATGGAAAGCTGCTGTGTGGAGTCCCACACGACAAGTCGTTGAGGCCACTGAAGGAGAAGGCGAGTCAAGTCAGTTTGCAGAAGTGAAAGCCATCCAACTAGCCCTAGATATTGCTGAATGAGAAAAGTGGCCGGTACTCTATACTGACTCCTGGATGGTGGCTAATGCCCTATGGGGGTGGCTACAGCAGTGGAAGAAGACCAATTGGCAGCGCAGGGGTAAACCCATCTGGGCAGCTGCATTGTGGCAGGACATTGCTGCCCGGGTAGAACACATGGCTCTAAAGGTACGTCATGTAGATGCTCACATGCCCAAAAGCTGTGCCACTGAAGAACATCGAAATAATGAACAGGTAGACAAGGCTGCCAAAATAGAAGTAGCTCAGGTGGACCTGGACTGGGAGCATAAGGGTGAGCTATTTGTAGCTCAATGGGCCCACAAAACATCGGGACATCTAGGGAGAGATGCAACATATAGATGGGGTCGTGATCGAGGGGTGGACCTGACCATGGAGGCCATCACACAGGCCACTCACGAATGTGAAACATGTACTGCAATCAAGCGAGCCACCAGAGTAAAGTCTCCTTGGAACAGAGGGCGGTGGCTGGGCTTTCGATATGGCGAGGCCTGGCAAATTGACTACATTGGACCACTGCCACGAACACGTCAAGGCAAGCGCTACATACTCACAATGGTGGAAGCAACTACTGGTTGGCTAGAAACATATCCTGTAAACCATGCCACTGCCCGAAACACCATCTTAGGCCTCGAAAGGCAAATTTTATGGCGACATGGTACCCCAGAAAGAATTGAATCAGACAATGGGACTCATTTCCAAAATAACCTCATAGACTCCTGGGCAAAGAAACATGGCATTGAGTGGGTGTATCACATCCCCTATCACCCGCAAGCATGTGGAAAAATTGAGAGATATAATGGACTGTTAAAGACCATGTTGAGAGCGCTAGGCAATGGGGCATGGAAGCATTGGGATACAAATTTAGCAGAAGCCACTTGGCTAGTTAACACCAGAGGATCTGCTAACCATCCTGGTCCTGCCCAAACAAAACCCCTACATACTGTGGGAGGAGATAAGGTCCCCGTAGTGCACATGGGGAAGCAGCCGGGGAAGGCCGTGTGGATTGCTCCTGCCATGGGAAAAGGCAAACCCATTCGTGGGACTGTCTTTGCTCAAGGACCTGGGTGTACTTGGTGGGTAATGCGGAAGGCTGGGGAGACCCAGTGTGTGCCTCAAGGACATTTAACCTTGGGGGAAAATAATCTGTTATGTGAGTTGTATGTTGTAGGAAGTAATGTAGCAGGAATGACCTGAACTGCAGAGGAGTGAACTTCACAAGGAACCAGACGAGTGCATCGGTGACCCAAAGCAAGCAGGTGTTGGCGCCCAACGATCGAACATACTGCTTCTCCTGTCCTGACCACTTATCTTGATGGATGGGGCCCAAGTCATAACCTGTGTGTGAACATCTGGAGGAGTGGAAGAAGCCCATGGAATATCTATCTGTTAAAGGACAGGGGATAGTAATTAATAAGAATGTATAAATCTGTATGTTGGGTATAAAGGTGGTTTTAGTATGTAGTTTCAGTTGTAAGTGTTGGTAAGAAGGGATTTCAGTAATGAGAATTAAATACAATGGCGTGGTTAGAAGATATGTGTATTAAATTATGTGGGACCTGAGCATGATGCAAATGGTATGGAATAAGGGGTGGAGATTGTATTGGGTCTGGCTAAGATGGAGTTAATTCTTCCCATAGCAGCCCTCATAGTGCTATGCTCTGCATTGGTAGCTAGAAAGGTGTTGATAACACACCAGTGTTTTGGCTACTGCTGAGCAGTGCTGGCACAGCATCAAGGCTGTCTCTCCAACATTTTTGCCCCCCCTCAACAGCAGGCTGGGGCTGGGCAAGATCTTGGGAGGGGACATAGCCAGGACAGCTGACCTAAACTAACCAAACAGATATTCCATACCATATGACGTCAGCTCAGATCTAAAAGCTAAGTAAAGGGAGATGGAAAGGGGGGCATTTTTTGTCTTCCAGAGCAATCACTACGCGTACTGAAGCCCTGCTTCCCAGGAAGTGGCTAGACATCGCCTGCTGATGGGAAGTAGGGAATAACATCATTGGGTTTTCTTTGCTTTCGCGCGCGACCTTTGCTTTCACTTTATTAAACTGTCCTTATCTTGACCCAAGAGCCTTTTGTTATATTTTCTCCCCCCTGTCCAGCTGAGGAGGGGGAGTGATAGAGCAGCTTTGGTGGGCACCTGGTGCCCAGCCAGAGTCAACCCACCACACATACATACTTGCATTATCCTTAATTTGTTTTCTTCTTTTATTAATCTGATTCTCTAATAATACACTACTTGTAAATATTAATACCAATCAGTACAAGTAATAGGATCTGTTTGTTTTCTGGTACTACAATAAACCACAGGGGCAGCCACCACTACCTGGATTTTAAATCCTGTAAGAAAAGAGCTATTCACTAAAACTACTTCCATCACAAGTAAATGGAAAGTCCAAAGTGTTTATAACTTGACTTAGTCCAAGGACTGTTAATTTCCTAATATCTGATTCATTGTCAGCTCTCAAATTTTAGTATCAAAGAATCTTTCAAAAATACATAAATGTATTTTTAACACTGAAAAACTTAGTTTATTTCTCATAACTTCACTCTCAGACACAGATGAGGTATTTTAATGAATATTTGCAAAATAATTAAACCTGAAGCAGAGAGACCACAAATTAAAAATCTCATTCTAATTAGCTATGGGTTAATTAAGCTGTAAGAAACTGAAAATGCAAACAGAATAAATCTGTTTTGTAGTGTAACAAAAAAGATTGCTTCAAAGTTTTGAACATACCCCCTTGACTGAAGAAACACAAAATCTGATAATGTAATAAATGCAGTTTCGGTTTATTCCAAGAATTCTGAATGAGCAACAAAATCCATTAAATATGTATACACAATAAAGCATTGTTTGAAAATGACTCCCAAATATAATTTAGTTTACAGGATATAGGTTAAACATTGTCTTAGTAAAATAAATTTACTTCTTTAGCAGCAAAATTCTGCAATATTCCATAATTTGTTTGTCATGAAAAGAGAGTATGAAAAAGAATATTTCATATAGGAATAGAAAAAAGGCTAAAAGGGAATTTACTAGCCACTTGAAATTAACACCAATCAATACAATTTTTATTCTTTTTATCAGACTCAAGTAATACTGCATGACAACTACTTTTCTTACAGTGAAATACTCTGTCCTGAGTCGACTGTCAAGTCAATATTTATTTTTTAAGTGTTGATGAAATAAATTGACTACTTAAAAATATCATTAATAATGGGACAACACAGTGTCTAATTTTGCTTGCATGCCTATCAGGCTTGGAACGATCAATTCATTTCACACATCTTTTCACAAGTGAGCCACAGGATTTAGCTGTGACTAAATGTCTACTTCTTACATGACAGGAAAAATTAAGTTACCAAAATATGCATGAATTCCACTGTGTTGTGTTTCCACCCCTGGGGTAGTCGATTCCATGTATTGGACACACCTCCACGTGAAAGTAAACTGTGGTCTGCACTCTGCTGCTGAAGGAATTAAGAAAAACGCATTGGCAATATCAATTGTGGCATACCACTTGGCTGCCTTTGACGCCAGTTCATATGGAATTCTAGCATTTCCAGTATGGCCGCACTCAGCGGTGACATGACTTGGTTTAGGGTGCAGTCCTTCAGGAATGTCCCCCATGGGGTCACAAGTCCTGCCAGAAAACCTGCTCCAGCGTGGGCTCCTCTCCATGCGTCCACAGGTCCTGCCAGGAGCCTGCTCCAGCGCAGGCTTCCCACGGGGTCACAGCCTCCTTTGGGCACATCCACTTGCTCCGGTGTGGGGTTCTCCACAGGCTGCAGGTGGATATCTGCTCCACCATGGACCTCCATGGGCTGCAAGGGGACAGTCTGCCTCACCATGGTCTTCACCACAGGCTGCAGGGGAATCTGCTCTGGTGCCTGGAGCACCTCCTCCCCCTTCTTCTTTACTGACTTTGGTATCTGCAGAGTTGTTTCTTTCACATTTTCTCACTCCTCTCTCCCAGCTGCTGTGTCGCAGCAGTTTTTTCCCCCTTCTTAAATATGTTATCACATAGGCACTACCACTGTCGCTGATTGGCTCAGCTTTGGCCAGCAGCGGGTCCATCTTGGAGCTGGCTGGCACTGGGTCTATCAGATATGGGGGAAGCTTCTGGCATCTTCTCACAGAAGCCACCCTTGCAGCCCACCCCCGCTACCAAAACGTTGCCATGCGAACCCAATACAGGACGTTATGAGAAACAGTGTCAAAGGCCTTCCTGAAGTCCAGATAGACAATATCCACTGCTCTCCCCTCATCCACAAGGCCAATCAGTTCATCACAGAAGGTTATCAAGTTGGTCAAGCATGACTCCTCCTTGGTGAATCCATGCTGACTACTCCTGATGATTTTCTTGTCCTCCATGTGCCTGGAAATGATTCCCAGGATTAGCTGCTCCATCACCTTTTCGGGGATTGAGGTGAGGCTGACTGGCCTGTAGTTCCCTGCGTCCTCCTTCCTGCCCTTCTTGAACATAGGAGGGACATTTGCTTTCCTCCAGTCCTCAGGCACTTCTCCCAGTCACCATGATTAATCAAAGATTATTGAGAGTGGCCTTGCAATGACATCTGCCAGCTCCCTCAGCAGTTGTGGGTGCATCCCATCAGGGATCATAGACATATGCATGTCCAGTTTGCTTAAGTATTCCTTGACCTGAGCCTCTTCCACCGAGGGTACATCTTCCTTGCTCCAGCCTTTCCCCCTGGTCTCTGGGACCTGGGATTCCTGAAGGTTGGTATGCTAGTAAAGACTGAGGTGAAGACGGTATTCAGTACCTCAGCCTTTTCCATTTTCTATGTAACCAGGTCCTCCGTCTCGTTCAGCAATGATCCCACGTTTTCCCTAGTCTTCCTTTTGTTGCCTATGTACTTAGTGTAGCCCTTCTTGTTGCCTTTGACATCCATGGCCAGATTCAATTCCAGGTGGGCTTTGGCTTTCCTAACCTCATCCCTGGATGCTTGGACAACATCTCTGTATTCCTCCCGGGTTACCCATCCTTACTTCCATCCTCTGTATGCTTCCTTTTTGTTTCTGAGTTTTGCCAGGAGCTCCTTGTTCATCTACGCAGGCCTCCTGGCATTTTTGACTGACTTCCTGCTCATTGAGATGGACCGCTCTTGAGCTTGAAGGAGGTGATCCTTGAATATTAACCAGCTTTTGTGGGCCCCTCTTCCCTTCAGGGCCTTATCCCATGAGACTCTTCCAAGCATGTCTTTGAAGAGGCCAAAGTCTGCTGTCCTGAAATCCAGGGTTGCAATCTTGCTTTTTGTCCTGCTCCCTGCCCTCAGGATCCTGAACTCCACCATCTCACAGTCACTGCAGCCAAGGCCACCTTTGACCTTCGCATCCCCAATGAGCCCCTCCTTGTTGGTGAGTATGAGGTCCAGCAGAGCACCTCTCCTCATTGGCTCCTCTGTCTCTTGGGTCGGGAAGTTATCATCAATGCACTCCAGGAACCTCCTGGATTGCTTCTGCCCTGCTGTGTTGTTCTTCCAGCAGATATCGGGGTGGTTGAAGTCCCCCATGAGGACCAGGGCCTGAGAATGTGAGTCTGCTCCTATCTTATCTGTCTGTAGAGGGCCTCATCTGCTTGTTCTTCCTGGTCAGGTGGCCTATAGCAGACACCCACTACAACGTCACCTTTACCCATCTTCTCTTCAATCCTAACCCATAAACTCTCCGTCAGCTCCTCATCCATCCGCAGGCAGAGCTCTATGCATTCTAGCTGCTCTCTCAATAAAGAGCAACTTCCCCTCCTTATCTTCCCAGCCTGTTCTTCCTAAAGAGCCTGTACACATCCACTGCAACATTCCAGTCATGGGAGCCATCCCATCCCATCTCTGTGACCCCAACAAGATCGTAGCCCTGCAACTGCACACAGACTTCTAACTCTTCATGTTTATTCCCCATACTGATTGTGTTAGTGTACAGGCACTTCAGAGAGGCACCCCAGCATGTTGAGTTCCTGGAGAGAGTTTGGGGGATTTCTCCATAATGGTACCTTGTAGGCAAGGTGCCTTGTTTCCTCTTACACCAGGATGAAACCAGGTTCCACAAACCCATAAAAAGCCAACAGTCTTAGATACTAGGATCAAACAGCTTACATAAGGATGTGCAAGAACCTTAGGAGCCTGTGCAACAAAACTATGCACATCAATCCCAGAGGAGAAAAGGGAGGTGTTATCCCTCATTCTCTCCACAAGATAGTCCAGCCAGCACAGGAATGGCATCAATGCCAGGGCCAATCACATGGTCATTGTTTTTATCAAACTGTTCCCAGGCACAGTAAAATAGAGAGATAAGCAGCGCAGCAAATGGCCAAAGCTAAAAGCAGCCACTAACAAGCCCTAGATTCTATTATACAGTAAAGCAAGCAAGCTCTGTGACCTGCACAAAAGCCTGCTAATTAACAACTATGACAGTTATAGCACACTCAGATCAAAACTGTTGTTATCTTGAGCCCCACACTGAGTGCCAAAAAGGGCTGTAGTGGGTTGACCCCATCTGTCAGCCAAACACCCACCCTGCCTCTCGCCCACTCTACTCTCCTACAGGATGGGGAGAAAATGGAAGGAAGGTGAGAAGACCCATGAATCTAGATAATGACAGTTTAATAGGGAATGCAAAAGCTGCATGCACCAACAAACAGAGGAATTCATCCACTACTTCCCATTGGCAGGCCTGGAAAACAGGGCCTCAGTACACATAATGGTTGCTTGGGAAGACAAATGCCATAACCATGAATGTCCCCACTTCCTCCTCCTTTCCCTGAGCTTTTACTGCTGAGCACGATGTTATATGATATGGAATATCCCTTTGGTCAGTTGGGGTCAGCTGTCTTGGCTATGTCCCCTCCCAACCTTTTGCCCACCTCCAGCCTACAGACTTTTTGGGGAGGAAGAGAGAGTGAAAGCGTTGGCACTGTGCAAGCCCAGTTCAGCAGTAGCCAAAACACTGGTGTGTTATCAACACTGTTTTAGATACAAATGCAAAGCACAGCATCATACCAGCTACTATGAGGAAAGTTAACTCCATCACAGCCAGAACCAGTACACAATGCAAGGTCAAATGACCTGCACAAGAGATCCAGTTTTTGGGAATAAAACGGAAGGATGGACATCGGCACATCCCTATGGATGTGATCAACAAGATAACAGCCATGTCCCCACCAGTTCATAAAAAAGAAACACAAGATTTCCTAGGCATTGTGGCTTTCTGGAAATAGGCATTCTGGGTTATAGTCAGCTTGTGAGCCCTCTCTAGCGAGGAACCTGAAAGAACTATTTCGACTGGGGCCCTCAACAGATCAAACAGGGGATAGCTCACGCAGTAGCCCTTGAGCTGGTCCAGTAAGGAACAGCTGTGAGAAACATATTCTACACAGTAGCCATGGAGCATGGCCTCACCTGGAGCCTCTGGCAGAAAACACCAGGAGAAACCTGAGGTCGACCTCTAGGGTTTTGGAGCCAGGGGTACTGAGGATCTGAGGCCCACTACACCCTGACTGGCCTCTGACCCCAGGACTAAAGTACAATAGCAAGGATGCATGATGTACTTAAACAAATGCAAAGCTTACCATAGAAGTGACTGATCTGGCATCTTCTTCATAATTCACTACAAGTGGTGGCTCTTTCCCATCATTTTCTTGAACCTTTTGTTCCAGTAGTTCTTTTTGGGCTGCAAATTTTGCCTCAGAGCATCTTAATTGCTGAACTGTTTGCTTAAGTTCTTCCAGTGCATGCTTTTGGCTCAGCAAGAGTACAATACTGCAGAGAAAAATAACAAACAATTTTAAAACATATGATTTAAAATACATATTTTGCTTCATGAAAGCTACATAGAATAAAGCATTTTCAATACTGGAATTTGTTTTTCTTTTTTCACTTTATTCATCCATGTAATGAAGGAAATTATTAACCTTTTATAAGTAAGAGTCTGAGAAGTCCTCAGAATTATTTGTTCAAAGGCATAAACACATGAAGCAAATATTAGAAAATTCTCAAAGCTACAAGACAATGAAAGCAGACACCTACTTAGCGATTCCAAAACCAAAAATCACATTGTAGTAAAAACAGAAGAAATTATTGTCTTCATCCACTTCGGTTGAATTTACAACCGTTAGGGTTCCCTGTCCTTTTGGGTAGAAATACACTTTTAGATTATGATTTCCAGTGATGAGGAATCCACTGCAATCCACATAGCTGT
Organism: Harpia harpyja; assembly: GCF_026419915.1. Classification (NCBI taxonomy): domain Eukaryota; kingdom Metazoa; phylum Chordata; class Aves; order Accipitriformes; family Accipitridae; genus Harpia; species Harpia harpyja. Next base: position 10,091,601 of record NC_068968.1, read on the forward strand.
TATAATAATAATCTTCATTATTAAACTCACCTTATATCCAGTATAAATTGGTCTGGCTCCATGTTAGAGATACCTGTTGTCTCCATCTTCTGGACTGAAAGGTCCTCTACTGCATAAGTATTTCTGGACTGCAGTTCAGAACACTCTTTAACTTTTTTTTTTTTTAGCTAAACAAATTGAACTCCATAAGGGGCTAAAAGAAGTTCTTTCTCATCTTCTACATGCTTTTATGGCTTTTTGCTGACACCCCCCCCCCCCCCATTTTTCAATATCTATCAGAACTGGACCCTGTATTCTATTAGCAGTCTCACCTATACCACAGTCTTCTGATACAGTATTTCACCATTTATAGATTTAGAGATCACAAGAGCATTTTCAAATTTCCCCCATTAACTCCAACACCTTCCCAAAGACAGACCAACAGCCACTCTCAAGCCTTATAAGCTTTCTTTTTTGTGTGTATAAGTTTACATTTGAAAAGAGACAATTAGCCAAGCACAATACATAATGCAATCTGAATTTACTAGTGTCTCATCTCAATGTTTTAGATAGATAGTTTTCTTCCAGGTCACTGATTAAAAAAAAAAGTTCAGTAATTCAGAGTAAGAAGATTTAGTTACAGTTATATTTCATGTCCGCTAGCCAGTTTTTAGTCTATTTATTGATTCTTCTTTCTTTGAGAGAGACTTCATACCTACATTCTTACACTGACAAACTTCAAACTGTTACCCTATAAATAGCGCCTTGTAGAAGACCTGAGATTTTCCTTTCTAAAACAACAGTTGTAGCACAGCCTACTGAAAGCTTTATCAGCTTTAAATGCTTCAGGGACATGATAGTATTTAAAACAGATGGGGGGGGGGGGAGGGGGGAGGAAACCCACAACCCTGCAAGTGGCCTCACAGCAGACAGCCATGTAAAAAGACTGTACCAATCTCCTATGCTGCAATCATCAAGATTTCCACCTTTGTTGCATGCAAATGGAGAGCCATTTGAAGAGGTTCTGCAGAGGGAAAAAAAACCCAAAACCAACCTACCAAAAAAACCCCAAAAGCTCCAGAGTGCTCAGTCCTCCCAGAAATTAATAAAGTTAAATCTGGAGGACTTTCAGAAGGATCTAGATCTGTGTCAATAAAAGGAAAGAGTCCTCCTTACACTGAGAGTATCAAGTATAAATTCAGTCCTAAAAGCATGAACCTTCAGGAATAAGGAAATACTGAAAAACTAACTTCTTCGCTAAGAAAGAACAGAGATTAATTGAATTAAGATGGCCATAAGACAGACTTTCACATAAAGATATCAAAGAACAACCATATTTAACTCCAAGAGATATTCTAAAACAGTAGTGAAGGACAAGCAGATTACTTAGAGCATATACAAGTACCTAGAGGACACTTTCAAATTACCCCCAAGAACTGCCAAAACCAAAGATGGACAGAAGTTGTCTAACACAGAGAACCATCCACCATCCATGGTGCAATATAGACAACCTTAAAAGCACTCAACTGGAACCCAGAGACGTAGTCTAGAAACAGGTGCAGAGTTCTCACGGTCTGAAATGACAGATGAAGCAGGTTGAGGGACCAGAACTACCAAGAATGAGGACAGCGTAGAGAAAAATCATAGTATTCTGTCACTCTACACCTTGAGAATAACCCCTGGAAGACAAACCCTCCTGCCAGCCCTCCAATTCTTATGGGAAAAAAAGGAAATTTAGAAGTTATCCCTGACAGCAACCCACTCCTGAGCAGAAATTAAAGTATTTCTCCTTTGCCCTAGCAGCGAATAAATCTGGCTCGTGTAATTCCTCTCTCACGAATTATGCTGGTGGTTGTACTCATGAATGAGGTTCACAGCTCTGCTGACACACTGTCCACAAGAGAGCTAGAAAATCCAGAAAAAACAATTCAAATATCAACCTCATCAACAATTCCACACATCCACAGCTTCAGTCCTCTCCAACAAAGCAGGGGAAACCTGATTCAACCTTGTTTGTTGATACAGCAAGAAGTTGCTCTGTCATAACCTGTACATGTAAACACTGAACATGAAATAGACATATTCTGAATGCACTACAGGCCAAACGTCATGGATGTCAAGAGATTGTTTCTTCACAAAGTGATCCTGAGTTAGATGATTATTCAAGTAGGTTCCAAAATAAGGGAACACTCTGTTATAAAATCCTTGTTGGCAGGAAAAGATAAAAAGTCATATCCCTAAATATGTGCATTGCACTAAGTCACAAAAAAAAAAAAATTCTGATAATCAGCAGAATGATCATTCATGGGGAAAGGATCAGTATGATGTATGAAGACACAATTGGAGGTCCTGGAAGTGAAGTTTGGCATGAAACTGCAGAAGTTTAAAAGTATAACACAAAGAAATGAACAATCTCTACTCAAGATAATGTTCTATCGTTTGGTCTTCATTATGAGAGAGAAAAAAGAAAAAAGATCTCCCTGTGAAAATGATGTCCTTCCACTATCAGCAAGGCTTTGGTGAATACACAACATCAGCTAAAATTAAAACACCCCAAACTCTGAATGGTTACAGCTCACCATGATCCAGAGATAAGATGGATCCTGCATGTTAAAAGACATGAACTGTTCTCTTTCCTGAACTGTGGCAAGATGTGCACCAGGTCATCCGCTGAAAAGTATCTGAAACACTAAATATTTTCAGCTTGCCAAAATCACACGTATGATGTTCCCTGTTCCATCTATGCATGGAGAAGTAGCCCCTATAAAATTCTTTAGCTATTGCTTCCATCAATGCAAACTTTATGGTCCTTGTGGCTAAAAAGAGCTACTATCAACCTCACAGAGTAAGATCTTGTGTGAAGAGTCCTTGTGAGACCGGATCAGGGCAACAGATTGGAAAGTGGTTATTGGGTTTATATGGCAAGGTTTTGGCAGCTGGGAGGCTGCAGGTGTGACCTCTGTGAGAAGACCAACATGAGGCACCAAAAAATGCTGTGGTGGGTTGACCCCATCTGTCAGCCAAACACCCACCCTGCCTCTCGCCCACTCTACTCTCCTACAGGATGGGGAGAAAATAGAAGGAAGATGAGAAGACCCATGAATCTAGATAATGACAGTTTAATAGGGAATGCAAAAGCTGCATGCACCAACAAACAGAGGAATTCATCCACTGCTTCCCATTGGCAGGCCTGGAAAACAGGGCCTCAGTACACATAATGGTTGCTTGGGAAGACAAACGCCATAACCATGAATGTCTCCCCTTCCTCCTTTCCCTGAGCTTTTATTGCTGAGCACAACATCATATGGTATGGAATATCCCTTTGGTCAGTTTGTTTCAGCTGTCCTGGCTACGTCCCCTCCCAACCTCTTGCCCACCCCCACCCATCTGGGCTTTGGGGGGGGAGAGAGAAAGCCTTGGTGCTGTGCAAGCGCTGTTCAGCAATAGCCAAAACATTGGTGTATTATGAACACTGTTATAGCCACAAATGCAAAGCACAGTACTCTATGGACTGCTATGAGGAAAGTTAACTCCATCCTAGTCAGACCTAGTATACGCTGCAAAGTCATTCAATAGCTCAGAACTGGTGGTGCTGAGGCTGTGTCAGAAAGAAGTGAGCTGAAGTCCAAACCAGTTTAAGTGAAGAGACAGAAAACATAATTTTGCAGACTTGACCTTCATTTTGCCCAGATAAAGCAGAACCAGGGAAGATTTCCTCAGCACTGAAGGGCTAGCCTCAGCATCTTGCATGAGACTCAACAATAACAGACTCTAAAGCTCTTGAATTTGGAGGTGACCTCCTCGCTTTCTTCCATGAAGAGACTTGCATTAAAGCTCTTTGAAGGTGCCAAACTCACAGCCAAGCAATATCTGACTTGACCAGCCCATCCACCAGCAGGATGACCTCTGCCTCAAGAGGCAAGCTTTCATTCATCGCTCAACTGCCCTTGCCTTTGACCTTGCTTTGCAGTGTTGAGGCTGGTGCTATATCATGTGACAGCAGTCAAGAATATGCAACAGTTGACTGAGACCTTCTAGGGACCATAAGTACTTGTATAAGAAGAGCTAAACAATCAAAAATGTCCTGGTCATTCTTCAGTGCAGTTAAAAATGAAAATGGGGTCTGTTGGTGGAAGACATAACCAATGCCAAAAGAGAATGGGTGATTTCAAGGAAACTTATGTCTTACACCTAGAAATCTAAGCCAGATCCCATGCTTTTTAAAAAGACCCACAGATACAGCTGGAGTCTACACTGAGATCATCTCTTCAAAAATACAAACATCTGCTACAGGATCAAAGGAGCCTACCTACAGCAGGAAAGGCAGGGATAGAAAACCACTTTCAGAGAGATATAACGGACAACAAAATAATACTGAAGAAACATTCCTAAGGAAAAAGCAGCATGAGGGAGAAACAAAGACATAATGCTTAAAATACCCACAAAACTCTCATATTTCAAAGCATTTATCCTTTAAGCTATATGCAGCAAAGAAGGTAGGTCAAGAATTGAAAAATGGGAAAATATACATACTGTGAGTATATGTGTAGACTATCAAAGAAAGAACAGGAAATCATCAAATCAAAACAATTACACATACGTATAAAGTTTCATATATGAATAAAATACTACTCAATGTATCAAGTTACAAGATGCCTTCAGCAGAGAGCTTAGAAGTCTTTTTCAATGAAGACAGAATTATCTGAGGACTTGCATTCCACTTCACTGGTATTGCAAACCAATATTTATGTCCATGTTTGTAAGATTCTGACTGATCACAACAAGAATTGGAAAAACATCACTACAGACAAAAGTTATTTATCTGTTGTTATAACTTCAGTTTAGACTGTGATGTGAAATTTAATCAGAGTTAGAAAAAAGACCAATGATCTTGATCAAAAAAAATTATTTATAATGTATGTTTATTTGTGGCACTGTAAGACATCAATTAATCCCTCATCTTCATTATTTACTATTCAGTATTACAGGGTGTTGGTTCTACATTATTGCATAAGAAAGTTTACATCTTGCATATGGCTCTGAAAAGTCTTTCATAAAATCATATCTATACAATGAACTGTCAGAGAGACAATCTGAATTGACTCCTTTTGTTCCATCAAGCTGAAGTTACACTGCTAACCAAAGGTCTAATTCTTGAGCCATCCCAATAGTATGACAATTAAACTAAATTAAAGGAGCTGCTCGGTTCTCTAATTAATTAGGATCTGGAGTGGGGAAGGTTTATTTAAGACATGGGAAATTAACTTTTTGTTGTCATTGATAATAATCATTTCTCACTAAAGCAAAACAATGTTAGTGCAGATTATTTAATATTTAAGTCTTAGGAACTGCATTATACACAAATTTATCTCAAATTATTATATTTTGATATTTTAATTATACTTACTCTGATGTTTTTTCACAAGTCTTAGAGGACTCTTCTAATTTTTTCTCTAGTTCCAACACAAGTTTCTCTTTGCTCAGAAGTGTCTGCTGTGTCTGAATCAATTCTTCTATTAATGTTTTTAACCTGTAATACATATATTTCAGAAATCTGTTATGCATACACAAACTGAACATATTTGGAAACTTTCTTTTTTTCCTAAAGATGAAAAGGAGCATTAGTCTTCAAAGTATGTTATTTGCTGGTCATTGGCCTTTTTTGTGGCTGTACCTTTATATTATATTATTAACCTATGTTATTACAGAATCCATACTAGATTGTGGATACATACAAAGTTACAGAATGATCTGCTGCCTGCATTCTCTAGAATGCATGATGTTATGTGGATTAATGCCTTCTTAATATATTGCTAATTCATGAGTAGTTATATGAAAAATGAAAGCCTTCAGACTGTTGAAGTACACATTAGATAAATACATACAATCAGTAGTTGTGATGTATTAATCTCTAGAAATAATAAAACCAGAATCATTGCAAGTTAAAACAATACTTTTTAGTATAAGAGTGATCTGTATATTCTTCTCTATACGATTAACTTTTTTAAAGCCACACAGTTTTTGGTAATGGTAAGTCCAAAATAAAGATAAAATTTGTACAAGAATACTCAACATTAACTGAGAAACTGTTATTGCACATTAAAACCACTACTGACACTTTGCAATTATACTAGCAAATATTCCAATAGCAAAAAAAGTCAACAAATGTAAAATGAGACTTTGCGATATAATTCTCAATCAACTCTACACAAAGCAGATAAAAAGCTTGCATATCAAAAAATATACTTTGACTTCAAGCAATTGCTAAGCTGGGAGAATAATTTAAAAAATATCCTTTCCTTCTTGGCATTCATCTATCCATCTTCAGGTATCTTACTCTGTTTCCCCTGTATTTTCAAGCACAATTTCAACAAAAAGGTATTATAGTAAAGAGTGGAACAAAGATAAAATACATATAGTACTTGATACTGCACAGATCAATTGCCCAAAACTGTTCCAGTTTGGGGAGTGTCAGAGGTTTATTCTGTTATGCTTTTCAGAATATCTCAATATTAGTCTATGATATTCATCAATGTTTATCAGGAGACACCCTATCTCTCTCATTACTTACAAAAGTTCCCTAATAAACACTGACTTTTAACTACCTCTCTCTGTCAAATCTTCTTTATTCATAAATATAAACTTACCTGAAAACGTAAAACTGAGCCAGTTTTCTCATCACTTATCCTTAGAATATATTTTATCAAAACCTTCAGTAATGCATGTAAAGTTGTCATTCTTCTCATATACTCAAAAAAACTATTGATTTGACAAAAAATTATTGATTCTGGATTAACATATATCTTCTAATCCATTCAATGTCTGGGAAATAAACCCAGTATATGTATTAGATTTATTATATTTGCTAGATACTGAAGGTAGTTTTCCTCTGCAGAAAACATAACGATGTAGTATTTTGAAGATCCAAGGCCATGATCTCAACTCTGAAGATCAACAATCAAATTCCTATTGTTTCAGAACATACAGAATGGATCTTTAAAAAGCCATCATCTATCAATAAAGGATGTAATACACTGACCTTACTTGAGAATATCTAGTCAATGCACAATAAGTTGATGCAAGCATGTTATATTTTTCTAGTAGTTTTAAAGCAAGACTATAGGAAAAGCTACCTAAAAAGCAGTTGACAAGGTATATCAAGCAAAAGCAGTTAAAGAAAACTAAGCAGTCATAAGAGGAAGGGTTCTTGCTTGTATTAAAAACAATTTAAAAAAGAAGAAATAGGATAATAATAGTCAGTTTTTACAGTGCCAGGAGATAACTAGTAGAAGTCCACAAAAATCTGCACTGCTTAATATGTTCATAATAACTGAGATAAAACAACAATTTAAAAAGTGACAAAGAATGCTGACAGAACAATGTTATTTGAGGTAGCAAAGGAAGGGGCTGAATGTGAATAATGCACAAAGATTTTTCTGAATCTTATGAGAATCAGTAACTGGACTGCCATTTAGAAGATTAATCTCAATGTGTATTAAAATAAACAAATATACAAGGGGGAAAACAATCCAAAACTTTATACAATGAATGGCTCTAAGCTGACCGTTACCACTAAGAAATGAGATCTTGGGTTACAACAGACTATTCCATGGAAACACTGGCTTGATACTCAACAGTGGTCAGAAAAATCAAATAGAAGGATTCTCTAGGATTTGTTAAAAATTAAGCAGAATGAGAACATAGGAAACCTCAATATGCCTCTCTCTAATCTATGTATCTGGATTACCTGTGCAATTCTGGTCATTTATCTCAAAAACAATACAATAACCTTGAAAACATTCAAAGGAAGCTAACAAGCTTAATAAAAGATAAGAAGTTTTGGGAAAGGAAGGACTAAAGCTAAAGACTATTTGCTTTGAAAAAAAAGATGACAGAACAGGAGTATGATAAAAGTTTATATCATAAATGGGGTGGAAAGGAGTACATTGTTCCTATTGTCTTCCAAAACAAGAGCTTAGAGTCATAAAATGAAACTAGGAAGTAACAGGTCCACATAATGTTAACTTAATCTTTGGAATTCCTTGACCTAAGACTGTGGACAATAGTTAGTTAGACATATTGAAACTGACTAGACAAATTCATGAAAGAAAAATACATCTAAGGCTATTACAAACAAATATTACTTCTGGCTCAAAAAAAATTCTAATCCGCAAATTATGGGAGGCTGAGAGAACATTCTGGGGAATGCACGCACATCCTGTTCTTGTTCTCCTCCCTAGACTTTCCCTTTGGGCTAATGTCAGAGAGAAGAAAGTTGGCTAGGTCAGTCTTTGGTCTGACCTAATATAGACTCATTTGCTCAAAGGCCCTAATATAATCTCTACCAGAAAGTGGACATACAACAACACTTCAAAGAGCTATTTGATTCCTGTTCCAAAAATAAAATCACACCATAAAATTTCTCTCTCAAATGTATCAAAGAATTTAAAGTGCATGAATATAAGCTTTGTAACAGGACACACTTGTATTGAAAAAAATTATATTTATGCAAATATGAAGATACTTATTTACAAACACAAGTTTCATCAAAATCATTTGCTAAAGAAGCAGCGTTTAAGCTGTTTTGCTTACACATGCTGATGGCTTATTTCTAAACACTGGGACATTGAAGACAAGCCGAACAAGAAGTTATTTCTGATTTTGAGCTATGGAAGGTAGAATCTTATAAAAATTGTAAGACCATTCAAAAGGGAGATTTAGTATATATTTTTTCCTTGTAACTGTGCTGAAGTACAGCTAGCTGTACAACATATACATAGTTTATGCAGGAATAATCTTGATTTAGTAATGATGCAGAATATATTATAAACAAAAATGTTTAAAGAGGAGGGAGGGGCTTTATTCATTAATGGACCTTTTCATAAGAAAGATGAAGCTGTTTTGGGACTGAGGAGAAATCTGACAAAGAAAGCTGAGACATTATATAAAAGAGGTTATTTCAATATCTATTTAAGAATAAATTTATGAAAAATAATTAGATCGCATAAGAAAAACAGAGGACAACTAATGACCTTGAAAAAGAATGAACAAAATGCAGAGAATCTTAGTAGTGTTGAGGAAACATAGGGCTTAGAATAATTTACAGAAGACACGCTGTAATGTATTTAGATTTGAAATGTCTCACTTCTATACGTTCTCACTATTATTTTGGTTTTAATAAAAGTCTGCATGAAACAAAGGTCATAGTTTGATTAAGCAGACAAATTGAAAAAAAATACAGATTTCTTATTTGGATCAGTTATACATTGTAAAGAAAAACCTCAAATAAGTCAGACTGAAATATATTACAGACAAAACCCATAATCTACTAATGAATTATTAATTTACCATTTTATATTGCTTATAATTAATTTTTGCAATCTCAAAAGTGACTGCATCAGAACATTTTATGGCAAAAGATGAGATTGACAAGATAATAACCTCAGCAGTAGATTTGTTCCCCAGTAACAACTGATTAAAGTTGGTGTCGTGGTTTAACCCCAGCTGGCAACTAAGCACCACGCAGCCACTCGCTCACTCCCCCCACAGTGGGATGGGGGAGAGAATCAGAAGGGTAAAAGTGAAAAAAACTCTTGGATTGAGATAAAGACAGTTGAATAGGTAAAGCAAAAGCTGCACGCACAAGCAAAGCAAAACAAGGAATTCATTCACTACTTCCCATCGGCAGGCAGGTGTTCAGCCATCTCCAGGAAAGCAGGGCTCCATCATGCATAACAGTTACTTGGGAAGACAAACGCCATCACTCCGAACGTCCCCCCTTCCTTCTTCTTCCCCCAGCTTTATATGCTGAGCATGACATCATATGGTATGGAATATCCCTTTGGTCTGTTGGGGTCAGCTGTCCTGGCTGTGTCCCCTCCCTACTTCTTGTACACCCCCAGCCTACTTGCTGGTGGGGTAATGTGAGAAGCAGAAAAGGCCTTGACTCTGTGTAAGCACTGCTCAGCAATAACGAAAACATCTCTGTATTATCAACACTGTTTTCAGCACAAATCCAAAACATAGCCCCATACAAGCTACTATGATGAAAATTAACTCTATCCCAGCCAAAACCAGCACAGTTGGGGAAATTAATAAAAAGATAAACCTACACAATAGATTTACAAAATATGTGGAGGTAGTTTATCACCCTGAACAGCTAAAAGTTCCATGAAATGTAATACAACAGCTACATCTATGTTAGCAAATTAATACATATTAAAGGTTATAACAGTGAATAAGAATTTTCTTTGGAAAACAAAAGCAGAACACCTAGTTGGCAATCAGGAAATCACTGACTACATCACTATACTCAATGGCTTCAAAGACAGATTTCAGTATTTTTCCTAGAATACTGAATGTGGAAGCACCTTTGAGAAAATTATTAAGTTCCCAAAGAGAATTCATGATGGATTTGGGGCACCGTAAAAATTAACTGGGGAGGAGGAGAGACTAGATTGAAAGTTCAGGCAAGTGCTGTTTTTTTGGGTTGGGGGGAGTATTTTGTGCAAAGGAACAATAAAAAGTGCAATACACAAGAGTCTATAGCTTAAAAACATTATTTCAGAAACTGGACCTTAAAAGTCAGGATACAGCTACGCAATGAGCTGATTGAGCTTAGACATCGTGTATGACAATTTCTAAAGGAATATATTTTTTTAAAGAAAACTTACATGACTTGTAAACTTTCTGCTGTTAGATTATTCCACATGATCTCATTAGCTTGAAGGTTTTCATTTTCTTCGAGTAAAGACATATCAAACTCTATTGCTTGTTCAGCAACTTCTGATGACCTAATTTAGCAAATAAAAGTGATATTTGCAAAATTAACATGTATCTTTAAGTAGATCATAAAGAAAATTGTTTTGTTTTGAATTATTAATAACTAGAATATAGTTAAAATTACATATGAAATAAAAGTAAAAACAACAATAGGATATATATTCTTTTTCCTCTAAATAAAGGGGACAGTCTTAAAAACATACCAGAGAACAAAATAGAATATAATTCTCTGAATTAAGATCACAACATAATCAAGGTTTTTCAGGGGGTAACTATTTGCATGGATCCACTCTTAGCTGATCCAGCTATAAATCTGCATGACAATTATCAATTTGCACATTAATAACAAAGGATAATGCAAGAAGTCCTAGGACTATCCACTTATGTACCAATATGAAATATCAGTTCAATAACCAGCAAATAAAGTTTATTTTTTTCAATTAAAAACTTTCTTGCAAAATGCATCCAAATACACACTAAATTAGCTCACACCGAATCTGGGTTGTCATGTGTCCAAAGAAGAGCAACGAAGCTAGTGAAAGGTCTAGAGAACAAGTCTTATGAGGAGCAGCTGAGGGAATTGGGGCTGTTTAGTCTAGAGAAAAGGAGGCTGAGGGGAGACCTTGTTGCTCTCTACAGCTATCTGAAAGGAGGTTGTAGTGAGGTGGGTGTTGTTCTCTTCTCCCAAGTAACAAGTGATAGGATAAGAGGAAACGGCCTCAAGTTGCGCCAGGGGAGGTTTAGATTGGATATTGGGAAAAATTTCTTCACTGAAAGGGTTCTCAAGCATTAGAACAGGCTGCCCAGGGAGGTGGTTGAATCACCATCCCTGGAGGCATTTAAAAGATGTGTAGATGTGGCGCTTGGGGACATGGTTTAGTGGTGGACTTGGCAGTGTTAGGTTTATGGTTGGACTCGATGATCTTAAAGGTCTTTTCCAACCTAAATGATTCTATGATTCTATGTATAGTCTGCTGCCAGTACCAAAGTTATGGCTCTTCACATGCAATAATAGTAATTGGAATTCTGTTTTTCTAGAGACAGCCAGAGATGGATGATTGAAGAAACAGTCAGATTAAAAACCTGACATTCAGACAACTTTCTGCACGTGTAGGTGGAACAGCTTTTCAAATTAGGACAATGGTTTACAAATAACAATTTAAAAGGAACCAAACAGAAACAAATACAACTCTGATCACTTTAGCAGTGTTGTAGTTTAATAGAATTTTTCCTCGAGAAGAAACATGAACATGTACACCAAGATGAAAACTTATACCTATGAGTATCTATGAAGTCATTATACTCAGAGTTAGGATCTATCCATTCAACAGAGGTCTGGATCTCTTTATGGACATTCGCAATCTCTTCTGTTACAAGACTGGTGATCTGGCTATATTCATCCAAGATTCCTTTTCTAGAGAGAAAAAAAACCCACTATAGTGTATAACATGGCACTGAAGGCATAGATGGCATTGACGATGCTTCAAACTTTCAATTTTCTGTTAGTACAAACTCGTTTCAACTGGCTAAAAAGGGAGAAAAAAAAAAAAGACCATATATTACTCAAAGAAATAACAGATCAATTGTGACCTCTTCTTTACAGATTTGCTATGAGTAGAGAAGTCTCCAAGACCATGCTCCTTATACTAATTACAGTGCATCTACATATAGTGTAGTGAAACTAAAGCTGTAGAGATTACAGGGAAAAGGAATGTATACAGCTCATTGATGACACCCTTCTTTATGACCAGAAAACTTATGCTAGCTATCATTTATACTGAAGCTTTTCATGTTCTCTTGACTGACAAAATAAGTATATTCTGACATATGATAAAATGAATCAAAAAATAGTCAGTGTGCATTTCCTTTAAGACCTGGCTTTCTCCATTGCTTTAACTGTTCTCTTTCATATCTTCATTTTATTATTTGATCATTAGGGCAAAAATAAGCATAAATCACAAGTTTGCATATATTTACAAGAAGAAATAAAATCAAACAAAAAGTTGACATGAGAAAGTACAAGCCATCTAGCCTAATGACCTGCCCCCAACAGTGGGCAAAAGCAAGTGATTAGGGAATGGCCAAAGAAAAGAATAAGTGATATTTTACCACTACATTTAATAGCATCCAGTGATATTTCCCCAGAATATCTTCCTACTCTAAGTTTTAGCTTTCCATAAATAGCCCTTCATAATAATTTCCTATTTCATTTTTATTTTTGACAAACTTCTTGGCTTTCCAGGTTCTGAAGCATGGTGAGGTGTTTTTTTAAATACTGATGAATTTTCACCAACCCAGAGGAACGTGCAGAAAAAAAAGTATCAGCAGATTTTTCCTGGATAAGATCTCAAGTTATGTTTATTTTATAAAAAACATTATTTGCTTGTATTTCTTCAGTACTTTTTCTAAGGAGAAAACAGACAAGAGAATTCATTAATGTCAACTACAGCAATGCCAGATCTAAGAGAAATGGAATCTATGTTAATTACTAAAAAAAAAAATAGTGATGTTAATATATGCTTCAAGTTTACCAAACTAATTGATTTGCAAAACCAAGATTATTAACGAAGTATATTTCACAGATAGCCACACCAACCCCTACACTTGTAATCACCATCTCCTTTAGTAAAACTAAGCCCAAAGATATTAGATAGCAGTAATTTTCCAATAAATTCAGATCTCACTGAAAATGTTTATTTAGTGACAAGAATATTTTTACAGGTTTTTCTTTCAAAGATGACAAAGCAAATTGGGTTCAATAGGTTCTTGTTCAATGATAAAACTCTTCAGTGAATTATCATAATTCACGATTATGAAAAATCACATTAATTATAGCACACAAATTTAACTGAAGTCTCTTGCTGTTATTTTACATACAAAATTAAGATTAAAAGGACTGTGCAGAGACTACTATAGAGGTCTATTTCATTTACACACCTGCACCAGAATCAAAGGGAGCAATGATACTTCATGAGGCAGTTAATATTGTCCGTATCACCTAAGCATATAAAGCATGAAACCCCCAACTCTCCTTCATTTCCTATGTGCTGAAGTCAAGATGAATGTAGACTTCAGAAAAGGTAAGAAAATGATATATAGAAGAGTGCCTCCCATCTAAATGAACAATACTTACAAAAAGAGGTAACTACTTTTTCTTTTAGTAAGTGATTTACAAGCAATACATTTAATTGCAGTCCTCGGAAAATCTTAGAGAAAGACCTACAGAACAGTCTCCCAAACCAACTCATATTCTTCAGGAAAGTCAAAGAGGCAGCATGGTGGTTACAAATCAGAAAAGATAGTTTAGAGTCCTCATTGACAATTCTCCAAGATATCAGTTTGCACATCTTCATCAGTGATGTGGAGAATGATCTTTCAGAAAAAGGTAATTGTATTTTTAAGGCTGGATTCCTTACAATGAAATTTCGTTTATATGATCCTGCTATTTGCACACACATGAGTAACCATGCATCTGTCTGGCGCTCCTCCCAAATGACTTTCATAGAATCATAGAATCATTTAGGTTGGAAAAGGCCTTTAAGATCATCGAGTCCAACCATCAACCATGCCCACTAAACCATGTCCTGAAGTGCCACGTCTACGTGCTTTTTGAATACCTCCAGGGATGGTGACTCCACCACTTCCCTGGGCAGCCTGTTCCAATGCCTGACAACCCTTTTGGTGAAGAAATTTTTCCTAATATCCAATCTAAACCTCCCCTGGTGCAACTTGAGGCCGTTCCCTCGCGTCCTATCACCTGCCACCTGACAGAAGAGACAAGCACCCACCTCGCTACAACCTCCTTTCAGGTAGTTGTAGAGAGCAACAAGGTCTCCCCTCAGCCTCCTTTTCTCCAGACTAAACAGCCCCAGTTCACTCAGCCACTCCTCATAAGACTTCTGCTCCAGGCCCCTCACCAACTTGGTTGCCCTTCTCTGGACATGCTCCAGCACCTCAATGTCTTTCCTGTAGCGAGGGGCCCAAAACTGAACACAGTACTCAAGGTGCAGCCTCACCAGTGCCGAGTACAGGGGAACAATCACTTCCCTGCTCCTGCTGGCCACGCTATTTCTGATACAGGCCAGCATGCCATTGGCCTTCTTGGCCACCTGGGCACACTGCTGGCTCATATTCAGCTGGCTGTCAACCAGCACCCCCAGGTCTTTTTCTGCCAGGCAGCTTTCCAGCCACTCTTCCCCAAGCCTGTAGCATTGTATGGGATTGTTGTGACTGAAGTGCAGGACCCGGCACTTGGCCTTGTTGAACCTCATACAATTGACCTCGGCCCATTGATCCAGTCTGTCCAGATCCCTCTGCAGAGCCTTCCTACCCTCGAGCAGATCAACCCTGCCTCCCAACTTGATGTCATCCGCAAACTTACTGAGGGCGCACTCGATCCCCTCGTCCAGATCATTGATAAAGTTATTAAAGAGAACTGGACCCAAAACTGAGCCCTGGGAAACACCACTTGTGACCCGCCACCAACTGGATTTAACTCCATTCATCACAACCCTCTCTGGGCTCGGCCATCCAGGCAGTTTTTTTACCCAGTGAAGAGTACACTTGTCTAAGCCATGAGCTGCCAGCTTCTCAAGGAGTATGCCATGAGAGACAGTGTCAAAGGCCTTACTAAAGTCCAGGCAGACAACATCCACAGCCTTCCCCTCATCCACTAGGTGGATCACCTGGTCATAGAAGGAGATCAGGTTGGTCAAGCAGGACTTGCCTTTCATGAACCCATGCTGGCTGGGCCTGATCCCCTGCTTGTCCTGCACATGCCATGTGAGCGCACTCAAGATGAACCGCTCCATAATCTTCCCCGGTACCGAGGTCAGGCTGACAGGCCTGTAGTTCCCCGGATCCTCCTTCTGACCCTTCTTGTAGATGGGTGTCACATTGGCAAGCCTCCAGTCATCTGGGACCTCCCCTGTTGACCAGGACTGCTGACAAATGATGGAGAGTGGCTTGGCAAGCTCCTCCACCAGCTCCCTCAGTACTCTCGGATGGATCCCATCTGGTCCCATAGACTTGTGAGTGTCCAGGTGGTGTAGCAGGTCATTAACTGCTTCCTCCTGGATTATGGGGGTATATTCTGCTCTCCGTCCCTGCCTTCCAGCTCAGGGGGCAGAGTACCCTGAGGATAACTGGTCTCACTATTAAAGACTGAGGCAAAGAAGGCATTAAGTACCTCAGCCTTTTCCTCATCTTTGGTGGCAATATTCCCCTCTGTATCCAACAAAGGATGGATATTCTCCTTGGCTCTCTTTTTGTTGTTAACATATTTGTAAAACCATTTTTTGTTTTCTCTTACGACAGTGGCCAGATTGAGTCCTAGCTGAGCTTTTGCCTTTCTAATTTCCTCTCTGCATGACCTAACAAGATCCCTGTACTCTTCCTGAGTTGCCTGCCCTTTCTTCCAAAGATGGTAAACTCTTCTTTTTTTCCTGAGTCCCAGCAAAAGCTCCCTGTTCAGCCAGGCTGGTTGTCTTCCCCGGCGGTTCGTCTTGCGGTGCATGGGAATAGCCTGGTCCTGAGCCATTAAGATTTCCTTCCTGAAGAATGTCCAGCCTTCCTGGACCCCTTTGCCCTTCAGGATTGTCTCCCAAGGGACTCTCTCAACCAGTGTCCTGAACAGGCCAAAGTTTGCCCTCTGGAAGTCCATAGTGGTGGTTTTGCTGACCCCCTTCCTTACCTCACCAAGAATCGAGAATTCTATCATTTCATGGTCCCTAAGCCCGAGACGGCCTCCGACCACCACATATCCCACCAGTCCTTCCCTGTTTGTAAACAGTAGGTCCAGCAAGGCTCCTCCCCTGGTAGGCTCACCTACCAGCTATGTCAGAAAGTTATCTTCCACACACTCCAGGAACCTCCTAGACTCCTTTCAAGACTGTTGGCCATTTTAAACTGTCGTGGTTTAACCCCAGCCAGCAACTAAACACCACACAGCCGCTCACTCATTCCCCCCCACCCAGTGGGATGGGGGAGAAAATTGGGAAAAGAAGCAAAACCCATGGGTTGAGATAAGAACGGTTTAATAGAACAGAAAAGAAGAAACTAATAATGATAATGATAACACTAATAAAATGACAACAGCAATAATAAAAGGATTGGAATGTACAAATGATGCGCAGTGCAATTGCTCACCACCCGCCAACCGACACCCAGCTAGTCCCCCGAGCGGCGATTCCCCGCCCCCACTTCCCAGTTCCTATACTAGATGGGACATCACATGGTATGGAATACCCCTTTGGCCAGTTTGGGTCAGGTGCCCTGGCTGTGTCCCCTCCCAACTTCTTGTGCCCCTCCAGCTTTCTTGCTGGCTGGGCTTGAGAAGCTGAAAAATCCTTGACTTGAGACTAAACACTACTTAGCAACAACTGAAAACATCAGCATTATCAACATTCTTCGCATACTGAACTCAAAACATAGCACCATACCAGCTACTAGGAAGACAGTTAACTCTATCCCAGCTGAAACCAGGACATAAACCAAATTGGTTCCCAGCAAATTTCATAAAAATAAGGCTACTGGAGAGGCAACTAACATAACATAGAATAGAATAGAATAGAATAGAATAGAATAGAATAGAATAGAATAGAATAGAATATTTCAGTTGGAAGGGACCTACAACAATCATCTAGAGTCCAACTGCCTGACCAATTCAGGGCTGACCACGTTAAAGCATGTTAACTTGCCATAGTATTCCAGCTGAAGGAAAGGATAAAGCATAAGATTAACTATAAACACTGCAGTTAATCTCTAAGGTTTTAAAAGTTTATGAGAAGACAGTCTCACTAAAATGCTTAAGTAACCCCTTAAAACTACTATCTGCATTTATTTCAATAGACTTCTCTATGCACAGTTATTGTCAATGGAAAGATGAAAACAGCTTTTTCATTACTCCTTGATATACAAATAATTCATGAAGGTTTATGTCCTGGTTTCAGCTGGGATAGAGTTAATTGTCTTCCTAGTAGCTGGTACAGTGCTATGTTTTGAGTTCAGTATGAGAAGAATGTTGATAACACTGATGTTTTCAGTTGTTGCTAAGTAGTGTTTAGTCTCAAGTCAAGGATTTTTCAGCTTCTCATGCCCAGCCAACAAGAAGGCTGGAGGGGCACAAGAAGTTGGGACAGGACACAGCCAGGGCAGCTGACCCAAAGTGGCCAATGGGGTATTCCATACCATGTGACATCCCATCTAGTATATAAACTGGGGGGAGCAGGGGCGGGGAGATCGCCACTCAGGGATTAACTGGGCATTGATCGGTGGGTAGTGAGCAATTGCACTGTGCATCACTTGTATATTCCAATCCTTTTATCGTTACTGCTGTCATTTTATTAGTGTTATCATTATCATTATTAGCTGCTTCTTTTCTGTTCTATTAAACCATTCTTATCTCAACCTGTGGGAGATTTCATGGAAAATGGGGGACATTTCTTTGAGCCTGATTATTTGGAGTTAGCATAAGTAGGCCGCAGTTACCATGAGTGGGCCAGAGTACGTGACAGCTGCAGTATGAACGGACTTTGAACCACCAGAAAAACAACGGACATGAGGAACTTGGACAGTGGAGCAATTAATAAACAAGATAACAGAACTGCAGAGGCAAGAAGGAGCTGCAAGAGCTTTAACGCAATTAAGAAAGCTGTCATTTTGGCTTAGAGCATTTAGCTGCAGGATGGGGACTTAGGAGTTGGTTTGTATCTTTGTTAAAAATTGGGGTTTCTTTTATTCTTGTATATTTTATTAGGTATAATGTTGCTTTTACTGTGTTTAATTAATTGTGTTCATAGATCTTGTAGGTCACCTTGACCAACATAACAGGTCAAGATTCTCTGTGCATTGCAACCGCATCACAAAACCCATGAACCAGTAGACAGGATGGCTATGACTCGTGCAGAGCGCCTGGCCAGCGAGCGTATGCATCATAGGCTCCCCATATTGCAACCGAGGCGGATTTTGGCACCCGCTGGCCACGTGTGCTTAAATCCGATCCTCTGCAAATGTATAAATACCGGGATTTTCTGAAGAGCATCGGGCTGGTGTACGGCAAGGCCATCGTTGCCTCCATGGGGACGCCCATGTAAAGCTGGCACCTATCGATTGCTGGGCTGAGTTTGCGGTGCAAGACGGCATGCAATGTTGCAGAATAGAGCTGCTATTGATTTTCTATTGCTAGCACATGGTCATGGTTGTGAAGATTTAGATGGAATGTGTTGTATGAATTTATCTGATCACTCTGAATCGATCCATAAAGCTATACAAATGATGAAGGACCAAGTTCAAAAACTGCAGGTTAGTGATGGTTTGGGATGGTTAGACAGGCTGTTTACCCATTGGGGAATTATGGGATGGATAAGAGATCTGTTAAAAATGTTGGGAATTGCTTTGTTAGTATTGGTAGTCTTGTTATTAATTATCCCTTGTATACTCAGTTGTTTAGGAAGGATGGTACAGAATGCAATGGCTAAAGTCTGGATTGTTCAAAAACAAAAAGAGGGATTTGTGGGATACTTGGAAAGTAATGGGCACACAGTGAACAATCCAGACTCGATAGAATTGATCAATTTGTGAGCCAAGGATGTTTTGTAGGCAGCAGACTTCAAGGATGCTTTGCTAGTGGACACATATTTAGCTAACGGTAGTAAGAGCATTCCAGATGCCTTTAGAAGGCCTTGAACAGAATAAACAAGAAGACAAAACAAGAAAGATGCCAATTAGAAGAACACAGGTGCGCATTCCACGATAAAGGGAACTTGGCAAGAACCTCAATTCCACAGCTTATCTTGACCAATTAGACTGAGACAAGTTTCGCATGTTTTAGTTAATACAACCAATTATGCCTTATGTTTATGCGCGTGTACAGTGTTGTTATAACCAATCACTAGGTGTAACTAGGCGCGTGGACAGCTCATGCTAACCAATCTCTAATTTGCTTATGCGTGAACAGTAACTAGAATGAACATATAAACCGAGCTATCTTGGCAATAAGGTGGCATCTGCTTGATCATATTGATTGTGCGCAGTGTCCGTGACTTCCGCGTCAACATCAACCCACGAGTTTTACTTCTTTTCCTGATTTTCTCCCCCATCCCACTGGGTGTGGGGGGGGAATGAGCGAGTGGCTGTGTGGTGCTTAGTTGCTGGCTGGGGTTAAACCACGACAGTTTATTATTTTCTAATAATACTATGAATTAATTAGGAGATTACACAAAAATTGTGGAAATTAGAAATATATAAGAAAATACAGCTTACAGGGCTTTAATCATTTCTTCTTCCATCTTCTGTAATGAATCAAGTAACAGAGGAAGTGTAGTGTCATAATATTGGTGCTGATGTAGCTGTGCTCCTTTCAGTGCCAATACATATTGATTATGCAACATATGAAGTTTCATAGTGGCTTTATCACACCGATCTTTGGCTTTCTCAGTCTCCTTTCCTGAGAAGAAAGAAAAAAGGAAAATGCATATGGTGATTTTAAAGTATACAAACATCAGTACTTGTGGTTGACATAAATCTAATAGATTCATGATGTTTGCACTTTGTTCCACAATAATATGTTTAAGCTATTTCTCTGAAGAAGCTAAAATTTGACAATTCTCAGGTCACTAGTAAGCCCAAATGTCTTAGTGTTCCTATTCAAGATGATAGAAAAAATGCTGCCTTTCCTTTGAGCAGAAATGTGAGAATACTTTATCTGAAAGTATATGAAAACCATCATCTCCATAAGTATAAAAATAATATAACTATGAAGAATGAAATGAAAACTACTCAAACACGAGTACCACAAATGCTAATCTTTTATCTGTCTCAGAGTAAATAAACATTTTTTAATGAAGAAAATAAATAATGTCCTACTATCTCAGACCCATGATCCATTTAGACCAATACTCTGTCTCCACTAGTGATAGCAGGAACTGCTTTTAGGGAAAGAATGTGTATTGGGTTTACGTGGCAAGGTTGTGGTAGCAGGGGCTTACAGGGGTGGCTTTGGTGAGAAGATGCCAGAAGCTTCCCTTATGTCTGATAAATCCAATGCCAGCTGGCTCCAAGATGGACCCGCTGCTGGCCAAGGCTGAGCCAATTTGCGACGGTGGTAGCAACTCTGTGATAACACATTTAAGAAGGGGAAAAAGCTGCTGTGCAACAGCAGCCGGGAGAGAGAGGAATGAGAATATGTGAGAGAAACAACCCTGCAGATACCAAGGTCAGTGAAGAAGAAGGGGGAGGAGGTGCTCCAGGCACCGGAGCAGAGATTCCCCTGCAGCCCGTGGGGAAGACCACGGTGAGGCAGACTGTACCCCTGCAGCCCATGGAAGTCCACAGTGGAGCAGATATCCACCTGCAGCCCGTGGAGGACCCCACACCAGAGCAGGTGGGTGCCCCCAAAGGAGGCTGTGACCCCATGGGAAGCCCACGCTGGAGCAGGTTCCTGGCAGGACCTGTGGCCCCGTGGAGAGAGGAGCCCACACTGGCGCAGGTTTGCTGGCAGGACTCGTGTGACAGTCTGATAAATTATAGTCAATGTCTCAAACATTCATTAAAGAACTTTGGTGGGGAAAATGGCCTCTGTAAAAACGCTGGAGTTTTGTGAACAGGACAATGTGGCCGGAGGAGAGGGACCCACGGAGGGTGGGACCGTGCTTCTCCAAAGCCGCAATTCCTTATCTTAAGTGACCAGGAGAAGGAGCACAGCATATGTGCCTGGAGGAGGGGGCCCCACGGAGGATGGGACTGTGCTTCCATCTTAAGTGGTCATGCCAGCAGAAAAAGAGAGGCAACTCCCCAATGAACCCCCTCAAAGCTCACCGACCAATTCCAGAGAACCCCGGGAACGTGAACTGCACATGTCGAGACCACCGACTAACACACTATAAAAGAAGGGAGGACGAGTTCTCAGTGCGCGCCCTCTGGAACTGGATCTCTATGCTGGCTGGACCAACGCTGGACCCAGGACTGGTGAAACCCTTTTCTTCTCTCTTTCTTTCTCTCTTTCTTTCTCTCTCTCTCTCCCCCTCTTTTTCTTCTCTCTTTTCCACAGTCCCTACACCTCATCCTTTTAAACATAAACCGTTGACCAAGTCTGGGACTAGGAGTGGATCCAGCTGCCCCTGGGCTCCTCTTTGAGAAGGAGTCCAGAAAGCAAGGGGGTCCACTCTGAACCTTGTGACTCAATGGGAGGGCTCTCCATATTTTCTTCTTTGAATTGATCCCCAAATAAGTAAGGCTTACGTATGGTTAGCACGTGTTGTACAGTTCACTGACACAGTTTCATGTTCCTTTTTCTGCTTCTTTTTCTACACCTCCCTTCTCTTTTCAAACAGCGGCTTAATGACATGATGCAAGGTTCATATTGATAAGTTCACTTGTACTTGGGCAAGGTTAGCTTGGTTGAATAAATGTTGATTGTTGTTTGAACTCCCCTGGTGGTGTTTCACCTTAATTCTGACAAAGGAAATCCACGAACCTGAGTTGCTCCAACTTTGGGACGTGACAACTTGTGACCCCGCAGGGGACCCATGCTGGAGGAGTCTGTTCCTGAAGGACAGCATGCCATGGAAGGGACCCACTCTGGAGCAGATCATGAAGAACTGCAGCCCATGGGAAGGACTCACGTTGGAGAAGTTCATGAAGGACTGACTGCCATGGGAGGGACCCCACGCCGGAGCAGGGAAAGAGTGTGAGGAGTCCTGCCCCTGAGGAGGAAGGAGCGGCAGAGACAATGTGTGATGAACTGACCGCAACCCCCATTCCCTGTTCCCTCTGCACTGCTTGGTGGGGGAGGAGATAGAGAATTCGGGAGTGATGTTATGCCCGGGAAGAAGGGAGGGGTGGGGGGAAGGTGTTTTTGAAATTTGGTTTTATTTCTGATTACCCTACTCTGGTTGATTGGCAATAAATTAAGTTAATTTCCCTGAGTCGATTCTGTTTTGCCCATGACGGTAATTGGCGAGTGATCTCTCCCTGTCCTTACCTCGACCCACGAGCCTTTCAGTATGTCCTGGTTTCGGCTGGGATAGAGTTAGTTTCCTTTCTAGTAGCTGGTATAGTGTTATGTATTGGATTCAGTATGAGAAGAATGTTGATAACACACTGATGTTTTCAGTTGTTGCTCAGTAGTGTTTAGACTAAAAGTCAAGGATTTTTCAGTTTCTCATGCCCAGCCAGCAAGAAGGCTGGAGGGGCACAAGAAGTTGGGAGGGGACACAGCCAGGACAGCTGACCCAAAGTGGCCAAAGGAATATTCCATACCATGTGACGTCAATGCCTAGTATATAAACTGGGGGGAGTTGGCCGGGGGGTGCAGATCACTGCTCAGGGACTTAATTTTCCCTAAGTCATGTCTGTTTTGCCCATGATGGTAATTGGTGAGTGATCTCTCCCTGTCCTTATCTCGATCCATAAGCCTTTTGTTATATTTTCTCTCCCCTGTCCAGCTGAGGAGGGGGAGTGCTAGAGCGGCTTTGGTGGGTACCTGGCCTCCAGCCAGGGTCAACCTACCAGAGTGAGAAACAACAGAGGGAACACCAAGGTCAGAGGAGTATGATGTACTCCATGGCAGAGCAGATATTCCTGAAGGGACTGCAGCCCATGGAGGACCCACTCCAGAGTAGAGGAAGAGTGAGAAGGAAGGAGTGACAGAGAGAAACCACTATATCCTGACTGCACACACACACCCCTGCAATCCCTTCCACTGAAGGGACTGAGTGTAGCCAGTAGCAATAACAAGGAGGGAGGAGTCCGGAGTGAAGGAGTGAAGTTGAGCCTGAGAATGGGGAAGGAAAGGTCTTTTCCTTAAGTGTGCTTGTTTCCCAATACCCAAATCAGTACTCAAATATTTATAGTAATTAGCAACAAATTAAGTTAAATTCCCCAAAGTTGAGTCTGTTTTGCCTGTGGCAGTAATTGGTAAGTGATCTCCCTGTCTTTATTTCAACCCACAAGTCTTTTTGCTCTCTCGTTCTTCTTATTTTCTCCTCCCCCAATCCCACTGCGGTGAAGCGTGTGAGCAAGCAAGCGGTTGTGTGGATGCTTGGCTGTGAGCCAAG
The DNA here is from genome assembly GCF_026419915.1 of Harpia harpyja. Taxonomy (NCBI): domain Eukaryota; kingdom Metazoa; phylum Chordata; class Aves; order Accipitriformes; family Accipitridae; genus Harpia; species Harpia harpyja. The sequence goes on from NC_068968.1 coordinate 10,115,417, forward strand.
GTCAACCCACTACAGGGTACAAAACATTTGCAACTACTAAAGGACACAAAAGCAGAAAGACAAAGCTCTATAAATATATTAGGAGTAACAGTTGAAGGACACGAGATTAATTTCTTAATGGAATGCACAACAGAGAAGGCTGAAGGATTTTATGCCATTTTGCTTCTAAGAAAGAAATTTGGTAACAATTAACCTAATAAAATTTTAACAGTAAGATAGGCTATAAGATGAAGCGAGAAAAAAATTGACTGTCTGGCTACGTTAGAGGCATTTCCATTACATGATTAGACAAAGTTCACACTAGAGCAGATGCTCCCAAACTGTGGTTTACACATGCATATCTGTGTGGTACACATACCAAACTATATATAATACATAGCAACAGTAGTATGCAAGTGCCCCCATGAAGGAGCTTTACCTGAACTCTAAAGTAGGATCTTGACATAGGGGTTTTGATTGATAACCAATGAGAACTACCTTTGTGCATGTCGTGGTTTAAACCCAGCTGGTAACAAAGCACCACGCAACGGCTCGCTCACTCCTCCCCCCCAGCCACGGTGGGATGAGGAGAAATATAAAGGCAGGCTCATGGGTTGAGATAAGGACTGGGAGGGATCACTCACCACTTATGGTCATGGGCAAAAGACAGGCTCAACTTGGGGAAGAAACAAAGTCAATTTAATTTACTACAAATCAAATCAAAACAAGGATATTAAGAAGTAAAACCAAACCTTAGAACACCTTCCGCCCCCACCTCTCCCTCCTTCCCGGCTCAACTCCACTCCCGGTTCTCTCTACCTCTTCCCCCCGGCGGCGCAGGGGAACAGGGGATGGGGGTTGGGGTCAGCTCGCCACACATTGTCTCTGCCGCTCCTTCCTCCTCAGGGGGAGGACTCCTCACTCGTCCCCTGCTCCACCGTGGGGTCCCTCCCACAGGAGACAGTCCTTCACGAACTTCTCCAACGTGAGTCCTTTCCTCAGGCTGCAGTTCCTCATGAACTTCCCTGGCATGGGTCCTTTCCGCGGGCCGATCTTCGGTCACACACTGCTCCAGCACCGGCTTTCCCATGGAGTCACGGCCATCTTTGGGGGCATCTGACTGCTCCAGCATGGGCTTCTTCACAGCCTGCAAGTGGGCATCTGCTCCACTGTTCACCTCCATGGGCTGCAGGGGGACAACCTCCCGTCTCACCATGGGCTGCAGGGGCATCAACCTCCTCAGGTACCCCTCCTCCCCCTCCTTCTTCACTGACCTCAGTATCTGCATAGGCATTCCTCTCACATTCCAATCCCCCTACTCCCTGCAGGTTCCCCTTCTTAAATATGTTATCCCAGAGGCGCTACCGCCGTCACTGATTGGGTCGGCCTGGACCAGAGGTGGGTCTGACTTGGAGCCAGGGGAGCTTCTAGCAGCTTCTCACAGGAGCCACCCCTGCAGCTCCCTCCCCCGCTACCAAAACACTCCATCACACAAACCCATAACAGTGCAGTTGCTGACCCAAGCCATCTAATCAGTAGTCCCTCATACTACTTCAGACTGTCAGGGCATAGATAGCATGGGCCAGTGGCTACCTGCTGAGGGGAGCCAGGGGTTGTGGTGGATTCCTGGGCTGGCAGTGGAGGGGGCCTTGCCAGCCTGACCCACCAAACCCAAACAAGGCAACAGGGCAGGCTGGTGGGGGCAGTCTCCAGCCCAGGGAATCAGGCACTTCCACAGGAATTCGCAGAGGCCAAGTCAGAACATCAGCCTGCAAGTAGGGGTCATGATCAGGCCTGGTGAAGGTACCCAGCATCAGACCCAGCCCTGGGGTGGCCAGGCAGGAACATGGCGACAGGGCTGGGTAGAGGCCAGGCTGGGACATCAGCCTGTGGGTCAGGCCCAGCTCAGTGGGGCTCATGGCCACGCAGGGCAGGGCTGTGGCAGAGCTGGAGACTGACTGGCACTCCTATGGTATCACTGAGGCAGGGACTGACAGCCCTGTGCTGAGCTGAGCTGAAATAGGGCCCCTGAGCCTGTGGGCAAGGGTGGGGGAGGCTGATGAGAGCCAGTAAGGCCTATTAGTACCCTCTGGGCCTGCACAGGCTTCCCTTTTGCTTTTGCACACTTTCTAAAAGCTCCATTGTATTATGTGAGTTATTGTCTCAGTCAAGCCTTTCAAATGATAACACAGGAGGAGAGGAAAGTAGACAGGATTCATACAGGAGTATTGTTCTTACAACATTCTTAAAACACACAAAGAGACTGTAGCTTTTTCAGAGTTCAGAATAGTCTCTTTTTCTTATCTCTTGCTTGTTCTTTAGAACTACTTGTTTCCAGTAACCATTCCCTACAGTGTCTGAAACTTGCCCTGATTTGATGTTTGGCTGGTAGTTGAATCATACCTTTGTTTGACCTTGCAGTGTTCTTCATACTTCTCAAATTACACATTATTTTTCACATTAGATTAATATTTTTAAATCTTGTGATTTATATTAATATAGTTTCAATTAAATCTTATCATTTCTATGCTATTATATACTATGGAACATGATAGCCAAAACTCTACTCTCAAACTCCTCAGCTTAATCTGTTCTGTTACAAACTGCATGAAAGAGCATCAGTCACTGTCATGAACAAAACCTTTTCTCTCTCTTTTCCTTCATACCATGACATACAAGCACTAAACAAGTTATTCTCCTTTGGGCATTTTTAGAGGGTTCTTTTGGTCATCTCATCCATTTTTTGGTTTATCTTTATGTGGCTCAGATATACAATCAATATTTTTATTTTAAATTACTATCCAAAATTCTTAGCATCAATTAGGATATCTGTTTATTTCCCAAGAAAAGCAAAGGAGTTTGGTTTTGGATTATGGTAATTTTCTCTATTAAAACTTCACTAGGGCATCACAGCATTTTATTTCAGAAAAATTTAAAATGGAAATGGAAAATAATATTAGGGGAGTATCAGGGCTTTTTTTTTTTTGAATGAAGCAACAATACTCCTTTGAGAAAAGATGCCAGTTTTGAGAGTATAATGTTTCAGACAAAAAAAACCCCTTCAGTTTACTTTAGAATCTTTTATTTTTCTAAACATCAGCACTGAAATGTAAAACTAAGTCGAAGCATACCGTAATGCATTAGACATTTACCAGTGTTTAAGAAAGCAGTTTTTCAAATAATTCCCCACAACCACATCTATCTTTTCAGCTACATGTTTTTCAGCATTTCTAATAACCAAGGTAACTCCTGAATTTTTTGTTGTCTTCACATTTGTTTATCAATAACAAACCTCCCACATAGTCACTTCCTTATTTATTTCAATTCTGGAGACGCACATTTTCACAGAGGATTATTTCTGTGTCTAGAAAAGAATGTTCCTTTATACTATTTGTTTGCATTATGCTACTGAAAAAATTTTTATACAGATGAATGAGATGACTAAGGCTTTCAAATAGGTCTTATGATCCTTTAACAACAATTTTTTAAAGCAATAAAATATTTTTAGAGAATCCTAAAGCTGGGCTTAAAACTGCTTCTACAGATTGATAAAGAGAGAGAGTACTGGTGGGACCCCAGCATTTCCTTTCTCCTAAGTCAATTTTGGTAAGGACTAAAAACTTCTTAAATTAAAGCAAACAATTAAAGAACCTAGGTATGACAGGGAAAAAAAAGACTAACCTTACAGTGATATACCAAGCCAAAGTAGCTAGGTATATTCAAGGTAACAGACTCCCAATACTGAAGAAAAGTTTACACAATTTACAGTGAATTCTTGAGAAAGCTTTGTTGCTTACCAATTTGGGGGGCAACCCTCTAATTTGTCCTTTTCTTCTATTAAGCCTTTCCTCATAGTTTGATTTCTCTAGTCTTCCATCATTGAATAGAAAAGATGAAGTCATAACACCTTGTAGAACTTACCTTATAATTGATTATTCTGTATTACCTATTTAGTTGATCTTAGGACCTCCCTGATCCCATCATCTGCTTAAATGAAGTATTTTATGTAATACTGTGTACATCTAAATACCATAGGTGATTATGAAAATGATTTCTTCATTTGATAGTTCTTATTCATCCTGGGAAAACTGCTAGTGCATTAACCAACTACATGGATTTTTGTGGGATACTTGGAAAGTAATGGGCACACAGTGAACAATCCAGACTCGATAGAATTGATCAATTTGTGAGCCAAGGATGTTTTGTAGGCAGCAGACTTCAAGGATGCTTTGCTTGTGGACACATATTTAGCTAACGGTAGTAAGAGCATTCCAGATGCCTTTAGAAGGCCTTGAACAGAATAAACAAGAAGACAAAAAAAGAAAGATACCACTTAGAAGAACACAGGTGCGCATTCCACGATAAAGGGAACTTGGCAAAGAACCTCAATTCCACAGCTTATCTTGACCAATTAGCCTGAGACAAGTTTCGCATGTTTTAGTTAATACAACCAATTATGCCTTATGTTTATGCGCATGTACAGTGTTGTTACTGTGTGAACAGTAACTAGAATGAACATATAAACCGAGCTATCTTGGCAATAAAGTGGCATCTGCTTGATCATATTGATTGTGCGCAGTGTCCGTGACTTCCGCGTCAACAAGTGGCGCCCGAACAGGGACCCTCGGATCGGTGTTGAATTCTACAACAGGAACCGACGGAGAGAGGGTGCGGAAGCCGGCCGGAGGCGAGTGCTGCCCCGGCACTCGGGAAAAAAAAAAGCGGTACCGGTACCGTCGTGGGAATCTCGTCCTGATCAGGCGAGCGGCCGGGGAGGAGATGGGGTCCACTATGTCCAAGGAAGAGGCAGCAGTGGTTAAGCTCCTCCAACATATGCTCTCTACGAGAGGATTAAGTTATGACTCGTCTACCCTGAAAGCCCTGCTACTATGGGCGAGAGAAAAAAGCTTACTCCCTACTTTTGGAGATGCTTTTGCCATTCCTACTTGGGAAAAGATAGGGCAAGAATTATGGCATAACATAAGTTCGGGTTCAAAAGAGGCGAGCAGATATTCCACCATGTGGAAGTTAATTATAGAAACTTTAAAAGATATGAAAGCTGAACGTTCGGCAGTAGCTTCTGCTTTTGCCGCACTGCAGCCCGAAGGGCCACAAGGGATGCCATCCCCGGCGAGCTTCACCTTTGCGCCACCACACATTCCAGCCGTTGTTCCAGCCCGTGTATCCGGCGCAGGGGCTAGTGCAGTCAGGAAATCTGCGGTAGCAGATCCAGAGCCCAGAGATCAGCCCTTAGAAAAAGCCGACAGCCTGGCAGAATTTCCACCACTACCAGCAGAAGAGACGGAAAACAACTTAGTCTCTAATTCTCATCCTTCATCACCTAAACCAGTTGCCTCATCCCTGTATCCACCACTGCCACCATCCACTCTCCCATCCCCGCTCGAGGGAAAGGAGGAACGGGCAATAGGTTCGGGGGATCCACAACTAAAGGAACTGGAGCCGTCGGTGAAGTCCGAGCCATCGTCTTCAACTTTTCCTGCGCCTCCACCACCCTTCAACGCAGGATTTTCATCGTTCCCGCAACCACCTCCAATGAATCCTTGTGTTTCCCAGGACATATCGGGTGAGATCGGTGCTGTGGCTCCTTTGCCACAGCCACCTCCGGCGACCTTATTAACAGGGAGTGGGGTGGGAGATCCGGCAAAAAGATGGAAGGGGGTAATCAGAGATGCTTTGATTGAAGGTGAAATTATTCCATCTGTGTTCCCAGTTGTGGCAGGGGCGCATGGGGGTTCCATTTGGGAAACGTTAGACTGGAAAGTTTTAAAGGAAACTAAGGCAGCAGTCACTTAATATGGGTTAAAATCACCATACAGTCAATCTGTTATTCAACATGTATTTTCTGCACATTTATTGACACCATACGATGTTAAAATGATTGTGCAAATGTTACTGCTTCCATCCCAGCAGATTCAATTTTATCAAAACTGGCAAGCGACCTGTGAAAATGCAGCCGCTATCCCACGACAGAACGGGGATCCTTTGTTTGGAGTGCAAGCTCAAATGTTATTGGGGGCAGGTCCTTATGCCAGATCAGGATGGCAGGCACAATTTGCCATAGAAGTTTTACAACTCAGTCAAGATTTAGCTTTTAAAGCATTGAACAGAAACCTTTTAATTGGTGTGGGTACAGCTTTTGAGCTTAGTACCTGGGAAGCTATCGGAACCTCCCTATGGGATGAAATTAGTGACGGGTCTAAAGAAGTTAAAGGTCTTACAACTTTATGGAAATTAATGAAAGCAGATCGTAAAGCATCTGCGTCTGCTTTTGCTGCTCTCTCTCCCACCACAAGCGAAGGAGAAACGCGGGGAGAAAAACATAATGCAGCGAGAGAGACTTTTGGAGCTTGTTTGCCTGCTCCTGTGCCCTTGACTTCTGCTCCACTCCCTGGGACTGCCAATATTAATCAGCCATCTGACAGTTCCCAAGCCTCCCTAACCGTATGCTTAAAGGAAACCCTACAGAATCAGGAGGCTGCTGTGAAGCGAGAAAAACCGCCAACCGTATCCTTTGATGCACGCCCCCCCCCCCCCCACTTTCCTCCTCCTTGCTACATTTGGCCTGTTATGGGTGACACACATAAGTGAAGAATGGATGATCCAACAACCAAAACAGAATGTATGGGTAACTTTGGTGAACATAACGCATCAAGAAGCTATATGTCTTTCTGTCGCTACCCCTGAAAACCCTTTTTCTACCTCTTTGGTGGGGTTACCTCTAGACACCTGGCCAGATCCAATGCCTGAATTTTCCCTTTGTACTAACCCACAATCCTGTGTCGATAATTGGGACGGTGTGTATGCACACCTGCCTCAAGTAATGCAAGAACCTCAAGAGTTAGAGTTGTCAGGATCAGTCATCATGAATGCCTGTGTGATGTTTAATTACACCTATAACACCACTCGAAAGGGTCAGAATGTAAATGCTATTTTGCCTGTATATAGAAATGCTACAGCTTGGTGTAACTATATCTATTCCAGAATATCACGCTTTTTTTTTTCTATTCCAGCTGCTTTACCTGCAGGGATGTTTTTAATTTGTGGGGATAGAGCGTGAGGGAATTCCATTGAAACTTAATGGGAGGCCATGTAGCCTCGGACGACTTATATTACTAACACCTGATATCAATATGATTCCCAGTAAAAAGGCTCACAATAACTAACACAGGGTTAAGTGGATGACTAACAAGTTTAAGAATTACGAGATGGTTGAAAGATTTGCTTATACATGGCTTAGTTATTTTAATTGTAATATTAGCAGTTGTAATGATTGTACCACGTATCATAAAAATAGTTGAACGTATGAGTGCAAAAGCATTTCATGTAACTTGGCTTACACACACAAAAAAAAAAAGGGGGGGAATTGTGGGAGATTTCATGGAAAATGGGGGACATTTCTTTGAGCCTGATTATTTGGAGTTAGCATAAGTAGGCCGCAGTTACCATGAGTGGGCCAGAGTACGTGACAGCTGCAGTATGAACGGACTTTGAACCACCAGAAAAACAACGGACATGAGGAACTTGGACAGTGGAGCAATTAATAAACAAGATAACAGAACTGCAGAGGCAAGAAGGAGCTGCAAGAGCTTTAACGCAATTAAGAAAGCTGTCATTTCGGCTTACAGCATTTAGCTGCAGGATGGGGACTTAGGAGTTGGTTTGTATCTTTGTTAAAAAGCGGGGTTTCTTTTATTCTTGTATATTTTATTAGGTATAATGTTGCTTTTACTGTGTTTAATTAATTGTGCTCATAGATCTTGTAGGTTACCTTGGCCAACATAACAGGTCAAGATTCTCTGTGCATTGCAACCGCATCACAAAACCCATGAACCAGTAGACAGGATGGCTATGACTCGTGCAGAGCGCCTGGCCAGCGAGCGTATGCATCATAGGCTCCCCATATTGCAACCGAGGCGGATTTTGGCACCCGCTGGCCACGTGTGCTGAAATCCGATCCTCTGCAAATGTATAAATACCGGGATTTTCTGAAGAGCATCGGGCTGGTGTACGGCAAGGCCATCGTTGCCTCCATGGGGACGCCCATGTAAAGCTGGCACCTACCGATTGCTGGGCTGAGTTTGCGGTGCAAGACGGCATGCAATGTTGCAGAATAGAGCTGCTATTGATTTTCTATTGCTAGCACATGGTCATGGTTGTGAAGATTTAGATGGAATGTGTTGTATGAATTTATCTGATCACTCTGAATCGGTCCATAAAAGCTATACAAATGATGAAGGACCAAGTTCAAAAACTGCAGGTTAGTGATGGTTTGGGATGGTTAGACAGGCTGTTTACCCATTGGGGAATTATGGGATGGATAAGAGATCTGTTAAAAATGTTGGGAATTGCTTTGTTAGTATTGGTAGTCTTGTTATTAATTATCCCTTGTATACTCAGTTGTTTAGGAAGGATGGTACAGAATGCAATGGCTAAAGTCTGGATTGTTCAAAAACAAAAAGAGGGATTTGTGGGATACTTGGAAAGTAATGGGCACATAGTGAACAATCCAGACTCGATAGAATTGATCAATTTGTGAGCCAAGGATGTTTTGTAGGCAGCAGACTTCAAGGATGCTTTGCTAGTGGACACATATTTAGCTAACGGTAGTAAGAGCATTCCAGATGCCTTTAGAAGGCCTTGAACAGAATAAACAAGAAGACAAAACAAGAAAGATGCCAATTAGAAGAACACAGGTGCACATTCCACGATAAAGGGAACTTGGCAAAGAACCTCAATTCCACAGCTTATCTTGACCAATTAGACTGAGACAAGTTTCGCATGTTTTAGTTAATACAACCAATTATGCCTTATGTTTATGCGCGTGTACAGTGTTGTTATAACCAATCACTAGGTGTAACTAGGCGCGTGGACAGCTCATGCTAACCAATCTCTAATTTGCTTATGCGTGAACAGTAACTAGAATGAACATATAAACCGAGCTATCTTGGCAATAAAGTGGCATCTGCTTGATCATATTGATTGTGCGCAGTGTCCGTGACTTCCGCGTCAACAGATTTTTAAGCATTTTTGTTTCCCATTCTGAACCCAGCCTCACTAGGCTTCTACAAGACCAGAAGTCAAGAGGCTTTAAAATAATTTATACTGATCTACAAAGTACTTTTTATGCAAACTACCTCAACTAAACTAAGATAGCTTTGATTATTAGTTCTGTCTCAGGAAGCAAACTCTAAAATTTACTGACCAGCCTGAAATACCATCACTCTCCAAATAGAGATGCAAGTGCAGTGCTCTTAATTAACATGGCTTTCATAAGACCTAAATCACAAAAATGGACAGAATAAAGAGAGTATGTTGGCTTTTAATCTCTAAGGTCTTTTTTCCCTTTGTCTTGTAAGAGACTTAAATGAATTTGCTTTTTCAAAAAAAGAAAATCACGCATTCCCTCCTCCACTCAATATATTTCTAAGAGGATAACTTGTTTTTCCCCAAACCTTATTTAACAAATTCATGACTGCAAGTGACAAATAGTTTTCTGATGGAGAAATACCTATTTATATATACATACAAGTTTTCAGAATACTGAAGATCTAAACTTCTGAGCTAAGAATAAAGTTATCTGTGTAATGAGTATCAGCAGTTAAGATAGATAAACAAATAATAAAGCATAAAGTAAGAAAAATAAAAATGCAATCTTATGCACTGCTATAACACGTTTGAGCTAATAAATAACACTAGTAAATTCTCTCAGAATGATGAGTGCTGGTCTGTGAGAACTGAGTAGTGCACATCCCAGGGCTGTATGTCTATGCTGAATGGAAACAATATGCCTAAGCTGGTCCCAAACTAACTCCACAAAAAGCCACCAGGATCTCTTGGCACCATGCTCCCCAGTGTTCCCTACGCTAGAAACTTTATTTCACGCACAAGAAACAACCCTAGCCCTTGCAAGTACTGGTACTCTCTCTGAGCTGGAATGCGTGAAATACAGTATTTCTTTTATTCACCCTGCTAACATCTGTAAATAACACAGGCCAGTTCAACTAGCATTACTAGTTTCATCTTACAATGTGAGTTTCAGGCAAAACCAAACTCAAAACCCTAAGAGTTTCCCTGATCTCAGTGACATCTAAAGACAACATATGCCACCAGGAGATGTAATGGTATAATCACGATTATACAAACAGCTCAGAATGAATGCACCAGCAACCTAATAAAAGTATTATCTGACCACTCAGCTATTACAAAGAGTGGCAGGGCAATAACTTGGTTTAACCAAAGCTTTTTCAACAGCTTCCTTATTTATCATAGATATAGCTTTTGTTCTGTACCACTTCATTATATACCAATGGAATCAGAAAACATTTTCCCAGCAAATACAATATTGTATAATATGCTAGGTGTACTGTTAATATTATTAGTGTCCTCTAAATCATAAAATCGCCAGGGAACAGAAGGCAACCTAGGGCTTGCAAATGTGATTTAATTTTTATTATGCTACTGCAATTCCACATATGTGTACAAAAAGATGAAATTATATGCTTATCTACTGGGTCTGGCGTTAACTTTGTTCATAGCAACCCATATGGTGTTATTTGTTGCTAAAAGAGCATTGATAACACATCAATGCATTGGCTATTATTGAACAGTACCTGCACAGCATAAAGGCTTGCCCCTGCCCCTGGAAAAGCAAGTAGGCTAGGGGTAGGCAAGAGGTTAGGAGCAGACATAGCCAAGACAGCTGACCCAAACTGACCAAAGAGATATTCCATATTCGAGGACATCATGCTCAGCAATAAAAGCTCAAGGAGAAGAGGAAGGGGGGACAGTCGGGGTTATGCTGTTTGTCTTCCCAAGCAACCATTACGCATGCTGAGGCCCTGCTTTCCAAGAAGGGGCTGGATAGCTGCCTGTCCATGGGAAGCAGTGAATCACTTCCTCTTTTTGCTTTCCTTATGCACAGAGCTTTTGCATTCCCTATTAAACTCTCATTATCTCAATTCATGAGTGTTCTCACCTTCCTTATATTTTTCTCCCCATCCCATGGGAGAGGGGAGTGGGCAAGAGGCAGGCTGGGTGTTTGGCTGCCAGCTTGGGTCAACTGACCACAGGACTTCTTGGTGCCTCACATAGGGCACAAAAATGGATTGTAGTGGGTGAACCTCAGCCAGCAGCCAGATGCCCACCCAGCTGCTCGATCACTCCCCCTCCTAAACAGGACAGGGGAAGAAAATAGGATGAAAAAGGTCATGGGTCAAGAAAAAGACAGGGAGATTGCTTACCAGTTACCATCACAGGCACAAGACTCCACTTGGGGAAATTTATTACCAATTAAAATAGATTTGGGTAGTGAGAAACAAACAAACAAACAAAAATTAAAGCTCCACCTTCCCCCACCCCCCTTTTCCCAGGCTTAACTTCACTCCCAACTCATCTATCCCACACCCCAATAGAACAGGGGGAGGATGGGGGGTTACAGTCATAGAATCAGGACAGCCCACTTTGGAAGGGACTGTCTTGTCCAACTTTTGATGGGAAAGGGAGCCTAGATGAGATTATCTTAGCACCCTGTCCAGTCATGTCTTGAAAACCTCCAGTGATGAGGACTCTACCATGTCCCTGGGGAGGTTGTTCCAGTGATTGATTGTTCTCACTGTAAAAAAAATTCTTTCTTATGTTGAAATGAAACCTCTCCCAGTACAACTGGTACCCGTTGCCCCTTGTCTTCTCCATGTGACTCTTTGTGAAGAGAGAGCTTCCGTCTTCTTTGTAGCCACCCTTTAAGTACCAGAATATTGTGATGAGGTGCCCCCCAAGCCTTTTCTTCTCCAGGGAGAAAAGACCTAACTCCTTCAGTCTTTCCTCATAGGGCAGGTTCTCCAGCCCCTTGATCATCTTCATGGCCCTCCTTTGGACACTCTCCAGTCTGTCCATGTCTTTCTTGAATTGTGGGGACCAGAACTGGACACAGTACTCCAGGTGCAACCTGACAAGTGCTGAGTAGAGTAGGATGATCACATCTCTATCTCTGATAGTAATGCCCCTGTGGATGCAGCCTGGGATCCAATGTGCCTTTGTTGCTGCAGCGGCGCACTGCTGACTCATGTTCAGCTTGTTGACCACAAGGACCCCCAGGTCCCTTTCAGCAAGGCTGCTCCCCAGCCACACAGATCAAAGCCTGTACTAGGCTCTTTGGTTATTCTAACCCAGGTGCAGGACTTTGCACTTGTCTTTGTTTAACTTCATACTGTTCTTGCTAGTCCACTCTTCCAGCCTGTCCAGGTCTCTCTGTAAGATGGCTCACCCTTCTGGAGTGTCCACCTCACCACCCAGTTTAGTGTCATCAGCAAACTTAGTGAGGGTGCTTTCAATCCCATCATCCAGGTCATTTATGAAGATGTTGAACAGTTGGGGCCCAGTATCAACCCCTGGGGGACCCCACTTGTAACAGGCTGCCAGCCTGAGTAAAAACCATTGACCACCACCCTCCGAGTGCGGCCTGTTAGCCAATTTCCTACCCATCTTGCAGACCACCCATCCAGTCTGTATCTTGCCAGTTTGTCCAGGAGACGGCTGTGGGAAACAGCATTGAACACTTTGCTGAAGTCCAGGTAAACAACATCCACTGCTCTCCCCATGTCAACAAAAGATGTTATTTTGTTCTAGAAGGTGATCAGGTTAGTCAGACATGATTTGCCCTTGGTAAATCCATGTTGGCTTTTCCTAATCACTTGCTTCATTTGGCTTGTGATAGTTTCTAGGAGGACTCGTTCCATTACTTTCCCAGGGACTGAAGTAAGACTAATGGGCCTGTAGTTTCCTGGGTCCTCTTTTGGGCCTTTCTTGTAGATGGGTATGACATTTGCCCTCTTCCAGTCATTAGGGATATCCCCTGATCTCCACAACTTTTCAAAGATTATAGACAGTGGCCTCGCAACAATGTCAGCAATGTTAGAATAGAATAGAATAGACTATTTCAGTTGGAAGGGACGTACAACGATCATCTAGTCCAACTGCCTGACCAATGTCAGCCACTTCCTATACATTTATGTGGGTTGAGACCTTGCAAGAGGCCGCAGACCAGCCCTTCCTCCACTACTGGTGGGTTGACACATGCATTGTCATAGCTACTTGATCCTGTGATCTGTGGTCCAACTACGTCAGTAAAGATAGAGGCAAAGAAGATACTGAGAACCTCTGCCTTGTCAGCATTAGTAGTGACTAGCTTCCCTGCCCTGTTTAGCAATGGGCCTCTGTCTTCCCTGGGCTTACTGCTCACGTACCTGAAGAACCCTTTCTTGTTGTACTTGACATCTCTGGCCAATTTCAGTACTAGCTGAGCCTTAGCCTTCCTGACTGCATCTCTGCATGCCCTAGTAAGGTTCTTGTAGTCCTCGATGGCTATTTGGCTGCCTTTCCATAGCCAGTACACTTCTTTTTTGCTTTTAAGCACATCCAAAAGCTCTTTGTTAAGCCAGGGTGGCCTCTTGTTCTGCTTTCTTCCTTTCCCTTTGTAGGGGATGGACTGTTCTTGTGCTTTCAGGACGTTGTTCTTGAATAACTCCCAGCCCTCACAAGCTCCTTTGCCCTCCATGGATGCTTCCCATGGAATCCCTCACAGTCGGACTCTGAGCATCTTGAAGTTGGCTCTTCTAAAATCCAGGATCTTTGTCCTACTACTGGCCTTCAGCATGCTTGGCAGGATCTTAAACTCCACAATGTTGTGGTCGCTGTATCCAAGGCTACCATTGGTAGTTATGTTGTCAAGTAAGTCTTCTCGGTTTGTGAGCAGTAAATCTAGCAATGCGTTGTTCCTAGTCGGCATGTCTAGCATCTGTAGCAGGAAGCAGTCCTCAATGCATTCCAGGAACCTGATGGACGACTTGTGCTGTTTTCCCAACAAACGTCCGGGTAATTTAAGTCACCCATGAGGACCAGGTTCTGTTGTCCTGAGACTTCCTTGAGCAGCCAAAGTAAGGTTTCATCAGCCTTGTCATCCTCATTGGGTAACAGATACCTAACACAAGATCCCCCTTGGTGACGATCCCTCCAATCTCGATTCAAAGGCATTTGATAGAACATTCATGGACTCCATAGCTCACCTCCATACACTCAAATTTCTCTTTTACATGAAGTGCAACTCCAACTCCTCCTTCTTCCCTTCTGTCCTGGTTTTGGCTGGGATAGAGATAATTTTCTTTCTAGTAGCTGGTATAGTGTTATGTCTTGGATTCAGTATGAGAAGAATGTTGATAACACTGATGTTTTCAGTTGTTGCTCAGTAGTGTTTAGTCTCAAGTCAAGGATTTTTCAGCTTCTCATGCCCAGCCAGCAAGAAGGCTGGAGGGGCACAAGAAGTTGGGAGGGGACACAGCCAGGGCAGCTGACCCAAAGTGGCCAAAGGGGTATTCCATACCATGTGATGTCAATGCCTAGTATATAAACTGGGGGGAGTTGGCCTGGGGGATGTGGATTGCTGCTTGGGAACTAACTGGGCATCGGTCTGCAAGTGGTGAGCAATTGCATTGTGCATCACTTGTTTTCTATATTCCAATTCTTTTATTATAATAATAAAATGACAATAATAATTATTATTATTATTTTCTTCCTTTCTGTCCTATTAAACTGTCTTTATCTCAATCCACAAGTTTTACTTTTTTTCCCCGATTCTCTCCCCCATCCCACTGGGTGGGGAGGAAGTGAGTTAGCAGCTGCGTGGTGCTTAGTTGCCAGCTGGGGCTAAACCACGACACCTTCCTATCTTTCCAAAAGAGTCAGTACATAACAGTTCCTCTCTGCTGTGCTCCTTTCTCCTCACACTTTTCCCCTGCTCCAGTGTGGGTTCGCCATGGGCTGCAATTACTTCAGGAAGTATCCCACTGCTCCAGAATGGGGTCCTCCTCAGGCTGCCTCCTGTGCCAGACACATCCAGTTCCAGACAGCTCCGTAACAGACCTACCACATGCCAAAGTTGAGCCCATCAGCAAAGTTGGTGGCACCTCTGTGAAAACATATTTAAGAAAGGGCAAAAATGCTGGATAGGCAGAGGATTGGGGGGGGCAGGGGAAGAAGTGAGAAACAGCAGTGCTAACACCAAGGTCAGAGAAGGAGCAGGAGGAGATGATCCAGGCACCAGAGCAGAGATTCCCCTGTAGCCTGTGGAAGAACCCATGCCAGAACAGATATTCACACTGCAGGCCCTGGAAGACCCCACACCAGACTGACCCCATGCCAAATTTCAATATCATTACACTTGCAAAATAGAGAAATTTCTAAATTGTTCCTTTGTGTGACTTGCATAACTTCTTAGGTTGACCAGCTTGTAAAGGTATTGTGCAAATTTACAAGTAATTGAGCATGCTCTAGCCCAGGGACAGAAGACAAAGTCAGATTTTCTATGCGGTAATTGCCCACCTCTGCTCTAGGCAGATGAGGCCAGATACCATAACGGTGACTCTGTTTACCAGAGGAAAGGTACTATTTTACAAAAGTGGAACTGGAATGCCTAGGAGAGAGACTAGAACTCACTGGTAAGGAAATAAAAGGAAAAATTATAGTCTCAAGTTGAACATTGGTTTGGAGAACTAAACTCTATCCTAATCCCCATGAATAGCTTTATATCTTAGGTAAGTTACTCAAACCAAGCTTTTATAAAACATTCGTTTCTTTTATAGGACATTCCTCATTTCTAAGGAGTAATTCGGTACTCCAGGTCCTATTTGCAGCAGTGCTGGATGCTCACAGATAGTATGAGGCCAATGGAAGTCATGCTTCAAATTTAAGATGACCTTTATAATCTGGGATGCCAGCTGCCCAAAATCCAAAGATATTATTTTGTGCTATATATTACAGAAGTCTAATGATATGTTACATAAATATAATCTTTATCATCCAAGCTTGTAAGGCACTGAAGGACACATTCACTGTCAACACACTATCCAATATCATGGAAGGGAAAAATTAGATCAGATCAGAAAAAAACTATAAATCTACTAAATACTAAAGAATATTTAATATTCACCCAAGCATTGCTTTTCAAAGGTACAATTTAATTAATTTATCTTGAAAAAGTAGCAACAAACAGGATTAAAATACCTTACCAAATATAAAAAAAAATTCTAGGTATTTCAAACCCAGTTTTAGAATGAATACACCATTTGGAATATAAAAGCAAATAATACTAGGCAACTGAATGGCAGCTGATAATCAAATGCTCTCTTTCCTACCTTCTTTTGTTAACTCCCCGTTCTGAGTTGGCCCAGAAGACTTTTTAAGAATACAAAGGGACACAGCATAGATACTTTCCCTCACCCACACCCCTTTAAAAAAAAAACAAACCAAATAAAAAACCTAACCCCCCCCCCCCCATCTGTGAATGAGACATGGTAGCAATCACCTTTTTTGTTTTCATTAATTTCGGCTGTAGTTTTTCATGAGAAATAGTAAAATTTTCTTTAACCATTTTAAAATAAAAATATATCTATTCTATTGAACCTCACAATTCTAAAGGGCATGCTGCTGTTCTGCAGTTCTTTTTGAAAAGGGTTTTGTTGTTGTTTAGTTTGGTGGGGTTTTTTTTCTTTCATGTGGTATTTTATGAGAAAAGAAAAAGAAAAATCAACTCTGATCTCTCCAAAATTGTTATCTTATACAGCAGAACCTGAGATGTAGTAATAAATCTTCCCAGGATAAATGTTTTTATTGCTGCTTCCTTTAACATTTACCATAAACCTCAGATACTCCAATACTTTCACCTCTTCAGTAGCTTATGCAACCACCAAAAATCATCTTAAATCATGTTTATTATTAATTGCTATAATCCTTGTCTTCCTAATCATTAGCAGAAAGTCTTTCTGGGCCCAAACTCCTTCCACATTACTTAACAGTACTTCTCCCACTCTGATACAGAACTTGTGTAAAGAAGCTCAGGTGATAGTGTACACCCATGACAAACACCCTTCCAAATCCTAAAGCATTTGTCAAATCCTCTGGGTTTTTTTTACTGCTGTCTGTTGGCTCTCAAGGAACTTCCTAGACAGCTTCAGTACATGCCTCAGATATTAATGTTTCATTTCTCTATTAGCTCTCTTAAATTGTAACTACCCTGCTAGAAGATGAGCTCCATGGCACATCCTTTATTTCTAGATCTCCTATTGTTCAGATAAGTGTGTGGGCTGGAGTACTTAACTTTCTCCTTATGCATGCATCCAGGCTTCTCCTAGACACCAAGTTCCTTGGTAACAAAAGAAAGCACATGCCAAGATATTGTCCCTGCTATAGCCATGATATGACACTGGGCCTGGAAGATGTTCCCAAATACTACAATCTAGCCCTGACCTTATTAGCATTAAAAGCATTACTTCTTTAGATCATTCTTCATATACCTCTTTACCAATAAAGATTTATTCCATTTCAAGTTCTTTCTTATCTATAACGAAGAACTTTGACTGTTTACCCTAACCGCTGAGTCCTTTTTGTGCTCTTTTGAAACACATTTCTTGTAAAAGCTGATGTATGTCTTTTAAGAAAATTTTTTTCATCTTACTTTCAATACTTGGTTATGCCCTCCCAATCTTCTGGTAGGTACTGTACCTGGGTTTTTTTGTAAAAAAAACCCAAAAACCAAAAAAAACCCCAAACCACTAGTTACTCAGACCTCCATAACTTGTTCACCTCACAAACCAGCTTGACAATTCCAGGGCTCAGAAACCCTATGAAAATACCATGGCTTAAAAAAATTACAGCAGCTCAGCTGACCTGAACTGATTTACTGATTTATTATCTACACCACTACAACTACAAAAATATTTGTAATCAAGAACACAGCTGGGGCAGAGGCATAAGAGAAGCTGTAAGACATTTAATTTTGCAATTCTTGGCAAAAAAGCTGCAACATTTTTCTGAGGGTCAGTTTGTTAACTGAGATTTACACTAAGATGGTACAGAAAGCAAAATTAAGTAAGAAATATAATAATGGAAGACATATTAAATGGAAGAAGGAATAAGAAGGTTAAGGAAAAACCACAATAGAATTAAGTGTCTTAAAAACAGCACTTTTTTGTTTTTGTCATGGTTTAACCCCAGCCGGCAACTAAGCACCACACAGCCACTCACTCACTCTCCCCCCCAGTGGGATGGGGGAAAATTGAAAGGGTAAAAGTGAGAAACTCATGGGTTGAGATAAAAACAGTTTAATAATTAAAAAGAAATAATAATAATTTTTTTGAAATGTAAGGAAAAGAGAAAAAAAAATCAAAGATAAAAGGAAAATAAAACCCAAGAAAGACAAGTGATGCAAATGAAAACAATTGCTCACTACCAACCGACCGATGTCCAGCCAGTCACTGAGCAGCGGCCCCCCTGCCAACCTCCCCCCTAGTTTTATTGCTGAGCATGACATCATATGGTATGCGATATCCCTTTGGTCAGTTGGGGTCAGCTGTCCCAACTGTGTCCCCTCATAACTTTTTTTTCACCTCCAACCTACACAGTGGCGTGGCAGTGAGAGGAGCAGAAAAGGCCTTGACGCTGTGTAAGCACTGCTCAGCAGTAAATAAAACATCAGTGTGTCATCAACACTGTTTCCAGCACAAATCCAAAACATAGCCCCAATACAATCTACTATGAAGAAATTTAACTCTATCCCAGCCAAAACCAGTACAGTTTTTTATTTTTAAAAAAATAATAATAATTCAGTTGTATTGGGTTTACATGGAAAGGTTTTGATAGCAGGGGGGCTGCAGGGTGGCTTCTGTGAGAAGACACCAGGAGCTGCCCCCATGCTGGACAGACCCAGTTCCAGATGACTCCAAAACAGACCCACCGCTGGCCAAAGCTGAGCCAATCAACAACACTGGTGGCACCTCTGTGATAACATATTTAAGAAAGGGTAAAAAAAAACCCCAACACTGCACAGCAGCTGTGAGAGAAAGGAGTGAGAAAAAAAACCAACTCAGAAACACAGTCCTGCAGACACCAAAGTCAGTGAAGGAGAGGGAATGTGATGCATGCACTCAACTCCTTGACCAAACTAGTGGTAGTTTGGTTCAGCCTCCAAAGGAAGTAAAGGCCTAGGCTGTAACCGGGCCAAGAACTTCTCTAGTTCCAGTCTGTTCTTTGAAAACCCACACAGGAACAGGGTGACACGGTGAGCATTGATGCATATGAGCTTGGAAACTGGAACACCAATCGTGTGATTAACACATGAATACCAGGTGGTTCTTCCAAGACTAATTTGTCAAGGAACAAAGTAAGTTGTGGGTACAAGGAGTCACATGCTTACCTTTTCCATCGCATGTAATTTGACTATAAGCCAACCACTTTATTCCATAAATATGACAGCCTGAGTGAGCTATTTTTGAGCTCTCCCTGCTAAGCAGCTGGCTGCATGGCAGCGATCTCCCCTTGAGCTGGGACGCCTCTCAAGGTTACTCTTCGAGGTTGAGACCCTCCCTTACCAACTGCAGATCTTTGGTAAGTGACCAACATTGTGAATACCCTTGTATTATAGTGCACTAAGATTTTGTATTGGTAACTTTGAATTATTATTACATCCTCTGTGCAGTAAGTAATAGAGTGAATCTTGCCATCAGACTTTGTTAAGTCTCACTTTTACAAACATCTTACTTCAATAAAACCACTTTTGCGGATACCTTTGGTGGTGGTTCTTTAAGCAGTCTAAAATCTCCCCCGTGACAGGGAATAGGTGTATCAGGGGCAAGAGCAGCCTGTGGTGAAGACCATGGTGAAGCAGGTTGTCCCCCTGCAGCCCATGGAGGATGACATTGGAGCAGATATCCACCCTGCAGCCTGTGGAAGACCCCATGCTGGAAGAGGCGGATATGCCCTGAAGGAAGCTGCAGCCATGGAGGGCCCACACCAGAGCAGGCTCCTGGCAAGAGCTGCAGCCTGTGGAGAGGAGCCCATTCTGGAGCAGGTTTTCTGGCAGGAACTGTGGCCTGTGGGGGACCCACACTGGAGCAGTCCATTCCAGAAGGACTGTACCCCATGGAAAGGGCCCATGCTGGAGAAATTCTTGAAGAAATGCAGCCCGTAGGAAGGACCCACATTGGAGCAGTTCATGAAGGACTGTATCCCATGGGAGGGGCTCCATGCTGGAGCAGGGGAAGAGCATGAGGAGGAAGGATTGGCAGAGACAAACTGTTAGGGACTGACCACAACCCCCATTCCCCATCTACCCTGCACTGCTCAGGGGAAGGCAGAAGAGTTAGGAACAAAGAAGTGAAGTTGAACCTGGCAAGAAGAGGGATGCAGGGGGGGAAGGTGTTTTTTGTCTTTGCTTCTCACTATCCTACTCTGTTATTAATTGGCAATAAATAAAATTAATCATCCCCAAGGTGAGTCTGTTTTGCCTGTGACTCTAATTGGTAAGGGATCTCCCTGTCATTTTCTCAACCCATGAGCTTTTTTCATCTTATTTTCTCCCCCTGTCCTATTGAGGAGGGGGAGTGAGAGCAGCTTAGTGGAAACCTGGCAACCATCTAAGGTTAACCCACCACATCAGTTAATCAGGAAACCATCAAAACATTGCAGTTACTGAATAGCCAAAACACTCTTTGATTTCAATGGGAAAGTTTGGTGCATAAGGAATGAAGAACAATGACCAGAACTAGAACAGAAAGAAGGAATAAAAAGAACATATTAGATCACAACATCCTGTTATAATTTTAATATTATGTACTATAAGTTCCCATGTTATGTAGTTGCTTGGGGATAAACTTCAAATTAAAGCAACATAGAAGACAGATAGGGAACTAGATGAAATTAACAACTGAGTATATATTTACATTTTTAAATTAACATGAACACCAGTTAAAAAAAATTAAGCTAAACAGCACTAAGTATAATTTCTCTTATCCGATGCCATTTTGTCTTTGAACAATAAACGTTCAAATATGTAAGGGTATGTGGAAGGAGAGTGTCTGCTCCTTTAAGGGTATCTGGTCAAAGGAGCCATAAACAAGAGCAGACAGAGAAAAATCTGAGGGACAAATGATAAGGGAGGTCATGATAAGAACAAACCTGGCCAGTCATACTAATTGGTTACGATATGTGGAGTGTGAGAGTTTATTTCTTCAGCCTGTAGGATAAGGAAAGGGAAGGAGACACAACACAGAGACATAAAATCTGACCAATTAGCCTTGACAAAGACAATAACCAGAAACAAACCTAGTCAGTCACACTAATTGAGGGGCTAGCAAGAAACTGCAGGCAAACTATCAAAGCAGCTGGTTGCAGGTAGAATGGGACCAGTCAGTACGCTTGTCTGGCTGAGCCCTGCACCTGGTCACTGGAGTCTACCCTATCTTATTATATCTTCTTATTAAATCTTTTCTTAACTATCTCTCTGCATAATCTCACTCTGTCTTGTGTGTGCTCTGCAAGGACTAAGCACCAGCTACTGGTGAGACCTGTGTGTGAGTGGAATTTGGTGCCAACTACTGGAGTCAGACAGGGGGTATAGGTGTCCTGCAGCCTGTGCTGTCAGCTACTAGAGTGAGCGAGGGTCCTAGCATCAGTAGTTGAAGGGGGCCATAGATCTCTAGACCTAGGTAGGGTCCTACAGACTTTGTGCCTGGAATGCCAGCTACTGGGTGGGATCAGCATGAGTGGATTTGGTGCCAGCTACTGGAGTCGGACCAGGGGTGTAGGTAGCCTGTGGCCTCTGGTATCAGCTGCTGGATAAAGTGGGGGACTTTAAACTCCAACCACTGGAGCGGGAACAGCGTTTGTCCCGAAAACCAGCTACTGGGAGGGACCGGTGTGAGTAAGGGGCTCAGTGCCAGCAGCTGGAGTGGGACTGCATGTCACAGCCCATGTGCTTAGTGCCAGCTGCTGGTGGGGGCTGAGTGTCTGTATCTTCCCCAAATCTAGTGTGCATGTATATTCACTAGCAAACTTCAAGCTGGACTAGCTGGCAAGTAGGAGGCCCTGGGTCTGGGCAGGGGTATCAGACGGGCAAGGGTCCATGCTGGTATACCTAGGTGGACTTGCAAGTGCAGAGTGCCTATGGGATAAGTGTGTGCATGCTTGCTAGTGAGCATCAAGCTGGACTAGCCAGCAAGTAGGGGACCCATGAAGCAGGTAAGAGGGCCCAGGATCTGGGCAGGGGTACAGAGGGGCTGTGCCAGTACTTGAGGGATCTGCAAACGTGCATGTGCTTTTGAACCTAAAGTGTCATGTGTGTGCTTTCACTAGTGACCTATCTCTACCAGCCAAAGAGGAAGGGGACTTGTCTGTCTATGTTTATGTTTTATGAGAGTCCTATACGTAGGAGCTGTTGAAGGCAGTGCCTTATCTGTGGCAGTCTGTGTAACCAGTCGTGTCAGCATCCTCTGCCTGTGTGCACGCCTGTCTCTCTGGGATACATGCTCAGCTTCGCTACTGGTTGAACCTGCAAATGGGAAAGTGGCAGTCACATTCCTCAGCCTGGGCAGAGGGACCCCAGGTCCCTGGGCACACCGGGCTGGGCTCCAGAAGCCAGGCAGGAGGGAGTCCTGGGCCAGAGCAGCTGGAGGAGGAAGCCACGCTCTTAACATCCCTCAACACGTTCATTTATCAGTTTTCGCCCAGAATTTTGGACAAATTTGGAAAGAAACAATCTTTCTCTCAGCACCGATAGCTACTATACTGCACTATGAACTATAGTACAACAGAACCAAGGACAATAAGTATCATTTTAGGCAGTCATACAAAAAGTAAAGATGGATCTTAGAATTATATTTACACACTGCCGTCCAATTAATTTTCTTTAAAGAAAAAAAAAATAATCTTAGGAAGCATGTAAAAAACCCACCAGTCATTAACAAGATATTTCAACAGACAATAGAACAAAGGCTCTCATTTACCTAATCATTAGTACAAATCAACAGGAATCAAAAAACATGCAATTTGGACACACCATTCCCTTAAAAGCTTTAAAACGTCCCAGCATACCAATGAATTATTTTCCCCCTTTTGCTTAAGGTTAAACAATTTGGATCCATTCTACTAAGTGTCAAGAATTGATGTCGCTGCCACTGCAGCAACCATAAAAGATCACAGGATGTAAATAGGCTGCAGCTACAATGTAGATGAGACAGAGCTGCAACCTGCTTACCACTATTACAGTGGATTTGAGCAATTTTACATTCAAAATATGTCCACTGAAGGAATGATGAGTTTAGAGCAGAGCTACCATTTATTTTAAGGAAGGGCTATCATTTGTTTTGATTTTCAAAAACAGTACCATCAATATATATGACAATTAGCCTTACTTAAGACATTTTGGTTTTTTAATATTGCAATCAAGTTGCTTAAAATAAAAACATTGTCTTGTTTCACTGTAAGAGTTTTAGTACATTCTAAAACCACAATAATAAATAGATAAAATTAATACAAGTCAGTCATACCTTTAGCCACAGCTTCTTTATACTTTTCTTTGGCAGAATTTACTTCTTTTATTAGTTGTCTATAGCTAGATTTTAGTTTCTCCAATTCTGTCTTCGTGACCTTTAAGAAAACAGAAATATAAAATGTATTAAAAATACTCAAACTCAACATTACTAACAATCTTGCCATTAGTGAAAAAGAATTACAGGATTTTTTTTCTAAAATAAGCATATTAAATTTTTTCATTAGCTCGAGGTTATCTTAAAAGGCTATTACTTGTTGTCACAAAAACAAAACCAATAAATGTAAGGGATGAAATTGAGGCCTGAAACAGTTTCCCTATTTGTATCAGTGCAGTACAGTGTAACAACAAATGTTTAGGAAACATAGTTTATCATAAACATTAGTACATTTTAATCAAGTGGAAAAAAAGATGCTTATTAAAATCACACTAGATGGAAAAAGTTCTATACGCTACTCTCAATCTCCACCTCAACACCAACCACGTTGCTGGAAGAAAGAAGAAACAGTGCTTTTCCATCTCTCAGTAGAGCTTTCAGACTGATTTTTTCAGACCTGATTTTTGACAGTTGCAACTAACCTTTCCCCAGAGCACCTGAACGAAACTGATTCCCGTCAGCTTCACTGCTTAGACACAGCACTCTCAACATCAGCAGGGAGACTGACATCAGTTTTTATTCCACCACTAATGCTAAAAGTAACAGAAAAGGTCCTGAAAAGCTCTACCTGCAGACTTAAATATTTGGTTTACACTTGATTCATATTTTAGAATAGAGACTAGAATCCTACTTCTACCCAAAACATTCTGGACAGTAAGGAGCACTCATTAACAAAAGTTTTTAAAGCTCTGATCCTAAGGACGTCAAGGGATGTTATAAGTGGCCACCACCTCCAGCAGCTTCAGAGCCCAGGGATTCCTTCTGACAAGCCACTGGAGACCCCCAGAGACCTGGGGATCTCCATCCCAGGCCAATGGATGTGGCTGCTGCTTTCAGGTACAACCAGTAGCAAGGCTGAGTGTGCATCCCAGACACACACACCACACACAAACACACACAGAGGACAGAGGGCTACACAGACTGCCACAGACAAGGCACTGCCTTTAACAGCCAGGACTCACACAAAATATAAGCACAGACAAGCAAGTCGCCTTCCTCTGCGGCTGATAAGGACTGAAGGTCACCAGTGAAAGCACACACACCACATGATTCACAAGCACATTCACAGATCCCTTGAGGAGTAGCACAGCCCCTCTGTCCCTCCATGTATTGGGTTTACACGGCATGGGTAGCTTCTGTGAGAAGAGTCCAGGGGCTGCCCTCAAGATGGACAGAGCCAGATCCAGCCAGTTCCAAAAGAGACTCATTGCTGACCAAAGCTGAGCCAATCAGCAACACAGGTGGCACCTCTGTGATAACATATTTAAGAAAGGGTAAAAAACACTGCACAGCAGCTGTGAGAGAGGAGTGAGAAAAAAAATATGAGAGAAAAGACTGCAGATGCCAAGGTCAGTGAAGAAGGAGGGGGAGGAGGTGCTCCAGGCGCTGGAGCAGAGATTTCCCTGCAGCCTGTGGTGAAGACCATGGTGACGCAGGCTGTCCCCCTGCAGCCCATGGAGTACCATGTCAGAGCATATATCCACACTATAGCCCATGGAGGACCCCATGCTGCAGCAGATAGATATACCCTGAAGGAAGCTGAAGACTCCAGAGAGGAACCCACACTGGAGCAGGCTCCTGGCAAAAACTGTGGCCTGTGGGTGTCACATCCCAAAGTTGGAGCGACTCAGGTTCGTGGATTTCCTTTGTCAGAATTAAGGTGAAATGACACCAGGAGAGTTCAAACTGTCACGACCCAGACTGGACAGACCAGGGAGTCGCATTTAAATCAGAATTCCCTCGGGATAAATTAAGGTGAAACGACACCAAACGATCAGTTAAACATTTTATTCATGGCAGAAGCAAACTGAACTGGGGAGTCGTGGTAGTAGGTGGCAGGATTTCTCAAAACAGGAACTGGCATGAGACTACTTCTGTAAACCGTGTAACCCATGGTAACCATATACATCAATTCAGGGAATAAGGAGATCCCTCCCGTTGAGTCACGAGGTTCAGAGCAGACCCCCTTGCTTTCTAGACTCCTCCTCAGAGAAGGGCCCAGGGGCAGCTGGATCCACTCTTAGTCCCAGACTTGGTCAACAGTTTTATGTCTACAGGGATGAGGTGTAGGGATTGTGGAAAAGGAAAAGGAAAGAGAGAAGAAGACAGAGAGAGAAAAAGGAAGAGAGAAAGATTTCACCAGCCCTGGATCCAGCGCTGGTTCAGTCAGCCGAGGGGTCCAGTTCCGGTGGGCTTGCGCACCTGGGGCTTCAGTTTGTGTCCTTTTATCATCCTTGCCCCTCCTTTGGGTGGGCACTCAAACTCATTAGGCTAATGAACAGTTTGTGAGCCTTTGGGCTTGGGGGTCATTTGGGGAGTAACTTCTTCCCTGCAGAAGTGGCCATTGTTTGATCTTTGTATCAGAACAGCTTATCAGAACAAGGAGCTGTGTACCCTCCAGCAGGCCCTCCCCGTCCTGTTGCTGATGTCTGTGCTGATGGGCTTTTCACCTGTGGTTCCTTGCTGTGCAGGGTTTGTTGTTATACAGAGTTCCTCTTTAAGCAGAACTTGCCCCACCACAATGTTTGAGACATTAACTCTTTCAGTCTCTCACACAAACAACAATCAACATTTATTCAACCTAGCTAACCTTTGCCCAAGTACAAGTGAACTTATCAATATGAACCTTGCATCATGTCATTAAGCTGCTATTTGAAAAGAGAAGGGAGGTGTAGAAAAAGAAGCAGAAAAAGGAACATGAAACTGTGTCAGTGAACTGTACAACACGTGCTAACCATACGTAAGCCTTACTTATTTGGGGATCAATTCAAAGAAGAAAATATGGAGAGCCCTCCCATTGAGTCATGAGGTTCAGAGTGGACCCCCTTGCTTTCTGGACTCCTTCTCAAAGAGGAGCCCAGGGGCAGCTAGATCCACTCCTAGTCCCAGACTTGGTCAACAGTTTATGTTTAAAAGGATGAGGTGTAGGGACTGTGGAAAAGAGAGACAGAGAGAGGAAGAAAGAGAGAAGAAAAGGATTTCACCAGTCCTGGGTCCAGCGTTGTTCCAGCCAGTCTAGAGCTCCAGTTCCAGAGGGCACGCCCCGAGAACTCTTCTTCCCTTCTTTTATACCTAAAGGGTCCACCCCTGTAGGTGGGGGTTTGCCATCATTGAGCAAGCGCAGTGTGAGCTCAGGCATGTTCCAGAAATTGAGTCGGTGGTCTCGACATGTGCAGTTCATGTTCCTGGGATTCTCTGGAAACGGGTCGGTGGGCTTGGGGGGTCATTGGGGAGTTGCTTCTCTCTCCCTGCAGGCATGACTGCTATCTGGCCTTTCCTCCAGGAGCATACGTTGTGCTTCTTCTCATGGTTGCTTAAGATAAGGAATTGTGGCTTTGAAGAAGTGCAGTCCCACCCTCCGTGGGGCATTCTCCTCCAGCCACATTTTCCTGTTCACACAACTCCAGCGCTTTTACAGAGGCCATCTTCTCCAACAAAGTTCTTTAACAAATGTTTGAGACATTGGCTATAATTTGTTCAGACCGTAACAGTGGGGGACCCACACTGGAACATTCTGTTCCTTAAGGACTGTACCCCATGGTATGGGTCCATGCTGCAGCAGTTCTTGAAGAACTTGAAGGGAAGGACCCACATCGGAGCAATTAGTGATGGACTGTATCTCATGGGAGGGACCTCATGCCAGAGCAGGGGAAGTGCATGAGGAGGAAGGAGCGGCGACCAAGGTCAACCCACCACACTCCAATATCCTGGCCTGTATCCTGAGCCCTCCTACCCACTCTACATGTCTCCTACTCACTGGCTAGTCCAGCTTGGCACTCTAACAGAAACACACACTCCTACAGTCATCTCAGAGTCACCCCACACTCACAGGTCTTCCCAAATACCAGCACTGCCCCTCTGCTCACCTGATACCCCATGTGACTACAAGTGCTGTTAACATACCAGTGTTTTAGCTATTTCTGAACAGTGCTTGAACAGCATCAAGGCCTTCTCTGTTTCTCACTCTGCCCCACCAATGAGTAGGTTAGGGGTGGGCAAGAAGTTGGGAGGGAACACAACCAGGACAGCTACCCCAACTGACCAGAGGGATATTACATGCCATATAACATGATGCTCAGCAATGAAAACTGAAGGGACGGGTATTTGGGGGAGGTAGCCGATGCTCAGAGACTGGCTGGGCATCAGTCTACTTGTGGGAGGTAGTGAATGATCGCCTTTGCATTACTTGTTTGTTTCTCCACCACCACCACCACCACCACTTAAGCTGCCTTTATTTTGACCCACAAGTTTTCCCGCTTTTGCTTTTCCTATTCTCTCCCCCATCCCACTAGGGGCAGGGGGAGTGAGTGGCTGCATGGTGCTTAGCTGCTGGCTGAGGTCAACCCACCATATCTGTCCAAATAAATTCATATAGAAGAACATTTTCAATCTCTGCCTTGTCAGCTAGCAGGGGAGAGAAAATGTGGAGGAAATATTGAAAATTGAAACTAGACACAGTCTACATATCACAGATCATCACTTGTACCATAGCACAGAAACAGAACAAGTAAAAAAAAAAAAAATTCACCTTTAACTTTCTAAACAAAACTATAAGTCTATAAAACATAGTCAAATAAAATACCTTGTACATCTCTGCTTCAATTTGTTGATGAACACCTACATAACTCTTCTTCACTTGCTGCTTATCTTTGATCATCATTGTAAGCCTATGCAATGGCCCAGAATTAAGATCCTCTGCATGTGTCTTCATTATTTTACTCAGCTGTTCTGTTTGCTGCACCATGAGCAACCAAGACTATTAAAAAAACAAACAAACAAACAAAACCACACAAAAAAGGAAGAAAAGCAGTTACTTATTCTGGCTTACAAATAACGAACAGGAACTGTGGGGAAAATGCATCACTGTTTAAAACAATTTAGTAATTTTATTTTTCTTTTTAAGTTACCTGAATCTTGAGATCTTGTAAAAAAGTTCTTCCTGCTATGGCAAAACTATCCCTTGAACTTATTCATAAAAAAAAGTATCAGACACAAAAACATAATATTGCATGGTCACATTTCAGCAGTGTTTTAGTACTTCTAAACATCCATGAAAGCTGTACAGCCTTTTCTGGATTACATCCTCAACACCTTTGACAATCATGTCCCCATGTTCTTTGTTCTCTTGTTTCCTAATCACAGTTCCTCTCTTCAAGCTGACTTTTCCGCCTTTATCTAAATATTTCACAGTAATATACATTTGAATTGTAATTGTTTAAGAGGATACTATTCATCAGCTGTTCCATATTAATTGATATCATCAGTGTTCAGTCCATCAGTGACAAAACATAAGGTGCTAACAGATTACTCATTTGTCACAGTAACTGAACATCTTTCTGTACCCTTAACTTTAATAACTTCCTTGGCCATTCTGCTAGTCAGTTTTCAGGACAGCAAAATATACTGTGGCTTTGAACCTTGCATAAAGAATGAACTGCAACGTGAACAAAGATTTCCAACGTACAACAAATAGGGACCTGAAATTAAAGTTCAGATGAAAGGAAAGTATTTCATACCCTATAGAATCTTGTTACACTTTGTTGATGGGAACAGTATTGGATTCCTAAGAGGTAATTCACTAACAGACTGCTATGCTACATTTGAAATTGCAGAATGGCTATTTGCAATACAATTACCAGTTTTTGAAGGCAGCTGATATGCTGTTTTTAAAATCTTGTTCTTGCTAAAGATACAAATTAACCTTATATCATCAAACCTTCAAAAATGTATTTGTTTGGTAGGTTTGGGGGTTTCTTACATCTCATTATAAACATGTATTATACTGGGTCTGGCTGGGATGAAGTTAACTTTCTTCATAGCAACCCATATGGCGCTGTGGTTTAGATTTGTGACCAGAACAGTGTTGATAACACACGAATGTTTTAGCTATTGCTGAACAGTACTTGCACAGCATCAAGGCCATCTCTCTTTCACACTCTGTCCCCCCATAGCAAGTAGGTCAGGCATATGCAAGAAGTTGGGAGGGGACACAACCAGAACAGCTGACCCAAATTGACCAAGAGAGATATTCCATACCATGATCTGCAATAAAAACTGGGGGGAGGGGGATTTTTGGGAAGGTAATCGTTGCTCAGAGACTGACTGGGCATCAGTCTGCTTGTGGGAGGTGGTGAGTGATTGCCTTTGCATCACTTGCCTGCCTCCCCCCCCTTCCTCTTTCCTTTGCTTATTAAACTATCTTTATTTCCACCCATAAGTTTTCTTGCCTTTGCTCTTCTTGTTCTCTCCCCCATCCCCGGGGGGTGGGGGGAGCAAGTGAGCAGCTTTGTGGCACTGCCAACTGAGGTCAACCCATCACATATATTTCCATCTCTACATGACTATGCTAAAAGTCACATGGGATTTTAGAGAATAAAATGAAAAACAGATAATCCCTGTATACTTATTAAACTATATTTAACATTTCTTTTAGCTCATACACATTCCATGGACCAGCACAGAGCTGTCTCAGACTGCTTAAAAAGTAATGTTCTAAAAAGGTCAGGGCCTAAAGCTTCCTGGCTTTATCTGAAAACTGTTTAATCCTTTCACTATAGAACACTTTCCAAATGACATCAGAAGACATATTTCAAAGTTGTGTATGATAAAAACAACATTAAGCATCTTTATTACAAGAGTGAACTCTTCTATAACCACAAGACTCATGAGAGAGCTCCTAAAGGTAGAACTGTAAGAGTTCTGCATTTTCTCTTCGACTGATTTATTACTGATGAAACAAATAGTTTCAACCAACCCTGAAAATCCCAGCAAATGCATTTTTCAATAGAACAGGTACTCTAAAGAAATACTTAGCTTACAATTCACTAAATAAACCTAAATAAGTCATATACGTAGTGAAAAATTGTCTTTCCAATTTAAAAAAAAAAATCATCTGCACATTCTCTATTCCTTACATCTCTCTCTCCACACTGAGAAAATACTGGTTAAAACAAGATTTCAGTGTTTTGTATGATTACATTTTATTAGTTTTAAATAGCAAAAGCTATTTTAAAAAGCTAGCTAAGGGACAAATATCAAAAAAGGCAAAGCATTAACTTTTGGGGAAAAAAAAAAACAAACCACCCCCACACCAAAAAACCCACAAACCACAATCTGTCAAAAGCAACAAAATAAAACATTGTTCAGTTTAACAGGTGAGTTTTTTTAGACATACACACAGAAAAAAGCTTATGGAAAGCACTTAAAAATACTGCTCTTCTGGTATTAGTAGATGCTGTCACTGTGCCTTCCAACAAGTTTACTGCCTCTTCATTAAAAAAAATAGGACACATTTTCAAAAAACCCATCTCCAATTACTCACTCTTTCTGTACACTTAAAAAATAAAAGCATAAAAGATTAGAGATCTTGGTATTTATTTTTGATGTCACATAACACCAAAAATCAAATCTATATGTAGAGTTTTTCAAATGTTAGGAAATGTAAGATACTAGACCTACGCCACAAAATACTTGGTCAGATTTTGGTTCTATAAAACCTCCCTTCTCAAGAAAAGGTATCATGAAATAGAAAAGTAAATTAGAATGATGTCAGTAATCAAAACAATAGTTCAGACATTTTAATTGACAAAAATCAATAAGACAATGTATTGCTACACAACCTTAAAATCTAAGTTGACAGTGAAATTTCAGGGCAAGCCCATACAAAAGATTTGCCAGTAGCAT
The DNA here is from genome assembly GCF_026419915.1 of Harpia harpyja. Taxonomy (NCBI): domain Eukaryota; kingdom Metazoa; phylum Chordata; class Aves; order Accipitriformes; family Accipitridae; genus Harpia; species Harpia harpyja. Next base: position 10,146,628 of record NC_068968.1, read on the forward strand.
ATGAATATTTTTGCTATTGTGCAAAGATGTACAGAGATCAAGGGTGCAGTTTGAGTAACACAGTACCTCCTCAGAAGATGGGGGGGGAGGGGGGCTAAAATAACTCCTGAAAGAACAACTTAGGTGCCAATGTCCAAAACAAATTTTCAAAATATGACACAGATGCCTCTCTGCAACCCAAGGAGAAAATGGCTTAAGATACATCTTCAGCTTTTTTTTTTATTATTATTTGCTCACAAAAAAAGATGCCCATATTACTCGCATAAGTTGCGCTAGACTGAGCTAGCCACAAAGCTTAAAGATTGCAATGCTGAATACTCTAATATCTATGCTCCTTTATTGTTCTAGCCTTAAGTCACTCTCAGTTTCACTGCCTAAAATAACTGCAAGACAGTTTTGCTAGCACATAAGAGCAATTCTACTGGGGCAGCAGTAGCAAGAACTATGAATCATATCATCAATAAATCTATATGAAACTGAGTTTTCTATGCCGTATATTTTATAATGATGGATCCCAAAGAAGACATCTGACTTCTGCCATTAAGCAGAAAACGTTTCAATCAGTTTACCAAAATCATCACAGCTTAGATGATAAAACCTATAACAAACTGTGCATGAAAAACATAACTGGGTGAAAAGCATTCCAAATATACTAAAATACACCATTAAAACCCACATATGAAAAAAGGCAGAGCATCAATTTAAAAATACAATTACTGGGGAGGGATGTAACTTAAGCTAGATGCTATGTGGTTATACTTTTGGGACATCTGAAACAGGCTAGCTATACCAGTGTAGCTTTCAAATCACACAAACCACCACTTTAATCCAGCATAAATCTAGATTGATGCACAAGGAGTAGTTATGTTCCTACTCCTATGAGCATTATATACTATATGTCATGCTCATACCTAAGAGGCCAGCATTCAAGCAGCAACTCCATAAGGCAGCTAAGAACTGCTTTGTCTAAAACTTAACCTGACCAAAAAAGATGTTTTCCTGCAGAATAGGAGATCAGTATTTATGCCACACTGAAGTGACTGTGTAACCACTGCTACAGCAAAAGGGCCAAGAATTGAATAAGCCATTAAAACAGAATTGTTTTCTCAAGTCAGGAAGGAATCCAAGTCAGGAGTGAAGCTTACTAACAAGCGAAATAGGGAAGTTTAAGTCATCTTTACCTTCATTGTACTTCCTCTAAATGTGATAATTAACAATTTAGGGGGAGGACAGCCTTACCTTCATAAAAAGTCAAGACAGTTATTTTAAATTGGGTATGAAATTATGTTTAAACATATCTACAATTATGAGAAACATCCTGAATGCTTTGTTTTCACAAAAATATACTATGGTGTGAATAACAGAATGTTAGGCTTTGCCTTGGTTTCTTGGCATTTTTCTATTTCTGTCACAAATTCTATAACAAAAACAATAGTTCTTATTTAACTGTTTTATAAGAAAAGCTTACTATAATGTTTTGAAAACAGAGTATGCTAAACAAAATAGCAGACAACCCAGGAACCTAAAATACTGAAGTTCAATATTCAGGATCCTGGTTTAGTTTGTTGTTCTTAAAGCAAAACTGGAGCTTGACTTTCGCATATTCCACTGAGGGACTAAAAGGAGCTTATTTTAAACACTTTGGCAACAGTAATTCTCAAGAGGCTGAATCAATAGGAATCAAACACAAACACTATTTTGAGCTGAGCCAGTTATTCCATATACTATCTTTCCCATTTTCCTCTAAATAAAGTAGACAGAATATAAGACAGAATCACTTCACAAGCAGCCAGGAGAATAATATTTATTGTGACACATTTTAGTAGGTCACTGGAAAATAAAATTTAAAAAAATGCTAGACTTCATTACTTACAAAAAACCAGACAAAAACCCCAAACTAATGAAAAAACCCAACCCTGTTGATCTCTAAGGATTTTCTTACCTTGGACACATTGCTGATATAATCCAGTTGACAAGTACTCTCTTTATCTATTTGATTACAAAGATTTTGTAAAGTGGAAGCATACTCCTTATCACTTTTTACACGCATAACCATAAATTTCTTCACTGTTTCCAGCAGTCGTAGTTCCCTGTCTTGCAGTTTTAATAAAGCATCATGAGAATACTTCAGGTCGCTTCCAAACCCCATTTTTTAAGGCACTCTATACCGCACAGCTGACAAGATAGATTCTTCACCACATCTGAAAGTGGAACAAGATTCATGAGAAACATATTGAAAGAAAAACTTGTGTTACAAAGAGCAACTATTAATGCCTAAACTCTGAAATAACATAATCATAAGATTAAGCATTACCTTATATATACCACTTGGAAACCAAATGAAAGGAAGGTCAAAACAATTTCAAACACCAACCTATGACTTGAAGAGATCTCAGGTCCTCCATGTTACTTTGAACTGTGTCCCGATCCAATATCGGGGAGGGTTCTTAAACGATCCCAAGAGCGAGATTAAGACACAAACGAGGTCAGATGCCGTACAACCTTACAAGTTTTATTTCCTATAACAACTGATAATAGCAACAGGACAGAGGGAAGAAGAAAGGAAAAAGAGGCAGGCCTAAGCAAGAAAATGGGACAGATGCAGCAAGACTAGTTACCACCACCACGAAGCCAGCAATGTCCCGTTGGCTCGGTCTCGGTGCAGGTGATGGAGGTCCAAGTTCCAGGTTACAGCAGACAGACAATGACAAAGTCCCAGTTTCAAGCGCTGATTATCAATCCCTTGCAGTTCCTTTCAGTTCCTTTTTCCAGTCCCTTGCAGTTCCTTTTTCGAGGGAGGAGTATGCGGTTTTTCCGAAGAGTTCAGACATTTCCACAGAGACTGCTAGCTTCAGGCAGATATGGTGATTTCTTCAGGGCCTTCAGCACGTACTCCCCACAGCAACTGGATGCTGAGGCTAGCAAATGGTCAGCAAAGTCGAGACAAATATAGTCCAACACAGTCTCTTACAGTCTCTTACTACTGTCAGCTTAATCTCAGTTTGTAGCCTCCAGTTTCCCGTCTGTAAAATATAGTAGTATAATAGTACCTACCTGTACTAGGTCTGGCTAGGATAGAGTTAGTTTTCTTCATAGCAGCCTGTATGGTGCTATGTTTTGGATTTGTGACCAAAACAGTGTTGATAACACAATGATGTTTTAGCTATTGCTGAACAGTGCTTCCACAGTGTCAAGGCCTTCTCTGTTTCTCACACTGCCCCGTCAGCGAGTAGGCTGGGGATGGGCAAGAAGTTGGGAGGGGACACAGCTGGGGTAGCCAACCCAAACTGACCAAAGGGTTATATTCCATGCCATATAACGTCACATTCAGCAATAAAAACAGGGGGTAGTCTTTCCACAGTAGCTGTTGCTCAGAAACTGGCTGGACATCAGTCTGCTTTTGGGAGGTGGTGAGTGATTGCGTTTGCATCACTTGGTTCCCCCCCCTTTTCACTTATTAAGCTGTATTTATCTCAACCCACAAGTTTTTCTTGCTTATGCTCTTCCAATTCTTTCCCCATCTCACTGCAGGGAAAGTGAGTGAGCAGCTGATGGGTGCTTAGTTGTTGGCTGGGGCCAACTCCCTAACTCTTAAGTGACTAGTCCTAGTGACTCAAAATATTTGATTCCAGTGTTAAGTCCTAAGAACACTGCATCTCTGAGAAATGGATAAATGGAAGATGACTAGGCAGTTTGTTCCTAAATACTGTGGTAACAGTTTCAAATTCAACCTCCCAAAAGTTAGAAGATATTTCAAATCAAGTTCCCCGTGCAACCTTACATTGATCCCCTCTGAGATACACACATAACAGAGTCCTTAATTTCATACCATTTCCCCCTAAAGCAGATCCATCTCACTGCACAAAATAGACATCATTTGATAATCAGATAATAAATATTGAATATTACTGTATGAAATCCTACAGCACAACTGCAGGTTAAGACATGTCTGAGCTAGCTTTGAAACACCTGCTTCTGATACCGATACGCATGCAGCCACATCACAGAAGAGTTGAGTCCACATATACGAGCAATTTCCAAAGACTTACATAGGTTTTGCCCTGTGGGCTGAACCCCATTTTCTGCGTATCCATCTAAAACTTATCCCCATACTAATCGGCTTCATACTTGGTCAGATAAACTACAATTACAGCTCTAGACCGCAGTACAGACATACCCTGTGCATTGCTTTTTCACCAATTCCTGCGCTCCAGACAAGCCTTAGTTCTTTTGAACACAGAAGTATTAATTTCTTCATAGGCTTTTCATTCACACTTAAATTAGCTGAGTGCTTTACAAACATTAATAGATTTATCTTCCTAACAGTCCAGGAGGTGAAGCAGGACTAATACTCTTATTTTATGCAGATAACTACGACATAGAAATTCATGTCAACATTGTACCAGCTAATACTAGATACCTAATTTGCAAGGCTTAAAGACAGACTTTTCAGAGTGCCCAGCATTTTTAATATATTAAACATCTAGAACAAAGATGTAATTGGCTTCAGTTACCACACAGAATTTCTGCAAATCAGAATCTACAACTTGAAAGCTATCAGATAATGAAGAACGGTCATCACATAAGCAAATTTTCATGTATATGATTTTTCCAATATGATACGTCATGATAATAGCAGCATAATTACTTTATCTCCAGAGTAGCCTTACTCCCAAAACCATTCCTTCTCTTGCTGCAGTTTCCTGCCTCAGTTAACTCTTCCAAAAAGTTACTGAAATAAGCCTCATTCACTACATATTTATTCTCAGAACACAAGGTATGGTATGTAACTAAAGAAACCATGATCCTATAACAAAAATAAAAATAGCATTGTGTTATTATGTATGTACACAATAGAGACAAATGAAGGTTATTGGAGTAACCTCAGATCTTGCTGTCACAAGCTTTCATATGCTCTTAACTTCAAAAGCATCATATATTCGGAATTCTTACTGATGGTTAAGAGCTCTGTCAAAGAGCAACACTAAATTTATATTGGCTCTATTTATAAAGGATGGTCTCTGTCATTAGCTGTATTAATGCTAATATTTTTACAGGTAAAGTTTAGGAACAGTCTTGCAAAAAAATTTAGTAAGATGAACAAAAGAAAAAATATTAAGACGCTTATTAAAATGACTGGTGCTTCATTTCTGATTTTTAACATGCTTTAGATTTATATCTACTTTTGTGACTAAGCTCATTTATCTCCTACCACACTTCAGAATTATAAGCTACTTTCTTACATTTCAGAATTGGAAAAGAATGGAACTGAATCTCAGGATAAAGTCTGGCCCTGTGCTACTAGTAAAGTGCTGACTTCCATCTTTTACTAAAGGACAGGAGGACAAGGGAGGGAGAAACTCTTCTCAGCATATATTTCATTCAGCTTTTACTGACTCACAGTGAATCAATAGAACAAAAGATCAAATAATATCTCACTTCAGCCTCCTAAGTCTCCCTTCATTAAGTAACAATTAGACTGTTTTCAGATGACACTATTAGATGTCTGGATACATTGACAAAAAATGAATACATACTGGACTCTGATATTTGTTTTAAATCATTCCATTCATCACAACAGAAGTAGCTGTCCTGGTTTTGGCTGGGAAAGAGTTAATTGTCTTTCTAGTAGCTAGTATAGTGCTATGTTTTGGGTTCAGTATAAGAACGTTGATAACGCACTGATGTTTTCAGTTGTTGCCAAGTAGTGTTTAGACTAAGAGAAGGATTTTTCACCTCCTCAAGCCCACCCAGCAAGCAGCCAACTAGCTCCTTGACTACTTCAGGTCAGCTGTCCTGGCTGTGGCCCCTCCCGGGTTCCTGTGAAAATTAACTCTATCCCAGCTGAACCCAGGACACCCATCTCTTCGCATCACCTACTAAGCACACCCAGGTCCTTGAGCAAAAGCAATCCCACAAATGGGTTTACCTTTGCCTGAGGCAGGAGTAACCCAGACTGTCTTCCCTAACATATTTTTTATGTGCACTACAGGGACTTTATCCCCTTCTACAGTACGTAAAAGTTCTGAGTGGGCAGGGCCACCCCAATTGGCAGATCCTCTGGTGTTGACTAACCAGGTGGCTTTTGCTAAATGTGTATCCCAATGTTTGAAGGTTCCACCTCCCATTGCTCTCAATGTAGTCTTTAACAGTCCATTGTATCGCTCAATTTTCCCAGAAGCTGGTGCATGATAGGGGATATGATACACCCACTCAATGCCATGATCCTTGGCCCAGGTGTCTATGAGATTGTTTTGGAAGTGAGTCCCGTTGTCTGACTCAATTCGTTCTGGGGTACCATGTCGCCACAAGACTTGATTTTCAAGGCCCAGGATAGTGTTCCGGGCAGTGGCATGGGGCACGGGATATGTTTCCAGCCATCCAGTGGTTGCTTCCACCATTGTAAGCACATGGCACTTGCCTTAGCGGGTTTGTGGGAGTGTGATATAGTCAATCTGCCAGGCTTCCCCATATTTATATTTCAGCCATCACCCTCCACACCACAGGGGCTTTAACTGCTTGGCTTGCTTAATTGCAGCACATGTTTCACATTCATGGATAACCTGTGCGATAGTGTCCATGGTCAAGTCCACCCCTCGATCACGAGCCCATCTATATGTTGCATCTCTTCACTGATGGCCTGAGGTATCATGGGCCCACTGAGCCATAAATAGCTCACCCTTATGTTGCCAGTCCAGATCCACCTGAGACACTTCAATATTGGCAGCCTGATCCACCTGTTGGTTGTTTTGATGTTCTTCAGTGGCCTGACTCTTGGGTACATGAGCATCTACATGACGTACTTTTACAACCAGATTCTCCAGCCGGGACGCAATATCTTGCCACAGTGCGGCAGCCCAAATGGGTTTACCTCTGCACTGCCAGTTGCTCTGCTTCCATTGCTGTAACCACCCCCACAGGGCATTTGCCACCATCCATGAGTCAGTATAGAGATACAGCACTGGCCACTTCTCTCTTTCAGCAATGTCTAACGCTAGCTGGATGGCTTTCACCTCTGCAAACTGACTCGATTCACCTTCTCCTTCAGCAGTTTCTGCGACTTGTCGTGTAGGACTCCATACAGCAGCCTTCCACCTCCGATGTTTTCCCACAATGCGACAGGACCCATCAGTGAACAGGGCATATTGCCTCTCATTTTCTGGCAGTTTATTATACAGCGGGGCCTCTTCAGCCCGTGTCACCTCCTCCTCTGGTGACATTCCAAAATCTTTGCCTTCTGGCCAGTCCGTGATCACTTCCACAATTCCTGGGCAACTGGGGATTCCTATGCGAGCTCGTTGTGTGATCAGTGTGGCCCACTTACTCCACGTGGCATCAGTTGCATGATGTGTAGAGGAGACTTTCCCTTTGAACATCCAGCCCAGCACCAGCAGTAGGGGTGCTAAGAGGAGCTGTGTTTCAGTACCAACCACTTCTGAGGCAGCTCAAAGTCCTTCATATGCTGCCAATATCTTTTTCAGTTGGAGTATAGCGAGCCTCCTATCCTCAACTCCAAAACCCCAGGGGTCGGCCTCAGGTCTCCCCAGGTGCTTTCTGCCAGAGACTCCAGGTAGGGCCATTCTCTCCGGCTGCAGTATAGAGCACATTTTTAACATCTTGTCCTGCCCGGACTGGCCCAAGGGCTACTGCATGAACAATCTCCCGCTTAATTTGTTCAAAGGCTTGTTGTTGCTCAGGGCCCCATTTAAAATCATTCTTCTTCTGGGTAACTTGATAGAGAGGGCTTACAATTAGACTGTAATTTGGAATATGCATTCTCCAAAAACCCACAACACCTAAGAAGGCCTGTGTTTCCTTTTTATTAGTTGGTGGAGACATAGCTGCTGTATTGTTGATCACATCCATAGGGATGTGACGACGCCCGTCTTGCCATTTTATTCCTAAGAACTGGATCTCCTGTGCAGGTTCCTTGACCTTCCTTTCTTTTATGGCAAAACCAGCCTTCAAAAGGATTTGGATTATTTTCTTCCCTTTCTCAAAGACTACTTCTGCCATGTTGCCCCATACAATGATGTCATCAATGTATTGCAGGTGTTCCAGAGCTTCACCTTTTTCCAGTGCAGCCTGGATCAGTCCATGGCAAATGGTGGGGCTGTGTTTCCACCCCTGGGGCAGTCGATTCCAAGTGTACCGGACGCCTCTCCAATTGAAAGGAAATTATGGACGGCACTCTGCTGCCAAAGGGATTGAGAAAAAGGCATTAGCAATGTCAATTGTGGCATACCACTTGGCTGCCTTTGACTCTAGTTCGTATTGAAGTTCTAGCATATCTGACAGGGCAGCACTCAGCGGCGGCATGACTTCATTCAGGCCACCATAGTCAACTGTTAGTCTCCACTCCCCATTAGACTTTCGCACTGGCCATATGGGACTATTAAAGGGTGAGCGAGTTTTGCTGATCACTCCTTGGCTCTCCAGTCGACGTATCAACTTGTGGATGGGAATCAGGGAGTCTCGGTTGGTGCAATATTGCTGCCGGTGCACCATTGTGGTAGCAATTGGCACCTGTTGTTCTTCAACCTTCAGCAACCCCACAATCGAAGGGTCTTGAGAGAGACCTGGCAGGGTAGACAGCTGTTCAGTTCCCTCCATCTCCAAGGCAGCTATACCAAAGGCCCACCGATACCCTTTGGGTCCTTGAAATACCCTCTCCTGAGATAGTCTATGCCAAGGATGCATGGGGCCTCCAGACCAGTCACAAAGGGGTGTTTCTGCCATTCATTCCCAGTTAGGCTTACTTCAGCCTCCAATACAGGATCCCCCTGTCACACCAGAAATACAAATGGGTTCTGCCCCTTTATAACTCGATGGCATTAGAGTACACTGTGTGCCGGTGTCTACTAAAGCCTTATACTCCTGTGGGTCTAACACGACAGGCCATCAAATCCACACAGTCCAATAGACCCGGTTATCCCTTTCCTCCACCTGGCTGGAGGCAGGGCCCCTCTAATTCTGGTCAGAGTATCCAGTATTCACTTCTCGTAAAATTGGCTCAGAAGTCCCTTCAAGAGGATCAGAAATAAGATCAGCCCTTCTACTCTGTTTGGAAACTGGAGCGGCATTTTTCCTGGTAGAATCCCGTTTTGTGGTGTTTTTTCCTCACAACTCATGTACCCGTGCATTTAGGACCGAGGTAGGTTTTCCATCCCATTTCCTCATGTCCTCTCCATGATCACATAGGTAAAACCACAGGGCACCTCGCGGTGTGTACCTTCTATATTCTCTCTCTTGGGCAGAGGAATGTTCACTCCTAATAGCTGAGACATTGGTCTTTACAGGTGGGGAGTAGGACATCTCCTCTTTGAATTGCTGGAAATCCTCGGACAGCTTCTACACAGCCAAAATGCAGGCTTGTAGGGAGGAGGAGAGATTTTCTTCGTATTGACGGAGTTGGCGAGCCACTTCATCCACTGTCGGTGCCTCTTCGTCTTTCCAGGTCATTATCGCCAGTGAGTTGGCAATAGGACGATGGTGCACTCCGTACAAACTTCCGCCACATGGGTCGTGTGCATTGGACTTCGTCTGGATCTTTGGGTAATTGTGGGTTGTCTGGGTCATAATGAATCGTCTCTAGCACGGCTAATTCCATCAGATATTGGATACCTTTTTCCATGGTTGTCCACTTGCTTGATTGACATATAACATCTTCCTTAAAGGGGTACCTTTCCTTCACACTTGACAGGAGTCGCCTCCAGAGGCTGATGGCTTGTGTCCCTCTTCCAATTGCCTTGTCAATGCCACCTTCCCTGGAAAGCGATCCCAGCTGCTTGGCTTCCCTACCTTCTAATTCCAGGCTATTAGCCCCATTGTCCCAGCATCGGAGGAGCCAGGTGATAATATGCTCACCTATACAGTGGCCGAAATCTTTTCGCATATCCCGCAACTCACTCAAGGATAGGGTTTGGGGGATTACCTCTGGTTCTGCCTCTTCCTCCTGTTCCCGTGATGACCCTGGCTCATCTTCCTCCTTCGCTAAGCGAACTGATTTTTTTGTATATTTCTTCTTGTGTATGGGGGCAACTGATACTGGTGCAGGTTGGTCCACTGGTTCAGTTGCACTACTGCTCGCTGGGTTTTGGGTAACTACAGCATCTGTCGCTGGGGTCGGAGGGGCCGCAGCGCCCGTCGCTGGGGTTTGGGTAGCTGCAGTACTCGTCGCTGGGGCTGGAGGGACCACAGTGCCTGTCACCGGGGTTTGGGTAGCCACAGTGCTCGTTAACGGGGCTGGAGGGACCGCAGTGCCCATCGCCGAGGTTTGGGTAGCCGCAGTGCCTGTCATCTTGTTGTTAGATCCAGAGACCTTCTCTTCCCTTTGAGGGTACTGAGTGGTGTCGAATAGGGCTCGATAGGCATGGGCCAGGCCCCAGCACGTCGCAGTAATTTGTATCTCTCTGGAGTTGCCAGGGTGACTGCATACCTTTTCCAAATATTTTACTAGTTCTTCCAGATTCTGCACTTGTTCAGGGGTGAATTTCCAAAACATTGGAGGTGCCCACTGTTCTAGGTACTTGCCCATACTACCCCACACACCCTGCCACTCATAATTATCCAGCCTTGGGGCAGATCTCTGGGTGATCTTCTTAAATAGTTTTTTAACCTTAAACAAGAGCTGAACCGCATTCAGAAGCATGCCTGTTCCTAGCAGTAGGGCTAGGACCGTGCTGGTCTCAACATCCCAAGGGTATTTAAATTTTTTAAAATTCTCAAACGCCATTGTAACTGGATTGAAGGAGAAAGCAGAGGGGATGAAAGGTACCCCACCCATAGATTGGCTTTCCGAGGAGGTGTCCTGTGTTCAGCTGGGATAGAGTTAATTTTTACAGGAAGCTGGGAGGGGGCACAGCCAGGACAGCTGACATGAACTAGCCAAGGAGCTATTCCATACCATGTGACATCATGCTCAGCATATATATGGGGAGCAGGCTGGGGGGGGAGCTTTCGGGGGGGGGGGGGGGAAGTGGCGGAGCATTGGGTTCTGGGCGGTGAGCAGTTGCACTGTGCATCACTCGTTTTGTATATTCTTTTATTAGTACCATTGTTGTTGATGTTGTAACTTTTCTTTTTGTGTTGTCCCGGTAAATTGTCCTTATCTCAACCCATGAGGTTCTGGTTTTTTTATTCTTTTCTCCTTTCTGATTCTCCTCCCCATCCCACGGGAGGGGGCGGGGAGGAGTGAGTGAGCGGCTGCGTGGTGCTTTGTTAACGGCTGGGTTGAAACCACGACAGGAGGAAAGGTAAATGGTGTAATTATTAATAGTTTCCCACACACGGCTCCTGAAGTATAGAGGTGATGACAATGCTGAGTACAAATACCGGATTAGTCCCACAACCGATAAATTTATCATACCATAAGCCAGTATTACACAATACATCAAAGTGAAAACCTTAATCCACCTCCCATGAATGATAAGCAGCAGCAAAGGGACTACATACAGCAAGTGAGGTGATACATAACAGAACTTTAAAAATGAGAGCAACAATTCTAAGAACACATAAATAAACATAGTGACCAACGACTATTAGACCAATATAATGAATGCTTGTAACAAATTTGTTTTAACAAGCTGTGGTCAGGTTTGTCGTTATCTCAACCCTTCGTGCCCCACGTTGGGTGCCAAAATGGACTGTCATGGTTTAACCCCAGTTCAACAACTAAGCACCACGCAGCCGCTCACTCACTTCCCCCCCCCAACCCAGTGGGATGGGGGAGAAAATCGGGAAATAAGTAAAACTCGTGGGTTGAGATAAGAACAGTTTAATAGAACAGAAAAGAAGAAACCAATAATGATAACACTAATAAAATTACAATAGAAATAATAAAAGGATTAGAATATACAAGTGATGCACAATGCAATTGCTCACCACCCGCCGACCAACGCCCAGTTAGTCCCCGAGCAGCAATCCCCCCTCCCCCACCCCCACCCCCCCCAGTTTATATACTAGATGTGACGTCACATGGTATGGAATACCCCGTTGGCCACTTTGGGTCAGCTGCCCTGGCTGTGTCCTGTGCCAACTTCTTGTGCCCCTCCAGCTTTCTCACTGGCTGGGCATGAGAAGCTGAAAAATCCTTGACTTCAGACTAAACATTACTTCGCAACAACTGAAAACATCAGTATTATCAACATTCTTCTCATACCTAACTCAAAACATAGCACTATACCAGCTACTAGGAAGACGATTAACTCCATCCCAGCTGAAACCAGGACACAGCCTTAGTACTGTGTAAATTAAGGCAATGTTCAATACAAAAATTAAAATCATAGAATCATTTAGGTTGGAAAAGACCCTTAAGATCATCCAGTCCAACCATAAACCTAACACTGCCAAGTCCACCACTAAACCATGTCCCTAAGCGCCACCTCTACACGTGTTTAAATACCTCCAGGAATGGTGACTCAACCACTTCCCTGGGTAGTCTGTTCCAATGCTTGAGAACCCTTTCGGTGAAGATATTTTTCCTAATATCCAATCTAAACCTCCCCTGGCACAACTTGAGGCCGTTTCCTCTCATGCTATCACTTGTTACTTGGGAAAAGAGACCAACACCCACCTCACTACAACCTCCTTTCAGGTAGTTGTTGAGAGCTACAAGGTCTCCCCTCAGCCTCCTTTTCTCTAGACTAAACAGCCCCAGTTCCCTCAGCTGCTCCTCATAAGACTTGTTCTCTAGACCCTTCACTAGCTTCATTGAGGTGCTGGAGCATGTCCAAAGAAGAGCAATATCTTTCTTGTAATAAGGGGCCCAAAACTTAACACAGTACTCAAGGTGCAGCCTCACCAGTGCCGAGTACAGGGGAACAATCACTTCCCTGCTCCTGCTGGCCACACTATTTCTGATACAGGCCAGCATGCCATTGGCCTTCTTGGCCACCTGGTCACTCTGCTGACTCATATTCAGCCAGCTGTTGACCAACACCCCCAGGTCCTTTTCTGCCAGGCAGCTTTCCAGCCACTCTTCCCCAAGCCTGTAGCATTGTATGGGATTGTTGTGACCGAAGCGCAGGACCTGGCACTTAGCCTTGTTGAAACTCATACAATTGGCCTTGGCCCATCGATCCAGCCTGTCCAGATCCCTCTGTAGAGCCTTCCTTCCCTCAAGCAGATCAACCCTCCCTCCCAACTTGGTGTCGTCTGCAAACTTACTGAGAGCGCACTCGATCCCCTCATCCAGATCATTGATAAAGATATTAAAGAGAACTGGCCCCAGTACTGAGCCCTGGGGAACACCACTTTTGACTGGCTGCCAACTGGATTTAACTCCGTTCACCACAACTCTGGGCCTGGCCATTCAGCCAGTTTTTTACCCAGCAAAGAGTATGCCCATCCAAACCATGAGCAGCCAGTTTCACCAGGAGAATGCTGCAGGAAACAGTGTCAAAGGTTTTACTGAAGTCTGAGTAGACAACATCCACAGCCTTTCCCTCATCTACTAGGCAGGTCACCTTGTCATAGAAGGAGATCAGGTTCATCAAGTAGGACCTGCCTTTCATAAACACATGCTGACTGGGCCTGATCGCCTGGTTGTCCTGTATGTGCTGTGTGATGGCACTCAAGATGAGCTGCTCCATAACCTTCCCCGGCACCGAGGTCAGACTGACAGGCCTGTAGTTCCCCAGATCCTCCTTCTGGCCCTTCTTGTAGATGGGCGTCACATTTGCTAATCTCCAGTCCACTGGGACCTCCCCAGTTAGCCAGGACTGCTGATAAATGATTGAAAGCGGCTTGGTGAGCACTTCCACCAGCTCCCTCAGTACCCTTGGGTGGATCCCATCCGGCCCCATAGACTTGTGTGTGTCCAAGAGGTGTAGCTGGTTGCTAAGCATTTCCCCTTGGATTACGGGGGCTTCATTCTGCTCTCTGTCTTCCAGCTCAGCAGGCTTGGTACCCTGAGAGCAATTGGTCTATTAAAGACTGAGGCAAAGGTGGCATTAAATATCTCAGTCTTTTCCTCATTCTTTTTCACTGTTTCCCCCCACATCCAATAAAGGATGGAGATTCTCCCTAGCTCTCTTGTTGTTAATGTATTTATAGAGACATTTTTTATTGTCTTTTACCACAGTAGCCAAATTCATCTAATTTCAAATGCTCCAATATTGCAGAGGCAAAGATGTGGTAAACAAGTATCAAGATCTAACCCACTTCACTGTCTATAGCCTAAAAACCAATACTTTTAATTATATATAGAAATCAAGTGAAACCAATATAGATCACACTGTCACTTACTTGAAGCTAAAACTGTGAGAAGAATTACCAAATAGATTAATAGACATGGTCTATGCAATCTGTAGTTAGAATACTCTTAAAAAGTACAAGTGCATTTCAAAAGGCCAGCATTCAAAGAAACAATATCTGGCATCAATACATACAGGTATTTTCTCAGGTTTGATATTCCCCTGCTTGGTGTACACAGATGGCTTGATGGTCTGACCCAGTAGGGCAGCTATTTAGTCTAGTGCTCTGTTTCCAACCATGGCAACAGGATATGCTGTTTCAGTATAGTGAACAAGCCTGGCTATTATTTGTGGCTTGTTCATTCTTGTGCTTCCCCACATTCAGTTACTGGATTAGGGAAGAAATATTAGTAGTCCCATTTTTTGCTTCCCCACACAACATTATAACAGTAGCACTGAACATGCAGGACAGATTCCCAGACAGATTTTACAACCGCAGACTAGTGGTAAAATTGGGAAGTCCAAAGTAAAATCTAAATGCAGAAAAGATTTACTATGGAACCAGTACAAAATATGGGAAGTTTGAGACACAAAGATACTTTCTACTCCAGTGCAGAAAATACAAAAAGAAAGTGTGAAAGATATTACAAATAAAATCTTCCTCAAAAAAAAGAGGCAGAATAATATTTTATCTTAAAGGAAAAAAAAAAAAAGTAGAGATGGCATCATGATTTAAAGTAGCTAGATCAAGAACTGATGACAATGAACACACAAAATGACAAATTAATACAGAAAGACCTTCAAAAATTGCTTACCCTTACTGTGAAGGGATCTTTCCTACTTCTGGCAGATACCCATGAGCTTTATCTCTTTTTCCACACATGAACAATGCTTGCATAATTTGACATGTGAAATCTGAAATTGAAGTCTAGCACGTTTTGTAAAGGTAATAAAATTCCAGTGGCACCAAATAGAACAAATGAGTTTCAACTAGTTAAATCTTTATTTTAAGATGAGATCTATATCTCACTATAAAAATTACTGGTTATGCAAATTAGCCAATCAATATTTGGTAAGTATTAACAGTTAAAATATGTCCCAGAGTCAATTTTTTTTTTTAGAATCACTCCCAAAATAACAAACTAATAAATGATAAGTAAATTCTCAATGTACATTTAATAATATATTGTGAATTCCTTGAACAGTTCTGAATTTCAGTATAGTTACCAAACATGGTTTGTGACTTGTCTCAATCATCACCACCAAGAACAGCGATGCTGTAAGATTCCAAACTAAGCAATGATAAATTTTGTCAGTACGTCAATGAAAAAACTTCAATGACAGCCACATAAATCTTCGATACTGCAACACTGCCTTCAGCAAATAGAGCCAATATTCCAGCATTAGTAGTCTTCCTGGATTCCAGCAACAGCTCTGAAAACAGTACTTTTCACATCCAATCTACACCTAAAGATTGCAATCTATCCCTGACACATGATAATGGCCATACTGGGTCAGATCAAAGGTCCATGCAGTCCGCAGTCCTGTATCCTGCATCTCATTTGCTTTTGGTCATTGGCAGAGTAGGGAAGAAAAAAAGCACGTATATAGCAATACTTTCCCAGGATACTCTCCTACCCTTGTAATAACTTCTGGCTCAGGAATTTTATTATATATTGCCATGAAATATATCTGGGAATGTGACTGATAATCTTAAAATAATGATGGAACCATAAGCACCAGTTAAAACTTGTGGTTTATAATGTGAATGACAGCCCACATATTTAGAACTTTCCAGGCCAAGATAGGCAACTGATAAACCACAAACCAGAAGCAAGCCTGGCCTCCAGTTAAATTCAGAACAGGGGAGCACAGCATATACGTGGACCTTCAAGAATGCGGCATATGGAACAGGAATTGTATGCCAAGAGGCTCATACTTACTCTTGATCTGCTATCAATTCCCATGCTACATGGGCTCCAAATTGCTTAGCATGGCACATATTTTGCAGCCCTACTCTAAACATTAAGAATACTGCAAAAACAGAAGACGATTTGGATTCAGGAGAAACAAATGCTCAAATTCAAGGCTTTAGTAATGATTTAAAGACCACTTTACAACAGGTGATCAATTTACTATACAGTCCATCTCAATTTCTGAATGTGAGGCTTATAATAATCGTATTCCATTAACGCAAGGAAATCATTCTTACACCTCCATCCACACCCCAAATAAAAATTAGACTATTAAATAACTGAAATTTCTCTTAGTATAGGATCTAATCCTGGAATATACAAAAAAGACCATGAAACATAAAACGCATGCTTTACCTATCATTTGCTTACATTAATCACACATTCAGAATATTAATCTATACATGCATTGGAGGCTAATTGTATGTAATATAAACTAGCCTTCACTGACAACGTTTCCATAGAGCTACCGCTATTAATAGACATCCACAGTGGTAATCTAAAGCTAGCTTGATCATTTCAAAATTGGTCTGAAATATCAGTCTACCCAATAAAAAATAATCAGCTTATTTTCAGGAAGGTTTTCCCGCAAAAGGTAGCTTATATACCTTGAAAAATTTTCCCCAAGAAATTATCCTCAGTATACTTCTCTTTATACCTGCAGCTACTTCTTCTGACTTCCACTTTCTAAAATATACTTTTGTTTTCTAGGAACTCTGTGAAAGTAAAACAGACCAAATACATGATTTTTATTTTATTTCAGCATGTATTGTAAAATACATCACAAAAAATAAATTGGATAAGTTACTTTGGATTTTCAGATTATTACCAGAAGATATTTAAAAAAAAAAAAGAGAAAAGAGATTTGAAACAAATAGAAAGAGCAAAGATTTCTCAATTACTGCAAGTAGTATTATCCTATGACTTCACACACACAATTTTGAGGGAAGAAATAATTGTCTATACACATGCAACCAAAGATATTTTTTTTCTTTTTTTTAAGTTCTTAGAATTTCTTTTCTTATGAAAGTGCATTATATCAGGAAAATAGATAAATTCATTTATTTGTGAAATTTACACTTGATAAAACAAAAAGGAAGCCCATTAATAAGGAAAGGAGAAGCATGGGAGAACAAAAGATAATATATGGGAAAGACAAACTTAATAACAGTATTTTCAACAGACTGTAAGGAAACAAGTGGCAACCTGAGAAAGTGACTGACCAAGACACTGAAATTTCTCAAAACATTCAAAATTCAAGCTGCAACTCTGACTATAGTCTAGGTGAAGTGAACTGAGAAAGAAGACTGGATCTTTGAAGTTGTGTGGGTTTTGTTGTGGCTTTGTTGTTTGTTTTTTTTTAATATATTTTTACGTACGTGTGTGTGTGTGTGTGTGTGTGAAAAATGGGCTTTGCATATAGCTTGTAATTACAAGCTAATCTATATAAGCTACATCCAGACCAACATAAGCATTCACATACAATCTCATACCAGTTTAAAATTAAATCTTTAGACAAGGCATTCTATATTTGTTTAGCCATATGCCCTTCTAAAAAAAAAAGACACAAATTAAACAAAATTTAAAGAGAGACAGCCAGACTATGTAAGGGTAAAGAAAAGAGAACTGTTTTGCAGATCTCCATTATTTAAAACAAAGTACTTATAATGGTATGGTTATAACATTTTTTAAAAGTCTTACAATGGGATAATTTTAGTTCATATTCAAGCAGACATTATTTAGCATTCCTTTCTGGTTACTTAGTGACAGTCTAGAAACTAAGTGCTGCTTAAAACAAATACAAAATTTCCACTCTTCATAACCAATAATAGGAAAGACTAAGTGATGCTTACATTCAGCCACTGTAAAGAAACAGCAGCTATGCAAGCAAATACAAAAGGATAAAAAAATGCAGCAGGCTAGAAGCATTACATAATTCACTACAGTTTTAATAGCAGATACAAAAAAATCTTATGAGAAGTTCCAAAGACCAAGATTCAATTATGTAAGAGAAAGCCCACACCAGCAAAAAATTACAGGAGGAAAACATTATAGTAAATTTGGCTCCAGTCCTCCTATCACAAATACAAACCATGTAGAAACACCAGAACACCACTGGACAGGAACACTTTCTTCCCCCTTTTCAGGTTCAGACAGACTCATGAAAGTGAAAGGCATGTTACCAATAACACCTAAAGACATTCAAGTTTTAAGCAAATGTTAAAGAACTGCATGTTGTAAGATGCCCCTGTCTGAAAATTCCATTTTAATAAATCAAATTACTGATTGGAGCCACTTAACACAGACAAACTGTATCTTCTGCTCTCTGCACACAGACAATACACCCACCATTCTTCACTAAAAACTATACTATCACATATGTAAGAAGGGATAGTTTTTGTTTATCAATGTCTCCCATTTTCTCAACAGGCAATTTCAGGGGGAAAAAAGGACTCATGATTAATGCAGTTTAATACAATTCTGAATTGTATTTCTGCTTCTGTCAAAGAGCTCTTACATAATGCTAAACAAATCACAAACTTTTCACAGGTTGTCCCTACTTGAAAGGTAATTGATTTTTCATTAGATCTTAATTAGACATTTATTTTGATGCTTAATTTCTTAACATTTCAGTTCCTCATGTTAACATAAATAACTTCCAAAACAATAATATGAAAAAATTTTGAAGTCATACCCGCAAATGATTTTATGATGAGAGATGACAAGAATCCAAATTTCCCATCACATTAAGTCGATTAAAAGAAAAAAAAAAAAAAAAGAGACATTTTAGAAGCACCCTTGCTGATTTCTAAAAACTACTTCCAAAACTTTCTATACACCACATACCATCACACACACGAAGCTCTTAAAAATAGTGTCCTGGCTTTGGCTGGGATAGAGTTAATTTTTTTTCTAGTAGCTGGTATAGTGTTATGTCTTGGATTCAGTATGAGAAGAATGTTGATAACACTGATGTTTTCAGTTGTTGCTAAGTAGTGTTTAGTCTCAAGTCAAGGATTTTTCAGCTTCTCATACCCAGCCAGCAAGAAGGCTGGAGGGGCACAAGAAGTTGGGAGGGGACACAGCCAGGGCAGCTGACCCAAAGTGGCCAAAGGGATATTCCATACCATGTGACGTCAATGCCTAGTATATAAACTGGGGGGAGCTGGCCTGGGGGGATCACTGCTCCGGAACTAACTGGGCATCGGTCAGCAGGTGGTGAGCAATTGCATTGTGCATCACTTGTTTTGTATATTCCAATCCTTTTATTATTGTTATTGTCATTCATTTTATTATTGTTGTTATTTTCATTATTATTTTCTTCCTTTCTGTCCTATTAAACTGTCTTTATCTCAACTCACAAGTTTTACTCTTTTTTTTTTTTTCCTGATTCTCTCCCCCATCTCACTGGGTGGGGGGGAGTGAGTGAGCAGCTGCATGGTGCTTAGCTGCTGGCTGGAGTTAAATCATGACAGTCTAAAGTTAACTATCTTTTCTTGAACCCTGGAAACAAAGCTAAGAATTCCATTGCTTCACTATTAACAAAAGTTTCCAAAATAAATCTTTCTGCAGAAATGCTGCAGTGATCTAATGCAAATGTTACAGAGCAGAAACTTGCAGCATATTCACATACACAGTATTTTAGATCTTTCTATTCCTTAACAAAATGGTGAATACTCAACAATTCCCATGTCCCTCCTGCATAATAATCCTCCCTTCTTAAGTTTTCTAAAACCATTTTTATAATGTAAATAAATCAAAATAAATCAATACTATAATTAAGACAGTATTAAGTGGAAAGTCTTTTCTCTTAAGATAAAAGCACATAGCAGTTTACTTTCTGCTGGAATGAGCATAAACTCTCTTCTCTTGCTGCTGCCGATCCCTCCCTCCTCCCTCCCCCCCCCCCCGCAAAAGAATTCCCCTTCCTTTTCCTAGACCCACTTCCCACACACAGAAAAAGACTCCTCCCTGTGAAGGGATGACCTCATGCAGCTAATCCATCCTTGTATGCAGCAACTCCAGGCTTGCTGCCAGCTTTCTCTGCCTTCAGGCAGAGAAAGCAACATACCTTCCTTCACCCTGCTGATAGCTCAAAAAAACATCCATAAGTGGCAGCCAATCACTTTATACATTGAGAATCCAAATATCAACTAAAGAACCACCTTCTTTTGAAAGATTCAGATGTGACAAGAAGTAGTCACAAGTAAGTTGTGACTATAGTTGTAGGAAAGCAGGGAAGGATCTTGGTGATAATTAATAAAGCCTTTGCTCAGTTTAAAAGTAACCTTGTATATAAGACAATCTTTTCCTTCAAAGAAGTATCTTTGAAAGCTCAGCTCTTTTGGGGTTAACATTCCACAAAGGTTTACTCTAAACTTTTAACGGTACTGATAACCTGCTACAAACCTATTAAAAAGGAATTTATAAAAGGAGAAATGCACAACATACACATCTCACCAACAATAATCATTATGGTAACTCAACCTATGGCATTAATTACCATTTGCTTTGACTGTGAGCTGTTTAGAAGTATGAACTTTCCACCTTCTTGAGTCTTCCAAAGGCTAACACACGTATAGCAAAACATATCAGTCATTTCTTTTCTAGACAATATACCTTTATTATATATAACTTAATGTGTGCAATAATTAACTTAAAATAATATCCAGTAATTTCTTTTGACCTTAAATCAAAAAGTTTCAGATGTTGCCCAGGTTTTTCTTACATTGCAACTTGTTAAAAGAAACTACATTAAGATATAGCAGAATATCCAAGTCACTTTGTGTAGGTTTGTTACAAAGTGGAGAAAATTTATGTCAAGTATTTGGAAGATATTTTTTCTCACTGCATTTAGAAAGTCAGAAAACAGTCTAACTTGTATCAAAATAAAAAAAAAAAACACCCACACACAGATGTTCATGTGGGATGAGTCACTTCCAAGTCTGTATGTTTACATAAGTTTAAACAAAACAGAAACATATTCCAACACAAAAAGGTATCTTTAATGCCTTTCTATATCTTGTGCCCTCATATACCAACATGTCAGCATTTGGTATTCTTAAATACCAAACCCATGAACAGAAAACAACATGTTTACTTATAGCAGATTCAAAATAGGCACATGAATAAGAAAGGGACTTTTTGGTGTTACTGTGTCAGCTATCTAGACAGCCTCCAAATCTATATTCAAAGTTAAGAAAGTCTCTAAGCTGTACAGAATTGCTAGAGGAAAAACAGGGCCTTATTTTCCCATTTATTTGAGGGGAGCCACGCATCATAAAGCTACAAGTGGTGACTGGGGCACTCCCCTCCCCCTTTTATTCCCCCCCCCCCCGCAGCATTTATAGCCCAGCCAGTGTGCCTTGGTACACCAGGAGCAAAGCAAGGGAGCTGCAGCTCTGAGGCCAGGCACCCCGGGTACTGGCGGGGACAGGCACAGCAGGAACCGAACTGACTTGGCCCTTTCTCTCCCCTCATCCCCGAGGATGCCGCCGAGCCCGAGCCTCACATGCCCGGGGGCCCACTCGACCCACCACGCTACCAGCTACGCCAAGGCGGAGCCGCCACCAGGCAAGAAGCACTCCCGACTACTCCCGGCACCGCCACCGCCACACCCTCAGAAGAAAGCGCGAGCTGTATCGAGTGCGCCCGGCCTGCAGGTAAATCAGCTCGCGGGGCCTACATGCCGCCGCCGCCTCCCATGCCCCAGCTCCCTCGCGGGTGAGCAAGACACTGCGGAGTGTAGTCACATCGCACGCCAGCGACGACACTCCTGGGATGTAGTCACCACCACATGCACCGCACCATACACAGGACCTACCTACCTACCTGACAAACCGACACCCTCCGCCACGACAGGGGTCACAACCCCACCAGCATCACATGAGCAGAGCCAACGAATCAACGCCAGACTCACTTCTCCCCGTCAACCAATCTGGGCCCTCACCGTCCCTTGGTGACGCTCTGTGACTGGCGGCTAGTAAGTGAGGGAAGAGGCATTGCTGCTCCCGTTCCCCGGCTAGGAGGGAGGATGCGATTAGCTTCCGGGGGGGAGCCGCGGGCGGTGGGTGCTGTGGCGCCCCGCGGGGGGCTGAGACCTTTGAGGGGAGGCCAGGACAGACACCCCTCGCTCGCGCCTGTGGACTGTGTTCCTAGGGCCACCGCCCTGCCCTCGGCTTCTCGCTACTGAACTCCGGTGCCTATTGCTCTTGCTTGTTAAAGAGCAGAGTAACCAAAAGGCGACGATGGTGCGGGCGGTTGGGGGCCCGGCCCGTTAGGCCCTGCGGAAGGCAGGCAGGGCAGCGCAGCGCAGGCGGTTTGTCCACTCAAAGTGCAGCCCCTCGGCCGGGGCGCTAGCGGGGCAGTGTGGTCAGGCTACAGATGGTGTGGCAAAGCCACCAAGGGTATTGCTACAGATACTTGTAAGGGAGAAAGAGCCTAATACCCGTTCACAGCTGTTTCTGGCATAATTTACTATGCATGGTTAAACTGTTGTGGCTTTCTGTGCCCATCAAGCACTCTAACAAGAGGTAGATATTGGAATTATATATATGTAATACCTATTATGTCAGAACCTGTGGTAGACCACCAACTGCCAGCCCAGGCAGTGATGACAGTAGCTCCCAACACTGCAGTGTCAGATGAGAATGAATATGTAGCTGGGTGCCAGGGTGACCTGACAATATCAACCTCAGCAGCCACTTCTGGTTCTTTTCTTTCTGTAGGCAGAAATGCAGAATTTTCAGCAACTACCATACCATCAGAGGCTGATTGCTCTCATACAACAGGTCAAGCATAGGAGTGACCTTTGAGATGCTTAAAAGCCACATGAGATGAAAAGTCAAGTCTGCCATGCTCTCTGTAATCAGATTCATATGGACAAACATTCCTAAAATTTCCCATAAAAATGTGTGAAAAATCACTGTTGAATATAAAGTCACCTGTGCATTAAAAAGTGCTCTTAAAATCTACCACTGCTGGAAAACAATACATCACATTTTTTTTTACTAAATGTTTTTAACTATCTTTTTAATCTCTTTAATCACTTTTGACTTTTCCAAACAGTCTCAAAAATATTTTTTGTATCCTGATTTTAGCATCAAATGTTGCCACCTTCAAAAGTTAGTGGAGAATGGAAACAGAAGATTTGATTCAAACTTTAATAACTGGTGAGGAACATTTACATAATTAAAATGTTAAAATATAATGTACACCAAGTTTAATATATTTGTATAATTTTTCTGCTATTTAGTACTTGATGATGGAAATGTAGGTGAGAACATAAAAGAAATGTAGAGACAAAAATATGGCAAAGCCTGAGAAAATAACTCATGGACATTGCAGCTTATGGAGAGAGAAAAAAGTCTGATGTTTTGTTATCTAGAGAATTTAGTATCAGGAACGGGTAACAAGAAGCAGCAAAAAAGTTGAGCTATTATTGTGACACTAACTTAAGAGGTTGGGGAAATATTGCATGAATATTAGTGTTCTATAGTCTCTTTTTAACAAGCTCTGTTTTAAGCAAAGAATTAAATTTAATTAAGAAGTAGTAACAAGGTCTGATATTGCAATGCATTCCATGCATAAGAACATAAGAACCACCATAACAGGTTAGATTAGTTACAGACAAGTATCTTGTTTCAAGTAGCGGCCAGTAGCTGGTATTTCGGAAGGAGTCTAAAAAACAGGACATGGGCAGAGCAATCCTATTCCAATCCAGGACTTAAGCTACAATTTGTTTCTAGACCATCGTGTTTAAAAAACACTAGTGAAACTATGCTGTGTGCACTCATCTGGCTGTGTTTTTTAAGCCACTGTGCTTTTTTCTTCCTTATGGAAGTCTTATGGAAACCATTTCCTTTATTTACTTATCAGGTGAAAAAAAAAAAAGCTTCCTTCTGTACTTCCTCCATATGCACCTCATTGCAAGATTGGGACCTAAAATTAGAAGCAAATTTGCATAATATTAAATACACAATGGAGACAAATAACGAAAAGCTGTTATTTGATTTGCAGTAAAAAGTGGTTTTTTAAGATGTAATTTATTGTTGGATACTTTTCAATAATGTTATGTTTGGGATAAAAATATTAATTTAGATGCAAATACAAAATTCAACATAAGAAATCATCAATGACAAGGTTTTATGACACATGCAGGTGCAGACAGCCTTATTCAGTCCTGTTTCAGCTATACTCAAAGATTATATCCTATTGTATTGGGCAGATAACTTGTCAGTCAAGTTGTACACATGACTAAAGAAGATCTTTTATGATTATGTCTATGGTTTGGTAATTTAGCCAGCCTTGATAGTCTTGAACCTGATGAGAACCAGTAGAAGCTGCTGTGAGGTTAGAAGAATCTCTCTCCTTTAGTTTTCCAATTAGAGTTTTTAAAATGTACCAAAGAACAAGCTTGACTTTTGAGGAAGAAAGGATTGCTTGTTTCTTTTTGTAATTAGTTGTTTTCAAACCCTTCGTATATTTATTAAATGGAGGGGAAAAAAAGGGTAGGCCTATACTGTGGTCACTGCAGTATCATGTAGAAATATGCAAGCTAGTCTGAAATTTAAATTAATTTCATTTAGAAATTGCAACCAATAATTGAATAGGAAAAACATTAAAAGTGTATTAGCACTTGCAATTAAAAGCCTAAAGTAACAACTTTATTCCTGACAGGTTGCAGATGCTAATCCTCTCCTCTCTTCCCCACCCCAGTCTTCTTGCTCTGAACACGTTCCTTTCCTACTCAGACCCATACATGATTTCCTCTGCCCCAGTCCTACCTGGCCTGAGACAGGGCCCATAAGTTCATTAACATCAGCACCTTAAATCAGCTAGTTTGGACAACTGTAGCAGTCAAGCATCGCTTCAGACATCATTGCAAAATACAGAATCTGCCTGAGAAACTCAGTAAGCGTATGAACACATGCTGAGTTCTGGGGTGCAACACCTCAACACCTACCAAGCAGAATGCTTCATGGCTGAACTAGTTGAAGTAATAGCAACTGTCTAGTAGAAATACCAGAAGAATTAAATTTATTATTCTGATTCTGTCTTCTCTTCTCACATGACTCATCTTCTGTAAACTTTCATGCTTTCATTTTTGCAAGCTTCCTACTTACTGAAGGAAGAATCTTCAGTCTTTCTATCATATTCTATTCTCCCACCACTGTGACCCTAGAATAGCAAGAGTCTTGTCTTATTGAGTTAAGCTCTAGGTTTCAAGAATCCTTTCTTTTTTGTTGCCAGTCTATAATTCAGTCAGCACATTTTCATGATTTTGAATGTTTTTTTCCTACCTTCATCTAATTTATTTTTGTTTATGGTTCATTGCCTTAGATTCCTGAATGCAAGATGCAAGTATCTCTTTTATACTGCCAATACTCATGTTGAAAAACCTTAAAGTTATTCTTAGATGACAGACACTTTAGCACTGTATTACTTGAAGAATGCTAACAACTTTAAATGAAGTTACATGTGTGGAAGGAAATAAAAATGTAAGTGTTCCTCAAAATCACTCCTTCAAATAGCTAAATGTCCTGGTTTCAGCTGGGATAGAGTTGATTGTTTTCCTAGTAGCTAGTACAGTGCTATGTTTTGAGTTCAGTATGAGAAGAATGTTGATAACACTGATGTTTTCAGTTGTTGCTAAGTAGTGTTTAGACTAAAAGTCAAGGATTTTTCAGCTTCTCATGCCCAGCCAGCAAGAAAGCTGGAGGGGCACAAGAAGTTGGCACAGGACACAGCCAGGGCAGCTGACCCAAAGTGGCCAACGGGGTATTCCATACCATGTGACGTCACATCTAGTATATAAACTGGGGGGGGTGGGGGCGGGGGGATCACCGCTTGGGGATTAACTGGGTGTTGATCGGCGGGTGGTGAGCAATTGCACTGCGCATCATTTGTACATTCCAATCCTTTCATTATTGCTGTTGTCATTTTATTAGTGTTATCATTATCATTATTAGTTTCTTCTTTTCTGTTCTATTAAACCATTCTTATCTCAACCCACGAGTTTTACTTCTTTTCCCGATTTTCTCTGCCATCCCACTGGGTGAGGGGGAAGGGAGTGAGCAGCTGCGTGGTGCTTAGTTGCTGGCTGGGGTTAAACCATGACACTAAAGTAGAAGGCAAGTCATTGCAAAAATTCAACATCAAAAAATCTCTTGGATATACTGAAGTGAGGGATATAAATAAGTTAATAAATTCCTAATAATTTCAGGCTTTTGACCAACAATGAGATTCCTTGATTCTCAACAAGGGCATATGAATTCTTTCCTATTCAGTTAGATTTGCTGCAATTTCTTGATGAGTTACGTATAAAAGAATATTTCTAAACTATTGCATAACTTGGAAAAAAATGCAGTTAACTGTTTTACTCATTCTTTACCTTTCTAACATGTCTTCTATTTGCTATTGCTATTACTATAAAGAAATACAGTAAAAAGGTTTAAATGCCTACACAAAATGTGTATAAAAGCATTGGAGCTTTTGTGCCAGATATAGAATGCAATTACTACTGTTATTATTATCTATGAAAATTAATCTGATTCTTCTATTACATATCTAGAGAATAACATCATAAAACCCAGGCATGCTGAAGCAATAAAACTAAGAACATGCGAATACAGAGCAGAGCAAACACCTGAAGTTTTTCTTTTCACTTTTGCCATAGACATTCTATTGGACTTGAGCAAAACTCTCTCTCTGCCTCAGTATCTCTATCTATAAATGGCAACATTAATACTTTCCTTGAGGCATTGCACTGAGTTTGCGTGGCAAGGTTTTGGTAGCTGGGGTCTTGTGTGGATTGTCCGGCTCATAGTTCACAAACAAGTTTCACCATGTCTAGTGCACACAGGCAACTCATGGGGGGTTACAAAAGTGACCCAGCCTTGGATTGCCTTGAGGCCCTGTCTCTGTGCAGAGATGACTCACGGGGAGCTGTGTAGACAGTTTAGCCCTGGGTTGTCTGATAAACCCTAAACTAAACAGGGTGTTGGCTGTGCCATTCAAAGAACCAAAACCTGAACTGAGCCTTGAAATCCCTTAACAAATAGTATGCCCTGAGTCTCAATCCAACCACTATTCAGTTGCCTGAGGAAGCAAGGTAAAAAAAAAACAAAAACAAAACCTGGAGGGTTTCAGCTTCAGTTTCAAATGACAACCTTGTGTATTCAAACAATCACAGACCAGCAAAGGAAAGATAAGGGGAAACTCCATTCAGATATACATAATCCATTTAGGCATATATCATAATCCACTCAGACATAGTCGTACACACCATTCCACAAGTCAGGGGATAAAAACTCTAAGATTCAGGTTGGAAATGGGGGAGTCAGTTCTCCAACTATACAGTTGGCTTGTGAAGGAAACCCTTCCCCTCCTTGATCGGGATGCCGGTCGAGGTAGCTTCCCTGGGATTGAGAGCCCTTACCTGGAGGGGTAAGTGAATATTGTTTATGCTTTAAGTTTGTAAACACGTGTGTGCTTGTGGTTGTCTGTGAATCGCTTGTGGTTGTAATAATGTACTACTCTTGCCTTAAAAAATTGCAATGGTGCATTCCTCCATTGTATCTGTAAAACCTGCAATAGTGGTGTGTTAAGTCTGTAAGTGAAGTTCAAATAAATCATTTGCTTGAACCTTGCAGTTAAGTCCTTTTCCGTCACATTAATTTGGCGTAGTCGGCAGGATACAATGGAGGAACTATTGCAGAAACATGGTCGTAAACATTCTCCTGCAGACAAGGAGAAGGCGAAGAAGTTGTGGAGAAGTAAAGAGAAAGTGGTGGCATGGGTAGAGCAGTGTAGGAAGGAACAAAAGAAAAAGAAAAGGGAAAGGTAAAGGCATCCTGTGCACTGTTTTTGGAGCATGCCTAACTTGTGCACAGGAGGAGGCACTGAAATCTGGGACGGCAAAAATAACAGGTGCAGCCGATCTCATTGAAGATACAAAATTCAGGGCATTAGAAACTGAAGTTTGTCCTGGGTTCAGCTGGGATAGATTTAATTTTTACAGGAACCTGGGAGGTGGGGGGGGGGGGGCATAGCCGGGGCAGCCGACCTGAACTAGCCAAGGAGCTATTCCATACCATGTGACATCATGCTCAGTATATAAATGGGGAGCGGGCCGGGGGGAGGGGTCGGGACGGCGGAGCATCGGGTAACGGGTGGTGAGCAGTTGCACTGTGCATCACTCCTTTTGTATATTCTTTCATTAGTACCGTTGTTGTTGTTGTTGTAACCTTTTTTTTTGTGTTGTCCCAGTAAACTGCCCTTATCTCAACCCTCGAGGTTCCAGGTTTTTTTTTTTCTTTTCTCTCCTCCGTCTCCTCCCTATCCCACCGGAGGGGGGCGGGAGGAGTGAGCGAGCGGCTGCGTGGTCCTTTGTTACCGGCTGGGCTGAAACCACGACAGTCCTTTTTGGCGCCCAACGTGGGGCACGAAGGGTTGAGATAACGACAGATCTGGCCAGAACGTGTTGAAACAAATTTGTCATACGCATTTCTTATATTAGATAAATAGATGTTAGTCACAATGTTGATTCATTTGTTTACATGGTGGCGTTTTGTAAGTTCTTATGTGCTCTATGTATTGCCTGTAGTCACGTTTCTCACCTCTGGGAGAGTGATTGGGATTATCATTTTGCTGTACTGGGCAATGTCGACTTGTGAAATGATTACATCACTGGTCATGAGGTTAAGCTGGTATCTGTATGAGGCAGTGATATCATTTCCATACTTCGGGCACCTTCTATCGGATTTTATTGGTAATTACACTCACTCCATGGGGAAGTCAGGGGGGGATACTTCCCCCCGTCCGTTCGCCTCCCTTCTCTCCTTCCGACTAATTACAACAGCTTTTGAGAATTTTGAATATCCTTGGGATGCGCAAGCCAGTGTGCTGTTAGTGCTATGCCTCCTGAATATGTTTCAGGTCTTGTTTAGGGCTACAAAAAGGCTCTTTAAGAGTACCACCCAGAGATCTGCCCCAAAGCTGGATATTCATGGGTGGCACGGCATGTGGGAGGATATGGGCAGGTATCTAGAGAACTTCTCACCTCCAGTGGCTTGGACGTTCACTCCCGAACAACTACAGAACCCTCATGAAGTGGTAGAATATTTGAAAGAAAAATGCTGTGGCTATTCCAAAGACGTACAAGTCACTGCACTGTGCTGGGCCCTGGCCAGTATCTACCAAACACTGCTTGATATTAGGCAGCACCCTCAGGGGGAAAAGGGGGAAAAGATGGAAAACAGGGCAACAGGCACCGTGGCTACCCCAACCCCGGCAACAGGCACCGTGGCTACCCCAACCCCGGTGACAGGTACTGCAGCTAAACCAGAGAACCAACCTGTGCCAGTATCAGTCGCCCCTGTACAGAAAAAGAAACACACAAAGAAATCAGTTCACTTAGTGAGAGATGAAGATGAACCAGGGTCATCGCGAGAACAGGAGGAAGAGGCAGAACCTGAAATAATTACCCGATCTCTATCCCTGAGTGAGTTGCGTGACATGCGAAAAGATTTTAGCCGCCACCCAGGTGAGCACATTGTTACCTGGCTGCTCCGATGCTGGGATAATGGGGCCAGTAGTTTGGAATTAGAGGGTAAGGAAGCCAAGCAGTTGGGATCTCTGTCTAGGGAAGGGGGCATCGACAAGGCGATTGGGAGAAAAACACAAGTCCTCAGCCTCTGGAGGCGACTTCTGTTAGGTGTAAAGGAAAGATACCCCTTCAAGGATGAAGTTACATGTCACCAAGGCAAGTGGACCACCATGGAGAGAGGTATCCAGTACCTGAGGGAATTAGCTGTGCTGGAGGTGATTTATAATGATCCAGAAAATGCGCAGTCACCCACAGATCCAGATGAAGTCCAATGCACACAACCGATGTGGTGGAAGTTTCTACGAAGTGCACCACCAACCTATGCCAACTCATTGGCAGTAATGTCCTGGAAAGAAGGCAATGGACAAACGGTGGATAAATTAGCTGTCCAACTCCGGCAATACGAAGGAAGTCTCTCTTCCTCCCTACGGGCCTGTGTCTCAGCCGTAGAGGAATTGTCCCGAGAGTTCCAGCAATTCAAAGTGGATATGTCCTCCTCCCCACCTGTACAGGCCCGCATCTCAGCTATTGGGAGTAAGCACTCCTCTGCCCAAGAGAGAGAAGAGAGAAAGTACACACGACGGGCTAACCTGTGGTTTTACCTGCGTGACCATGGAGAGGACATGAGGAAGTGGGATGGAAAACCTACCTCAGTCCTGGATGCACGGGTACAGGAGTTGCGAGAAAAAGCAACCAGAAAAGAGGATTCTTCTTGGAAAGCTGCTGCTCCAGTTTCCCGTGAGCAGTCCCCCAGATGCAGTAGAAGGGCTGATCTCATTTCTGATCCTCTTGAAGGGACTTCTGATTCACGTGTGCGAAAAGTGAGTAACGGATATTCTAACCAGGATTAGAGGGGCCCTGCCTCCAGCCAGGTGGAGGAGAGGGACAACCGAATCTATTGGACAGTGTGGATTCAATGGCCTGGCACGTCCGACCCACAGGAATATAAGGCTCTAGTAGACACTGGTGCACAATGCACCCTAATGCCATCAAGTTATAAAGGGGCAGAACCCATCTGTATCTCTGGTGTGACAGGGGGATCCCAAGAGCTAACCGTATTGGAAGCTGAAATGAGTCTAACCGGGAATGAGTGGCAGAAACACCCCATTGCAACTGGCCCAGAGGCCCCGTGCATCCTTGGTAGAGATTATCTCAGGCGGGGGTATTTCAAGGACCCAAAAGGGTACCGTTGGGCCTTTGGTATAGCTGCCTTGGAGACGGAGGAGATTGAACAGCTGTCTACCCTGCTTGGTCTCTCTCAAGACCCTTCGGTTGTGGGGTTGCTGAAGGTTGAAGAACAACAGGTGCCAATTGCTACCACGACGGTGCACCGGCGGCAATATCGCACCAACCGAGACTCCCTGATCCCCATCCATAAGCTGATTTGCCAATTGGAGAGCCAAGGAGTGATCAGCAAGACTCACTCACCCTTTAATAGTCCCATATGGCCCGTGCGGAAATCTAATGGGGAGTGGAGACTAACAGTAGATTATCGTGGGCTGAATGAAGTCACGCCACCGCTGAGCGCTGCTGTGCCAGATATGTTAGAGCTTCAATATGAACTGGAATCAAAGGCAGCTAAGTGGTATGCCACAATTGACATTGCTAATGCATTTTTCTCCATTCCTTTGGCAGCGGACTGCAGGCCACAGTTTGCTTTCACTTGGAGGGGCGTCGAGTACACCTGGAATCGACTGCCCCAGGGGTGGAAACACAGCCCCACTATTTGCCATGGACTGATCCAGGCTGCACTGGAAAAAGGTGAAGCTCCAGAACACCTGCAATACATTGATGACATCATTGTATGGGGCAACATGGCAGAAGAAGTTTTTGAGAAAGGGAAGAAAATAATCCAAATCCTTCTGAAAGCTGGTTTTGCCATAAAAGAAAGTAAGGTCAAGGGACCTGCACAGGAGATCCAGTTCTTAGGAGTAAAATGGCAAGACGGGCGTCGTCAGATCCCTATGGATGTGATCAACAAAATAGCAGCTATGTCCCCACCGACTAATAAAAAGGAAACACAGGCTTTCTTAGGTGTTGTGGGCTTTTGGAGAATGCATATTCCAAATTGCAGTCAAATTGTGAGTCCTCTCTACCAAGTTACCCGGAAGAAGAATGATTTTAAATGGGGGCCTGAGCAACAACAAGCCTTTGAACAAATTAAGCGGGAGATTGTTCATGCAGTAGCCCTTGGGCCAGTCCGGGCAGGACAAGATGTTAAAAATGTGCTCTATACTGCAGCCGGGGAGAATGGCCCTACCTGGAGCCTCTGGCAGAAAGCACCAGGGGAGACCCGAGGCCGACCCCTGGGGTTTTGGAGTCGGGGATACAGAGGATCCGAGGCTCGCTATACTCCAACTGAAAAAGAGATATTGGGAGCATATGAAGGAGTTCGAGCTGCCTCAGAAGTGGTTGGTACTGAAGCACAGCTCCTCTTAGCACCCCGACTGCCAGTGCTGGGCTGGATGTTCAAAGGGAAAGTCTCCTCTACACATCATGCAACTGATGCCACGTGGAGTAAGTGGGCCGCACTGATCACACAACGAGCTCGCATAGGAAACCCCAGTCGCCCAGGAATTGTGGAAGTGATCACGGACTGGCCAGAAGGCAAAGATTTTGGAATGTCACCAGAGGAGGAGGTGACACGGGCTGAAGAGGCCCCGCTGTATAATAAACTGCCAGAAAATGAGAGGCAATATGCCCTGTTCACTGATGGGTCCTGTTGCATTGTGGGAAAACATCGGAGGTGGAAGGCTGCTGTATGGAGTCCTACACGACTAGTCGCAGAAACTGCTGAAGGAGAAGGTGAATCGAGTCAGTTTGCAGAAGTGAAAGCCATCCAGCTAGCGTTAGACATTGCTGAAAGAGAGAAGTGGCCAGTGCTCTATCTCTATACTGACTCATGGATGGTGGCAAATGCCCTGTGGGGGTGGCTACAGCAATGGAAGAAGAGCAACTGGCAGTGCAGAGGTAAACCCATCTGGGCTGCCGCACTGTGGCAAGATATTGCTGTTCGGATAGAGAAGCTAGTGGTAAAAGTACATCACGTAGATGCTCATGTACCCAAGAGTCGGGCCACTGAAGAACATCAAAACAACCAGCAGGCAGATCAGGCTGCCAAGATTGAAGTGTCTCAGGTGGACCTGGACTGGCAACATAGGGGTGAGCTATTTATGGCTCAGTGGGCCCATGATACCTCGGGCCATCAGGGAAGAGACGCAACATATAGATGGGCTCGTGATCGAGGGGTGGACTTGACCATGGACACTATCGCGCAGGTTATCCATGAATGTGAAACATGTGCTGCAATTAAGCAAGCCAAGCGGCTAAAACCCCTGTCGCATGGAGGGCGATGGCTGAAATATAAACAGTGGGAGGCCTGGCAGATTGACTATATCACACTCCCACGAACCCGCCAAGGCAAGTGCCATGTGCTTACAATGGTGGAAGCAACCACTGGATGGCTGGAAACATATCCTGTGTCCCACGCCACTGCCCAGAACACTATCCTGGGCCTTGAAGAGAAAGTTTTATGGCGACACGGCCCCCCAGAAAGAATCGAGTCGGACAACGGGACTCACTTCCGAAACAACCTCAGAGACGCCTGGGCCAAAGAGCATGGCATTGAGTGGGTATATCACATCCCTTATCACGCACCAGCCTCCGGAAAAATCGAACGATACAATGGACTGCTGAAAACTACATTGAGAGCAATGGGGGGTGGAACTTTCAAACATTGGGATACACATTTAACAAAAGCCACCTGGTTAGTTAATACTAGAGGATCTGCCAATCGGGCTGGCCCCGCCCAACCAAGACTTCCACATACTGTAGAAGGGGATAAAGTCCCTGTAGTGCGCATGAGAAGTATGTTAGGAAAGGCAGTCTGGGTTAGTCCCCCCTCAAGCAGAGACAAACCCATCCAAGGGGTTGTTTTTGCTCAGGGACCTGGGTACACCTGGTGGGTGATGCAGAAGGATGGGGAAGTTCGATGTGTACCTCAGGGAGATTTGATTTTGGGAGAGAATAGCCAGTGAATTAGGCTGTATGATATTTAACTGCTAAATAACCTGCCAATGTATGTCATTGTATCTATAGTGTCTATATGCCATATCAAGGGTATTACTGTAAGAATTACCCAAATGACTGAAGGATGGACTTTGAAACTGAGCCAAGTACAACAGTGATAGAACTTGAACTGGAGCCCAGCAATTTCCTCAAGATCAGCCTCTTCGACCTGCAGGCCAAGGGCGTGGGTTGCACCAAATGTACCAGCCACAAGTTCCAGAGGCAGCATACAACAACCTAACACCTCACACCATCTCTCCTATCCTGAAGAACTGTTACAACAGATGGAGCCCCAAAGTCATGGACTAAATAAAATTGATGGACACATTGGAGGGATAGCCCATCGACTAAGGGAATACTATTTGTGTGTGTGTGTGGGGGGGGGTGTCCATATACATATATATATATATGACAAGGAAAGTGATAGTAGTTGATTGGAAAATGTAAGATCTGGGCATGATGTAGATGGTATAGAATAAGGGGTGGATAATGTCCTGGGTTCAGCTGGGATAGAGTTAATTTTTACAGGAACCTGGGAGGTGGGGGGGGGCATAGCCGGGGCAGCCGACCTGAACTAGCCAAGGAGCTATTCCATACCATGTGACATCATGCTCAGTATATAAATGGGGAGCGGGCCGGGGGGAGGGGTCGGGACTTTCGGTGGCGGAGCATCGGGTTCCGGGTGGTGAGCAGTTGCACTGTGCATCACTCTTTTTGTATATTCTTTCATTAGTGCCGTTGTTGTTGTTGTAACCTTTTTTTTTGTGTTGTCCCAGTAAACTGCCCTTATCTCAACCCTCGAGGTTCCAGGTTTTTTTTTTTTCTTTTCTCTCCTCCGTCTCCTCCCTATCCCACCGGAGGGGGGCGGGAGGAGTGAGCGAGCAGCTGCGTGGTCCTTTGTTACCGGCCGGGCTGAAACCATGACAAGTTGAAGTGACCAAAACTGCTTTAGAGGCAGAACGAAAGATAAGTGTGGCCTTGAGTGTTCATAATGGACAATTGGAGGTTGAAAATGTGTTTTTGAGAGCTGAATTAAATTCTGAAAGGGAGAAGAACAGAAAATTACTAGAAAAATTAAATTTGTTGTTTTCAAGTGCTCCAACTCCCTCTCCCGCCCAAGTCAGGAATCTAGTTATGTGTGCCGATCCTGACACTTGGGACAGGGATATCTGGGGCGACCCAGATGATGAATCTGATGGGGCAAGTAATATTGAAATTCGACCCCTCATTAAAACAGAGGTACAGTCGAGGGCCAGGAACGATCGAAATTTAACTACAACCCAAACCACCCCGTGGTCTGGACCTGAGCTCGCACAAATGCAAGAGAAATTTTCACGCAAGCTGGGGGAAAGTGAAACTGAATATTTATGGTGTGTGTCATTGAATGGAGGGGATTGAGTCTTGTTGAGCGAGGAGGAAGCTAGGGGATATTGGGGTCCTGGTGTGTTCCTTGATCAGGGTCCCTTGGGGAACCAACCCTTGATGCTCAGAGTTGCCTATTGGGCAGGGGGACTAGATTCTAGAGAGCAAGGTGAACCTCTGACTATTAAAACGGCTGGATTATCTAGGCTGGCTGAATCAGTGCAAAAGGCTGCCTGTATATAAGCCATGTACAAGCGTGGGGAGCAGGGTATTCCCCTTGCTGCTCTGGTTGATCCGGTCCACCTTAAACCATTAATTAGAGGTCTCCCTGACGTCCTGAAAATTTATGCGCAAAACCTAAAAGAAAAAATGATACGGGCAATTGATCACAATACTTGCAACCCCAACCAGCGACAACAGCCTGTTTTAACATGGGGGGAATTATTACAAGAAATAGTGATTTATGGTAGAGAGATGGGCTGGTTAGAGGAAGGTTCAGATTCACAGCGCCGAGTCCAACAGGCACGATTTTTTAAGGAGAATAACTCCCATCCCCCTCGACAAATCTATTCTCGTTCTGACTCTCAGTGCAATGAACTATGGAAAAAGGCATTAGCATTAGGAATACTCTGCTCAGTGTTACGTGGGCAGTCCACAGAAAATATTCGTACAATGATAAACCTGGTGGAGCAGCCTATTAGCAAGGCTATGGGATGTACTGATATCACCAAAATGCAGGAAAGTAAACCCTCTGCTCCTGCCAACCCTTACTCAGGCTTAAGGAAGGATTTGATTGATCTAAAAAACTAGGAAGCGTGGGGGGAATTTCAGGCCGACCCACTCGCATAATATCCAGCTTAGAATGGCCTAACCAGCATGTTGATCCACATATTATTTTAGCCACTGGCCCCAGATGAATACCTGTAAATTTTCTAATTGATACTGGAGCCCAAATAAGTGTTATCACTGAAAAAACAGCTAAAAGTTTAGGATTGACCCCTACCCGAGAAAAAATAAATATAATAGGAGTAACCGGAGTCCCTGAAACCAGACCAATTAGTAAAATATGTGTTTGGCTTCCAGAGGAAAATCGAATGACTAAGATAAAGGTGGTCATTGGTCCGTATCGAAATAATATACTAGGATTTGATGTCTTAGCAAACGAAGACTGGAAACTGCCTGATGGGACAGTGTGGAGCTTTGGAGCCCCACCGTGTGAAGTTCGGGTGCTTGAAGCAGCCATTAAGTTACCCCCTTCCAGAGTAACGAATGTTAATCGATATTCTTTACCAGCTGCTGCTAAAGCAGGGCTCAGAGAGGTGATCAAAGACTTGGAAAATCGCGGCATTATAACTAGAGTACACTTGCCCTATAATTCTCCAGTATGGCCAGTACGTAAACCCGACGGCAGATGGCGACTGATGGTTGACTACAGGAGACTTAATAGTAATACAATGCCACTCACAGCCGCTGTTCCTAACCTTGCTGACCTAGTCACCCAAATCCAAGCAAAACATCACACATGGATGTCCACATTGGACGTTAAGGATATGTTTTTTATGATTCCTCTTCAAGAGGAGGATAAACCTCAATTTACGTTCACTTGGGAAGGAATACAATATACCTTTAACCGACTTCCCCAAGGATACAAACACTCCCCCACTATTGCCCATAATGCACTGGCAAAAATATTGAAGGAAATAGAAGTCCCAGATGGGATAAGCGTGTACCAATATATTGATGATATCTTAATTGGTGGGGACGACCAAGAGACGGTCAGAGAAGTGTCTAGTCAGGTTTGGGCCTCGCTGACTTCATTGGGGTTGGAAATCCCTTCTGCTAAATGTCAGGGACCAAGTCAAGAGGTTAAATTTCTAGGTGTTTGGTGGTCAGGAGGAGCCGTAGCTGTACCAGCTGATACCCTGGGAAAAATAGAGGCTGGTAAAACTCCAGAAAATAAGAAGGAACTACAACAGATACTTGGGACTTTAGGTTACTGGCGAAAACATGTCCCTGGATTTTCCATAACTGCTCGACCTTTGTATAATTTAATTAAGAAGAATGCCCAATGGCAGTGGACCTCTCAGCATGAGGAGGCCTTGAATTTACTGATTCAAGAACTATGCATATATCAGACTTTAGGTCCCATACATCAGACAGATCCTATACAGATTGAGTGGGGATTCAGTGAACATGGTTCCCATTGTAACTTATATCAACGGGGACCAGAAGGCCCTGATAGACCGTTGGAATTCTCTTCTCATTCATTCAATGATACAGAGCAATGATACACTGATTGGGAAAAGGGTATGTTATCGCTAATACGAGCAGTAAAAAAGGCTGAACGGATTCGCACAAGCCAGGATATTGTTGTTCGGGGTCCTTTCCTTCTTCTGGAATCAGTCGGGAAAGGGACTGCTCCCCCCGAGGGAATTGCCCAAAAACCCACCATCCCGAAATGGTACTCTTACTTGGAAGGTATCAGTCAGTTAGTTACTATTACTGAAGGGCCAGTAAAAGTATCTAAATTACAAAAGGATGTTAATGCAGACCCTTCTATGTTAATCAAACCTAATAAACCATCACCTATTTCAGAAGCACCCCCATTTACAGTTGAATCAGACCTGACAGGAGTATGGTTTACAGATGCTTCTGCAGTATGAAAAAAATCAGACTTGGCAATATGCAGCGGTGGCTCTGGAGTTAAAGACAGGAAGAACTGAGATTGAAAAAGGAGAAGGTAGTGCCCAAATAGGGGAACTACGAGCTGTATTGTTAGCTGTGAAATTTGGGGCTCAAATTATATATACTGACTCCTATGCAGTGTTTAAAGGGGCAACAGAATGGATAGGACATTGGGAAGCCAACGGTTGGCAGGTCAACCGTGTTCCAGTGTGGAGAACAGAGGACTGGAGGCAACTATTAGAAGTAGGACAAGGAAGAACATTACAAGTAGGATGGGTAAAGGCACACGATAAAAACCTTACTGAGGCTACTCACTGGAATAACAAGGTTGATTATCTCACCTGCATACATACATTAGAAACGGATGAAAGCACAGATGCGCAGGAGTGGGCAAGATTGAGAGAATGGTTACACGAAAGGCGTGGCCACACTGGAAAGGCCGATCTGTACAAGGAGTGTCAAGCAAGAGGGTGGCCTGCCACAGTGGCTGACTGTGAAAGGACAATAACACACTCTCCACAGTGCCGCTTACGATTAAAAATGGATTATCCGAACCAAGCCCCACCTTTGCATATCAGAGCAGGAAAGACATTCTGGCAGACTTGGAAAATCGATTATATCGGGCCACTTAGAACATCTAACCAACACAGGTATATTCTAGTAGGAGTAGGGGTAGTATCCAGTTTGACCCAAGCCACTGCAACCACAGCAGCATCCGGAGAATGGACCATTCAAGTGCTAAAGGAGTGGTTTAGTACCTTACCTATGCCTTCTACTATCCAAAGTGATAACGGTTCGCATTTCACAGCAGCCATCGTCCAGGAATGGGCAAGGGGGGAAGGTATTGACTGGATCTTCCATACTCCTTATTACCCTCAGGCAAATGGAATAGTGGAACGAATTAATGGACTAATCAAAAGATTTGCAAGGGTCCATGCATCAAATTGGGACTTGAGATTGTCTGAGGCAGTATATACTGTTAATAACAGATGGGGTGAAAATGGAAACGCAAAAGTTAAGGCGTTCTGTCCTACTGGATATTTAATCTCCAAGAAACCACATGAAATTGGCAAATTCCCCACACAATTGCATTCTGGCCAACCTGTAATGGTCAAGTAACCTCAAATTGGAGTTGTACCCCTGATACTGACCAACCCAAGGGGGCTGTATGCATGGGAAGCAAAAGATAGCTCCAATCGCATACATCGGATAAGTAGCAGGTGGATTATACCAGATTTCTAACCAATTTATCGTCAAGCGTGTATACGTTCGAGCAGCTCTCTTCTCTTTAAATTATAGGACTGTTCCAGTAGAAGAAGGATAAGGGACAACTGGGAAGACACAGGGTGGAGACCTCACAGACGTCGATCCGAACTGATGTGAACTGTACCTGGGAGGAATTGACAAGCTACACAGACCTGGAGCATGGATCAGGAGTTTTGATCTTTTGATTTTCATATGTTTGTTTTGGTAGGGATAATTGTTTGTTAATCTAAGTTTTAATAGTGCTATACTATGGCTGTAATTGTAAGGTTTTTTGTAATAATTGTTGTTAGTCCTATAATAATCATAGGCATAAGTAGACAATCTAGGATATGGAATAGACAGCCTCAGGCTTTTGAGCAACACAGTTCCCCAATTGTGAATCATACCGAACCAGACAATGTGATCTATAAGATGATACAAGGTTTTGCTCGCATGCTTAACTTTTCTCATGTGACTACCTGTTTGCCTTTACCACATACCCCCACTCAGGGGATCCCCATAACAGCTCTCCCCGTGGATATAGGTAAGAATTTAGACTGGCTCTGGAATCAAAATAAGTCTCTCATTTGGGGTGAATTTGAATGGAAGTGGCCATTTAACAATACATTAAATCGAACTTCCGTTTGGAGCCTAAATTGTTCCTATGCCCCACTCTGTCGGGACAATAAGACTTTAGGATATAGGGGCAAACAGCCTCAATCCTCCCAACAGCCATGTTCCAAACACCCTTGGGCAGATACACGGTATGGGGATGAGCCATATTGGGGAAAACGCTTGGTCCTGAGGTATGTGGAACTGGTAAACACCCAGTGGTGCTTTGAGTTTCCTTCAACACCCGGTAATTCATGTATGTGGTTCAATGTGATGGAAGGACCACCTGCTAATTGTTTCTGGTCTCAAGCCCATGAGGAGAGAAAAGATGACAGGAAGGAGTGCTATCCCTGGCGGTCTCGACAAAGGTTCTCAACACAACCGAATGTGAAAAAACCACCCCTGTGGAATTGTACAAATATTATAAATTGTACCATTGGTGGGGATGTAGAAAATAGTTGGTTGTGGTTAATTCCTTCATTATGGCATTTAATCAGTGCTGCCTGCTTGTGTCAAAATTACACCAGGCCATATCCCCCCGCAATGGGATGTAATACTAGCATAAGCTATGAAGACTTAAAATATTCTGAGGAATCCTCCCGTCGCATTCCTTGAACCATGGGTAATTGTGATGACTCACCTATATATGCTCCACGTCAGTTAATTTGGATATGCTCAGATGGGACTATTACAGATATGTTAAGACCTATACATCTTGGTCTGCAGCGTACTTTGGAAGTACCATCATTATGTCCTTCTTCTTACTCTGAGAAATTTATCTCTCAAGGACTGTGGCATCCCCGTACCAAACAAAGTACAGACAACACCGATTGGACTGTATCCCAGAAATTAGCGGTATGGGCCGAAGGATTCTTTGGGCTAGGAATAGGTCACCTTAAAACTAGAATTGTGCTGTCCAATTTAACTGCACAAGTGGAAGCTTTGGCTGACCTCACTAAAGACAATTTTGAATTGCTCAATACACAAGTACAAACTGCCTCGAAAGTTGCACTTCAGAACTGACTTGCACTGAATATGATATTACTCAAAGAACAAGGGGTGTGCAGATACTTGAAAGCAAACCATGAACAAGAAGAATGTTGTGTCACAATTCCTAATGTGTCACTACCTCTTCGGGAAAACCTCCAGAAGATGAAGAAGATAGTCGAAGTTACTCATGAGCTGCAGGACCAAATGAAGGACACCTGGTTGGGAAATATTTTTGGTAGGATAGGATGGGTATTTTCTGGATGGATGTCATGGTTTAACCCCAGCCAGCAACTAAACACCACACAGCCGCTCACTCCCCCCCCACCCAGTGGGATGGCGGAGAAAATTGGGAAAAGAAGTAAAACTCGTGGGTTGAGATAAGAACGGTTTAATAGAACAGAAAAGAAGAAACTAATAATGATAATGATAACACTAATAAAATGACAACAGTAATAAGAAAAGGATTGGAATGTACAAATGATGCGCAGTGCAATTGCTCACCACCCGCCGATCAACACCCAGTTAATCCCCAAGCGGCGATCCCCCTGCCCCCACCCCCCCCAGTTTCTATACTAGATGTGACGTCACATGGTATGGAATACCCTGTTGGCCACTTTGGGCCAGCTGCCCTGGCTCTGTCCTGTGCCAACTTCTTGTGCCCCTCCAGCTTTCTTGCTGGCTGGGCTTGAGAAGCTGAAAAATCCTTGACTTGAGACTAAACACTACTTAGCAACAACTGAAACCATCAGTGTTATCAACATTCTTCTCATACTGAACTCAAAACATAGCACTGTACCAGCTACTAGGAAGACAATTAACTTCAACTGTTCATGAGGTTGGAGCCCTCTTAATCCTGGAATAATGAATCCACGGACCTTTCCCTTGGACCTTGACAGCTGTGTAAGTAGTCAGCAGTACCTGGAATGGTCCCTTCCACTTCTCAGTCAGCGGCTCCAAATTCCATGACTTGATGTAGACCCAGTATCCAGGCTGAAATGGATGGGCTGGTGTATCCAGTTCCAAGGGCCTGCTTGTTGTCATGTACTTTTGCAATTCCTGTAAAGTCTTTTCCAAGGACATTAAGTAAGTATTCAAGTCCATTTCCCCTTTAATGTGGATTGTTCCTGGTATACGTGGGGCCTGGTAAGGCCTTCCATAAAGTAACTCATAAGGGATCAAACTGGTTTTACCACGAGGTTGTGTTCTGATTCTTAACAGTGCTAAAGGTAGCGCTTGTATCCAAGTCATTGATGTTTTCTGACATATTTTTCCAATCTGCAATTTAAGTGTATAGTTCATTCTTTCTACTTTTCCACTTGATTGTGACCTATAAGGAGTATGGAGATCCCACGTTATGGCTAAGTTTTTACATAATCGTTTTATAAGTTCAGCAACAAAATGTGGTCCTCTGAGGACATTCCTAAAGGAACACCGAACCTTGGGATAATTTCTTTAAAACAAGATTTTAGTTACTTCCCTAGCTCTGTTGGTGCGACAGGGAAAAGCCTCTGGCCATCCAGTAAAAGTGTCAATTAGAACAAGGATGTATCTATATTCCCCTTTTCTAGGTAGTTCTGTAAAATCAATTTGCCAATAGTCTCCTGGGGAATTTCCTCCTTTTGTAACCCCAAAAATCAATTTATTGCTGGTATTTGGGTTATTTTTACAACAAATTTCACATTTTCCCATAATGGATCGAATAATTTCTGTCATTGCCTGGCTTATAACTATCTTTTGAGGATGTTTTACTAAATTTTGAGTTCCCCAATGTACTTTATTATGTTCTCGCCTGGCAATTTCTCTCATTAATGAGGGTGGGATCACTATTTGTCCTGTGGGTGTAACAGCCCACCCATCTGTTTGTTCCTGTGCCTGTAAGGCTTTTATTAATTTAACATCTTTATTATCATATTTAGGTGGTGTTTCAGGTAAAGTTATTTCTTTTTCTGGTAATAATGCCATGATGCCTGTTTCTGCAGCCTCTTTGGCAGCTTTATCTGCCAATTGATTACCTATTTCTGGTGGGGTCTTTCCTGTTTGGTGGGCTTTGCAATGCATTATTGCTACTGCCATCGGTTTTTGAATGCTCTCTAATAGTTCTTGTATTTGTGCAGCATGCTTGATTTCAGTTCCTTGTGCTGATAGTAGTCCTCTCTCTTTCCAGATGGCTACATGGGCGTGTACAACTCCAAAAGCATACTTAGAGTCTGTCCAGAGATTAACCTTTCTCCCTTCGCTCAGTTCCAATGCTTGAGTTAAGGCTATTAGTTCTGCCTTTTGGGCTGATGTTTTGGGAGATAAGGCTCGTGCCTCTATTATGCCATCTAAGGTTGTCACAGCATATCCTGACAGTCTCTTCCCATCGCGAACAAAACTGCTGCCATCAGTATATAACTCCCAGTCTGGATTTTCCAACGGAACGTCTTTAAGATCTGGACAGCTAGCATATATTTCCTCTACTGTTTGTAAGCAATCATGTTCTGGTGGACTCTCCACTCAATCAGTGGAGAGAAACACTGCAGGATTGACAACTGAAGTGGTCTTGAGATTGGTGTCATCTTGTTCTAGTAGTACCGTTTGGTATTTCAGCATATGACTGAGGGACAACCAATGCCTCCCTTTTTGTTCCAAAACTGACTGCCATATGTGGTACATATACAGTAATCTTTTGTCCTGAAGTTAGTTTACGAGCCTCTTGAATTAATAATACTGTTGCTGCTACTGCTTTAAGGCAGCTGGGCCATCCCTGGCTTACATTGTCCAATTGCTTGGAAAAATATGCTACTGCTCTCCGTTGTCCTCCCAGAAATTGTGCCAGGACCCCCAGTGCTAATCCTTGTCGTTCATAAGTGAAAAGCTCAAACAATTTTGTCAGGTCTGGCAAACCCAGGGTAGGAGCTTTCATCAGGGTTTGTTTCAGTTGCTTAAACGCGGCTCTGCTGTCGTCTGTCCATTCTAGGGTGTCTCTTTGTGAGTCTTTTAGTAATTCATATAAAGGTTTTACTAACAGTCCATAGTTTGCAATCCACAGGCAACACCATCCTGTCATGCCTAGGAATGAATGCACGCAGTTCTCTTGGTGTATTCGGCTCTGGGAGATGGCATATAGCCTCCTTTCTTTCAACTCCCAGGCGTCTCTGTCCTTTTAGAATTTCGAAATCCAGATAAGTGACAGTTTCTTTTACAATCTACGCCTTCTCCTTTGATACCCGGTATCCGCTAAGTCCCAAAAAGTTCAAGAGGCTTATGGTCAAAGAAAAGCATTGTTCCCGAGTTTCTGCTGCAATTAAGATGTCATCTACATATTGTAATACAGTTCCCTGTCCATTTATTTCCTCCAAATCTCCAATTCCTTCGCCAGCTGATTTCCAAAAATAGTTGGGCTATTCTTGAAGCCTTGTGGTAGAACAGTCCAAGTATATTGAGTATATTGTGTCTTTCGCCCTGTTTCAGGATTTTCCCGCTCAAAAGCAAAAAGCTCCTGACTTTTAGAGTCCAAAGGGATGCAGAAAAAGGCATCTTTCAGATCTAAAATCATAAAACAGCTTTGTTCACTGGTGAGGGTAGTTAGTAATGTATACGGGTTTGCGACTACGGGATGTATATCTTGTACTATCTGATTGATTGCTCTAAGATCCTGGACTATAACGGTAATCTTTTCCATTAGCTTTCTTTACTGGTAAGATAGGTGTATTGTATTTTGACTCACGTTCTATTAGCAACTTATATTTCAAGAATTTTTGAACTATTGGTATCAATCCAGTTCTCGCTTCTAATTTTAAAGGGTATTGTTTAATTCTTACCGGTGACGATCCTGGTTTTAGATCAATTCTTACTGGTTCCGCTCTCTTAGACCTTCCTGGAACTTCTCCTGCCCAAACGATGGGAATCACTGCATCTTCTGTTTCTCGAGGTATCTTGTCCCTTTTGGGATTTGTATCCTGTAACAACAAGGCTGTGGCTTAAACATATTTAGATTCTGGGATTAAAATTTCAACTTCCCCATTCTTGAATCTGATTTTAGCTTCTACCTTTTCAAGTAAATCTCTA
Organism: Harpia harpyja; assembly: GCF_026419915.1. NCBI lineage: Eukaryota > Metazoa > Chordata > Aves > Accipitriformes > Accipitridae > Harpia > Harpia harpyja. Next base: position 10,191,417 of record NC_068968.1, read on the forward strand.
CCCAGTAAAGTTTTTGGAGAATTTGGCAAATATAAAAACTGGTGAGTAACCCATTGTTTTCCAAGTTTAAATTTCAGGGATTTGAAAAATGGCCGGGTCTCACGAGTCCCTGTTGCACAAATGACATTTATGCTTTTGTTATTTAAATTTCCTTCTAGTGTATTTAAGACCGAATATGTAGCCCCAGTGTCAACTAAAAATTCTATTTCCTCATCTCCCAGCTTTGCTTTAACTAGAGGTTCTGCTGGGAGAGGTTCCTCCAGTCCGTATCGGTCCTCTTCCCCTGCTTACTTCAAACGCTTCTCTCAGCACAGCCACAAACACATTTGATTCCTTTTTCTTTTAACATTCCTAATCCTTATCTCACTTGTAATTTCCTTGCAAAAGCGGCTGCCAGTAAATCAGCCTCTTGTTGCTTTGCTCCTCTTTTTCTTTTTTCTTTTTTTTTCTGCTCAGTTTTCTGCTTTTCTTTGTGCTCATCGTATACAAACACAGCAACACTCAAAATCAAAAACTTTATTTTCAGAAAAAAAGAAATTACAGCAAAATACTTGTAAAATATGGAATTGCAACCATACCAGGGGCTCAGATGGTGAAATTGAGCTTATAGGATTTATTGACTTCTTTCAGGACAATAAAAAGACTAATTTATCAGGACACCAGTTCTCTTCTCTCACAATACCTTTAATTTAGATGTTTTGCTCATAGACCCGCTGTAATATGATATAACACCAGTGCTGACAAAAAATATAAGAATGATGCCATCTGTTGTTGGATTGGATACAGATTTTAATTCATTTAGCTGGACAACAAATCTGAATTGTTCACAGCAGATCTAAGCAGGGTATTGAAGGGGGAATTCAAATTGTAACTGCTCAGCAGTGGTAATTTGTGACCAAGGAATGATCTGGCATGGAGGGCAAGAAGGCCCAACTACAAGAAGAGCTTAAACTGGCTGGAAGCAGGAATGCCAGAGACAGAATGATTCCCTCTAAGGGAGTGAAGTTTCCCTGGGTGATGAGATAAGAAACAGCCTCAGCATTGTCTTGTAGCCATCCTGGAATGCAGTGCTCAGGGGCCCAAGCTCAGGGGCCACCTTCCGGCAGCAGAGCTGGGCTGGGGGATGGACCTAGGGCCAGGCTGAGGTGCCCCATGCAACCGCTCATGGGATTAGTGCTGGTGCAAGTGTATATAAGGAATCGTGACGCATTGTTTGGGTGTAAAGTCCCAGGTTATGGGAGGTGATAACCGTCCTAGGAATCTGCCCAAATCCTTCCACACACCCTGCCACCCAGGGACTGGCTGCTTGAGGGCACATTTCAGTATTGCCTCACCCAAAACTTGTCTTCTCTTATACCAGGATGAGACCAGATTCCACAATACCCATAATATACCACCAGTATTAATTATCAGTATTGAACAGCTCACATAAGGGTGAACAAAGACCTCGGGAGCCTGCATAATAAAACCATTCATATCAATGCCCAGTAGGGAGAGGGAGATGTATTCCCTCATCTCCTCCACAAGATAGCTCCCACAGCACAGCAAGGCCATCAATGCCAGGGCAAAGCACATAGCCATTATTTGTATTAACATGTTCCCAAGCTCAGCAAAATAGAGATAAGCAAAGCAGCCAACAAACTCCGTGACTCGCACAGGAGCTTGCCACTTAATAACTAGCTATAGCACGCTTAATGCAAAACTGCTGTTGTTGTGCTCCATGTTGGGCGCCAAAAAGGACTGTGGTAGGTTGACCCTGGCTGGGTGCCAGGTGCCCACCAAAGCTGCTCTATCACTCCCCCTCCTCAGCTGGACAGGGGAGAGAAAATATAACAAAAGGCTCGTGAGTCAAGATAAGGACAGTTTAATAAAGCGAAAGAAAGGTCGTGCGCGAAAGCAAAGGAAAACAAATGATGTTATTCTCTACTTCCCATCAGCATGTTACCGAAATCTGGAATAAAACTCCTTAACACCAATGTGATGTTAAGAAGCAGGCACGTCGTTTATTGCAGCGCTGGGGACACGGGGGATCGCTCCTCCAAAGGTGTGTCCAACTTAGTATTAAACTCCATCAGTTTTATACACTTTTTCTGTCAAATCATCGTTACATAAGTTTCTTTACGTAAAAATGCATACTATGCTTGCTCTTAAATTTAACCTTTATAATGATTGGTCCTTTGATTATATGACCTTATCAATATATTGTTATTTAAAAACAATCATTGGACAATTTCACTTAGCTCTACTGATTGGAATCCTTGATATTGAAATCAAGATGGGAAGGGTAAGGAGGTTTCCAAGCAGCAAACTGGTGTCCATGATGGTCTCCTTAGTTTCTTGTCCTTGCTCTTTGAAGCTTAACACAGTTTCAATTACAGTTTCAATCACAGGTGGTCAGTTCCAATATTGTTCTCATCTAACGTACAGGAACATCTAGTCATGAGAGCAAAGAACTACAAAACTTACGAGTAATTACTAGTTAATCACTCAACTACACTTTATAATTACCTCTATTGTTTCAATCATAATGTTAGTTTCCAAACACTGATGCCTTGAACAAAGGCAGGAGAAGGAAAATTTTACTGTATCGCTGTACTAACGAACTTTTGCTTGCTTGAAAAACTTCGAATTTTTGGTATGTACTAATTAGATAAGAAAACCTTGACCCCTGTCAATGGTATGCACTGGAGGCGCCAACAGACAGGAGGCCTCTGGCCTGATGTGCGTCAACAGACAGGAAGCCTTGGGCCTTGATGATAAGCTTTGAGTTCTGCTGAGTTTTTGTAATTAAAACTTGCCAAGGCCAGTTAACTAGGAGAAAGAGATGACCCACACTGTGCGTGACCAAAGGGTAGACACTATGTAAATGATAATATGAATATGTATGACTAGAACAATATAAATTTTGTTTGCTGTAGGTAACAGTGTGCACAATAGGTGGAGTGATCCCCTGTACACCCAGCACTGCAATAAAGAATGCCTGCCTTCTTGTATTGGGTTTGTGTGGCAAGGTTTTGGTAGTGGGGGAGTAGTTACAGGGGTGGCTTCTGTGGGAAGCTGCCAGAAGCTTCCCCTATGTCCCATGGAGCCAAAGCCAGCCGGCTCCAAGACAGACCTGCCGCTAGCCAAGGCCAAGCCAATCAGTGATAGTGGTAGCGCCTCTGTGATAACATATTTAAGAAGGGAAAAAAGTTGCGGCGGGCACAGAAACTGCAGCTGGAGAGAGGAGTGAGAACATGTAAGAGAAACAGCCCTGCAGACACCAAGGTCAGTGAAGAAGGAGGGGGAGGAGGTGATCCAGGCACCGGAGCAGAGATTCCCCTGCAGCCCGTGGTGAAGACCATGGTGAGGCAGGCTGTCCCCCTGCAGCCCATGGAGGTCCACGGTGGAGCAGATATCCACCTGCAGCCCGTGGAGGACCCCACGCCGGAGCAGGTGGGTGCCCGAAGGAATCTATGACCCCGTGGGAAACCCGTGCTGGAGCAGGCTCCTGGCAGGACCTGTGGATCTGTGGAGACAGGAGCCCACGGAGCAGGTTTTCTGGCAGGACTTGTGACCCCGTGGGGGGCCCACGCTGGAGCAGTGTGCTCCTGAAGGACTGCATGCTGTGGAAGGGACCCATGCTGGAGCAGTTTGTGAAGAACTGCAGCCCGTGGGAAGGCCCCACGTTGGAGAAGTTCGTGGAAGACTGTCTCCCATGGGAGGGACCCCACGCTGGAGCAGGGGAAGAGTGTGATGAGTCCTGCCCCTGAAGAGGATGAAGTGGCAGAGATAACGTGTGATGAACTGACCGTAAACCCCATTCCCCGTCCCCCTGTGCCGCTGGGGGGGTTAGGTAGAGAATCCGGGAGTGAAGCTGTGCCTGGGAAGAAGGGAGGGGTGGAGGGAAGGTGTTCTGAGATTTGGTTTTATTTCTCATTACCCTACTCTGGTTGATTGGCAATAAATTGAGTTAATTTTCCCCAAGTTGAGTCTGTTTTGCCTGCGATGGTAATTGGTTGAGTGATCTCTCCCTGTCCTTATCTCGACCCACGAGCCTTTTGTTATATTTTCTCTCCCCTGTCCAGCTGAGGTGGGGGGGAGTGATAGAATGGCTTTGGTGGGCACCTGGCGTCCAGCCAGGGTTAACCCACCACATCTGGTTTGCAATTACAAAAATCAAGTAATGACTACTCTGACCAGGATTAGAGGGACCTTGCCTCCAGCCAGGCGGAGTAAAGGGACAACCAGTTCTACTGGACTGTGTAGGTTCTATGGCCTGGAACATCAGACCCATGTGAGTATAAATCTGTGGTGGATACTGGTGCACAGTGTACCCTAATGTCATCAGATTATAAAGGGTACTTCAAGGACCCAAAAGGGTACCAGTGGGCTTTTGGTATAGCTGCCTTGAGTACGGAGAAGATTAAACAGCTGTGTAGGTTGCTTGGCCTCTCAGAGGAGCCTTCTGTTGTTGGGTTGCTGTGGGTTAAAGAATGGCAGGTATCAATTGCTTCTATGATGGTGCACTGGTGACAATATCGCAACAACCAAGACTCCCTGGTTTCCATCCATAAGCTGATTCATCAATTGGAGAGCCAAGGAGTGATCAGCAAGACTCACTCACCCTTTAGTAGTCCCATATGTCCAGTACGAGCATCAACAAGCCTTTGAACAAATTAACTGGGAGATAGTTTGTGTGGTAGCCCTTGGGCCAGTCCGGACAGGACAAGATGTGAAAAATGTGCTTTACACCTGTGACTGTTCACTCAGCTCCTGCTCAGATTTTGACTAACACAAAACTCATGCTAAGGCCTGATGTATGCTGGGAGCAGCACCATTAGGTCAAAGCGAGGGCAACATGTACTCAGGACAGCTGGCCAGAAAGAGCTAAAAGGCCATTATCATAGAATCATAGAATCATTTAGGTTGGAAAAGACCTTTAAGATCATTGAGTCCAACCATAAACCTAACACTGCCATTATGCAGCTTGCTGTCTCCTGCAGCTATCATCTTTGCATATTGATTACCTAGCAGTTTCCTCAGAATCTGCTATCTCATGGAAATGGTATAGACCAAACTTCCAAGCTGGAAGGTATAAAAACATCAGCTTACTGTGAAAGCTTTTGAGGTGGATACAACAGCAGCTGGACTGCTGAGGCTTCCGTGCTTCCTGGTTTGATACAGGGGACAGTGGCATTGTGATGGAGTAGGAAGGATGAGCACTCTCACCATCCGCTAGGTAACTATTTTTCTCATAAGTGCACAAGTTATAAGTTGTGAGTTGTGAGTAAAGAATTAGAGAACCTGTGAGTGAGAAACCTCATGACTTAAGTGATGAATTAGTGAACTGACAGAGTAGTCTGTGCAAAGGGGATTGAGCCCTTGTTTGTCGTGTTTGTTTTTTTCTTTCCTAATGAGCTCATAAAATAAAGTTTAATCTACAGAGTATGTTGTCCTGTAAATTTGAGACATCCAAACAGACTGTGACAACACCACAGCCAGGGATCATCGCCCCACCTGGAGCTTCTGGTAGAAAGTACCTGGAGAGACTCGAGGTCAAACTCTAGGGTTTTGGAGCTGAGGATATAGATGACCTGAAGCCTGTTACACTCCAACTGAAAAAGAAATATTAGCAGCTGTCGTGGTTTAACCCCAGCTGGCAACTAAGCACCACACAGCCGCTCGTTCACTCACTCCCCCCACAGTGCTATGGGGTAGACAATCAGAAGAGTAAAAGTGAGAAAACTCATGGGTGAAGATAAAAACAGTTTAATAGGGAAAGCAAAAACTGCGCACGCAAGCAAAACAAAACAAGGAATTCATTCACTACTTCCCATTGGCAGGCAGGTGTTCAGCCATCTCCAGGAAAGCAGGGCTCCATCATGCGTAATGGTTACTTGGGAAGACCAACGCCATCACTCCGAATGTCCCCCCTTCCTTCTTCTTCCCCCAGCTTTTATATTGCTGAGCATGACATCATATGGTATGGAATATCCCTTTCGCCAGTTGGGGTCAGATGTCCTGGCTGTGTCCCCTCCCAACTTCTTGTGCACCCCCAGCCTACTCACTGGCAGGGCAGTATGAGAAGCAGAAAAGGCCTTGACTCTGTGTAAGCACTGCTCAGCAATAACGAAAACATCTCTGTATTATCAACACTGTTTTCAGCACAAATCCAAAACATAGCCCCATACTAGCTACTATTAAGAAAATTAACTCTATCCCAGCCAAAAACAGCACAGCAGCATATGAAGGGGTTCAAGCTGCTTCAAAAGTAGTTGGTACTGAAGAACAACTCCTCTTGGGACCTCAATTGCCTGTGCTGGGATGGATGTTCAAAGGGAGGGTCCCATCTACATCATGCAACTGATGCTACATGGAGTAAGTGGGTTGCACTGATAATTCAATGGGTTCGAATGGGAAACCCTGACCGCCCAGGAATCCTGGAAGTGGTCATGGACTGGCCAGAAGGGAGAAACTTTGGAGTGTTGCCAGAGGAGACGACTCATGCTGAAGAGGCCCCACTGTATAATAAATTACCAGAAAATAAGCAGCAATATGCCCTGTTTACAGATGGATCCTGTCGCATTGTGGGAAAATATCGAAGGTGGAAAGCTGCTGTGTGGAGTCCTACATGACAAGTCGCAGAAACCGCTGAAGGAAAAGGTGAATCGAGTCAGTTTGCAGAGGTGAAAGCCATCCAGTTGGCTTTAGATATCGCTGAAAGAGAAAAATGGTCAGTACTTTATACTGACTCATGGATGGTGGCAAATGGTCTGTGGGGGTGGCTACAGTAATGGAAGTGGACCAACTGGCAGCACAAAGGGAGACCCATCTGGGCTGCTGCATTGTGGCAAGATATCTGCTCGGGTAGAAAATCTGGTTGTGAAAGTACATCACGTAGATGCTCACATACCTGAGTTGTGACACTGAAGAACATTGAAACAACGAGCAGGTGGACCAGGCTGCTAGAATTGAAGTTGCTCAGGTGGATCTGGACTGGGAGCATAAGGGTGAGCTATTTATAGCTTGATGGGCCCATGACACAGCAGGACACCTAGGAAGGGATACAACATACAAATGGGCTCGTGATCAAGGGGTGGATTTGACTATTGATGCCATTGCACAGGTGTCGTGGTTTCAGCCCAGCCGGTAACAAAGGACCACGCAGCCGCTCGCTCACTCCTCCCGCCCCCCTCCGGTGGGATAGGGAGGAGACGGAGGAGAGAAAAGAAAAAAACCCTGGAACCTCGAGGGTTGAGATAAGGGCAGTTTACTGGGACAACACAAAAAAAAGGTTACAACAACAACAACGGTACTAATGAAAGAATATACAAAAAGAGTGATGCACAGTTCAACTGCTCACCACCCGGAACCCGACGCTCCGCCATTTCCCCCACCGAAAGTCGAGAGAGCGCTCCCCCCGGCCCGCTCCCCATTTATATACTGAGCATGATGTCACATGGTATGGAATAGCTCCTTGGCTAGTTCAGGTCGGCTGCCCCGGCTATGCCCCCCCCCACCTCCCAGGTTCCTGTAAAAACTAACTCTATCCCAGCTGAACCCAGGACATTATCCACCCCTTATTCTATACCATCTACATCCTGCCCAGATCTTACATTTTCCAATCAACCACTACCACTTTCCTTGTCTTATATATATATATGTATATGGACACCCCCACACACACACAAATAGTATTCCCTTGGTCGATGGGCTATCCCTCCAATGTGTCCATCAATTTTATTTAGTCCATGACTTTGGGGCTCCATCTGTTGTAACAGTTCTTCAGGATAAGAGAGATGGTGTGAGGTGTTAGGTTGTTGTATGCTGCCTCTGGAACTTGTGGCTGGTACATTTGGTGCAACCCACGCCCTTGGCCTGCAGGTTGAAGATGTTGATCTTGAGGACATTGCTGGGCGCCAGTTCAAGTTCTATCACTGTTGTACTTGGCTCAGTTTCAAAGTCCATCCTTCAGTCATTTGGGTAATTCTTACAGTAATACCCTTGATATGGCATATAGACACTATAGATACAATGACATACATTGGCAGGTTATTTAGCAGTTAAATATCATACAGCCTAATTCACTGGCTATTCTCTCCCAAAATCAAATCTCCCTGAGGTACACATCGAACTTCCCCATCCTTCTGCATCACCCACCAGGTGTACCCAGGTCCCTGAACAAAAACAACCCCTTGGATGGGTTTGTCTCTGCTTGAGGGGGGACTAACCCAGACTGCCTTTCCTAACATACTTCTCATGCGCACTACAGGGACTTTATCCCCTTCTACAGTATGTGGAAGTCTTGGTTGGGCGGGGCCAGCCCGATTGGCAGATCCTCTAGTATTAACTAACCAGGTGGCTTTTGTTAAATGTGTATCCCAATGTTTGAAAGTTCCACCCCCCATTGCTCTCAATGTAGTTTTCAGCAGTCCATTGTATCGTTCGATTTTTCCGGAGGCTGGTGTGTGATAAGGGATGTGATATACCCACTCAATGCCATGCTCTTTGGCCCAGGCGTCTCTGAGGTTGTTTCGGAAGTGAGTCCCGTTGTCCGACTCGATTCTTTCTGGGGGGCCGTGTCGCCATAAAACTTTCTCTTCAAGGCCCAGGATAGTGTTCTGGGCAGTGGCGTGGGACACAGGATATGTTTCCAGCCATCCAGTGGTTGCTTCCACCATTGTAAGCACATGGCACTTGCCTTGGCGGGTTCGTGGGAGTGTGATATAGTCAATCTGCCAGGCCTCCCACTGTTTATATTTCAGCCATCGCCCTCCATGCGACAGGGGTTTTAGCCGCTTGGCTTGCTTAATTGCAGCACATGTTTCACATTCATGGATAACCTGCGCGATAGTGTCCATGGTCAAGTCCACCCCTCGATCACGAGCCCATCTATATGTTGCGTCTCTTCCCTGATGGCCCGAGGTATCATGGGCCCACTGAGCCATAAATAGCTCACCCCTATGTTGCCAGTCCAGGTCCACCTGAGACACTTCAATCTTGGCAGCCTGATCTGCCTGCTGGTTGTTTTGATGTTCTTCAGTGGCCCGACTCTTGGGTACATGAGCATCTACGTGATGTACTTTTACCACTAGCTTCTCTATCCGAACAGCAATATCTTGCCACAGTGCGGCAGCCCAGATGGGTTTACCTCTGCACTGCCAGTTGCTCTTCTTCCATTGCTGTAGCCACCCCCACAGGGCATTTGCCACCATCCATGAGTCAGTATAGAGATAGAGCACTGGCCACTTCTCTCTTTCAGCAATGTCTAACGCTAGCTGGATGGCTTTCACCTCTGCAAACTGACTCGATTCACCTTCTCCTTCAGCAGTTTCTGCGACTAGTCGTGTAGGACTCCATACAGCAGCCTTCCACCTCCGATGTTTTCCCACAATGCGACAGGACCCATCAGTGAACAGGGCATATTGCCTCTCATTTTCTGGCAGTTTATTATACAGCGGGGCCTCTTCAGCCCGTGTCACCTCCTCCTCTGGTGACATTCCAAAATCTTTGCCTTCTGGCCAGTCCGTGATCACTTCCACAATTCCTGGGCGACTGGGGTTTCCTATGCGAGCTCGTTGTGTGATCAGTGCGGCCCACTTACTCCACGTGGCATCAGTTGCATGATGTGTAGAGGAGACTTTCCCTTTGAACATCCAGCCCAGCACTGGCAGTCGGGGTGCTAAGAGGAGCTGTGCTTCAGTACCAACCACTTCTGAGGCAGCTCGAACTCCTTCATATGCTCCCAATATCTCTTTTTCAGTTGGAGTATAGCGAGCCTCGGATCCTCTGTATCCCCGACTCCAAAACCCCAGGGGTCGGCCTCGGGTCTCCCCTGGTGCTTTCTGCCAGAGGCTCCAGGTAGGGCCATTCTCCCCGGCTGCAGTATAGAGCACATTTTTAACATCTTGTCCTGCCCGGACTGGCCCAAGGGCTACTGCATGAACAATCTCCCGCTTAATTTGTTCAAAGGCTTGTTGTTGCTCAGGCCCCCATTTAAAATCATTCTTCTTCCGGGTAACTTGGTAGAGAGGACTCACAATTTGACTGCAATTTGGAATATGCATTCTCCAAAAGCCCACAACACCTAAGAAAGCCTGTGTTTCCTTTTTATTAGTCGGTGGGGACATAGCTGCTATTTTGTTGATCACATCCATAGGGATCTGACGACGCCCGTCTTGCCATTTTACTCCTAAGAACTGGATCTCCTGTGCAGGTCCCTTGACCTTACTTTCTTTTATGGCAAAACCAGCTTTCAGAAGGATTTGGATTATTTTCTTCCCTTTCTCAAAAACTTCTTCTGCCATGTTGCCCCATACAATGATGTCATCAATGTATTGCAGGTGTTCTGGAGCTTCACCTTTTTCCAGTGCAGCCTGGATCAGTCCATGGCAAATAGTGGGGCTGTGTTTCCACCCCTGGGGCAGTCGATTCCAGGTGTACTCGACGCCCCTCCAAGTGAAAGCAAACTGTGGCCTGCAGTCCGCTGCCAAAGGAATGGAGAAAAATGCATTAGCAATGTCAATTGTGGCATACCACTTAGCTGCCTTTGATTCCAGTTCATATTGAAGCTCTAACATATCTGGCACAGCAGCGCTCAGCGGTGGCGTGACTTCATTCAGCCCACGATAATCTACTGTTAGTCTCCACTCCCCATTAGATTTCCGCACGGGCCATATGGGACTATTAAAGGGTGAGTGAGTCTTGCTGATCACTCCTTGGCTCTCCAATTGGCAAATCAGCTTATGGATGGGGATCAGGGAGTCTCGGTTGGTGCGATATTGCCGCCGGTGCACCGTCGTGGTAGCAATTGGCACCTGTTGTTCTTCAACCTTCAGCAACCCCACAACCGAAGGGTCTTGAGAGAGACCAAGCAGGGTAGACAGCTGTTCAATCTCCTCCGTCTCCAAGGCAGCTATACCAAAGGCCCAACGGTACCCTTTTGGGTCCTTGAAATACCCCCGCCTGAGATATTCTCTACCAAGGATGCACGGGGCCTCTGGGCCAGTTGCAATGGGGTGTTTCTGCCACTCATTCCCGGTTAGACTCATTTCAGCTTCCAATACGGTTAGCTCTTGGGATCCCCCTGTCACACCAGAGATACAGATGGGTTCTGCCCCTTTATAACTTGATGGCATTAGGGTGCGTTGTGCACCAGTGTCTACTAGAGCCTTATATTCCTGTGGATCTGATGTGCCAGGCCATTGAATCCACACTGTCCAGTAGACTCGGTTGTCCCTCTCCTCCACCTGGCTGGAGGCAGGGCCCCTCTAATCCTGGTTAGAATATCCGTTACTCACTTTTCGCACACGTGAATCAGAAGTCCCTTCAAGAGGATCAGAAATGAGATCAGCCCTTCTACTGCATCTGGGGGACTGCTCACGGGAAACTGGAGCAGCAGCTTTCCAAGAAGAATCCTCTTTTCTGGTTGCTTTTTCTCGCAACTCCTGTACCCGTGCATCCAGGACTGAGGTAGGTTTTCCATCCCACTTCCTCATGTCCTCTCCATGGTCACGCAGGTAAAACCACAGGTTAGCCCGTCGTGTGTACTTTCTCTCTTCTCTCTCTTGGGCAGAGGAGTGCTTACTCCCAATAGCTGAGATGCGGGCCTGTACAGGTGGGGAGGAGGACATATCCACTTTGAATTGCTGGAACTCTCGGGACAATTCCTCTACAGCCGAGACACAGGCCCGTAGGGAGGAAGAGAGACTTCCTTCGTATTGCCGGAGTTGGACAGCTAATTTATCCACCGTTTGTCCATTGCCTTCTTTCCAGGACATTACTGCCAATGAGTTGGCATAGGTTGGTGGTGCACTTCGTAGAAACTTCCACCACATCGGTTGTGTGCATTGGACTTCATCTGGATCTGTGGGTGACTGCGCATTTTCTGGATCATTATAAATCACCTCCAGCACAGCTAATTCCCTCAGGTACTGGATACCTCTCTCCATGGTGGTCCACTTGCCTTGGTGACATGTAACTTCATCCTTGAAGGGGTATCTTTCCTTTACACCTAACAGAAGTCGCCTCCAGAGGCTGAGGACTTGTGTTTTTCTCCCAATCGCCTTGTCGATGCCCCCTTCCCTAGACAGAGATCCCAACTGCTTGGCTTCCTTACCCTCTAATTCCACACTACTAGCCCCATTATCCCAGCATCGGAGCAGCCAGGTAACAATGTGCTCACCTGGGTGGCGGCTAAAATCTTTTCGCATGTCACGCAACTCACTCAGGGATAGAGATCGGGTAAATATTTCAGGTTCTGCCTCTTCCTCCTGTTCTCGCGATGACCCTGGTTCATCTTCATCTCTCACTAAGTGAACTGATTTCTTTGTGTGTTTCTTTTTCTGTACAGGGGCGACTGATACTGGCACAGGTTGGTTCTCTGGTTTAGCTGCAGTACCTGTCACCGGGGTTGGGGTAGCCACGGTGCCTGTTGCCGGGGTTGGGGTAGCCACGGTGCCTGTTGCCCTGTTTTCCATCTTTTCCCCCTTTTCCCCCTGAGGGTGCTGCCTAATATCAAGCAGTGTTTGGTAGATACTGGCCAGGGCCCAGCACAGTGCAGTGACTTGTACGTCTTTGGAATAGCCACAGCATTTTTCTTTCAAATATTCTACCACTTCATGAGGGTTCTGTAGTTGTTCGGGAGTGAACGTCCAAGCCACTGGAGGTGAGAAGTTCTCTAGATACCTGCCCATATCCTCCCACATGCCGTGCCACCCATGAATATCCAGCTTTGGGGCAGATCTCTGGGTGGTACTCTTAAAGAGCCTTTTTGTAGCCCTAAACAAGACCTGAAACATATTCAGGAGGCATAGCACTAACAGCACACTGGCTTGCGCATCCCAAGGATATTCAAAATTCTCAAAAGCTGTTGTAATTAGTCGGAAGGAGAGAAGGGAGGCAAACGGACGGGGGGAAGTATCCCCCCCAACTTCCCCATGGATTGAGTGTCATTACCAATAAACTACAGGCAATACATAGAGCATATAAGAACTTACAAAACGCCACCATGTAAACAAATGAATCAACATTGTGACTAACATCTATTTATCTAATATAAGAAATGCATATGACAAATTTGTTTCAACACGCTCTGGCCAGATCTGTCGTTATCTCAACCCTTCGTGCCCCACGTTGGGCGCCAAAAAGGACTGTCGTGGTTTCATAACAAAGGACCACGCAGCCGCTCGCTCACTCCTCCCGCCCCCCTCCGGTGGGATAGGGAGGAGACGGAGGAGAGAAAAGAAAAAAAAAAAACTGGAACCTCGAGGGTTGAGATAAGGGCAGTTTACTGGGACAACACAAAAAAAAGGTTACAACAACAACGGTACTAATGAAAGAATATACAAAAAGAGTGATGTACAGTGCAACTGCTCACCACCCGGAACCCGACGCTCCGCCACCGAAAGTCGAGACACCTCCCCCCGGCCTGCTCCCCATTTATATACTGAGCATGATGTCACATGGTATGGAATAGCTCCTTGGCTAGTTCAGGTCAGCTGCCCCGGCTATGCCCCCCCCACCTCCCAGGTTCCTGTAAAAATTAACTCTATCCCAGCTGAACCCAGGACAACAGGTTATCCATGAATGTTAAATGCGTGCCATAATCAAAGCAGCCAAATGGCTAAAGCCTTTTTGGTATAGAGGATGATGGCTGAAATATTAATATGGGGAAGCCTGGCAGATTGACTATATCACACTACCACAAACCTGCCATGGCAAGCACCATGTGCTTGCAATGGTGGAAGAGACTACTGGATGGTTAGAAACATACCCTGTGACACATGCTACTGACCGGAATACTATCCTGGGCCTTGAAAAGCAAGTTTTATGGTGACACGGCACCCCAGAAAGAATTGAATCAATGGGACTCATTTCTGAAACAACCTCATAAACACCTGGGCCAAGGAGCATGGCACTGAGTGGGTGTATCATCACCTCCCCTATCATGCACCAGCCTCTGGGAAAATTGAATGATACTATGGACTGTTAAAAACTGCACTGAGAGCAATGGGTGCTGGGACATTCAATCATTGGGATACAAATTTAGCAGAAGCCACTTGGCTAGTTAACACCAGAGGATCTGCCAGTCAACCTGGCCCTGCCCAATCAAAACCCCTGCACACTATGGAAGGAGATAAGGTCCCCGTAGTACATATAAGGAACTGGCAGGGAAAAACAGTCTCTGTTATTCCTTACTCGGGAAAAGGCAAAACCATTCCTGGGTGAAAATAACCCGTGATTTGAGTTGTATGATGGCAGTGTTACATGATGCTGTATGTCCCCACTGCTGTGGCTGCCATATTTCAAAGGTATTATAGCAGTAACCTGCTAGCCAGGCTAGAGGCAAGGGGATGAGTTCATTGCAGTGTTAAACCCTATTGTGGGAGCAGCTCGGAACACCTGGCATTTGTTTTCAAGAGTGACCGTTAGAATTTGTTGTGCTGCATGTTGGCCAAGCCTTGAAGAACTAGTTTTACAAGGTCAGGTTGGAGGATGGCCTTGTGTAGGCCTGGGAAGATGTGGCTGAAGACAGTCACGAGTATGTGTATGGAATGTTTTTATCTTTAACTGTTCTGAGGACTGGCAAACATCCCAGCTGAGCCAGATATGCACTCCTGTGTTAGTAATATTGGCTGTATGCCATTAGTTCTTTCTAGATCTTTGTTGAAACATATATAAGTTTGATCCTTTTGTGAAATAAAGGGAATCTTGTACAGATAGCTTGAGCGCTTAATTCAGTCACCGCAGATGGTGACCCCGACGTGATCAAGAGAAGAAAATGACGTGATTAAGAGAATAAGAAAAGGGATGATTCCCCTCCACTCCGGAGACCACGCAATCTAACGGGGAGAGTTCTGAAGAAGTGGCCATGACTCCGAGAAAATAGGTGACAGCAACCCCTGTGGAACGGGTGAGTTGCGAGATTGCGGTAGTATGGGGCAATCAGCTTCCCAGGAGCATAAGCTCTACTTAAACGTTTTGCAGCAGATTTTACGGGCCTCTGGGTATAAAATAACAGAGGGACAAATTGCTTCACTTTTAATATGGGTAAAGGATAATTGTAACTGGTTTCCCACAGAGGGAACTTTTGATAGCAAGGTTTGGGAAAGAGTCGGGGAACGTTTACAAATGCGAAAAAGTTTGGCATTTGGTGTATCAGAAAATTTAATTGTGACATGGAAATTTATTTATACTGCGCTGGTGCATTTACAGATGGCAGAGAAAATCATATCAGTACAACCTGATACTACTTTTGAGGAGACAGTTTGTGAGCAGGCCACTAATGAGCAGGATTCTGATTCCAATAATAATTCTTTTGCATCAGGCAGGGTGGACTCTGAAAAAGAGCCGGATTTATATCCCTCATTACCTCCACCACTTCCCGCACCACCACCGTTAACGCACACACCCCGCCGGCAGGCAGGCAGGCAGGCAGGCAGAAAGCGGGCAGGCAGCACGGGCTCCGCGGGGTTGCCGACCCTCACCACCGCATACAGGTCCCCGCCGCCCCGCCGCTGCCTCCCGCGGCTTTCGCGCCCGCCCCGCCGCCGCCGCCGCCGCCTTTCGCGGCCGCCGCGGCCGCCGCCGTCGCCCCCACCCACCCCAACCGCCTGGTACTCCTTCTCCAGGGTTTGCAGAACTTAAAACAGAACCTGGCTTTGCTGCGTTGCCTGTATCTCTTTCTCCTGCTACTCCCTCTAACTCTATGCCTCTATCTAATCCTGTGGCTCCTGCTTTACAGCGGTGAGGAGAAAAAACTGTAGTGCCTTCAGCTCCGCCTTTAACAGACTTTGATGCTAAATGTGACTATTCATTTAATGATCTGGGAAAAAATACAAATAGCTTGATGCAACACTGTCGAGAAAAAGCTCTACAGCAAGGAGACACCATGTTTACTTTTCCTGTTATATACAGACCCCATAATCCACCACAGCATGAGGGTTTACCTTATGAAATGATAAAAGAATTATGGAAATCAATTCGTGAAAATGGGTTACAGAATTCATTTACAATGGGACTAGTGGAAGCAAATGGAGGCAGTTATGTTATGACTCCTTTGGACTTCAAATTGCTACAGAAAAAATTCAAAAGATGCCGCCCTGGAAATATTTAGGGTGGATTCTTACAGAAAGAACAGTACAGCCTCAATCATTAAAGTTGCAGACAGATATACGAACTCTGAATGATGCTCAAAAATTATTAGGAACAATAAACTGGGTACGACCCATGTTAGGTATAACCACAGAGGAATTAAGTAATCTCTTTAACATTCTGAGAGGTGATCCTGATTTAACATCACCACGGATCTTAACTCCAGCTGCCAAGGAAGAGTTAAATTTAGTTTCACAAGAGATATCTACATTACAAGCCTATAGAAGGGACTTAACTTTACCTGTTGATGTGTATGTCATACAAGGTCCAAAACAACCTTTTGCTATTATAGGGCAACATGATAAAGTCGCTCAGAAAATTTTATATTTGGAATGGGTGTTTCTCTCTAACACTTTTGTCCTGGGTTCAGCTGGAATAGAGTTAATTTTTACAGGAACCTGGGAGGTGGGGGGGGCATAGCCGGGGCAGCCGACCTGAACTAGCCAAGGAGCTATTCCATACCATGTGACATCATGCTCAGTATATAAATGGGGAGCGGGCCGGGGGGAGGTGTCTCGACTTTCGGTGGCGGAGCGTCGGGTTCCGGGTGGTGAGCAGTTGCACTGTGCATCACTCTTTTTGTATATTCTTTCATTAGTACCGTTGTTGTTGTTGTAACCTTTTTTTTGTGTTGTCCCAGTAAACTGCCCTTATCTCAACCCTCGAGGTTCCAGGGTTTTTTTCTTTTCTCTCCTCCGTCTCCTCCCTATCCCACCAGAGGGGGGCGGGAGGAGTGAGCGAGCGGCTGCGTGGTCCTTTGTTACCGGCTGGGCTGAAACCACTACAACTTTAAAGAAAACTATTATGCAGTCTTTAGAAATGATTGTGACTGTGGTACAAAAAGCACAGTCACGTACTCAGTGTCTCATTGGTTTTGATCCTGATACCTTGTATCTTCCTTTTTCAAAACAAGATTTTGATTACCTTTTTGTTCAATCACAATCGCTGCAAATCGCATTGGCTGACTTTACGAACAAAATTTCTTTCTCACTGCCTAAATGTAAGTTACTGCAAAACCTTCATACATTAATCATGCTTTAAAGTCCATGTTACATAAACAGAAAAGGGGGAATATGCCACCACAAGAACAGCTAGATAATGCTATGTTTACTTTGAATGTTTTAAATTGCTCACCAGACTTAATGGCCAGCACAGCGATAGATCGGCATTTTAAAACTCCTGATTCTATTTCACACAGACCTAAAGTACTGTATAAAGATCCTTTTAGTGGACCTGGTTGGAATGGACCTGTGGAACTAATCACTTGGGGGCAAGGGTATGCTTGTGTTCTTCTTCCCACAGGAACCAAGTGGATTCCAGCTAAACACGTGAAGCCATATCATGAGCTGGTGAAACCACTCGGACAACCCAATCCCGCAGATGAAGACTCTGAATTTGAAGGAGGAGAGACGAATGATGAGGAAGCAGCGCATCGAGAATGAAAAAGCTATCACATAGGGACATTTGAAGAGACTGCAACAACAAGCTAGCGTGATGATGCAACATGTATCCTACTCCAAAGAACACCTTTTTTAGCATACCTGGCAATAGTGGCCAGCAACAGCATTGTAAGAATTCTCATCTTTTTTCTTTGCGGGGTCACTGTGGCTCGGGTGCAGCATTTTTATTGGGCCCATGTTACTGAACCTCCCTTATTTAGGCCAGTAACATGGTGGGATTCAGAGATTCCTGTCTCTAGTAATGACACAAAATGGACGGGAGGGGTACGGTTACTACCTCCTGGCCCACTAGAAGAAAAGAAAGAATGGATCCATGTCAATGACACACATACTTATTATTCCCTGAAATGGTCCAAGGGAGGATTGTCTCGGCCAGTATTACAAGCTCAGTGTAATAATAATACTGGACCTTTTTTTCATGAAGTCATGGGTGATAGGTATACCATTTATAAAATGACAAATAGCTCATGGTGATTATCGAAAGAACCATTCCTTGTATAAGTTTGAACCTGACATCGAAAGAACCATTCCTTGCATAGTTTGAACCTGACACAGAATCAAAAAGATTCGGTGATGATATGTACTTCAAATCCTCATGTTTTTGTAGCAGCTCAATCTGTAGATATCGCTTTATGTAACCATGCTTTTGAAACTAACCTGAATCAGCCTTGGCATTTTATCTGTTTTACTCATAAGAATATATCTGAACTAAGTCTTACAGTAATCATGCCAATGTGACGTCGTGCTGAATTGTGGATCCCTGTAAATATGACCAAATCGTGGGAAAGGGAATCAGGATTAAGTCAATTATCAAGGCTTTTAAAGTGGACAATTAGTCACCCAAAACGATTTATAGGATGGCTCATTGCCTTTATAATATCAGCTATCATTATTGCAGCTACTGCTGCTGTTGCTACCACAGCACTTGTGAAATCTGTTCAGACTGCTCACACAGTAGCTAATGTATTAGAAAATGTTACAGCTGAAATGAATACCCAGGTACAAATTGATCAACAAATACTAGCACGATTGGATGCTTTAGAAGCAGTGGTAATTTGGCTTGGACTGTATTGGGTTTTTGTAGCAAGGTTTTGGTAGCGGGGGGTTACAGGGGTGGCTTCTGTGGGGGCTGCTGGAGGCTTCCCCTGTGTCCGACGGAGCCAATGCCGGCTGGCTCTAAGACGGACCCGCTGCCAGCCAAAGCCGAGCCAATCAGTGATAGTGGTAGCGCCTCTGTGTACAAAAAAAAAAAAAAAAAGCTGGAGCAGGGGAAGAGTGTGATGGGTGCTGCCTCTGAGGAGGATGAAGCGACAGAGATAACGTGTGATGAACTGACCACAAATGTCATTTCCCGTTCCCCTGTCCAGCTGAGGAGGAGAGAGTGATAGAATGGCTTTGGTGGGCGCCTGGTGTCCAGCCACGGTCAACCCATCATATAGAGATAGACAAAGTGCATTACAAAATAGAATGAAATTACATTGTGATTGGGAATTTCAAAAACAAGGGCTCTGTGTAACTCCTTTACAAGGGAATGAAAGTGTATGTGATTGGGATTAGGTGAAGGCGCATTTGCAAGGTGCGTTTGCTACTAATATTGCAGGAGAGATCTAAGATCTTGCACAGATATTACAAGATCAAATGGGAAATATACAAAATTAGCAGAATAAGGTGTTTTTGAAGGATTGTCTAATAGTGTTAAATGGTTAAATCCAAAAACATGGTTTGAAGGTTTAAATCTGTGTATCTGAACTTGTATTGCTATTGGAGGGTTATTAATCATTTGTGTGTTTGCAGCAATCAGAATCATCTGAGGAGCAGTACGAGGATTACGTCGGTTCGAAGCTAGAGTCCTCGCTGCCTTCCTCGTGAATCTGATGTTCCTAAACAAAAAAGGGGGAGATGTGGGAGCAGCTTGGAACACCTGGTATTTGTTTTCAAGAGTGACCGTTAGAATTTGTTGTGCTGCATGTTGGCCAAGCCTTTGAAGAACTAGTTTTACAAGGTCAGGTTGGAGGATGGCCTTGTGTAGGCCTGGGAAGATGTGGCTGAAGACAGTCACGAGTATGTGTATGAAATGTTTTTATCTTTAACTGTTCTGAGGACTGGCAAACATCCCAGCTGAGCCAGATATGCTCTCCTGTGTTAGTAATATTGGCTGTATGCCATTAGTTCTTTCTAGATCTTTGTTGAAACATATATAAGTTTGATCCTTTTGTGAAATAAAGGGAATCTTGTACAGATAGCTTGAGCGTTTAATTCAGTCGCTGCACCTATGGCCTGGTCCAAAGGGACCAGGGATGGAGATTGTAATGGAAATGCCTTTAAACTTTTGTAACCCATGATTTGAGTTGCATGATATAGGAAGTACTACAGCAGAAACCACCTGAACCAATGGAGGATGAGCGTCATTAGAAGCAGTGCAAGTGCAGCAGTGACCCAACCTGAGCTGGCTTTGATGCCCAATAACTCCATGCAACACCACCTCTCCTGTCCTGAGTGACCACCATAACAGATGGGACACAAAGTCATGAACTAAACAAACTCAATGGACATTTTATGGATGTTTTACAGACGTTTTACAGGGGTGGCCCATAGACTAAGGGAATGATATCTGCGTATTATATCAAAGGATGGGAAGGGGGGTGGTGGTTAATAAGGATGTATTGGATAGTGTGGGACCTGAGCATGACGTAAAAGGTATGGAATAAGGGGTGGAGAATGTACTGGTTTTGGCTGGGATAGAGTTAAATTTCTTCATAGTAGCTTGTATGGTTCTATGTTTTGGATTTGTGATGAAAACAGTGTTGATAATACATGGATGTTTTAGTTATTGCTGAGCTGTGCTTACACAGAGTCAAGGCCTTTTCTGCTTCTCAAATTGCCCTGCCAGCGAATAGGCTGCACAAGAAGTTGGGAGGGGATACAGCTGAGAGCTGACTCCAACTGACCCAAGGGATATTCCATACCATATGACGTTGCGCTCAGCAATAAAAGCTGTGGGGAAGAAGGAAGTAAGGGGAACATTCGGAGTGATGGAGTTTGTCTTCCCAAGTAACTCTCATGCATGGTGGAGCCATGCTTTCCCGGAGGTGGTTAAAAACCTGTCTACTGATGGGAAGCAGAGAATGAATGAATTTCTTATTTTGCTTTGCTTGTGCACACAGCTTTTGCTTTCCCCATTAAACTGTTTTTATCTCAACCCATGATTTTTTTCACTTTTACCCCATCCCATTATGGGGGGAGTGAGTGAGCGGCTGTGTGGTGTTTAGCTGCCTACTAGGGTTAAACCATGACAATATGCCATATGAAAAAGGCTCAAGTTAGTCTTTAAAGGTGAATTGCAAAGCAATAATACAGTTTCAATTAAGTATTTTGTTAAAATTATTATCATGGATCTAAGTGAATAAGACATGTACATAGAACGTGGAGATTTATCCTAGTTCACTCATTAAGAGAGTTTCACTTTCTCTCTGAAAGCCCATTTGGAACTCCTTGATCTTCAGAAGAGAAGCATTAAGATAATATAATTCTCATTATGAAGCACCAGGAGTGCAGATACAGTTGAGGTACAAAATTCTGTGGTCCTTAATCGAAAAAAAACTCCTATTGAATAAATAGGAACTGCATTTGACAAAGGATAACAGCATCTGATCCTGTAATCACTGATAATACACTGATAATTGTTTTGGTTATCCTCGATGAACAAACAATATCATCTCAATTTTTAAAATGAGGGATTTTTTTAAATCTGGAAATTAAAATTAATTTCCATGTGCAATACCTTCCATATCTAGTGTCGTGGTTTAACCCCAGCTAGCAACTAAGCACCATGCAGCCACTCACTCACTTCCCCCCCACCCAGTGGGATGGCAGAGAAAATCGGGAAAAGAAGTTTCGGGTTGAGATAAGAACGGTTTAATAGAACAGAAAAGAAGAAACTAATAATGATAATGATAACACTAATAAAATGACAACAGTAATAATGAAAGGATTGGAATGTACAAATGATGCACAGTGCAATTGCTCACCACCTGCCGATCGACACCCAGTTAGTCCCTGAGCGGCGATTCCCCGCCCCCACTCCCCCCAGTTTCTATACTAGATGTGACGTCACATGGTATGGAATACCCCTTTGGCCACTTTGGGTCAGCTGCCCTGGCTCTGACAGCAGCCTTCCACCTCCGATGTTTTCCCACAATGCGACAGGACCCATCAGTGAACAGGGCATATTGCCTCTCATTTTCTGGCAGTTTATTATACAGTGGGGTTTCTTCAGCCCGTGTCACCGCCTCCTCTGGTGACATTCCAAAATGTTTGCCTTCTGGCCAGTCTGTGATCACTTCCAAAATTCCTGGGTGACTGGGGTTTCCTATGGAAGCCTGTTGTGTGATCAGTGTGGCCCACTTACTCCACGTGGCATCAGTTGCATGATGTGTAGAGGAGACTTTCCCGTTGAACATCCAGCCCAGCACCGGCAGTCGGGGTGCTAAGAGGAGCTGTGTTTCAGTACCAACCACTTCTGAGGCAGCTCAAACTCCTTCATATGCTGCCAATATCTCTTTTTCAGTTGGAGTATAGCGAGCCTCAGATACTCTATATCCTCGAATCCAAAACCCCAGGGGTCGGCCTCGGGTCTCCCCAGGTGCTTTCTGCCAGAGACTCCAGGTAGGGCCATTCTCTCCGGCTGCAGTATAGAGCACATTTTTAACATCTTGTCCTGCCCGGACTGGCCCAAGGGCTACTGCATGAACAATCTCCCACTTAATTTGTTCAAAGGCTTGTCGTTGCTCAGGGCCCCATTTAAAATCGTTCTTCTTCCGGGTCACTTGGTAGAGAGGGCTTACAATCAGACTATAATTTGGAATATGCATTCTCCAAAAACCCATGACACCTAAGAAGGCCTGTGTTCCCTTTTATTAGTTGGTGGAGACATAGCTGCTGTTTTGTTGATCACATCCGTGGGGATCTGACGACGCCCGACTTGCCATTTTATTCCTAAAAACTGGATCTCCTATGGCAAAACCAGCCTTCAAAAGGATTTGGATTATTTTCTTCCCTTTCTCAAAATCTTCTTCTGCTGTGCTACGCCAGACGTTGATGTCATCAATGTATTGCAGGTGTTCCGGAGCTTCACCTTTTTCCAGTGCAGCCTGGATTAGTCCATGGCAAATAGTGGGGCTGTGTTTCCACCCCTGGGGCAGTCGATTCCAGGTGTACTGGATGCCCCTCCAAGTGAAAGCACATTGTGGCCTGCACTCCGCTGCCAAAGGGATTGAGAAAAATGCATTAGCAATGTCGATTGTGGCATACCACTTGGCTGCCTTTGATTCCAGTTCGTATTGAAGTTCTAGCATATCTGACAGGGCAGCACTCAGCGGTGGTGTAACTTCATTCAGGCCGCGATAGTCAACTGTTAGTCTCCACTCCCCATTAGACTTTCGCACTGGCCATATGGGACTATTAAAGGGTGAGCGAGTTTTGCTGATCACTCCTTGGATCTCCAGTCGACGTATCAACTTGTGGATGGGAATCAGGGAGTCTCGGGTGGTGCAATATTGCCGCTGGTGCACCGTCGTGGTAGCAAGTGGCACTTGTTGTTCTTCAACCCTCAGCAACCCCACAATCGAAGGGTCTTGAGAGAGACCTGGCAGGGTAGACAGCTGTTCAATTCCCTCCGTCTCCAAAGCAGCTATACCAAAAGCCCATTGATACCCCTTTGGGCCCTAAAAATACCCTCTCCTGAGATAGTCTATGCCCAGGATGCATGGGGCCTCTGGACCAGTCACAATGGGGTGTTTCTGCCATTCATTCCCAGTTAGGCTTACTTCAGCTTCCAATACAGTTAACTCTTGGGATCCCCCTGTCACACCAGAGATACAGATGGGTTCTGCCCCTTTATAACTTGATGGCATTAAGGTACATTGCGCACCAGTGTCTACTAGAGCCTTGTACTCCTGTGGGTCTAACATGCCAGGCCATCGCATCCACACCGTTCAGTAGACCTGGTTATCCCTTTCCTCCACCTGGCTGGAGGCAGCACCCCTCTCATTCTGGTCAGAGTATCCAGTACTCACTTCTCATAAAATTGGCTCAGAAGTCCCTTCAAGAGGATCAGAAATAAGATCAGCCCTTCTATGCTGCTTGGAAACTGGAGCGGCATTTTTCCTGGGAGAATCCCCTTTTGTGGTGTTTTTTCCTCACAACTCACGTACCCGTGCATTTAGGACCGAGGTGGGTTTTCCATCCCATTTCCTCATGTCCTCTCCGTGATCACATAGGTAAAACCACAGGGCACCTCGCAGTGTGTACCTTCTCTATTCTCTCTCTTGGGCAGAGGAACGCTCACTCCTAATAGCTGAGACATTGGTCCTTACAGGTGCGGAATAGGACATATCCTCTTTGAGTTGCTGGAAATCCTCGGACAGCTTCTCCACAGCCAAAATGCAGGCTTGTAGAGAGGAGGAGAGATTTTCTTTGTATTGACGGAGTTGGCGAGCCACTTCATCCACCGTCGGTGCCTCTTCATCTTTCCAGGTCATTATCGCCAGTGAGTTGGCATAGGACAATGGTGCGCTCCGTACAAACTTCCGCCACATGGGTCGTGTGCATTGGACTTCGTCTGGATCTTTGGGTAATTGTGGATCGTCCGGGTCATAATGAATCGTCTCTAGCACGGCTAATTCCATCAGATATTGGATACCTCTCTCCATGGTGGTCCACTTGCTGAATTGACATATAACATCTTCCTTAAAGGGGTACCTTTCCTTCACGCTTGACAGGAGTCGCCTCCAGAGGCTGATGGCTTGTGTCCCTTTTCCAATTGCCTTGTCAATGCCACCTTCCCTGGCAAGCGATCCCAGCTGCTTGGCTTCCCTACCTTCTAATTCCAAGCTATTATTAGCCCCATTGTCCCAGCATCGGAGAAGCCAGCTGATAATATGCTCACCTATACGGCGGCCAAAATCTTTTTGCATATCCCGCAGCTCACTCAAGGATAGGGACCGGGTGATTACCTCTGGTTCTGCCTCTTCCTCCTGTTCCCGTGATGACCCTGGCTCATCTTCATCCTTCACTAAGTGAACTGATTTTTTTTGTATATTTCTTTTCCTGTATGGGGCAACTGATACTGGTGCAGGTTGGTCCACTGGTTCAGTTGCAGTACTGCTTGCCAAGGTTTGGGTAGCTGCAGTGCTCGTCGCTGGGGCTGGAGGAACCACAGTGCCCGTCGCCGAGGTTTGGGTAGCTGCAGTGCTCGTTGCCGGGGCTGGCAGGACCGCAGTGCCCATCGCCGAGGTTTGGGTAGCCGCAGTGCCTGTCATCTTGTTGTTAGATCCAGAGACCTTCTCTTCCCCTTGAGGGTACTGAGTGGTGTTGAGCAGGGGTCTATAGGCATAGGCCAGGCCTCA
Organism: Harpia harpyja; assembly: GCF_026419915.1. Taxonomy (NCBI): domain Eukaryota; kingdom Metazoa; phylum Chordata; class Aves; order Accipitriformes; family Accipitridae; genus Harpia; species Harpia harpyja. The sequence goes on from NC_068968.1 coordinate 10,216,420, forward strand.
GCACGTTGCAGCAATTTGCATCTCTCTGGAGTTGCCAGGGCGACGGCATACCTTTTCCAAATATTTTACTAGTTCTTCTGGATTCTGCACTTGTTCAGGGGTGAATTTCCAAAACACTGGAGGTGCCCACTTTTCTAGGTACTTGCCCATACTACCCCACACACCCTGCCACTCATAATTATCCAGCCTCAGGGCAGATCTCTGGGTGATCTTCTTAAATAGTTGTTTAACCTTAAACAAGAGCTGAACCACATTCAGGACCATGCTAATTCCTAGCAGTAGGGCTAGGACCGTGCTGGTCTCAACATCCCAAGAGTATTCAAATTTTTCAAAATTCTCAAACACCATTGTAACTGGACTGAAGGAGAAGGAAAAAGGGAAGAAAGGTACCCCACCCATAGATTGGCTTTCCAAGGAGGAAAGGTAAATGGTGTAATTATTAATCGTTTCTCACAGATGGCTCCCAAAGTACAGAGGTGACAATGCTGAGTGCAAATACCGGATTAATCCCACAGCTGATAACTTTATCATACCATAAACCAGTGTTACACAATACATCAAAGTGAAAACCTTAATCCACCTCCCATGAATGATAAGCAGCAGCACAGGGACTACATGCAGCAAGTGAGGTGATACATAACAGAACTTTAAAAATGAGAGCAACAACTCTAAGAACACATAAATCAACATAGTGACCAGCGACTATTAGACCAATATAATGAATGCTTATAACAAATTTGTTTTAACAAGCTCTGGTCAGGTTTGTCGTTATCTCAACCCTTCGTGCCCCACGTTGGGTGCCAAAATGGACTGTCGTGGTTTAACCCCAGCCAGCAACTAAGCACCATGCAGCCGCTCACTCACTCCCCCCCCCACCCAGTGGGATGGCAGAGAAAATCGGGAAAAGAAGTTTCGGGTTGAGATAAGAACGGTTTAATAGAACAGAAAAGAAGAAACTAATAATGATAACACTAATAAAATGACAACAGTAATAATAAAAGGATTGGAATGTACAAATGATGCGCAGTGCAATTGCTCACCACCCGCCGACCGACACCCAGCTAGTCCCCAAGCGGCGATCCCCCCGCCCCCACTCCCCCCAGTTTCTATACTAGATGTGACGTCACATGGTATGGAATACCCCTTTGGCCACTTTGGGTCAGCTGCCCTGGCTCTGTCCTGTGCCAACTTCTTGTGCCCCTCCAGCTTTCTCGCTGGCTGGGCATGAGCAGCTGAAAAATCCTTGACTTGAGTCTAAGCATTACTTAGCAACAACTGAAAACATTAGTGTTATCAACATACTTCTCATACTGAACTCAAAACATAGCACTGTACCAGCTACTAGGAAGACAATTAACTCTATCCCAGCTGAAACCAGGACTTCTAGTTAGCTGGAATATTCAACATAAAGTACAAATCTATACTTTTTTCATCTTTTTGTAGTTCATTTTCAGAATATATTAATTGTAACTCACTGGAACTATGTATTATCCTTTAAAACAATGAGACATCTTTGGGCCGGCCCCATTTTAGTCCACTTTTCAGAATACAACTAAAACCCTTCAAAAGCAGTAAATATGTATGTAGCTAGTGTGTATCTGTACACAAAGTATATATAGTTAATAAACATGGATGTCTGGGCAGACTGTACCCATAGAGTCTCTTATATTTGTCTAACCCCCCATTAAAACAAACCCTTTATATAGACTGTTTAAAAAGCAAATTATGAAAACAAATGTAATAGTATGTTGTCGTGGTTTAACCCCAGCCAGCAACTAAACACCACGCAGCCGCTCACTCACTCCCCCCCACCCCCCAGTGGGATGGGGGAGAAAATCGGGAAAAGAAGCAAAACCCGTGGGTTGAGATAAGAACGGTTTAATAGAACAGAAAAGAAGAAGCTAATAATGATAATGATAACACTAATAAAATGACAACAGCAATAATGAAAGGATTGGAATGTACAAATGATGCGCAGTGCAATTGCTCACCACCCGCCGACCGACACCCAGCCAGTCCCCCAAGCGGCGAATCCCTGCCCCCACTTCCCTGTTCCTATACTAGATGGGACGTCACATGGTATGGAATACCCTGTTGGCCAGTTTGGGTCAGCTGCCCTGGCTCTGTCCTGTGCCAACTTCTTGTGCCCCTCCAGCTTTCTCGCTGGCTGGGCATGAGCAGCTGAAAAATCCTTGACTTTAGTCTAAACACTACTGAGCAACAACTGAAGACATCAGTGTTATCAACATTCTTCGCATACTGAACTCAAAACATAGCACTGTACCAGCTACTAGGAAGACAGTTAACTCTATCCCAGCTGAAACCAGGACAGTATCCACCCCTTATTCTATACCATTGACGTCATGCACAGTTCCCATACCTTTAGTTACATCCTGATCAATCATCATCACCTTTCCATCCCTTTAAGACATATGAACAATGAGATAGATATATATATATATGTATACACACACAGAGATATCATTCCTTTAGTTCATGGGTCATGTTCATAAAATGTTCATTGAGTTCATTTAGTTTCCGACTCTGGGCTCCATCTGTCATACCAGTCTTTCTGGGCAGGAGGGATGGTGCAAAGTCCTCTCAGTCGGTAGAGCAGAATTGGGCTTCAGTGCAGTGTGACAAGCAGGTGACATTTGGCGCAGCAGGAGAATGGTGTGCACCTTCTATATTCTCTCTCTTGGGCAGAGGAGCGCTCACTCCTAATAGCTGAGACATTGGTCCTTACAGGTGGGCAACAGGACTTCTCCTCTTTGAATTGCTGGAAATCCTCGGACAGCTTCTCCACAGCCGAAATGCAGGCTTGTAGGGAGGAGGAGAGATTTTCTTCGTATTGACGGAGTTGGCGAGCCACTTCATCCACTGTCGGTGCCTCTTCATCTTTCCAGGTCATTATTGCCAGTGAGTTGGCATAGGACAATGGTGCGCTCCGTACAAACTTCCGCCACATGGGTCGTGTGCATTGGACTTCATCTGGATCTTTGGGTAATTGTGGGTTGTCTGGATCATGATGAATTGTCTCTAGCACAGCTAATTCCCTCAGATATTGGATACCTTTTTCCATGGTTGTCCACTTGCTTGATTGACATATAACATCTTCCTTAAAGGGGTACCTTTCCTTCATGCTTGACAGGAGTCGCCTCCAGAGGCTGATGGCTTGTGTCCCTTTTCCAATTGCCTTGTCAATGCCACCTTCCCTGGCAAGCGATCCCAGCTGCTTGGCTTCCCTACCTTCTAATTCCAAGCTATTATTAGCCCCATTGTCCCAGCATCGGAGGAGCCAGGTGATAATATGCTCACCTATACGGCGGCCAAAATCTTTTTGCATATCCCGCAGCTCACTCAAGGATAGGGATCGGGTGATTACCTCTGGTTCTGCCTCTTCCTCCTGTTCCCGTGATGACCCTGGTTCGCCTTCATCCTTCACTAAGCGAACTGATTTTTTTGTATATTTCTTTTTCTGTACGGGGGCAACTGATACTGGTGCAGGTTGGGCCGCTGGTTCAGTTGCAGTACCGCTCGCCGGGTTTTGCATAACCGCAGTGTCTGTTGCCACGGTTTGGGTAGCTGCAGTGCTCGTTGCTGGGGCTGGAGGGACCTCAGTGCCCGTTGCCGAGGTTTGGGTAGCTGCCGTGCTCATTGCCGAGGCTGGAGGGGCTGCAGTGCCCATTGCCGAGTTTTGAGTGACCGCAGTGCTCATTTTTTTGTTGTTAGGTCCAGAGACCTTCTCTTCTCCTTGAGGGTACTGAGTGGTGTCGAACAGGGCTCGATAGGCATGGGCCAGGCCCCAGCACGTCGCAGTAATTTGTATCTCTCTGGAGCTGCCAGGGTGACTGCATACCTTTTCCAAATATTTTACTAGTTCTTCTGGATTCTGCACTTGTTCAGGGGTGAATTTCCAAAACATTGGAGGTGCCCACTTTTCTAGGTACTTGCCCATACTACCCCACACACCCTGCCACTCATAATTATCCAGCCTTGGGGCAGATCTCTGGGTGATTTTCTTAAATAGTTGTTTAACCTTAAACGAGAGCTGAACCACATTCAGAAGCATGCTAATTCCTAGCAGTAGGGCTAGGACCATGCTGGTCCTAACATCCCAAGAGTATTCAAATTTTTCAAAATTCTCAAACACCATTGTAACTGGACTGAAGGAGAAAGGAGAGGGGAAGAAAGGTATCCCACCCATAGACTGGTTTTCCAAGGAGGAAAGGTAAATGGTATAATTATTAATAGTTTTCCACAGATGGCTTCCACAGTATAAAGGTGACAATGCTGAGTGCAAGTACCAGATTAATCCCACAGCCAACGACTTTATCATACCATAAACCAGTGTTACACAATACATCAAAGCGAAAACCTTAATCCACCTCCCACGGATGATAAGCATCAGAAGAGGGACTACATACAGCAAGCGAGGTGATACATAACAGAACTTTAAAAACCAGAGCAACAACTCTAAGAACACATAAATCAACATAATGACCAGCGACTATTAGACCGATATAATGAATGCTTATAACAAATTTGTTTTAACAAGCTCTGGTCAGGTTTGTCGTTATCTCAACCCTTCGTGCCCCACGTTGGGCGCCAAAAAGGACTGTCGTGGTTTAACCTCAGCCAGCAACTAAACACCACGCAGCCGCTCACTCACTCCCCCCCCCCCCCCCCCAGTGGGATGGGGGAGAAAATCGGGAAAAGAAGCAAAACCCGTGGGTTGAGATAAGAACGGTTTAATAGAACAGAAAAGAAGAAACTAATAATGATAATGATAACACTAATAAAATGACAACAGCAATAATGAAAGGATTGGAATGTACAAATGATGCGCAGTGCAATTGCTCACCACCCGCCGACCGACACCCAGCCAGTCCCCCGAGTGGCGAATCCCTGCCCCCACTTCCCCATTCCTATACTAGATGGGACATCACATGGTATGGAATACACCGTTGGCCAGTTTGGGTCAGCTGCCCTGGCTCTGTCCTGTGCCAACTTCTTGTGCCCCTCCAGCTTTCTCGCTGGCTGGGCATGAGCAGCTGAAAAATCCTTGACTTTAGTCTAAACACTACTGAGCAACAACTGAAGACATCAGTGTTATCAACATTCTTCGCATACTGAACTCAAAACATAGCACTGTACCAGCTACTAGGAAGGCAGTTAACTCTATCCCAGCTGAAACCAGGACATATGTCCAGAACAATACATTCCTTAAACAGAGTTCAGAAAATGCTAGGTACTTAGACATCTATAGTGATCCTGACTGGAAGACCATTGTACATCGAGGAGTTAGTGATCCACATAGCAGTTAACCTGAGTAGGCCCAGGCCAGTGTTGTGTTGTGCTGTGCTGCACATACAGTATGGCCTTCAGGCCTGTGCTGTGAAGCACAAATGCCTTGGCTGCAGCATAAACTCAGCCAGCTCACTGAAACAGAGAAGCCTGCAGGCAGCTCCCACTCGGTACCAGCAATTATGCCACCTGTGTGGCCTTGCCTTTGTCTAAAAGCGCAGCAAGAAGTTCTCATGAGAACATCCTTTCTGTTTGACAATAGGAACTGTTGATGTCACAATATGACAATAATAATAATGACAATAATAATAATAAAAGGATTGGAATATACAAAACAATTGATGCACAATGCAATTGCTCACCACTTGCTGACCGATGCCCAGTTAGTTCCCGAGCAGCGATGCCCCAGAGGCCAACTCCCCCCAGTTTATGCTAGGCATGACATCACATGGTATGGAATACCCCTTTGGCCACTTTGGCTCAGCTGCCCTGGCTGTGTCCCCTCCCAACTTCTTGTGCCCCTCCAGTCTTCTCAGTGGCTGGGCATGAGAAGCTGAAAAATCCTTGACTTGAGACTAAACATTACTTAGTAACAACTGAAAACATCAGTGTGTTATCAACATTCTTCTTATACTAAACCCAAAACATAACACTATAACAGCTACTAGAAAGGAAATTAACTCTATCCCAGATGAAACCAGGACATTTTTTAAAAATAGGGAGTTTAATGTTTCTAATATTTTCATGGACATTTTAACCTTGTGCTTTTGTTTTGATTAGTTGCTTTAAAAAATTGTCATTAACATATGTAAATTACCATAGAATCATAGAATTGTTTAGGTTGGAAAAGACCTTTAAGATCATTGAGTCCAACTGTCAACCATGCCCACTAAACCATGTCCTGAAGTGCCACGTCTACGCGTTTTTTAAAGACCTCCAGGGATGGTGACACCACCACTTCACTGGGCAGCCTGTTCCAATGCCTGACAACCCTTTCGGTAAAGAAATATTTCCTAATATCCAAGCTAAACCTCCCCTGGTGCAACTTGAGGCCATTTCCTCTCGTCCTATCACTAGTTACTTGATAGAAGAGACCAGCACCCACCTCACTACAACCTCCTTTCAGGTAGTTGTAGAGAGCGATAAGGTCTCCCCTCAGCCTCCTTTTCTCCACACTAAACAACCCCAGCTCCCTCAGCCACTCCTCATAAGACTTCTGCTCCAGGCCCTTCATCAGCTTCGTTGCCCTTCTCTGGACACGCTCCAGCACCTCAACGTCTTTCCTGTAGTGAGGGGCCCAAAACGGAACACAGTACTCAAGGTGTGGCCTCACCAGTGCCGAGTACAGGGGAACAATCACTTCCCTGCTCCTGCTGGCCACACTATTTCTGATACAGGCCAGCATGCCATTGGCCTTCTTGGCCACCTGGGCACACTGCTGGCTCATATTCAGCTGGCTGTCAACCAGCACCCCCAGGTCTTTTTCTGCCAGGCAGCTTTCCAGCCACTCTTCCCCAAGCCTGTAGCGCTGCATGGGGTTGTTGTGACCCAAGTGCAGGACCCGGCACTTGGCCTTGTTGAACCTCATACAAGTGGCCTCGGCCCATCGATGCAGCCTGTCCAGATCCCTCTGTAGAGCCTTCCTACCCTCGAGCAGATCAACCCTCCCTCCCAACTTGGTGTCATCCGCAAACTTACTGAAGGTGCACTCGATCCCCTCGTCCAGATAACTGATAAAGATATTAAAGAGAACTGGACCCAAAACTGAGCCCTGGGAAACACCACTTGTGACCCGCCACCAACTGGATTTAACTCCATTCACCACAACCCTCTGGGCTCGGCCATCCAGCCAGTTTTTTTACCCAGCGAAGAGTACACTTGTCTAAGCCATGAGCTGCCAGCTTCTCAAGGAGTATGCTGTGAGAGACAGTGTCAAAGGCCTTACTGAAGTCCACGTAGACAACATGCACAGCCTTCCCCTCATCCACTAGGTGGGTCCCCTGGTCATAGAAGGAGATCAGGTTGGTCAAGCAGGATCTGCCTTTCATGAACCCATGCTGGCTGGGCCTGATCCCCTGCTTGTCCTGCACATGCCATGTGAGCACAGTCTAGATGAACCACTCCATAATCTTCCCCGGTACTGAGGTCAGGCCGACAGGCCTGTAGTTCCCCGGATCCTCCTTCTGACCCTTCTTGTAGATGGGTGTCACATTGGCAAGCCTCCAGTCATCTGGGACCTCCCCTGTTGACCAGGACTGCTGACAAATGATGGAGAGTGGCTTGGCAAGCTCCTCCACCAGTTCCCTCAGTACTCTCGGATATATCCCCTCTGGTCCCATAGACTTGTGAGTGTCCAGGTGGTGTAGCAGGTCATTAACTGCTTCCTCCTGGATTATGGGGGTATATTCTGCTCTCCGTCCCTGCCTTCCAGCTCAGGGGGCAGAGTACCCTGAGGATAACTGGTCTCACTATTAAAGACTGAGGCAAAGAAGGCATTAAGTACCTCAGCCTTTTCCTCATCTTTGGTGGCAATGTTCCCCTCTGCATCCAATAAAGGATGGATATTCTCCTTGGCTCTCTTTTTGTTGTTAACGTATTTGTAAAACCATTTTTTGTTTTCTCTTACGACAGTGGCCAGATTGAGTTCTAGCTGAGCTTTTGCCTTTCTCATTTCCTCTCTGCATGACCTTTAATAACTAATAAATTAGTTATTTTAAAAAATTCTAACAAAAATCAGATAAAAATGTTTCCTTCTGGCTGAAATATTTTATGTGGAAAACAATCAATTACTAGTGAATATCACTAAGAGTACAGTTCTACACTTCTCTTGGACTCACAAGTTCATGTCATCATTTGTCTCTAATCTTTTCTTTATACAGGTGCTTGCATTCCTGAAGCTATGTAGGGAGCCAGAACAAGGAACTGATGTAAATGAGAACTCACTTAGGAAAAAAGATACCTTTTCATCTAGATTTATCCCTTAGTACTGTTCACTGTGTTGTCACATGTATTACTAGGGCTTGGACAAGGAAGTATTTGGGAACATAACAGCTCCAAAACTAAAAGAAGCCAATTATTAAATGCACTACAACTTTTGTTAAGCATATCCCAATATATTCTCGCATTGCTTGCCCTGTCCTAGCCTCATCATCACAGAATTGATATCCAGTCTGGCCTTTCATCAATATGCTCTCAGGAGTGCCACAGTCTCTACCGAGTCAAACAGACGACCTTCTCAGGAGTCTGTTGTTCCCCACTCCCCACCTAGTTCAGATGAAGGAGAGACAGGAGACCTCAGTGAATTATATAATCAAGTACTTCCATAGGAAATACTGTTATGACAACCCCTTTATTTATAATAAAAGGAAAATGAGCAAATTCATAATACCTTCCATTAAAGATTTTGAAGTTGTTTAAGGAGTACCACTATAAGTAATATTATTCCCATTTCATAAGTGGGCAAATTAGGTAGAGAATCTGTAGGTGATTTGTCCACGGGTCATTTGCCTAGAATACCTCCCAATCTTCTAAGGTTTGTTTTGTAACCTGGTTAAAATTGAAGACTAATGTAGTGGGTTGACCCTGGCTGGAGGCCAGGTGCCCACCAAAGCCATTCTATCACTCCCCCCCCCCCCCCCCTCAGCTGGACAGGGGAGAGAAAATATAACAAAGGGCTTGTGGGTCAAGATAAGGACAGGGAGAGATCACTCACCAATTACCATCACGGGCAAAACAGACTCAAATTGGGGAAAATTAACTTGATTTATTGCCAGTCAACCAGAGTAGGGTAATGAGAAATAAAACCAAATCTCAGAACACCTTCCCCCACTCCTCCCTTCTTCCCAGGCACAGCTTCACTCCCGGATTCTCTACCTAACCCCCCCAGTGGCACAGGGGGACAAGGAATGGGGTTTATGGTCAGTTCATCACACATTGTCTCTGTCGCTTCATCCTCCTCAGGGGCAGGACTCATCACACTATTTCCCTGCTCCAGCATGGGGTCCCTCCCACAGGAGACAGTCCTCCATGAACTTCTCCAACGTGGGTCCCTTCCGCGGTGTGCAGTCCTTCAGGAACAGACTGCTCCAGCGTGGGTCCCCCGCGGGGTCACAAGTCCTGCCAGAAAACCTGCTCCGTGGGCTCCTCTCTCCACAGATCCGCAGGTCCTGCCAGGAGCCCGCTCCAGCACGGGCTTCCCATGGAGTCACAGCCTCCTTCGGGCACCCACCTGCTCCGGCGTGGGGTCCTCCATGGGCTGCAGGTGGATATCTGCTCCACCGTGGACCTCCATGGACTGCAGGGGGGACAACCTGCCTCACCATGGTCTTCACCACGGGCTGCAGGGGAATCTCTGCTCCGGTGCCTGGATCACCTCCTCCCCCTCCTTCTTCACTGACCTTGGTGTCTGCAGGGCTGTTTCTCTTACATGTTCTCACTCTTCTCTCCAGCTGCAGTTTCTGTGCTGCTGCAACTTTTTTTCCCTTCTTAAATATGTTATCACAGAGGCGCTACCACTGTTGCTGATTGGCTCGGCCTTGGCTAGCAGTGGGTCCGTCTTGAAGCCGGCTGGCTTTGGCTCCATGGGACATAGGGGAAGCTTCTAGCACCTTCTCACAGAAGCCACCCCTGTAACCCCCCTGCTACCAAAACCTTGCCACCCAAACCCAATACAACTAATTACAATTAACCATTATGTTACCTCTCAAGATGTCAGATCTCATGCTATTTAAGCTTTAGAGTTCTGTACTATCAGCTCAAATCAGCACACCATGCTCTATCCAGAACTAGCAGAAAACAAACACAAAAACTTTGGAGTAAGTGTTCATAGTAAGATGCTGTGGTTTAAAAATAGGCAGTTTAATTCTGCGTCAGTTTCCAGTTCCAAGTGGTGGAGTTCACTGGAAGATTTTAACCTGATCTAGGTTTAAAAATAAAGAAATTTCCACCCAGATATTAATGATTATTTAAATGCAGCAGAAAATCATTAGATGACCTCTAATTAGCAAGTCAACTGCAGTCACAACTGATGGATACACATCCTCAATAAAAAGCTCATATCTTTTCCATATCCTCTGGTTGCTTCCCCCAGCCTCATCATCTTAGTATTAATATCCAGACTGAACTTTAATCAATTTGCTCTCAACCATGCCACAGTCTCTAACAAGCTCTTAATGAGAAGCTTGATCACACTGCCTGTACAGGATGAGCTGCACATACAAGATGAGTACATGCTGTCATCCTGAAAATGTTGCTACCTGCATATTCTCACAGACTCTCTTAATTGCAGTTGCCTGATACTTATATTGAGCAGAACTATGATGTAGAAATCCATAAAATAACCTTCAGGGTAGAATAGCTACAAATCATGTAATGTTTATTCACTTACATATTTAATAACAAAAATCTATGCAGAAATCCCAGATTCTGCATAAAGGCTATTTTGGTGTCTCAAAATGTATTTAATTTAATTTTGACTCTTTTTTTGTTTTGGAGAATTCGTGCATCCTACTTCATTACAATAATTAGGATTAATGAGTTTAACTGATTATGTTGGGAGATAAACTACATCTGCACAGCCATAGATGATAAGATAGAATTGCTGCAGCCTGAGTGTTTCACCATGTTGCTGCTGTTACTGTTATGCCCACTGTCACCCAAAACCATTCATTTTTTAAAAACTGAAACACACTAGTACTACAATGACAATGAGTTTTCTCAATGAGTTCTACTTAAAATATCAATAATAATAAATGTCAGTAATAAATATCAATAATATCTGCAAGACAGTGACAACATATGTATACATGTCTATCCTAACTGTTAAATTACTGTGCACTAAATTTTTTCTTTTCTTCCATGTAAACATAAAGGTCTTTTTTGCATAATTTCAGGGCAACTTCCATTCTTTTTTTCTTCTCCACATTACTCCTAAACTGTTTGCTTCCTTTGAACAAACTGTTAATCTTCATGTTCTTTTTCCATGATGTCTGCTGCTTTAGATAGTACTGTGACAAAGTCAGAATCAATATAAGATTTGTTCTTATTCTAAAATAAATACAACAAATTCTTAAAATCCACTTATAAATCAGGTTTTTAGCTGAATCACTTGCATATTGTCTTGTGCAGGAAGAAAAGGCAATTTTTCTATAGCTATTTTTTCATACACCATATATGTTTTATGCACTACATAATTATTACTGCTAATATGGTGTTATTTACTGGCATTATAATAGATTTCAAAGGCCTCAACTGAGATCAGGATCCTATTACACAAGTACAGCCAAGGGACAAAAAAACTCATACAGCTTCAGTCGATGACCCCATGAAAATCAGGGAAATTAAGCACAGTAATAAAGTTAAGCATGTCCATGTTAGACATGGACAAGGAAAATGGTGCATTAAAGAATGGAAATATTACTATCCCTACATTCCAACATTTGAGTACTTGACTATAAGCATGTAGCATTTTTTTCAATGTATTTTTATCTTCAGTATTGTCCTGGTTTCAGCTGGGATAGAGTTAATTGTCTTCCTAGTAGCTGGTACAGTGCTATGTTTTGAGTTCAGTATGAGAAGTATGTTGATAACACTAATGTTTTCAGTTGTTGCTAAGTAATGCTTAGACTCAAGTCAAGGATTTTTCAGCTGCTCATGCCCAGCCAGCGAGAAAGCTGGAGGGGCACAAGAAGTTGGCACAGGACAGAGCCAGGGCAGCTGACCCAAAGTGGCCAAAGGGGTATTCCATACCATGTGACGTCACATCTAGTATAGAAACTGGGGGGAGTGGGGGCGGGGGGATCGCCGCTTGGGGACTAGCTGGGTGTCGGTCGGCGGGTGGTGAGCAATTGCACTGCGCATCATTTGTACATTCCAATCCTTTTATTATTACTGTTGTCATTTTATTAGTGTTATCATTATTAGTTTCTTCTTTTCTGTTCTATTAAACCGTTCTTATCTCAACCCGAAACTTCTTTTCCCGATTTTCTCTGCCATCCCACTGGGTGGGGGGGGGAGTGAGTGAGCGGCTGCATGGTGCTTAGTTGCTGGCTGGGGTTAAACCATGACAGTCCATTTTGGCGCCCAACGTGGGGCACGAAGGGTTGAGATAACGACAAACCTGACCAGAGCTTGTTAAAACAAATTTGTTATAAGCATTCATTATATTGGTCTAATAGTCGCTGGTCACTATGTTGATTTATGTGTTCTTAGAGTTGTTGCTCTCATTTTTAAAGTTCTGTTATGTATCACCTCACTTGCTGCATGTAGTCCCTGTGCTGCTGCTTATCATTCATGGGAGGTGGATTAAGGTTTTCACTTTGATGTATTGTGTAACACTGGTTTATGGTATGATAAAGTTATCAGCTGTGGGATTAATCCGGTATTTGCACTCAGCATTGTCACCTCTGTACTTTGGGAGCCATCTGTGAGAAACGATTAATAATTACACCATTTACCTTTCCTCCTTGGAAAGCCAATCTATGGGTGGGGTACCTTTCTTCCCTTTTCCCTTCTCCTTCAGTCCAGTTACAATGGTGTTTGAGAATTTTGAAAAATTTGAATACTCTTGGGATGTTGAGACCAGCACGGTCCTAGCCCTACTGCTAGGAATTAGCATGGTCCTGAATGTGGTTCAGCTCTTGTTTAAGGTTAAACAACTATTTAAGAAGATCACCCAGAGATCTGCCCTGAGGCTGGATAATTATGAGTGGCAGGGTGTGTGGGGTAGTATGGGCAAGTACCTAGAAAAGTGGACACCTCCAATGTTTTGGAAATTCACCCCTGAACAAGTGCAGAATCCAGAAGAACTAGTAAAATATTTGGAAAAGGTATGCCGTCGCCCTGGCAACTCCAGAGAGATGCAAATTGCTGCAACGTGCTGAGGCCTGGCCTATGCCTATAGACCCCTGCTCAACACCACTCAGTACCCTCAAGGGGAAGAGAAGGTCTCTGGATCTAACAACAAGATGACAGGCACTGCGGCTACCCAAACCTCGGCGATGGGCACTGCGGTCCTGCCAGCCCCGGCAACGAGCACTGCAGCTACCCAAACCTCGGCGACGGGCACTGTGGTTCCTCCAGCCCCAGCGACGAGCACTGCAGCTACCCAAACCTTGGCAAGCAGTACTGCAACTGAACCAGTGGACCAACCTGCACCAGTATCAGTTGCCCCATACAGGAAAAGAAATATACAAAAAAAATCAGTTCACTTAGTGAAGGATGAAGATGAGCCAGGGTCATCACGGGAACAGGAGGAAGAGGCAGAACCAGAGGTAATCACCCGGTCCCTATCCTTGAGTGAGCTGCGGGATATGCAAAAAGATTTTGGCCGCCGTATAGGTGAGCATATTATCAGCTGGCTTCTCCGATGCTGGGACAATGGGGCTAATAATAGCTTGGAATTAGAAGGTAGGGAAGCCAAGCAGCTGGGATCGCTTGCCAGGGAAGGTGGCATTGACAAGGCAATTGGAAAAGGGACACAAGCCATCAGCCTCTGGAGGCGACTCCTGTCAAGCGTGAAGGAAAGGTACCCCTTTAAGGAAGATGTTATATGTCAATTCAGCAAGTGGACCACCATGGAGAGAGGTATCCAATATCTGATGGAATTAGCCGTGCTAGAGACGATTCATTATGACCCGGACGATCCACAATTACCCAAAGATCCAGACGAAGTCCAATGCACACGACCCATGTGGCGGAAGTTTGTACGGAGCGCACCATTGTCCTATGCCAACTCACTGGCGATAATGACCTGGAAAGATGAAGAGGCACCGACGGTGGATGAAGTGGCTCGCCAACTCCGTCAATACAAAGAAAATCTCTCCTCCTCTCTACAAGCCTGCATTTTGGCTGTGGAGAAGCTGTCCGAGGATTTCCAGCAACTCAAAGAGGATATGTCCTATTCCGCACCTGTAAGGACCAATGTCTCAGCTATTAGGAGTGAGCGTTCCTCTGCCCAAGAGAGAGAATAGAGAAGGTACACACTGCGAGGTGCCCTGTGGTTTTACCTATGTGATCACGGAGAGGACATGAGGAAATGGGATGGAAAACCCACCTCGGTCCTAAATGCACGGGTACGTGAGTTGTGAGGAAAAAACACCACAAAAGGGGATTCTCCCAGGAAAAATGCCGCTCCAGTTTCCAAGCAGCATAGAAGGGCTGATCTTATTTCTGATCCTCTTGAAGGGACTTCTGAGCCAATTTTATGAGAAGTGAGTACTGGATACTCTGACCAGAATGAGAGGGGTGCTGCCTCCAGCCAGGTGGAGGAAAGGGATAACCAGGTCTACTGAACGGTGTGGATGCGATGGCCTGGCATGTTAGACCCACAGGAGTACAAGGCTCTAGTAGACACTGGTGCGCAATGTACCTTAATGCCATCAAGTTATAAAGGGGCAGAACCCATCTGTATCTCTGGTGTGACAGGGGGATCCCAAGAGTTAACTGTATTGGAAGCTGAAGTAAGCCTAACTGGGAATGAATGGCAGAAACACCCCATTGTGACTGGTCCAGAGGCCCCATGCATCCTGGGCATAGACTATCTCAGGAGAGGGTATTTTTAGGGCCCAAAGGGGTATCAATGGGCTTTTGGTATAGCTGCTTTGGAGACGGAGGGAATTGAACAGCTGTCTACCCTGCCTGGTCTCTCTCAAGACCCTTCGATTGTGGGGTTGCTGAGGGTTGAAGAACAACAAGTGCCACTTGCTACCACGACGGTGCACCAGCGGCAATATTGCACCACCCGAGACTCCCTGATTCCCATCCACAAGTTGATACGTCGACTGGAGATCCAAGGAGTGATCAGCAAAACTCGCTCACCCTTTAATAGTCCCATATGGCCAGTGCGAAAGTCTAATGGGGAGTGGAGACTAACAGTTGACTATCGCGGCCTGAATGAAGTTACACCACCGCTGAGTGCTGCCCTGTCAGATATGCTAGAACTTCAATACGAACTGGAATCAAAGGCAGCCAAGTGGTATGCCACAATCGACATTGCTAATGCATTTTTCTCAATCCCTTTGGCAGCGGAGTGCAGGCCACAATGTGCTTTCACTTGGAGGGGCATCCAGTACACCTGGAATCGACTGCCCCAGGGGTGGAAACACAGCCCCACTATTTGCCATGGACTAATCCAGGCTGCACTGGAAAAAGGTGAAGCTCCGGAACACCTGCAATACATTGATGACATCAACGTCTGGCGTAGCACAGCAGAAGAAGATTTTGAGAAAGGGAAGAAAATAATCCAAATCCTTTTGAAGGCTGGTTTTGCCATAGGAGATCCAGTTTTTAGGAATAAAATGGCAAGTCGGGCGTCGTCAGATCCCCACGGATGTGATCAACAAAACAGCAGCTATGTCTCCACCAACTAATAAAAGGGAACACAGGCCTTCTTAGGTGTCATGGGTTTTTGGAGAATGCATATTCCAAATTATAGTCTGATTGTAAGCCCTCTCTACCAAGTGACCCGGAAGAAGAACGATTTTAAATGGGGCCCTGAGCAACGACAAGCCTTTGAACAAATTAAGTGGGAGATTGTTCATGCAGTAGCCCTTGGGCCAGTCCGGGCAGGACAAGATGTTAAAAATGTGCTCTATACTGCAGCCGGAGAGAATGGCCCTACCTGGAGTCTCTGGCAGAAAGCACCTGGGGAGACCCGAGGCCGACCCCTGGGGTTTTGGATTCGAGGATATAGAGTATCTGAGGCTCGCTATACTCCAACTGAAAAAGAGATATTGGCAGCATATGAAGGAGTTTGAGCTGCCTCAGAAGTGGTTGGTACTGAAACACAGCTCCTCTTAGCACCCCGACTGCCGGTGCTGGGCTGGATGTTCAACGGGAAAGTCTCCTCTACACATCATGCAACTGATGCCACGTGGAGTAAGTGGGCCACACTGATCACACAACAGGCTTCCATAGGAAACCCCAGTCACCCAGGAATTTTGGAAGTGATCACAGACTGGCCAGAAGGCAAACATTTTGGAATGTCACCAGAGGAGGCGGTGACACGGGCTGAAGAAACCCCACTGTATAATAAACTGCCAGAAAATGAGAGGCAATATGCCCTGTTCACTGATGGGTCCTGTCGCATTGTGGGAAAACATCGGAGGTGGAAGGCTGCTGTATGGAGTCCTACACGACAAGTCGCAGAAACTGCTGAAGGAGAAGGTGAATCGAGTCAGTTTGCAGAAGTGAAAGCCATCCAGCTAGTGTTAGATATTGCTGAAAGAGAAAAGTGGCCAGTGCTCTATCTCTATACTGACTCATGGATGGTGACAAATGCCCTATGGGGGTGGCTACAGCAATGGAAGAAGAGCAACTGGCAGTGCAGAGGTAAACCCATCTGGGCGGCCGCACTGTGGCAAGATATTGCTGTTCGGATAGAGAAGCTAGTGGTAAAAGTACGTCACGTAGATGCTCATGTACCCAAGAGTCGGGCCACTGAAGAACATCAAAACAACCAGCAGGCAGATCAGGCTGCCAATATTGAAGTGTCTCAGGTGGATCTGGACTGGCAACATAGGGGTGAGCTATTTATGGCTCAGTGGGCCCATGGTACCTCAGGCCATCAGAGAAGAGATGCAGCATATAGATGGGCTCGTGATCGAGGGGTGGACTTGACCATGGACATTGTCGTGCAGGTTATCCATGAATGTGAAACGTGCTGTAATTAAGTGTATTGGTTTTGTGTGGCAAGGTTTTGGTAGCGGGGGGGGGGGTTACAGGGGTGGCTTCTGTAAGAAGCTGCTGGAAGCTTCCCCTGTGTTCGAGAAAAGCCTATACCAGCCGGCTCTAAGACGGACCCGCCGCCGGCCAAGGCCGAGCCAATCAGCGATAGTGGTAACACCTCTGTGATAACATTTTTAAGAAGGAAAAAAAAAGTTGGGACGGCGGTATTTCGGCAGCCGGAGAGAGGAGTGAGAATATGTAAGAGAAACAACCCTGCGGACACCAAGGTCAGTGAAGAAGAAGGGGGAGGAGATGCTCCAAGCGCCGGAGCAGAGATTCCCCTGCAGCCCGTGGTGAAGACCATGGTGAGGCAGGCTGTCCCCCTGCAGTCCATGGAGGTCCACGGTGGAGCAGATATCCACCTGCAGCCCGTGGAGGACCCCACGCCGGAGCAGGTGGGTTCCCGAAGGAGGCTGTGACCCCGTGGGAACCCCGCGCTGGATCAGGCTCCTGGCAGGACCTGCAGATCTGTGGAGAGAGGAGCCCATGGAGCAGGTTTTCTGGCAGGACTTGTGACCCCGTGGGGGGCCCACGCTGGAGCAGTCTGTGCCTGAAGGACTGCACACCGTGGAAAGGACCCATGCTGGAGCAGTTTGTGAAGAACTGCAGCCCGTGGGAAGGACCCACGTTGGAGAAGTTCGTGGAGGACTGTCTCCCGTGGGTGGGACCCCACGCTGGAGCAGGGGAAGAGTGTGATGAGTCCTCCCCCTGAGGAGGATGAAGCGGCAGAAAATAACGTGTGATGAACTGACCGTAAACCCCATCCCCGTCCCCCTGTGCCGCTGGGGGGTTGGTAGAGAATCCGGGAGTGAAGTTGTGCTCGGGAAGAAGGGAGGGGTGGAGGGAAGGTGTTCTGAGCTTTGGTTTTATTTCTCATTACCCTACTCCAGTTGATTTGTAATAAATCAAGTTAATTTTCCCCAAACTGAGTCTGTTTTGCCCGTGACGGTAATTGGTGAGTGATCTCTCCTGTCCTTATCTCGACCCACAAGCTCTTTGTTATATTTTCTCTCCCCGTCCAGCTGAGAAGGAGGGGGAGTGATAGAAGGGCTCTGGTGGGCACCTGGCGTCCAGCCAGGGTTAACCCATCACATTAAGCCAGCCAAGCAGTTAAACCCCCTACGGCGTGGAGGGCGATGGCTGAAATATAAACAGTGGGAGGCCTGGCAGACTGACTATATCACACTCCCACAAACTTGCCAAGGCAAGCACCACGTGTTTACAATGGTGGAAACAACCACCGGATGGCTGGAAACATATTCTCTGCCCCATGTGTGAGAGACTGAAAGAGTTAATGTCTCAAACATTGTGGTGGGGCAAGTTCTGCTTAAAGACAAACCCTGCATAGCAAGGAACCAAGGTGAAAAGCCCATCAGCTCAGACATCAGCAACAGGAGGGGGAGGGCGTGCTGGAGGGTGCAGCTCCCTGTTCTGATAAGCTGTTCTGATACAAAGATCAAACAATGGCCATGTCTGCAGGGAAGGAGAAGTTACTCCACAAATGACCCCCAAGCCCAAAGGCTCACAAACTGCTCATTGGCCTGAGGAGTTCGGGTGCCCACCCAAAGGAGGGGCAAGGATGATAAAAGGACACCAGCTGAAGCCCCCGGTGCACAAGCCCACCAGGACTGGACCCCTCGGCTGACTGAACTAACACTGGATCCAGGACCAGTGAAATCTTTCTCTGTTCCTTTTTCTCTCTCTGTCTTCTTCTCTCTTTCCTTTTCCTTTTCCACAATCCCTACACCTCATCTGTTTCAAGATATAAACCATTGACCAAGTCTGAGACTGAGTGGATCCAGCCACCCCTAGACCCTTCTCTGAGGAGGAGTCTAGAAAGCAAGGGGGTCTGCTCTGAACCTCGTGACTCAACGGGAGGTATCTCCTTATTCCCTGAATTGATGTATATGGTTACCCTGGGTTACAGAAGTAGTCTTATGCCAATTCCTGTTGTGAGAAACCCTGCCACCTACTACCACGCCTCCCCAGTTCAGTTTGCTTCTGTCATGAATAAAATCTTTAACTGATCGTTTGGTGTCATTTCACCTTAATTTAGCCTGAGGGAATTTCGAATTAAACATGACTCCCTGGTCTGTCCAGTCTGGGTTGTGACACCATGCCACTGACCGGAACACTATCCTGGGCCTTGGAAAGCAAGTCTTGTGGTGACACGGCATCCCAGAAAGAATTGAATCAGACAACGGGACTCATTTCCGAAACAACCTCATAGACACCTGGGCCAAAGAGCATGGCATTGAGTGGGTGTATCACATCCCCTATCACACACCAGCCTCCGGAAAAATCGTACCATACAATGGACTGCTAAAAACTACACTGAGAGCAATGGGGGGGTGGAATTTTCAAACATTGGGATACACATTTAACAAAAGCCACCTGGTTGGTTAATACTAGAGGATCTGCCAGTCAGGGTGGCCCCGCCCAACCAAGACTTCCACATACTGTAGAAGGAGATAAAGTCCCTGTAGTGAGCATGAAGAGTATGTTAAGGAAGACAGTCTGGGTTAGTCCTGCCTTGGGCAGAGACGAACCCATCCAAGGGATTGCTTTTGCTCAAGGACCGGGGTGCACTTGGTGGGTGATGCAGAAGGATGGGGAAGTTTGATGTGTACCTCAGGGAGATTTGATTTTGAGAGAGAATAGCCAGTGAATTAGGCTGTATGATGTTAACTGCTAAATAACCTGCCAATGTATGTCATTACATCTATAGTGGCTATATGCCATATCAAGGGTATTACAGTAAGAATTACCCAAATGACTGAAGAATGGACTTTGAAACCAAGCAAAGTGCAGTGGTGATGGAGCTTGAACTCGCCCTCAGCGATTTCCTCAAGATCAACATCTTCGACCTGCAGACCAAGGGCGTGGGTTGCACCAAATGTACCAGCCACAAGCTCCAGAGGCAGCATGCAACAGTCCAACACCTCACACCATCTTTCCTACCCTGAAGGACTGTTATGACAGATGGAGCCCCAAAGTCATGGACTAAATAAAATTGATGGACACATTAGAGGGATGGCCCATAGACTAAGGGAATGCTATTCATGTATGTGGGTGTACATATATATATATCTCAAAGACAGGGAAAGTGGTGGTGATTAATTGGAAAGTCTAGGATCTGGGCAGGATGTAGATGGTAGAGAATAAGGGGTGGATAATGTCCTGGATTCAGCTGGGATAGAGTTAATTTTCTCAGGAAGCTGGGAGGGGCCACAGCTGACCTGAACTAGCCAAGGAGCTATTCCATACCATGTGACATCATGCTCAGTATATAAATGGGGAGTGGGCTGGGGGGAAGCGTGCTCTCTCGACTTTCGGTGTGGGAAGTGGCGAAGCATCGGGTTCTGGGTGGTGAGCAGTTGCACTGTGCATCACTTGTTTTGTATATTCTTTTATTAGTACCATTGTTGTTGTTGTAACTTCTGGTTTTGTGTTGTCCCAGTAAATTGTCCTTATCTCAACCCATGAGGTTCTATTTTTTTCTTTTCTCCTTTCTGATTCTCCTCCCCATCCCTCTGGAGGGGGGCGGGGAGGAGGGATTGAGCGGCTGCGTGGTGCTTTGTTGCTGGCTGGGTTTAAACCACGACACCCAGGCTCAACATCCCTCCTTTATTCCCTACTCCTCTACTCCCCTCCTGCCAGCACTGCAGGGAGGAATGGGGGATGCAGGGTTATGATCAGTTCATAAAAGTTCCTCTCTGCTGCTCCTTCTTCCTCACACTTTTTCACTGCTCTAGCATGGTCCTCTCCACAGGCTGCAGTCCTTCAGGAAAAAATCTGCTCCAGCGTGCATTCTCCACAGGCAACAATTCCATCAGGAATCCAACTGATCCGATGTCGGGTCCCCCATGGACTGCAATGTGAAAATATGCTCCGGTCATGGGGTCTTCCACATGCTGCAGGAGAATATCTGCTCCGGCACATGGAATACCTCCTCCCCCTCCTTCTTCTCTGACCACTACTGTTTCTCACTCTTTTTTTCCCCTCCTCCTCTGCCTGTGTGGCATTTTTGCCCTTTATTAAAGGTTAACCCACCACACACTGTCTTCCTTCTAAATTGAATAATTCATCATATTCCGGATGAGTATCTGAAGCAGGCAAGCCTAAGTTTGGCTTCTAGAGTCTACACTACTCAGCTAAATAGACAAAGCAGACAAGCTGGCCTCAGCAGAGGGAGCAAGCACCAAACAGGCAGAAAACTGGACAGTGCTTTCACCATAGATGATCTGATTTGCAGGTCAAATGAAACAGAGTAGGGAAGCTCAGAGTGCCAGCACCCTTGCTTTTCCAGGCCTGCAGATAAAGAAAAACTACTCTGTCCTCTTGTCTCCTAGCAAGTTTGAGTGATCATATATTAAATGTTTAAAAATAAATGGCATACAAATATCTGCTTCCTACCAGCTCCATCTCTAAATGTTAGTTGGAGGTGAACAGGAAAGCTAGACCTTTTTAGACTCCTGTTACCAATGCCCTACAATCCCTACTCCATATTGCAGTAAAATATTGCTATTTTTTTTATAAAGTTGTGTAAAGTTTTTCATGAACCCCATGTAAATGAGCCTGATATTAAGATGTGGCGCACAACTCCATAGTAGTATAAGGGCAACTGATATCCAAGATAAGAAGTCACAGGTGCCAACGACACCAGCTTCCAGCAGAAGTCCTGCCCCCTGCAGGCAGCCACATATTCTGCATGCCCCAGAAGAGCCTTCCCTCTTCCCATCACATGGTATAAGGACCTGGAAGTCCCACCCCACTACATGGTAGTGGCAGGGGGCATTTTATTTCAGCCACCATTTTATGACAAGGAGCCACCATTATGTAAAATGTCATACCCCCACATGGTTTAATACTGCTTTGTGATTGGCTTACTGCTGTTTTTGACATAGTCGCACCCCATGTTCTCAGACAGTCCTGTGACTGGCTGGCAGGACCAGCCACCCCTTCCTGTTTACCTCAGAAGGATGCCAGAGCAGGAAGCACCCTCCCAGTAAATACACAGGGTCTGCTATGCTATTTCAGCTGCCATTTTATGGCAGGTAGCCACTATTTTTTACAATGTCATGCCCGATGTGTTTTCACATTGCCTGAGATTGGCTGCCAGGACCAGCCACCATCTTCCAGTTTACCTGGAAGAATGTCAGAAAAGGACACCCCCTCTTACTGTATACATGGAGGCTGCCATTTTTGACAGTGCAATTCCCCATGTGTTTTCATACTGCTTTGTGATTGGCTGGCTCCTTGCCATTTTTTTAAACTGTCATACCCACGTCATCTCAGAGCACACTCTGACTGGTTGCCCTTTTCCTTTGGACCAAGAAATATTCATATATAAATTTATATACACATGCTGGAGCAGAGGAAAAATGTGACAAGAAAGGAGTGTCAGAGAGAAACTGCTTTGTACTGACTGTAACACACCCCTTTCCTGCCTTTGCATTGCTCATTGCCTCACTGAAGGGACTGAGTATAACCTGTGGCTATAATAAGGGAGGAGAAGAGGAGTTTGGAGTGAAGGAGTAAAGCTGAGCCTAGGAAAGTGGGGAGGAAAGGTGTTTTCCCTATGTGTTTTAATTTTTGTCTTTTTGTTTCTCAGTACCCGAATTAGTAATTAAACATATATATTAATTAGCAATAAATTAAGTTAACTTTCTCCAAGTCAACTCTGTTTTGCCCGCAACGGTAACTGGTAAGCTATCTCCCTGTCTTTATTTTGACCTGTGAGCTTTCTCACTCCCTTTCTTCCTATTTTCTCCCTGATGAGATGGGGTGGAGTGAGCGAGCAGCTGGGTGGGAGTTTGGCTGCCCAGCCAAAGCCAATCCACCACAACATATAAATATATATTTTATTTATATATAGATACACTTTATATATATATATTTATATATTTTATATGTAGCATATATATACACACAAGGATATAAATTAAATATTTATATCCATAAATGTGTAGGTATAAAATGTAGAAAGCATTCTTTAATAAGAGCTAATGAAATGAATAATTAAAGTTTAAATGTGAATAGAAAGGAATTTAAAAAAAAAAGTAAAAGATGGGTTCACCACCACCATCCACTTTACTAGGCTGCTGAACAAGCCTTAACATGTCTGGGGTCAAATTCATGGCCTGTAAAGGAATACTCTCTAAGACTCGTTTTGGAGTTTTAGAAAGCAGGCATTCTTTATTGCAGCACTGGATGCATGGGGGGATAATTCCACCTAGCGTGCATGCCACAGCTTCAGCACAAACAGGTTATATGGAGTAACAATTACATATTAATGAGATTAGTGTACATATACATAAAAATTATTGTAACTGATTATCATAGTACTGCCTACATCCGATCATGCGCAATGAAGGATCCATTTGAGTCAAAGGGCTGCTTTTACGACCACCGACCCATTTGAAGTTCTTATTGGCTGTCCTTGAAGTCTTTGTTCTTGTCCTTGTTCTTTGATCTTGAAGCTTAACGCAGTTTCAGTCACATATGGTCAGTTTCAACATTGTTCTCATCTAGCGTACAGGAACATCTAGTCATAAGAGCCAAGAACTGCCAAACTTAGGAGTAACTACCTCTACTAGTTAATTGCTTGGCTATACTTTTGTCTATTGTTTCAATCATAGTGTTAGTATAAGATTTCTAATAATTATTTACCAAATCACACTTTTACAGTCACCTAGCAGCAAACCAGTTTCCACGGCTGGTACAAAGTATTAAAACCATCAAAATATTTAGACATACCATACAGAATGTATGGACATATGCTATCAGGCTTTCCAAAAAAGACCACATGTACCAGAAGAATTGGCCAATGGGCCTGTGAATCGGAAACTGAATTTTGAGGTAAGTTTCACACAGAGAGGGTAATCTCCCTTTGCCCACAGTTGGGGGGGGCAGGACTTATAGCTACTTGTTAGACCACTATGGGGTGCAGGCTTGTGCTAAATTTGTTTCCTTATCCTTAGGTCAATGACCTTATAGAACATTTCAGAAAGCTCTGGCTGACTGACTGAGGAGGTAGAAGACAGAAGTGTGTCTTGATTTGTCTGCATTCCTGTCTAGGCCTGCAGCAGCTAAAGTAAGGAGAATGGACATAGAAGTGACATAGAAGTTCAAGGAGAAAAAGGAAAATGCCTGGAGAAGCCTGACTGGCAACCAACTCTCCTCATACCTTGTTAATAAAGTTTCTCTGAATTTGAATTAAATTGATTGTCCAGCGTTTCATTTTGTACACGCATGTAATAGCAGTGAGTCGGTAGGCATGTCTACGCCATCACCTCTGTTAAAAGAGATTTACTATGCTCCTGGGGTGGTGGGAAGCTTTGGGGGGTATAAATTACCTTTTTCAAGCTGCTAAAAGGTGAATTGCTGATCTGAACAGAAGCCAAGTGGCCACCTGGCTTGCAAGCCAGGATGCTTACAGCTTACACAAGGCAGCAAGAAAGCACGTTAAAAATAACAAGGTGATTGTGGCAGAGGTGGATGCACAATGGCAGGCAGACTTGGTGGATATGCAACAGTTTTCCAAACACGATAGTGAAGTACATCTTAACGATGATAAACATATTATCAAAGCATGCCTGGGCCATTGGTCTATAAGGCAAAAGAGGTTCTGAAATAGTGCAGGCTTTTAAAACAATATTAAGCAGGGGGTGAATGTCTCAAATTACAGACTGACCAGGGAAAAGAATTTTTAAATGAGCCTTTAAACAAGCTGTTAAAGCAATAGAATGTTCACCATTTTGTTTTATTAATAATGAAGTAAAAGCTTCTGTCATAGAGCATTTTAACAGGACACTCAAATTGACGATGTAGAAATATTTTACATCACTGTGGTGGGTTGACCTTGGCTGGATGCCAGGTGCCCACCAAGCCACTCTATCACTCCCCCTCTTCAACTGGACAGGGGAGAGAAAATATAACAAAAGGCTTGTGAGTTGAGATAAGGACAGGGAGATCACTCACCACTTATGGTCACAGGCAAAAAACAGACTCAACTTGGGGAAATTAATTTAATTTATTACCAATCAAATCGGAGTAGGGTAATGAGAAATAAAACCAAATCTTAAAACACCTTCCCCCCACCCCTCCCTTCTTCCTGGGCTCAACTTCACTCCAATTTTTTTTTCTATCTCCTCCCCTGAGTGGTGCAGGGGGACAGACAGGGAATGGAGGTTGCAGTCAGTTCATCACACGTTGTCTCTGCTGCTCCTTCCTCCTCACACTCTTCCACTGCTCCAGCGTGGGGTCCCTCCCACGGGAGACACTCCTCCATGAACTTCTCCAGCATGGGTCCTTTCCATAGGGTGCAGTCCTTCAGGAACAGACTGCTCCAGCATGGGTCCCCCACAGGGTCACAAGTCCTGCTGGAAAACCTGCTCCAGCGTGGGATCCTCTCTCTCTCTCCACGGGGCCACAGATCCTGCCAGGAGCCTGCTCCAGCGCAGGCTCTCAGCCTCCTTCGCACACATCCACCTGCTCTGGCGTGGTGTCCTCCATGGGCTGCAGGGTGGATAGCTGCAGGGGGCAACCTGCCTCACCATGGTCTTCACCACAGGCTGCAGGGGAATCTCTGCAGAATGTGTATGTGGGGACAATAATAAAAAGCCTCAAAGGGTTTTTCAAGAAGGACCACATGAACCAGAAAACTGGCCAATGAAATGGAGAATGAATTTTAGGGTTAGTTTCACACAGAGAGTGTGGGCTCTGGTGTGGAGCTCCTTTTGCCTACGCTTGCGTGTGTGGGGGACTTACAGCTACAAAAGGGAAGCTAAACAAATTTTGTGTCACTGCAAATGTCTTTTTGGCAAGGGGTTATGGTGACCACAACGGCCCTTAAATGGAAACTGCATTTATGAACCTAATGGGGAAGTGAACGTCTCCTAGTAGGGCAGAAGTTGACCCCCTGGAAGGGACTTCCCAGTTGCTGCAGCCCTCTGCAGAGCAAGAGGCTGTGCCCCAAAAATTTCACAATGAGGATGTTTCCCAGGAGGGGCCACGGGCTGCACTCCCAAGCCCTGTTGGCACATTTGAAAGTCCATCTTTACCTCCATCCTCCAATGTAGCAGGGGTGGTGGAGGAGGTGGCAGACTGCCCTGTGGCTTCCATGGAGTATGTGCAGCAGAGGGAATGGCTGATCCAGAGGTTTGGGGCTAGGAGAATACAGATTTGTTAATTTAGCTCAGGTATCGCTACATGAAGTTTATTAAACATTTGTTCAGGGTGTAGAGCAAATTTTTGATTGTTTATGCCAGTTGCTTGAACCTGGTGATTATGCTCAGCTCCATCTTGAAGCTGTCAACATGCATGACTCTTTACATTCTCTCACTATTAATTTAAGCAATATTAATGCAGAAAAATTTTTAGACTGGGTCAGCACTTACTTTATAGGAGAGCTGTGTTTTGATCAGACTTTCCACCTGGCTGTCATTATTGTAAAAGCTGTTGGGGATGGGGTATGCAGAACCCTGCAGTCTATCCCCCATTCTAAAATTATAGATAAAAAGCAGCACTATTTAATTGATCTAAATGACAGCGACAATAATCTCTCTTACTGGGAGTCTTGCAGCACTTAGAGCAGTGAGGGATCTGATATGCAGAATTGTTAAGTGGAGTGAAAGAGCTACATGACAAACTGGGGTGGTCTGTGTGTCATGCTGAGTGACATCCCCTTGTTTGAGGATCTGCTACATGTTAATATACACGTCATCCTCCTATCTGAGGGGAAAAAAAGTTGAGGGATTTTTAAGCAAAATGATAGTCAGGTATCCCAAGACCTGTTTCCTCTTTTTACATGATGAACATTATTATGGTGTTAAGGATGTCAGGAAGGTGTTTGGAGTGAGAAACATTTGTGAGCTTTGTCATAAACTGTAGAACCATGGGCACAGCTGTAAATATTATTGCTGGCTCTGCTTGTCTCGCAACTGTGCAGTTAACTTGGGGACAAGGTGTACTGGGTCTGGCTGAGATGGAGTTAATTCTCCCCATAGCAGCCCTCATAGTGCTGTGCTCTGTATTGGTAGCTAGAAAGGTGTTGATAACACACCAGTGTTTTGGCTACTGCTGAGCAGTGCTGGCACAGCATCAAGGCTGTCTCTCCAACATTTCCCCACACACACCAGCAGGCTGGGGCTGGGCAAGATGTTGGGAGGGGAAATAAATAGCCAGGACAGCTGACCCAAACTGACCAAACAGATATTCCATACCATATGATGTCAGCTCAGCTATAAAAGCTAAGTAAAGGGAGAAGGAAGTGGGGGCATTCATTATTTACATTTGTCTTCTGGAGCAACCGTTGCGTGTACTGAAGCCCTGCTTCCTGGGAAGTGGCCAGACATCGCTTGCTGATGGGAAGTAGAGAATAAAATCTTTTGTTTTCCTTTGCTTTTGCTTTATTAAACTGTCCTTGTCTTGACCCACGAGCCTTTTGTTATATTTTCTCTCCCCTGTCCAGTTGAGGAGGGGGAGTGATAGAGCGGCTTTGGTGGGCACCTGGCATCCAGCCAGGGTCAACCCACCACACAAAGATAAAGTGCCTCAGCAGCAGGCTGTTGTGCAGGTTTGGGGAAAGTTTCCAGAGACACAGGGCTATTAAAAAAGAAATCAATAGTTTGGTGTCATGGTTTCACCTCAGTAGACAGCTAAGCCACACACAGCTGTTTGCTCACTCCCCCCGCAATGGGATGGAGGAGAGAATCAAAAAGGTAAAAGTGTGAAAACTCGTGGGTTGAGATAAAGACAGTTTAATAAGTAATGCAAAAACTGCACGCACGAACAAAGCAAAATAAGGAATTCATTCACTGCTTCCCATCGGCAGGCAGATGTTCAGCTATCTCCAGGAAAGCAGGGCTTCATCACATGTAAGGGTTCCTTGGGAAGATAAATGCCATAACTCCGAACATCCCCCCTTCCTCCTTCTTTACCCCAGCTTTTATTGCTGAGCATGACATCATATGGTATGGAATATCCCTTTGGTCAGTTGGGGTCAGCTCTCCTGGCTGCGACCCCTCCCAACTTCTTGTGCATCCCCAGCCTACTTGCTGGTGGGGCAGTGTGAGACACAGAAAAGGCCTTGACGCTGTGCAAGCACTGTTCAGCAATAACTAAAACATCCCTGTGTTATCAACACTGGTTTGGTCACAAATCTAAAACATAGCACCATACAAGGTACTATGAAGAAATTTAACTCTATCCCAGCCAAAACCAGTTCATTTGGCTATGATTTTCTGTGAAAAATGCAAAGCCTATGTGGAAAAGCATCACAAATGTGAAGGCTGGAAATGCAGAATGTGCTATGAACAGATCTGTAATGTAAACGAGTACCAGAGCTTCATGCCTGTGACCAAAAATCCAGAAGCAGGGTAGGGTTATATTCTTTATCACATGGAATATATGTAGGTGGCTGGGTGTGGCAGTACACCCCCCCCCCCCCCCATCCCGCCAGCAGGAAACAAAACTTCTCCAGGAAGGGAGAAGGGGAAGGAAACCCTGGAGGCCGCAGGTTGAAATTTGAACTGGCCAATCGAGATGCACCAGGTACACTGAGGTGACCCTCCTGGCCAATAGGGATTAAATGACCACAGGTCAGATTCGACAGGGGTATAAACAGGGTCCCGCCAGAGGACATGTTGGCAGTCCTCCTCGGAGCAGTGGGTCTGCAGTCGGGGACTCCCCCTCGGGCCGGGGCACCGCCCGAGGTAACTCCTCGAGGGAAAGAGCCCTCAGCTTTTAGGTGAGTGATATGCACATTTTGAGCCATCACTTTAAATCTTGGGGATTCTTAAGTCGGCCATGTAGTATTAATTCTCTTTACATCATTGAGCCTGTGGTTTTATAAAATGTTACTGGACTTCTAACTAACTTTTGCTGAAGAATAAATCTGAGTCTTAACACCTGTTGGATTTGGTTAGTTGTGCATCCGTAACACTGGGACAGAGTTAATTTCTTCATAGCAGCCCATATGGTGCTGTGTTTTAGATTTGTGACCAAAACAGTTTTGATAACGCACCAATGTTTTAGCCATTGCTGAACAGTGCTTGCACAGCATCAAGGCTTTCTGTGTCTCACCCTGCCCCCACAAAGCAAATAGGCTGGGGGTGCACAGGAAGTTGGGAGGGGTCGCAGCCAGGAGAGCTGACCTGAACTGACCAAAGGGATATTCCATGACATATGACGTTGTGCTCAGCAATAAAAAACTGGGGGATAGTCTTTCCACTGTAGCCATTGCTCAGAGACTGGATGGACATTGGTCTGCTTGTGGGAGGTGGTGAGTGATTGCCTTTGCATCACTTGCTTTTTTTCCCTTTTTCTCCTTCGCTTCTTAAACTGTCTTTATCTTGATACACAAGTTTTTTCTTGCTTTTGGTCTTCCAATTTTTTCCCACATCCCACTGCAGGGGGAGTGAGCAAGTGGCTGGTGGGTGTTTAATTGCTGGCCAGGATCAACCCACCATAGTAGGAAACTGGGGCACATGTTCCAAATTACATTTTGCCATGTAGTTAGCACTGGATGCACCTTGGAATGAAGAATAAGGGGCAGAAGGATAAACTGAAAGAGAATGGGAGTTTAAAGGGAACACGTCTCATGGACTTTATTCAACTGTTTATGGACACAAAGTTTTGGGGCTAAAATATCCTAGCACATAATGCCAAAGACTATGATGGCTACTTTGTTGTTAATCAGCTTCTGAAGGAAAAAATGGATGTGCAATTAATCACTCAAGGTGGTAAACTCATGTGTATAGAAGCACCTAGCCTGAGTATATGTTTCATAGACTCTTTAAATTTTTTACCAATGAAACTAAGCAGCCTTCCCCAGGCAATGTCTATCAAGGACTGCAAAGGTTATTTATTTCCACCATTTTTCAACATTGCTGAAAATCAAAGTTATGTGAGCTCTCTTCCACCATGGGAATATTATGGAGTGGACAGCACGATG
The DNA here is from genome assembly GCF_026419915.1 of Harpia harpyja. Lineage (NCBI taxonomy): Eukaryota > Metazoa > Chordata > Aves > Accipitriformes > Accipitridae > Harpia > Harpia harpyja. Next base: position 10,246,409 of record NC_068968.1, read on the forward strand.
CTTGAAGAGAAAAAGCAATTCTTGGCATGGCACACAGCTAATCAGGAGAAGATTTTTTTACTTGCAAAAAGAACTGAGTTACTATTGCCAGCAAGATGTATAAGTTTTGAGGGAGGCCTGCAGATCATACAGGAATGACATTATGGTGAGGACCCATCACACATTCTATGTGAAAGAGGACGATGAAAAGGTGAAAGTTTATCATTGTATAGATCCCTTTCAGTGTACTCTGGCCTCTACTTTCATGTACACATGTGACCGATCAAACCCCCCCCAGTAGAAGAAGGCTCAGAGGAGATGGGCAAGAATGATGAGCTCAGGGAAGAACATATGGAATGATCACTAATTATCGTAAAGAAAGCTGAACTTATCTCAACACAAAGGGGACTGGAGGATGGCCTTTGTTTTACATATATGACTATACCAGTAGGTCATCGGGTTGTTTAAATAGCCTTCCCTGAGATAATTAGTAGAGAGTAATGTCTTCCTGAGCTAGCCAGGCTAGCATGGAAGGACAAAGTGTATATGTGGTTCAGCCCAACATAAAGTATCAAAACTGAACTGCTCTGGCGCCTGGAGCACCTCCTCCCCCTCCTTCTTCACTGACCTTGGTGTCTGGAGAGTTGTTTCACGTTTTCTCACTCCTCGCTTCTGGCTGCTGTTTCGCAGCAGGTTTTTTTCCCCTTCTTAAATATGTTATCACAGAGGCGCTACCACTGTTGCTGATTGGCTTGGCCTTGGCCAGCGGCGGGTCCATCTTGGAGCTGGCTGGCATTGGCTCTGTCAGACATAGGGGAAGCTTCTAGCAGCTTCTCACAGAAGCCACCCCTGAAGCCACCCCCACTACCAAAACCTTGCCATACAAACTCAATACAATCACACAACACTTTTTACTACATTGATGTGTTGTCGGAGTTTATAAAGAACTATAACCATAGCTTCCACTGAACTATCAGATCCAGGCCAGTGGACATGAATGAACCCTTTAAACTCTGCAAGGATTTGGAAAACTGTAACTGGGAATGTGTTTAAAATTAAAGAATTTCTGCCTCTGCTTGAATAGGGAGACCATGTCAGGGTGTCTAGAACTAAAGAGAGATTTGAGAAAGGTTATGAGAAATTTTCATAGTAGCTGAAATTGTGAGAAGGGGACTGACAAACTTTTGTTGAATGGTGCAGATGTAAACATTAGGCTGACACGCAGCAAACATAGCTTTTGTTTGATGACCTCTCCAGTGTCAGGGGCTTGCAAGCTGGTTATTACCAATGCCTTGCTGTTTGTGAAGAAAGTGCAGGTGGCACCTGCGGTGTATTTGGAACATGCTGAGGTGTTACTTATGGCAAACGCTAAATATGTGGTGGATGGGGTGGGCATGAAATTGTTCAGCATACCATCTGGCAATTGTGTCAGTAAGCAGGAAAATATGTTCATGGGGCAAACTTGTTTTTATTGGATGTGTAGATAACTGGTTTTAGCAGCAATAAATTTTGTGGCCCTCTATGTGGATAGCAAACAAACCCTAGCAAAACCACTGCAACCTGATTTTGAGAACAGCTAGCAATTTCCTGGCAGATCAAAACTGTGCAGAGTTTTTTGATGGCTATCCCCCAAACAATGTTCTCTTTCCTGAAAACATCATGTCCTTTTTAAAACACAACACTATGGACATTGCTTTCCAGAGGAAGCAACTTCAGCATCCCCTCTCCACAGCCTGTGGATACCACTGCATCTTTTTCCTATGTCACCATAAGAAGGGACTGCCTTTTGAACAGCTTTTTAAACTGTATTCTAATGCATTAGTTCAGAATGATGAGATGGTGATGCATTTTGTAAAATATGAATATGGAGCTTTCCCCATGACAAGAGCTACTCAAATTATGTTTCAGAAGCCCCAGACCTGCATCTCTTGTAAAGATTTTCATAAATGTATTCTGTAAATAAAACTTACAACCCAACTGCAAGGCTGTGTGTGTACTTTAACTATGCCCCCCACCCTTGTTTTTTTTAAAGGACACTACAGACAACAAAGTTGAAAGGTCTAATGAATATTTATTTTCAACAGTAAACTTTAGAAGGTGAGCCACTGGGCTTTAGGTGGCACGTGTGGTGCTTCTTGGTCTTTCTCAGTCCCTTTTAGTTGTTCCAAGAGATCCCAGTTCTCTGTATTACCCATGACAGAAGACGGGACATTCACCACAGCCATGGCTTTCATAAAAACATTCCAGCCTTTAGGTTTTCTCAGGCTAGAAGGGGCATGAGTCTGACATATGCCTCGGACTAAGTCAAGTAGGCTGGACCCCATGATAATATCTCCTTTGTATACAAAACTTCCCTGGTTATCCCAAGAAATATATTTGCATTGCCCTAGCTTACCTAGAAACACTTGTGCAGTCTTCCGATATTGTGGATGTACATCATCCAACACTTCCTGGACCACAGGGTTGGGGGGGTGTGTGTCTCAGGAGTCCTTAGGGACTTTTCTGCTTCTGTTTCATTTTGTTCCAGAAAAATAAGAGTTATTTTTCCCCTTTCCTGATCACTCTGCTTCATGTGTACCAAGTGCTCTTTAAGAGCAGCTGTATACACCTTAGCTTCCTAGTAAGCTGTCAAGGCTAGTTGGTGGAGAATGTCTCTCATTTCTGCATCCAAAGAGTAGGATGCCCTAAAGTCTTCCCCAGGTAGCCGTGACACCCTTAGCTGCTCCAACTGATTTGCAGGCACCAGATGCATTTTTTTTTCTACATGTTCCACCACTGTTTTACCACAAGTCCTGTGATGACCGGAAGAGCAAAACTTAGAAGAGGACCCACTGGCTTGCTTCACCATCAGCTTCTTTCTTTTGAAGGACATGGTTTTCCTATCCAACCTTTTAATGAATTTGCAGACCTCTTTCAGCACACCTACCTGGTGGGATGTTAATGGAATATTCCCCTTCAGGGTATTCAGGGCAATTTCAGGGCCTTTATCAGGTCATTGGAAGAAGCACACACTATTGCTTTCCTCTGCCAGGGGAGGACCGAATCAACAGCTCCAGGAGGGACAGGTTACTCTTCAGACACTGGGACATCTTGTTCCCAAGTCTGCACCAATAGCAACACAGGGGGCTGGGATAGGTCCTCTGTATTTATTGCCAAACATCGGTCTTTTTTTTTCCAATAAGTAAATGGCCAGTCGCTCTGGTGGGAAAAGACCAGTTCTTAGCCTAAAAGCCTCAAGGGTAGAAGCGTTTAAATAGACAACCAGAAACATATAGGGTGCCTTTATAGCATCTTTGAATGCTTCTAAAAAGAACCAGGACTTGCCAGGATACATCTGCCTGGCTAGGGATGTGACCTGGAGCCAGTCTTGGGGGATTCTTAAATAGCACCATATATTTGGTGTTGAGAGTGATGGCGCGGGTCTTTTTGCCCTGGCAAAAACATTCTGGACAATGTACAGGATTCTAAGATTCCTAAGATGCACATACTTGGTAAAAGCTTTCTCAATTTCATCTGTGTCACAAGCCGAATTCATTAAATCATGAATCACAACCATATTCCAAGGGGAAATTGTTAGCGACCTGCTTCAACACTTAGACACACAAGTCTATGGGACCAGATGGGATCCACTCAAGGGTACTGAGGGAGCTGGTGGAAGTGCTCCCCAAGCCACTTTCCATCACTTATCAGCAGTCCTGGCTAACTGGGGAGGTCCCAGTGGACTGGAGGTTAGCAAATGTGACGCCCATCTACAAGAAGGGTCGGAAGGAGGATCCAGGGAACTACAGGCCTGTCAGTCTGACCTTGGTGCCGGGGAAGGTTATGGAGCAGCTCATCTTGAGTGCCATCACACGGCATGTACAGGACAACCAGATGATCAGGCCCAGTCAGCATGTGTTTATGAAAGGCAGGTCCTGCTTGACTAACCTGATCTCCTTCTATGACAAGGTGACCTCAGTCGGCGACGAACCCAGCAGCGGCAATGGTAAGTCCAGCAGCTGAGCGCTAGACTGAGGCAGACAAGGAGGGTCCCAGAGCCCGGGAACCCTGAAGAAGAGCTGAGAGACCCGTCCAGAGCTGGCAGCTCTCGTGAGCAAGGCTGACGCAGCGTGGGCATTGCCAGGAGCAACCGTGGGAGATTTAAACGGCCCTGGCGAGTGCCAGCAACTAGGAGCACCAGCAAACAGGGCAGGCAAACAGGCCACGGCGCGGCAAACAGGGCGTGGCGCAGCAGTTTGCGTGGCAGTTCATGCAGGGAGGGCGCAGTCCCCCTCCTAGCTCAAGAAGGCTACTCAACCGGTGGGCATTGTCCTCTCAGAGGGAGACCCAGCTATGGTTGCCACTCGGATGAAAACCATTGCCAGGAAAACTGTGGCAACCCAGGCGGAGCTCCCAAGTAAACATGCAGCTGTCCAGGTCTCCAGCTGCAGGGAGTGTCTGAGCCTGTCACTGGTACTGGAGGGCAGCAGAGACAACTCCTGTGTGCAGTGTGACCAGGTGGATGATCTGCTCAGCCTGGTGGCAGTGCTGAAGGAGGAAGTGGAAAGGTTAAGGAGTATCAGGGAGTGTGAGAGGGAGATGATAGATTGGCGGGCCCACACCCTACCATCCCTGAGGCAGAGGCAGCAGATGGAGGCTCCACAGGAAGTGGAGGATCCCCTAACTTCTTGCTACCAGGCAGGAGGGGACCTAAGAGATGGAGGGGAATGGATACAGGTCCCTGCTCGGGGAGGCAGGCAAATCCCCTCCTGGGGACACAACAGGTATGGGCCTCTGGAACTTGAGGGCCAGGCAAATGAAGATCAGAATGTAGATGAAAGGCTATCCAAGGGGCTGCCTAGGTTGAGTCAGTCAGCCCCATGCATTCTGACAGCCTCTGTTAAGAGAAAAAGGAGGGTAATTGTCATAGGTGATTCCCTTCTGAGGGGGACAGAGGGCCCAATATGCAGACCTGACCCATCCCACAGGGAAGTCTGCTGCCTCCCTGGGGCCCGGGTAAAAGACGTTACCAGGGAACTCCCGGGTCTGGTTCAGACCTCTGATTATTACCCGCTATTGGTTGTGCAGGTTGGCAGTGATGAGGTCATAGAGAGAAGTCCAAAAGCAATCAAAAGGGACTTCAGGGCACTGGGGCGATTAGTGGAAGGATCGGGAGCACAGGTAGTGTTTTCCTCAATCCCTTCAATGGCAGGGAAATATACTGAAAGGAACAGGAAAACACACCTGATTAACACATGGCTCAGAGGCTGGTGCCATCGGTGGAATTTGGGTTTTTTTGATCATGGGGAGGTTTACACGGCACCGGGCCTGCTGGCGACAGATGGCATCCAGCTATTTCAAAGGGGCAAAAGGATTCTCGCTCATGAGTTGGCGGGGCTCATAGAGAGGGCTTTAAACTAGGTTTGAAGGGGAAAGGGATAAAACTAGGCCCACCAGAGATGAGCCTAGGGGCGGCATGCCAATGTTGGGGGTGGAATTGATAGCCCAGCTCAAGTGCATCTATGCCAATGCACACAGCATGGGCAATAAACAGGAGGAGCTGGAAGCTATCGTGCAGCAGGATAGTCGCCATCACGGAAACATGTTGGGATGACTCTCATGACTGGAGTGCTGCAATGGATGGCTACAAGCTCTTCAGAAGGGATAGGCAAGGAAGAAGAGGTGGTGGGGTGGCTCTCTATGTTAGGGAGTGTTTCGACTCTACAGAGCTCCATGATTGTGATGATAAGGTTGAGTGCTTATGGGTAAGGATGAGGGGGAAGGCCAACAAGGCAGATATTGTGCTGGGAGTCTGTTATAGACCACCCGACCAGGATGAAGAGACAGATGAAACATTCTACAAGCAGCTGGCAGTACTCTCACAATCGTGTGCCCTTGTTCTCATGGGGGACTTCAACTTTCTGCACGTCTGCTGGAAATACAACACAGCAGAGAGGAAACAGTCTAGGAGGTTCCTGGAGTGTGTCGAAGGACTTCCTGACACAGCTGGTAGGTGAGCCAACCAGGGGAGGAGCCTCGCTAGACCTACTGTTTACAAACAGAGAAGGATTGGTGGGATATGTGGTGGTCGGAGGCCGTCTCGGGCTTAGGGACCATGAAATGATAGAATTCTCGATTCCAAATTCTTGCTACCAAAACCGTGCCACACAAAGCCAATACACTTGGTGAAGTAAGGAAGGGGGTCAGCAAAACCACTACTATGGACTGCCAGAGGGAAACTTTGGCCTGTTCAGGACGCTGGCTGAGAGAGTCCCTTGGGAGACAGTCCTGAAGGGCAAAGGGGTCCAGGAAGGCTAGACATTCTTCAGGAAGGAAATCTTAATGGCTCAGGACCAGGCTATTCCCATGCACCGCAAGACGAACTGCCGGGGAAGACAACCAGCCTGGCTGAACAGGGAGCTTTTGCTGGGACTCAGGAAAAAAAGAAGAGTTTACCATCTTTGGAAGAAAGGGCAGGCAACTCAGGAAGAGTACAGGGATCTTGTTAGGTCATGCAGAGAGGAAATTAGAAAGGCAAAAGCTCAGCTAGGACTCAATCTGGCCACTGTCGTAAGAGAAAACAAAAAATGGTTTTACAAATACGTTAACAACAAAAAGAGAGCCAAGGAGAATATCCATCCTTTATTGGATGCAGAGGGGAACATTGCCACCAAAGATGAGGAAAAGGCTGAAGTACTTAATGCCTTCTTTGCCTCAGTCTTTAATAGTGAGACCAGTTATCCTCAGGGTACTCTGCCCCCTGAGCTGGAAGGCAGGGACGGAGAGCAGAATATACCCCCATAATCCAGGAGGAAGCAGTTAATGACCTGCTACACCACCTGGACACTCACAAGTCTATGGGACCAGAGGGGATATATCCGAGAGTACTGAGGGAACTGGTGGAGGAGCTTGCCAAGCCACTCTCCATCATTTGTCAGCAGTCCTGGTCAACAGGGGAGGTCCCAGATGACTGGAGGCTTGCCAATGTGACACCCATCTACAAGAAGGGTCGGAAGGAGGATCCGGGGAACTACAGGCCTGTCAGCCTGACCTCAGTACCGGGGAAGATTATGGAGTGGTTCATCTAGACTGTGCTCACATGGCATGTGCAGGACAAGCAGGGGATCAGGCCCAGCCAGCATGGGTTTATGAAAGGCAGGTCCTGCTTGACCAACCTGATCTCCTTCTATGACCAGGGGACCCACCTAGTGGATGAGGGGAAGGCTGTGCATGTTGTCTACGTGGACTTCAGTAAGGCCTTTGACACTGTCTCTCACAGCATACTCCTTGAGAAGCTGGCAGCTCATGGCTTAGACAAGTGTACTCTTCGCTGGGTAAAAAACTGGCTGGATGGCCGAGCCCAGAGGGTTGTGGTGAATGGAGTTAAATCCAGTTGGCGGCCAGTAACTAGTGGTGTTTCCCAGGGCTCAGTTTTGGGTCCAGTTCTCTTTAATATCTTTATCAATGATCTGGACGAGGGGATCGAGTGCACCCTCAGTAAGTTTGCAGATGACACCAAGTTGGGAGGGAGGGTTGATCTGCTCGAGGGTAGGAAGGCTCTACAGAGGGATCTGGACAGGCTGCATCGATGGGCCGAGGCCACTTGTATGAGGTTCAACAAGGCCAAGTGCTGGGTCCTGCACTTGGGTCACAACAACCCCATGCAGCGCTACAGGCTTGGGGAAGAGTGGCTAGAAAGCTGCCTGGCAGAAAAAGACCTGGGGCTGCTGGTTGACAGCCAGCTGAATATGAGCCAGCAGTGTGCCCAGGTGGCCAAGAAGGCCAATGGCATGCTGGCCTGTATCAGAAATAGCATGGCCAGCAGGACTAGGGAAGTGATTGTTCCCCTGTACTCGGCACTGGTGAGGCCACACCTTGAGTACTGTGTTCAGTTTTGGGCCCCTCACTACAGGAAAGACATTGAGGTGCTGGAGCGTGTCCAGAGAAGGGCAATGAAGCTGATGAAGGGCCTGGAGCAGAAGTCTTATGAGGAGTGGCTGAGGGAGCTGGGGTTGTTTAGTGTGGAGAAAAGGAGGCTGAGGGGAGACCTTATCGCTCTCTACAACTACCTGAAAGGAGGTTGTAGTGAGGTGGGTGCTGGTCTCTTCTATCAAGTAACTAGTGATAGGACGAGAGGAAATGGCCTCAAGTTGCACCAGGGGAGGTTTAGCTTGGATATTAGGAAATATTTCTTTACCGAAAGGGTTGTCAGGCATTGGAACAGGCTGCCCAGGGAAGTGGTGGTGTCACCATCCCTGGAGGTTTTTAAAAAACGCATAGACGTGGCACTTCAGGACATGGTTTAGTGGGCATGGTGGTGTTGGGTTGACAGTTGGACTCAATGATCTTAAAGGTCTTTTCCAACCTAAACGATTCTATGATTCTGTGATAGAAGATACACATTTGTGAGGACACGCTGGGCAGGGGTGGGCTCATATTTACCCACCTAGTGTTGATAGTTGCCTGATTATGCACACAAACCATTTAATATTTTTTTTCCTTAACGTCAAACTTCATATATTTTTTGGATTGTCTGCTTTTCCCCACTTGCTAAGATTTTTTAACTAGTAATTTTTATACTAATTGCTTTGGGGGTATATTGCTGTCTGATTTTAGCTAATGGATATACATGTAAGATTTATGTGGGCCTCTCCTATTTTTGATCATATTTTCCTTGAGAAGAAGTGGAAAAAAAATTTTAAAAAATTGCATAGCTCTTTCAGATTACCAAAATATTTCTTGTGAGTTGAACCTAAATTTAAAGAAAACATTCATAAACTTGCAACTTTGTGTGGTATGTTGTGTCAAAAATAGTTTAACACAGTATGGGAAAAAAAACCCTCTGTTTTAAGAATTTCAATTTTCTTCACCAGGATCTCATAATACCAGTCATAAAAGTATTTCATGCAAAGTAAGCCTTAAGACTAGTTGCAATAATTAAGATCAACTGTGTGAGTTGAAATGAAAAGAAATGCAGTTTTATAAAGAAAGTTAAAAAAACCCAGACAACAAACAAGAAAAAAACTATTCACTTGAATACATTTTGACATGATGTATTTTGGCTAAGTACTAAATAAATAGTAAAGTCCATTGGACACAAATAACTATTTTCCTAATTCTGAAAATAGAGTTCTTCAAAATAATTCATAGCACATTTTAATACCATATAAATAAAACCAACTGTACATAATACATATGCTTATTGGTTTTGATTATAATATTCTTTTACATTCTTATGTCACAAGTATGGTATATTTTAAACTAATAGCAGTTATTAAATAAAAATCAGACAATCGTGTAGATTTTTAGGGTACAATAAATGTTATTTTATTCAGAATTAAAAGGGGTTTTTAAAAAAATAAAATAATTTATTTCTGATTTTAGCTTACAACAATGGAAAGTAGATATTCTATGTGATAATTTACTTTGGAGGATCCCTGTTCTACTGTGGTGGCCATTTGTCAATGGCCTTATCCCTAGCAAGGGATCCCAGCTGCCAGGCTTCCTTACCCCGTAATTCCTGACTACTGGCCCCAATATCCCAGCATTGGAGTAACCAGCTGAGAATTAGCTCACCTGGTTGAGAGCTAAAAACTTTTCACATATCTCACAGCTCACTTCGGGATAGGGATCGGGTGGTTTCTGTCTCATTTATTATTTCAGGCTCTTCCTCCTGTTCTTGTGACTGCTCTGCTGCAGAACAGGCTGCCTCTTCTGATTCTTTCTCCTGCTCCCTCTTAGGAGAAGCTTCTTCATCCCTTGCTAAATGAGCTGACTTCCGCTTCCATTGTTTCTTTTTAATTATAGGGGCAACTAATATAGTATCTGGTTTAGCCACAGTGTCTGTTGGTTTGTTTTCCCTCTCTTCTCCCTGAGGGTGCTGCATAATATCGAGCAGTGTTTGGTAGGTGCTGGCCAGGGCCCAGCACAGTGCGGTAAGTTGTGCCTCTGTAATAGCCATGGCATTTTTTTTCCAAACATTCTATCACTTCATCAGGGTTCTGTAGTTGTTCAGGAGTGAAGTTCCAGACTATTGGAGGTGAGAAGTTTTCTAGATACCTGCCCATATTCTCCCACATGCCCTGCCACCCATGACCATACGGTCATGGAGCCTGGGTCATATTCCTAAATTGCTTGTTAACCTTAGACAAAACCAAAGCAATATTCCTAAGAAATATCAATAGAAGTATTTTAACTACCCAAGGATGTTTGAGATACTGAGAAGTTATTGTAACGAGGGAGAAAGCATCACGGAAAAAGGTGGTGAAGGTGCCATTCTGTATTTCCTCCACAAAATACCTCTCAGAAGAAGTATAATTGTTAATTGTCTCCATGAGATGGTACCCGAAGTACAGCAATGGCTTTGATACAGAGCCCAAATACCAGATTAAGCTCAAGGTCAGTGTTTTAATAACAAATCTCCCAGGCAAAACATCACTAATCACTACAGAGCACAGCAAACTGCAAAAGCCAGCACCAATCTTTAACAGGTACAGCAAAAAAAAAGAGCATGGCACAGATCAGATTAACTAACTCCCCCTTTCCCTCAGCTTTTATTGCTGAGCATTGTTGCGGACACGTATTTAGCTAACAGTCGCAAGAGCGTTCCAGACGCCTTATAGAAGGCCTTGAACAGAATAAACAAGAAGACAAAAAAAGAAAGATGCCAATTAGAAGAACACAGGTGTGCATTCCACGATAAAGGGAACTTGGCACGAAGAACCTCAATTCGGCAGTTTATCTTGACCAATTAGACGGAGACAAGTTTCGCATGGTTTAGTTAGTATAACCAATTGTGTCCTATGTTTATGCATGTGTACAGAGTTAGTATAACCAATTATATTTTAGCTTATGGCGCGTGGACAGCTGATGTTTAGCTTGACAAGGTATATAAGCACGCTATTTGGGCAATAAAGGGAGAACAACTTTAACCGTATCGGTGTCCAGTTGTTACTCGGCTCACGTCTCCAGATAGTTCCCTGCAACAAATGGCACCCGAACAGGGACATGACAGCTTGCTGAAACCTCCAAAGCATCGCAGAAAAGTGATACCAGGAGGCTGGACCTGACAGCTTGCTGAAACCTCCAAAGCATCGCAGACAAGTGATACCGGGAGGCTGGGGACGTGAGAAGCAGAGGTGGGCACGAGCCAAAAGTAAAGCGTCAGAGCCTGGAGTTCGCGCAGCTGAGCGACCCTCTGCAAAGGTAAGAACCGTCATGGAAGACGAGGCGGCGGTTCGGCTCCTCGCAAGTATCCTCTCTATGAGAGGGCTCGAGGCAGATATTAAAGGGATTCAAGCCCTTGTTAAGTGGGCCTGGGAGAAGGGACGGTGCCAGTCAGCTCCGCTTTTCTTCAGCCCGCAAGAATGGCGAGAGGTCGGGGGAGGAGATGGGGTCTACGCTTTGCAAAGAAGAAGAAGCAGTAGTTAAGCTCCTCCAACATATACTCTCAAAGAGAAGCATAAAATATGATGAAGCTTGTTTAAAGCGGCTTTTACAATGGAGCAAGGACAGAAACCTTTTAATTAGTGTGGGTACAGCTTTTGAGCTTAGTACCTGGGAAGCTATCGGAACCTCCCTATGGGATGAAATTAGTGATGGGTCTAAAGAAGTTAAAGGTCTTGCAACTTTATGGAAAGTAATTAAGACAACTCTGCAAGAAATGAAAGCAGATCGTAAAGCAGCTGCGTCTGCTTTTGCTGCTTGCTCTCCCACCGCAAGCGAAGGGGAAACGCAGGGAGAAAAACATAATGCAGCGAGAGAGACTTTTGGCTTCCCTGGAGCTTGTCCGCCTGCTCCTGTGCCCTTGACTTCTGCTCCACTCCCTGGGACTGCCGATATTAATCAGCCATCTGACAGTTCCCAAGCCTCCCTAACCGTACGCTTAAAGGACACCCTACAGAATCAGGAAACGAGTAAAAATCTGCCTACGAGAAAACAGCCCCCAGATATTGCCACTCAACATGAACAAATTATACCTAGCATATACCCTCCGTTGCCTCCGTCTACGCCTGGGTCACCTAAAGAGCATGAAGAGGGGCCGGAGCTCACTTTGCAGCAGTTGCAGTCAGTAATAGAAAAGCTGGCACAGCTGGAGGCTGCTGTGAAGCGAGAAAAACTGCCAGCCGTATCCTTTGATGCACCCTCCCCCCCCGCCCCCGCCCTCTTCCTCCTCCCCCTCCTTCAAACCCTTTTTTACCTCTGTCCCCTCCTTGTCCTACACCTATACCTCTGCCTTCTCCACCTCCCAGGGAACCGATCCCCACCTTTCCAGAAACAACGGACCCCCAGAATAAATGGCGGGGAATTATTCGTGATGCCTTAATTGAGGGAGAAATCATAGCAGCTCCCACAGCGTTTCCGGTTATTGCTGGGGCTGGGGGTGGACCTAATCAATGGGTTCCATTTGATTGGAAAATCATAAAAGAAGCAAAGGTTGCAATTGCTCAGTATGGTTTAAAATCTCCTTTTACGCAGGCAGTTTTGTCCCATATATTTTCTGGGTCAACCTTAACTCCACATGACTTGCGAATGCTTGCTAAAACCTTGTTGTCACCGTCACAACAGTTATATTTTTTTCATAGGTGGCAGGAACTCTGCGATGATGCAGAGGCAGGAAATAGGGGACGTCAACAAAATGATCCCTTATTTCAATGTACTGCTCAAATGCTGATGGGTTCTGGACTATTTTCAAACGCCGCTTGGCAAGCTCAATTTGATACTCAAGTTTTAATGCAATCACAGGAATTGGCATTTAAAGCTCTCCAAAGCATACCCGAGCAAGGAAAGGTTTCTCCTTCCTATGTTAATATTTGGCAGGGAGAATCTGAACCATTTGCTCAGTTTATAGACAGACTGCATACTGCATTGGAATCTCACGCAGATCTTGATGGTAACATGAAGGTTAAGTTGCTTGATCAGTTGGCGTTTGAAAATGCAAATACGAAAACAAAGCGAGTATTGTGCACGTTACCTCGAGGTGTTACTGTTAGTGAGATGTTAGAAGCTTGCGACCGTATGGGTGAACAAGGGAAAGCTGCTCTTTTTGCTTCTGCATTTGCTGCAGCAGTGCGACCTCTGCTACAAACAAAATGCGGGGAAAGGTCAGGAGGAAAGAAATGTTTTAATTGTGGAAAGCCAGGGCATTTTAAGGCGCAATGTAAAGTTTATGGTAAGGTCTCTGGTGAAACACAATGTGATCAATGTGGGAAAAGAGGCCACATGACTAAAGAATGTAAATCAAAGTACCATGTCAGCGGCAGGGTTTTGGGAAACTCCCAACTGAGCGCGAGATCCCCGCGCGCTACGACACAAATACAGGGTGTCTGGACAGCGTCCCCTCCGCCACAGCAGGAAGTGCCGGAGTGGACGTGGCAACAGCAGTAGAAGTAACTTTGTTGGACACAAAGGTGCATTGCATTCCATCAAACATGAAAGGACCTCTTGGTCATGGATTATGTGCGATATTGTTGGGGCGATCGTCAACATCTCGACAGGGGATTTTTGTCTTACCAGGAGTAATTGATGCTGATTACACTGGTGTGATCATGATCACGGTCCAAACAATAACGCCACCCGTGAATGTTGCGAAAGGTGCACGCATAGCGCAGTTAGTTCCGTTTGAATCCCGAGTACCAAAATCTGGCAAACTTTTGCGAGGAGATGCAGGATTTGGATCCTCTGGTTCACCTGCAGTGCTATTGGCCTTAAATATTCAAAAGTCTAAACCAGAGGAGACAGTGAGAATTATGGGACCAAAAACCAAAACCATTGTTTTAAAAATGATCATTGATACGGGAGCAGATGTTACCGTAATTCCCAGAAGTAAATGGCCTAATGAATGGCAGCTAATACACACCACTGAAGAGATTTATGGAATTGGTGGGGTGCAATCCACTAGTGTGAGCAAAGAGCATTTAAATTTCTGTTTTTCTGACGGCTCTGAGGTGAAAACACGACCATACGTTTTGAACGTTCCCATCGCATTGATTGGGCGAGACATCTTGAGTCAACTGGGTGCGAGGCTGACAACTCAGGGTTTTTAATCGCGGCCATTGAAGGACTGCCAGTCCTAAAACTGAGATGGAAAACTGAAACACTGGTATGGGTTGATCAATGGCCGCTCAATGCAGAAAAGCTGTCCAAGATTCAAGAGTTAGTACAAGAGCAGCTAGAGGCAGGACATATAGTTCCCTCTACTAGCCCATGGAATAGCCCAATTTTTACCATCCCAAAGAAAAATGGGAAATGGCATTTGTTGCACGATCTGCATGCAATCAATGCAGTAATGCATGATATGGGAGCCTTACAACCTGGATTGCCCTCCCCGGTAATGATTCCAGTACATTGGAACATTTTGATTATTGATCTGAAAGATTGTTTTTTTACTATACCGTTACATCCTGAAGATCAAGAGAAGTTTGCTTTTACAGTACCATCAATAAATAAGGCAGAGCCTGCACGACGGTATCAATGGACAGTTTTACCACAGGGAATGAAAAACTCTTCTACCATGTGTCAACATTTTGTTGCTTGGGCTTCGAAACCAATCAGAGAAAGATTTGCTCAATTTCTGATCTATCACTATATGGATGATATATTGATTGCAGGGAAAAATATGAATTCTGATCAAGTCCTCAAGGAAATAATACCATGTTTGGAGAAAAAGGGACTTAAAGTAGCCCCCGAGAAAATACAAGAAAGTTCTCCCTGGAACTACCTTGGTTGGGTTATCACTGCCACTCAGGTTAGGCCACAGAAAATAATGTTAAAAACGGACATCGCTACATTAAATGATGCTCAGAAACTAGTAGGTGACATTCAATGGATAAGAAATTTGTGTGGGGTTTCAAATGAGGACTTAGCACCATTATTGCCGCTTTTATCTACTAGCACTAACACAAATGACAAGCGACAGTTGTCCATAGAGCAGACAGAAGCCTTACAATGTATCATGGATAAAATTGTGAATTCTAAGGTGGCACGATATGACCCTGACCTATTGATACAGCTGATAGTTATAAATGGCGAGAAGAGTAGCGATCATCCATTTGCATTATTAGCACAATGGGATCCAGCACTGAAAGATCCTTTGCGAATTTTAGAATGGATATTTCTAGCTTTTAGACCAAAGAAGTTGATAATAAGTCGACTTGAGTTGTTGTCTCAACTAATCATGAAAGGAAGATCTAGACTAACAGAAATAGCAGGACATGAACCTTGCCTTATCATAATCCCATTCGTTAGTACAAGCCTATTTAGAATGGGTAATGAGACACTCCCAGGATATGCAGATTGCTTTAGCAGGATACCATGGCAAAATTGTGAATACCTACCCCGCACATAAATTGTTTTCCTTTCTGCATGGAAACAGTTTTGAGTCTTTTCCAATTAGACCTGAAACACCAGTACAAGGACTTACAGTATTCACAGATGCCAGCAAGAATAACAGAAAGGCCGCAGTTACATGGAAAAAGGATGGTGAATGGCAAGACCACATCATACAGGGTCAAGAAAAGGACTCCTTACAGACATTAGAACTCAAAGCTGTAGTTTGGGTCTTTTCACAATGGACAGAAGTACCATTAAACATAGTGTCTGATTCTCTTTATGTTGTGGGAGTAGTTCAAAGGTTGGAACATGCAGTTCTAAAAGAATTAAAAAATGTTGTCCTGTCGGGTCTTTTCCGTGAACTTTTGTCGTTGTTGAATCAACGCAATGTAGCGTATTTTATTACACACATTCGCAGTCATTCTGGACTACAAGGAGGCCTAGCGCAAGGAAACAAACGAGCCGACATGCTAGCAGCCCCAATGTGGACAGGACCACCGGTGAATAGTTTTCAACAAACCCGACTATCACATGCCTTTTTCCACCAAAGTGCAAAGGTGCTTTCTCACCAATTTGCTATTTCATTAGCAGATGCACAAGGCATAGTACAATCTTGTCCTGATTGCCAACATGTGGACACATATTTAGCTAACGGTCGCAAGAGCATTCCAGATGCCTTTAGAAGACCTTGAACAGAATAAACAAGAAGACAAAAAAAGAAAGATGCCAATTAGAAGAACACAGGTGCACATTCCACGATAAAGGGAAGTTGGCACAAAGAACCGCAATTCGGCAGTTTATCTTGACCAATTACACTGAGACAAGTTTCACGTGTTTTACTTAATATAACCAATTGTGTCCTATGTTTATGCGCGTGTACAGTGTTAGTATAACCAATTATATGTTATGTTTATGCGCGTGTACAGCGTTGATATAACCAATCATATTTTATGTTTGTGCGCGTGTACAGTGACTTTGCAGAATATGTGACTATAAGTATGTGTGTGTTTTAGCAATAAAGGGTCGTCTGCTGTCTGCTCTCAAGATTACAGGCGTCCGTCTACTTCAATCTCCTCACCAACAGATTGGTTTTGGCATTGGCTTAGGAGTAAATCCTCGAGGCTTGCGGCCTCTTCAGTTATGGCAAATGGATGTCACTCATATTCCTGAGTTTGGCAGGCTAAAGTATTTACACGTATCCATAGATACTTTTTCTTCGGTTATTTGGGCAACGCCATTGACAGGTGAATCAGCAAAACATGTGAGAAAACACCTAAGAGGATGTTTTGCGATTATGGGTGTTCCTCAAGCCATAAAAACAGATAACGGACCCGCATACACTTCTCATACCTTGGCAGAGTTTTGTCAGCAGTGGGGGGTTCGACACCACACAGGCATTTCACACTCTCCAACAGGTCAAGCTATTATCGAAAGGGCACATCAGGTAATTAAAGGACTGTTAGCTAAACAAAAAACGGGGGAAATAGGTCTCTCCCCACAAGAAAGAATTTGGAAAGTTTTATATGTACTCAATTTTTTGCGGTTGGCAGGCAACGCCGATAACCCTCCCATGGTAATTCATAGCAGTGCCTTGAGCAATGATTTATCCACAGTAAAAACAACAGGAATTAAAGTAATGTATAAGGATTTGGACACAGGACAGTGGATGGGCCCAGCAGAAGTACAAGTAACCGGTAGAGGATATATGTGTGTCATTACAGATTCTGGACCAAAGTGGGTACCGGCTCGCTGGGTAAAACCGTGGAAAGCTTCTGCCACTGTGAATGGGAGGAACACCACAACAGATGACCCAGGGGATAAGGGAGACAACGAGAGCTATTGTGTATTTTATTAGGTATAATGTTGCTTTTACTGTGTTTAATTAATTGTGTTCATAGATCTTGTAGGTCACCTTGGCCAACATAACAGGTCAAGATTCTCTGTGCATTGCAACCACATCACAAAGCCCATGAACCCATAGACAAGATGGCTATGACTTGTGCAGCGCGCCTGGCCAGCGAGCGCATGCGTCATAGGCTCCCCATGTTGCAACCGAGGCGGATTTTGGCACCCGCTGGCCACGTGTGCTGAAATCCGTTCCTCTGCAAATGTATAAATACTGGGATTTTCCGAAGAGCATCGGGCTGGTGTACGGCAAGGCCGTCGTTGCCTCCATGGGGACGCCCACGTAAAGCTGACACCTACCGATTGCTGGGCTGAGTTCGCGGAGCAAGACGGCACAAGAATGTATGGATGGTCCATCTTCCTCACAGTCCTCGGATGGATGTAGTCATGGATACCGCCGCAAGCCAAAGAAAACATCTGGATGACCCTGGCTGACGTGACCGGACAAGATTGCTTATGCCTCCATACAGCAACACCAAGCAATCCCTTTTTCACAGGTTTAATAGGGGGTTCTGCTGGCATCAACGAAGTTTAAGAACTTATTGATGGAGACCCCTGTACAGCAGGTCATGGACTCAATGGATGGGAATGCCTGGTTTCCACGGATCGGGCATTCACCCTCATTGCCACCCCAGGAATCACAAATTCTGGAGTCCCTGAATACAGATTGGTGTAGTATTATCTGATTTACTATTAGATGTAGATAGTATTAGACACACAACCTTACAAAATAGAGCTGCTCTTAAATCATTAATTAAGATAGTTTTGATTTATCTCATAGTAGGGTTTTTTTTGTATTTTAATTTGTGTGCCTTGTATGTTACAATGTGTTTAAAAATTAATGAATAGATCAAGTAAGGCTGTGTTAATTGATGAAAAACAAAAAAGGGGGAATTGTTGCGGACACATATTTAGCTAACAGTCGCAAGAGCGTTCCAGACGCCTTTAGAAGGCCTTGAACAGAATAAACAAGAAGACAAAAAAAGAAAGATGCCAATTAGAAGAACACAGGTGCGCATTCCACGATAAAGGGAACTTGGCACGAAGAACCTCAATTCGGCAGTTTATCTTGACCAATTAGACGGAGACAAGTTTCGCATGGTTTAGTTAGTATAACCAATTGTGTCCTATGTTTATGCGCGTGTACAGAGTTAGTATAACCAATTATATTTTAGCTTATGGCACGTGGACAGCTGATGTTTAGCTTGACAAGGTATATAAGCACGCTATTTGGACAATAAAGGGAGAACAACTTTAACTGTATCGGTGTCCGGTTGTTACTTGGCTCACGTCTCCAGATGGTTCCCTGCAACAGAGCATGATGTTATATGGTATAGAATATCCCTTTGATCAGTTGGGGTCAGCTGTCCCAGCAATGTCCCCTCCAAACCTCTTGTCCACCCCCAGCCTATTGGCCTTTGGGGGGGGGGGGTGTTGGAGAGAAAGCCTTGATGCTGTGTAAGCACTGTTCAGCAATAACTAAAACATTGGTGTATTATCAACATATTTTATTGCCACAAATGCAAAGTACAGCACAATACAGCTGTGTTCAGCTCTGGGGCCCCCAGCACAAGAAAGACATGGACCTGCTCCAGCAGTCCAGAGGAGGGCCACGAAGATGATCAGGGGGCTGGAGCACCTCCTCTATGAGGATAGGCTGAGAGAGTTGGGGTTGTTCAGCCTGGAGAAGAGAAGGCTCTAGGGAGACCTTATTGTGGCTTTCCAGTACTTAAAGGGGGCCTACAATAAAGATGGGGAGGGACTCTTTATCAGGGAGTGTAGTGATAGGATGAGGGGAAACGGTATTAAACTGAAAGAGGGTAGATTTAGATTAGATATTAGGAAGAAATTCTTTACTGTGAGGGTGGAAAGACACTGGAACAGGTTGCCCAGAGAAGTTGTGGATGCCTCATCATTGTGTTCAAGTGTTCAAGGCCAGGTTGGATGGGGCTTTGAGCAACCTGGTCTAGTGGAAGGTGTCCCTGCCCATGGCAGGGGGGTTGGAACTAGATGATCTTTAAGGTCCCTTCCAACCCAAATCATTCTATGATTCTATGAATATAGGATGCTATGAAGAAAGTTAATGCCATCTGTGACGATCTGACAAATTCAATGTCTCAAACATCCGTTAAAGGGCTTTGCTGGAGAAAATGGCCTCTGTAAAAATGCTGGAGTTTTGTGAACAGGACAATGTGGCCAGAGGAGAGGGCCCCACGGAGGGTGGGAACGCACTTCTCCAAAGCTGCAATTCCTTATCTTAAGTGACCAGGAGAAGGAACACAATTTATGCCTTCCTGGAGGAAGAAGGCTCCACAGAAGTTGGGACTGTGCTTCTATCTTAAGCGGTCATGCCAGCAGGAAAAGAGAGGCAACTCCACAGTGAACCCCCCCCCAAAGCTCACTGACCGATTCCAGTGAACCCCAGGTGTGGGAACTGCGCATGTTGAGATAATCAACTAACACACTATAAAAGAAGAGAGAATGAGTCCTCAGTGTGTGCCCTCCGGAACTGGATCTCTACGCTGGCTGGACCAACGCTGGACCCAGGACTGGTGAAACCCTTCTCTTCTCTCTTTCTTTCTTTCTTTCTTTCTTTCTTTCTTTCTTTCTTTCTTTCTCTCATTCTCTCATTCTCTCTCTCCCTCTTTTCCTCCTCTCTTTTCCACAGTCCCTACACCTCATCCTTTTAACCATAAACCGTTGACCAAGTCTGAGACTAGGAGTGGATCTAGCCGCCCCTGAGCTCTTCTTTGAGAAGCAGTCCAGAAAGCAAGGGGGTCTGCTCTGAACCTCGTGACTCAACGGGAGGGCTCTCCTTCTGACACAGTTTCATGTTCCTTTTTCCATTTCATTTTTCTATACTTCCCTCCTCTTCTCAAACAGCGGCTTAATGACATGTTCCAAGGTTCATATTGATAAGTTCACATGTACTTGGACAAAGTTAGCTAGGTTGAATAAATGTTGATTGTTGTTTGAACTCCCCTGGTGTCGTTTCACCTTAATTCTGACAAAGGAAATCCACGAACCCGAGTCGCTCCAACTTTGGGACGCGACATCTTAATTGGCATCACAGACAGGATTTCCCTTGTTGGAAGGGAGATTCTAATGGGATACCGGTCCTCCACCGGGAGAACGGGCGGGGAGGATCTGGGAAGGATCTCAACAATAAGTCAGGAGGGATCCGAGCAGTGGCAGGCATGGTGACCCGGGAAATATCTGTGTCTGACTGTTCCCCTGTTTTAGAGAAGCTAATTGCATATAAAGCCCACCCTTCCCCACAAGGAGTAGCCTGGGCACAAGACCATTGGCATGACCCAAAAGCCATTTTAGGAAGAATTGAGAAGCTAGCAAAAGAAGGCAGGTTTCGCCCAGGAAGAGGGAAGGCTATAGTGTGTGCAGTGTTAGGGGCTGCACTTGTAGCAGCTCAGGAAGAGAGACAGGAAACAATGAGAGCTGAGCAGGCAGATAAGGAGAAGATTCAGTCCCTGCAGGATTTAAAGTCCTGCAAGAGCAGTTAACTGCTGAGCGTAATACAACGCAGCAGCTTCATGCTGCTTTGTCTGATGCATTAGATCAGGAAAGAATTTTGCGAACCGAGGCGGACGAACGATCCGACCCGGACTTAGACCTGGAAGGTCTAGAGGTAGTTCAGGTGAAACAGCAAAAATCTTTATACCCAAGTCAAGAGTTAGAATGTACCAGAAAAGTTTTTTACCCTGAGGATGAAGGGATAGCAATGAGGCCATTAATTAAAACAGAAACCATAGACAATGGCCAAAATGGCGGAGCACCACACGTGACCATTAAGACGATACCATATTCCACCAATGAATTATCTAAAATTCAGGAAAAGTATATCCGACTAGCAAAGGAGACCGAAACAGAATATGTGGAGAGTGTCACTAACTGGTGGCGACCGGATTTTATTGTCAGAAGATGAAGCCCAAGGATATTGGGGGCCTGGAGTGTTCCTAACTACCGATGATCCTAGGGAACCATGGTCTCTGACGCAGTGGGCAGCTTACTGGGCAGGGGGAATAGACCAAATGGAACGAGGAGAACCAACACGGATAGACACCCCTTCTATAAATCAGTTAACCGAGAGCTTACAGAAAACTGCTTGTCTCCAATTAATGCATGATAGGCGATTAGTGCCATAACAGCCCTCTCCGATGTTGTTAAATGCCAATCCCAATAGAATGACTCCTCTAATCCGAGGTTTACCAGATTCTTTGAAATTATATACTGTCCAGCTGCAGGATAGATTATGCGATGCGATAGCACCTAGAGGAGGCAGGCGGAATGCAGGAGGGGCCCTGACCTGGGGAGAAGTGGCACGGGAATTGATTAACTACGGCCAGAGAATGGGTCTCACAAGGGAAGAAAGCAGGGCTAAGCCTGCTATCCGCCGAATAGAAGGACCTGGCCGACCTCCCCCATCTAAGACTGTAAACACCAAAAAGCCGTATGGGGGTCAGCGGAACTTGTTGTGGGCAGAAGGGATAGAAAATGGAATTCCCCGGGATGTGATGGATGGCTTGCCCACCTCTGTCCTAGAAAAGGTGGTCCTAGGGTGGAAAGACAAGAACAAGGAGCCTCCCCATACTGAGTTAGACATTTGAGGCTATAAGGGGGTGAATCTGCAGTTGCTGGCAACTCCCACTCCCCAAACACCTACTGCCCCAGAGGAAGGTATGACTGTCCGCAGGACGGGAAACTAGACACGCTGTCCCCTGTAAGTGAGCCGGGGGACGGTCAGTGGTTTTATTTAAGGAGGCTCACTGAAAATAAGACAGGAGACCTGTTGATTACTTTTCCCCTTGGTCCCTTTAAGACCCCAGTAAATTTTTTAGTTGATACGGGTGCTCAAATGTCAGCACTCCGGGCGGATGTTGCTAACCGCAATGGAATAATTGCAGATAAGAAGCAGATATGGGTCACAGATGTTTTCGGAAGCTCCCAACCGCAGACGACAGCTAAAGTTAAATGCTGGCTGCCAGGGGATTCGTCCCCTGTTGAGGTTACTATGATACTAGGTCCTCTACCCACCAATATTCTAGGACTCGACCTCTTAAAGGGCCGGTCGTGGGTAGACTCTAAGGGGAGAGAATGGAAATTCATGTCTCCAGCAATCTCTGTGAGGCTTTTGCAGTCGGCACCGACTCTCCCACCTTCACAAATAGTTAATGTCAAACCTTACGCTTTGCCTTTGGGAGCAAGGGAAGGGATCACTTCAGTAATAACTGTGTTACGGGAACAGGGGATAGTTATTCCTATGCACTCACCCTATAATTCCCCAGTATGGCCGGTCCGCAAGGCAAATGGGAAGTGGCGATTGACAGTTGACTATCGACGCCTGAACGCCAATACTGGCCCATTAACAGCTGCAGTCCCCAATATAGCAGAATTAATTGCAACCATACAAGAACAGGGCCATCAGATTTTAGCAACCATTGATGTGAAAGACATGTTCTTTATGGTTCCCTTGCAAGAAGCAGATAGGGACCCGCTTTGCCTTTACCTGGGAAGGTGTACAATATACATTTACACGGCTTCCCCAAGGCTATTGTCACTCGCCAACCATTGCTCACTATGCATTGGCCCAGGAACTAAATCAGATCACTCCTAAAGATGGAGTAAGAGTATATCAATATATTGATGATGTGCTAATTGGAGGACCAGACGCCACTGCAGTGGGGCAAACCCAGAGAGAAATCATTAGCCGCTTAGAGAATTTAGGGCTCCAAATTCCTGCTGAAAAGGTGCAACTCCCATCACCTGAAGTAAAATTTTTAGGTATCTGGTGGAAAGGAGGGACTGTGTGTATACCTCCCGAAACCTTGTCCACCCTCGAACAAGTGAAAATGCCTGAAAATAAGAAAGGATTGCAGCACGCCCTAGGCTTGCTAGTGTTCTGGAGAAAACACGTCCCCGACTTTTCTATCATAGCTCGCCCTTTATATGATTTAACCCATAAAAGAACTGCTTGGGACTGGACACCTGTCCATGAAGAGGCTCTGAAATTATTAATTTTTGAAGCAGGGATTTACCAGGCCTTAGGGCCAATACATCCAACAGACCCACTCCACATAGAATGGGGTTTTGCAATTCATGGGTTATCTATACATATGTGGCAGCGTGGACCTGAAGGTCCTACTCGTCCTATAGGGTTTTGCTTGCGTAGCTTTAAGGATGCTGAAAAACGGTATTCAGTTTGGGAGAAAGGACTCTTTGTGGTTAACCTAGCCTTACAGGAAGCCGAGAGAATGATACGTCAGCAGCCCATCATCTTGCGAGGACCTTTTAAGATCCTGAAACCTATATTGGCTGGAACTCCTTCCCCTGTAGGAGTAGCTCAACGAGAAACAGTAAGGAAGTGGTATGCCCAGTTAGACCACTACTGTCACACTAGACAGATAGAGGAGGGAACACCCAAAATGCTCCAAATACAGGATCCCCCTTCTGATCACCCAGATACAGAACCCCCTCCATCGTACATCAAAGTGGCTCCTGATTTCAAACCCCATTTAAAAAACGTGTGGTTCGCTGATGCTTCCGCAAAAAGGGAAGGAAAGTATCAAGCAGTAGCATTACATATTGACTCAGGGGAGCGTATGATAACTGAGGCAGAGGGCAGCGCCCAAGTAGGGGAGTTAGTTGCTGTGTGGAGCGTAGTCGTTAAGGAAGCTGAGACAACAGAACCAGTATACATTTATACTGACGCCTATGCAGTGTTTAAAGGATGCACTGAATGGTTACCACTTTGGGAACAAAACCAGTGGAAAGTAAACCAAGTACCAGTGTGGTGACAAGACAAATGGGAAGAAATACTGAATATCGCCAAGCAGAGATCTTTCTTGGTAGGCTGGGTTGCTGCACACCAGGCAGGAGATAACCCGGCTCACCTCCTAAATAACCAAGTAGATTCCTTAACGCGTCTAGCCAGTCTTGCCATCGATAGTGAAGCAGAGAAATGGGAATGCCTTCTGGAGTGGCTGCACATGAAGCATGGCCATTCAGGCAATAAAGACCTGTACAAAGAGGCTATTAGTAGAGGATGGGCCGTTACACGAGAATTATGTAACACTGTTATTTCTGCATGCGGTCAATGTCGAGTTCGTTTGGAAAAATATAACCCTTTAAAAGAGCAACCCCTACATTTAAGGACAAACAAAGGTTTATGGCAAACGTGGCAAATTGACTATATTGGCCCCTTTCGGGTATCAGAGGGAAAACGATATGTGTTAGTAGGAGCAGAGGTAGTATCAGGACTAACACAAGCTGAAGCTGTATCCAGAGCAACAGGAGAAAATACAGTGAAAAGTCTTAAAGTATGGTTTAGCTGCTTACCCAAGCCTCAATCAATTCAATCTGATAATGGGAGCCATTTCACTGCTGGAGTAGTGCAAGAATGGGCTAAGGGTGAGGAAATCCAGTGGGTTTTTCACACCCCTTACTACCCTCAAGCTAATGGTATTGTGGAGAGAACGAACGGACTTCTAAAACGAGCTCTGAGGCCCCATGACCCAGGGTGGGCCTTGCGAGTACCAGAAGCAGTATACCGAATCAATAGCCGGTGGGGGGAAAATGGCTGCCCCCAACTCCTAGCGTTCTGTCCCACACCTCCTTCTATTGTTCCAGGGATGAAAGGTGGCAAAGACCCTGCACACTTGCTCCACTATGCTGGACAACCAGTATTAGTGGAACTGCCCACTGTGGGGCAAGTGCCCCTAACCCTAAAGACGCCCCTTAACCTCTATTCCTGGGTGGCCACATATGCCCATGGGAAAGAGCATCATATCAATACCCGATGGATTGTCCCATCCTTCTAAGTGGACCTTCATGTTCTGAATTAAAGTTGTTCCGATGTTAAATGGCTGATGGGAATATGTTTTTTCTGTATCCCACTAACTGGATTCTAACAAGCATATCAGTTAAGATGCACAATATAAGCCTAACCCTCTGTTATAGTACTAAAACTATAGCTGCTTGATTGCTTGCTTATTTTTTTGTTACTCTGACTAGTGATGCTGTGTTGACTTCTCAGAATTCCTGAGTTGGGGGGAGGACACAGAGAGCTTGGCAGCAGACCGTGTTGGAGTTCTTGCAGTGGCACCTACGCCACATAAGAGCGAGAGGTCGCTATAAACTTATTAGCCTTTTTACACACAATGAGCACATTCTGCTGATCTACAGATACTTTAATCAGAGCAATTCCAGTCAAGAGAGCTTGAAGTTTAAGGCTAGTTTGTATGCATCTATAATAAGTAACACATCCTGCACATGGCCTGTATGAGGTTGTTTTACAGAAGCTGCATGAGCGCCTTGGAGAGTGCACCTCAGCCTCTCGGATGGATCCCAACCACTAGCAGCACTGCTTGACATCTCCTCCAATCCTATCCCTCTAATGATTGTTTATTTTTGTATATATTTTGCAGGTTATCAGAAGCGCACAGCAGGACTTATGTTTTCACTTGATGAGTGGGCCATTACCTGTATTGTTTGTTTGATTTTGGTTGTGATATTCTTATGATATAACAGGGAAAGATGGTTTGGAACTCCTTCCTCCTTGCCTTTCTTACCTTTGGTGCATCTGGACAAGGAGAAGGGACCTCCAATTTAGCTTGGGAAGTGATACAAGGATTCATACATGTCTGGAATAGAACAGATCAGGGGATCTGTATTCAGATTCCTACTTCTGCTGAGCAGGGGATTAGATTCGGTTTGATACCCATGAAGCTCAATATTGGAAAACATAATATGAGCAATGGCATTATAGGGTTAGTAGATGCTCCTTTTGAGTATCAATATCGAAGTGATTATACCTCCTCTGGCAGATGGTGGCGAGATGAAGCAGCCTTCTATGAGATCCCTCGGGACATGGGGTGGCCTGACTTAATAAACAAAACTTGTAAGCGATGGAGATTGGAGGTCAGTCGCGAAATTGGTATTAGCCATAGCCCTCCGTGTCCTCCAGGATTCAAGGAAGCCTATTCCAGACGATTCCCACCTTCTCCATCCTGGTGGAGAATAACAGGCTGCCCTTCCTATCACAATATATCTTGTAATCTAGTGCCCTTTTGGCCTGCTTCCCCGGAAATTACCCCTTTTGAATTACAATATAATGTAAGATGGGATTCAGCTTGGTGTGTTCACATACCTGACAGGAAGGGACAATATCCTTCAATGAATAGCGCCCACACTGCTTGGGGATGGTCAGTGAAACACATGTTAAAAAACCAACCTCTTCACTTATTAAAGAAAGAATTTGTGGGCACACCCAACCCCAGTGATGCCCATTTGTTAAACTGTACCCACATTATAGACTGTACCACAGGTGCTGGCAATCCCATCGAAACATGGATCAGTTTGGAAGTTAGAACCTTAATTAATTCGAGATATGTGCACCTGTTGGGGATATCCTAATTTTGGATACCGAAACCGGGATAACCAATGTAATCAGATCACCAATAATGTTAATATCTGGCTAAAATGCGGAATTCCCATTAACCACTTCCCAAGACATAAGGTGGGAGAGGATAAACAAATACCTCGGGGAGACGCAGCTACTTGTCAAAACGCTTTGTATGCCACCCCCGAGGGGACCATCTGGGGGTGCTCAGATGGGAAAATGTACTCACACTTGAATGTTATCAAACAGGCTGAATTGCGGTGTGGTTTGGGAATTCCTACTATGCGCCCCAGGCGAATCTTTGAATATACCACACCACCTATTCACAGGAAAAAACGAGAACTTGATGACCCAAATAGCACCCAGAAGTGGATTCAAAGCATTCTAAAACCCGATTATTATACCTGGGGACAGAAGGTATCGTTAGAGCTAGAAGCATTCTTTGCACCATCTGGGTATATTGTTCGGCACCAATGGGTGCTAGAAAACCTAACTTGGCAAGTACATGTATTAAGTAATTGGACCCGATATGCCTTTGGGGAACTAAATCTGCAAGCGCAACAAGTATCAAAAATGGCGTTACAGAATCATTTAGCCTTAGATATGTTATTGTTAAAAGAACAAGGTGTGTGTGGTATGTTGAACTTGACTGAATCTGAACATTGTATTACCATTCATAATGCCACGACCTCCATTGAAGAAGCCCGGGCAAAGATGAAGGAGATTGCCGACCAGACGAGAGAACTCTTCCACGCAATGCAACCAGCTGACTGGTTTGATGGCTGGAATCCAAACTCATGGCTACATTCCATTTTAGGATCCTTGGGACTGATGGGATGGGGAAAATGGCTTGTAAATATTGGACTTATGAAAGGAAAAGAGAGGCAACTCCACAATGAACCCCCCCCCCAAAGCTCACTGACCGATTCCAGTGAACCCCAGGTGTGGGAACTGCGCATGTTGAGATCAAACACACTATAAAAGAAGAGAGAATGAGTCCTCAGTGCGCGCCCTCCGGAACTGGATCTCTACGCTGGCTGGACCAACGCTGGACCCAGGACTGGTGAAATCCTTCTCTTCTCTCTTTCTTTCTTTCTTTCTCTCATTCTCTCTCTCCCTCTTTTCCTCCTCTCTTTTCCACAGTCCCTACACCTCATCCTTTTAAACATAAACCGTTGACCAAGTCTGAGACTAGGAGTGGATCTTGCCACCCCTGAGCTCCTCTTTGAGAAGGAGTCCAGAAAGCAAGGGGGTCTGCTCTGAACCTCGTGACTCAACGGGAGGGCTCTTCTCCTGACACAGTTTCATGTTCCTTTTTCCATTTCATTTTTCTATACTTCCCTCCTCTTCTCAAACAGCGGCTTAATGACATGTTGCAAGGTTCATATTTATAAGTTCATGTGTACTTGGACAAAGTTAGCTAGGTTGAATAAATGTTGATTATTGTTTGAACTCCCCTGGTGTCGTTTCACCTTAATTCTGACAAAGGAAATCCATGAACCTGAGTCGCTCCAACTTTGGGACGCGACACCATCCCAGCCAGACCCAGTACAGTAGGATAATGATGCCTCTTAGATTTCTTGTGGGTTTCAAGCACCTATACAAATAACTGTGGGATTAGCATGGGAAACTGATAGCATTTGCTTTGAGGTTGCAAACTTTCCCCTTGGTTGTAAAGTTGCTCCCCTGTTTTGTGTTTAAATCTATGGCTTTGTTCACATTTTTCATAAAAATCAATAGGTCTTTTATGCTTGTTATTCTCACACTGCACTGTGTAAAGTAACTGCATGGCTGCAATCAACATGCTACATGGTCCACTTGTGCACTGATAATGCTTTATGAATAGAAGTACAATTCTTGCTATTTAGAGAATCAGAAATTTTAACATACACTATGAGACCTCAATTATTTCCAAGATTTATGATTAAGGGACTTTGAAACTTCATTTCATGGAAAATCATGTTCTACTGATATTATTGTATTTAAGAAAAAAAGATTTCTTTGATTACATTTTATTGAATTGATAACATAATTGCTTCAAGTTTAAAGTAAAAACCTGAGGGGATTACTGGCAGTAGAATATGAGCATCACTTCACCAAATGAACTCAACTGTTCTAGGGACCTGGAGGGGGTGGGGGTGTTTGAAAAAAAATGCAATACTTCCAGAAACTCAGGACATCTTCTTACCTTAACACTTTTTACATCTCCTGCTTCCTTCAAATCACACAGAGCTTAGAAGGTACTAGTCTAATATCTCCTGCTAAAGCAGACAAATTAAGTCAGTCAAAAGTAGACAAATGAAGTCAGGAAATGTAAAGCTATTAAGGGGGTGTCTTTCAACGTCTTTTCAAAGAATTAGCAGTAGTGCCTTACCACTCCTGGTAACATTTGACCAGGAGTTTCATGCTTCTGAGGGTGGCATTCATACAGCTGAGAGTACAGAGACATTGTAGATCTGTATGCAATGGTGAACTCTTCCTGTAGTTGAAAATTTCCTTTTTGCTAGAGTCCAGATGTTTGACTTGTTCCTTCCTGTTCCAGAGTTGCACTCCAAGGGAGAAGAAATGCACCAATGAACTCCTGAGTTTAATGAAACGTATTTTCTCACTCCTATAGATTTTTACTGCAGAGCGATGTTATATGACATTTTCATGTGTGTACAAAATATCAAGAAGTGCTTATATAACTTATATCAAGAAGTGCTAACATAGTTAATGGACCCCACATCGGAGCAGGTAGATGTGCCCTGAAGGAAACTGCAGCCTGTGGAGAACCCACGCAGGAGCAGGCTCCTGGTAGGAACTGTGGCCCTGTGGGGGACCCACACTGGAGCAGTCTGCTCCTGAAGGAGTGCACCCCCTGGAGAGGACTGTATAGGGTCTGGCTGAGATGGAGTTAATACTCTCCATAGCAGCCCTCATAGTGCTGTGCTCTGCATCAGTAGCTAGAAAGGTGTTCATAACACACCAGTGTTTTGGCTACTGCTGAGCAGTGCTGGCACAGCATCAAGGCTGTCTCCAACATTTTTGCCCCCCCTCAATGGCAGGCTGGGGCAGGGCAAGATCTTGGGAGGGGACATAGCCAGGACAGCTGACCCAAACTGACCAAACAGATATTCCATACCATATGACATCAGCTCAGATATAAAAGCTAAGTAAAGGGAGACGGAAGGGGGGCATTTTTGTCTTCCGGAGCAACCACTATGCGTACTGAAGCCCTGCTTCCCAGGAAGTGGCTGGACATCACCTGCTGATGGGAAGTAGAGAATAACATCATTTGTTTTTCTTTGCTTTCGCGCACGACCTTTGCTTTCACTTTATTAAACTGTCCTTATCTTGACCCACGAGCCTTTTGTTATATTTTCTCTCCCCTGTCCAGCTGAGGAGGGGGAGTGATAGAGTGGCTTTGGTGGGCACCTGGCATCCAGCCAGGGTCAACCCACCACAGCATTATTGAATAGTAGCTTCTGGGTTTTTTTAAATCAAGACCAGAAAAATGAAACTTATATAAACAAGAAAAAGACTAATTTAAAAATATTACATGAAGTAAGACAGGGATCTCCCCTAAATCTATTTGGTTGGTTAACCTCTTGGCTTCCAGACTTAAGTATAGGACTATGAACTAAAAGGAATTTAGTTGTTGTATTTGCTATCTTATTTTTCTTTTTAATTATGTATGTGTATTTACAGTGTTGGATTACCTTATGCACTTGACTTACTACTAAAATAATGAATAGTATAGTGTGACCCTGACAGTCAAAAAAAAAAAAGAGGGACTGTTAGGAAAATCTCATTCCCTAACTAATGTACCAATTAGTCTTTATAGTGTAAAATTGTATGAACTTTCTTAATAGTATGAAATTGTATGAACTTTTAAAATATATATATAGTTTACATTGTATATTGCATAGCCATGGTTAAGTAAGCATGACTAAAGGACCCCAGCTCATTGCAAGGAGGAGAAGGATACCCCTGGACTACTGATATAATGCCAGCATCCTGGCCCCTCTAACATCCTGTGAAAACCTCCCATTGTCTGGCATCATAGATAAGTAACTGTACCAAGACCAACTCCAGGAACGTCTAGATCAATAAAGAAGCAGGAGGGTGATGATGCCATAGAATTACATTTGCTTTGCAAAACAGTAGTGTGTGTGTGTTTAGTGATTGGTTAAATCATTTTGTACCTGAATGCTTGAAAGGTATAAGAACCATGTGTAAAACTGCATTCAGTGTACCCCACTTTGAATGGGACACCTTATGCGCATGAATAAAAGAATTACTCTTGTAAATCTATATATACTTTGTGTCTTAGCCTCTCTCCTCCGGTCTGCATGGGCCAGTTGTGAAATTTTCATGAAAGAAGAAAAACCTGCAACAGAGGTAATTTTGGAATGCATCCTGGAAAATAAATCTTTTTTTAAAAGTCTATTCAGAAGAAGAGATGGTGAAATCAATTCCCAGGAAGCTGTCAGCTTTGATTTAAGAGTATACAGCTATTTCTGAGGGAAAAGGCAACAAGAAATAAGAACTTGAGGAAAAAAAGAAAATATTAATTAATTATCCAAACAGGCAAAGCCCTTCATTAAAACCAAGCAAGTGCTATGGAGAAAATTTGAAGTACACCTGAATGTAGATGGAGTTTCAGATATCTATATATGGAATCCGTTATGCAGGATATGTGATAACAACTGAGAAATCAGTGTCCTGGTTTCAGCTGGGATAGAGTTAATTGTCTTCCTAGTAGCTGGTACGGTGCTATGTTTTGAGTTCAGTATGAGAAGAATGTTGATAACACTGATGTTTTCAGCTGTTGCTCAGTAGTGTTTAGTCTCGAGTCAAGGATTTTTCAGCTTCTCAAGCCCAGCCAGTGAGAAGGCTGGAGGGGCACAAGAAGTTGGCACAGGACAGAGCCAGGGCAGCTGACCCAAAGTGGCCAACAGGGTATTCCATACCATGTGACGCCACATCTAGTTTAGAAACTGGGGGGGAGTGGGGGCGGGGGATCACTGCTCGGGGACTAGCTGGGTGTTGATCGGCGGGTGGTGAGCAATTGCACTGTGCATCATTTGTACATTCCAATCCTTTTATTATTGTTGTTGTCATTTTATTAGTGTTATCATTATCATTATTAGTTTCTTCTTTTCTGTTCTATTAAACCGTTCTTATCTCAACTCACGAGTTTTACTTCTTTTCCCGATTCTCTCCACCATCCCACTGGGTGGGGGGGGGAGTGAGTGAGCGGCTGCATGGTGCTTAGTTGCTGGCTGGGGTTAAACCATGACAATCGGTTATATAAGCTGATGCTTTGTCCTGCACAACTTCAGCTCAGAAGGCAGAATTATTGGCTTTAAAAGAGCTTTGGAATTAAGTGAGGAAAAGAAAGTAAACATTTGGAATGATTCAAAATATGCATTTGGTGTGGTGCATGTCCATGGGATTTTATGGAAAGAAAGAGGATTACTGTCCTCTCAGGCGTCCAACATTACATAAAGAACAAATTTTGCACTTATTACAAGCAGTCCAGAAGCCAGCTGAGGTAGCAATCATGCACTGTAAAGCACATCAATCAGGGAATACAAAAGAGATTGTAGGGAACAGATTAGCAGATAAATCAGCTAGGGAAGCAGTCAAAAGGAACGCCTTACAAATGGCATTAATTCCTACAAAAACTATTGCATTACCAAAGGAAAAACCTAAATATTCAGAGGAAGATGAGAAATTAGGGAGGTTACTAAATGCAAGGAAAAATCAGGCAGGATGGTGGGTGACATGAAAAGGTCAAGTAGTAATCCCACCATTTGTAATGAGAGTAATAATACAGACAAAACATAAGGAATGTCATTGGGGAGCATAAGCATTAATAACTCTCCTAAGGAGACAAGTAGTATCAGTAAAAATGCTAGAAATAGCTAAAATGACAACTGCGAAATGTGAGAGATGTTTGAAAAACAATCCAGTAGTAAAGAAAAAGGTCCAAATGCGAATATTGAAATGAGGAATGGAACCAGGGGATTATTGGCAAATAGATTTTTCAGAGTTACCTCGACAAAATGGGTATCGATACATTCTGGTAGGGGTTGATACTTTTACAGGATGGCCGGAAGCCTTTCCCTGTCGGACCAATCAAGCAAAGGAGGTCATTAAATGGCTACTACAAGAAGTTATCCTGAGATTTGGAGTACCTATTGGAATCTCTTCTGATAGAGGTTCCCATTTTGTTGCAGAAGTGGTCCAGGGTGTTAGTAGAATTTTGGGAATTACGTGAGACTTGCATACACCTTGGAGGCCACAATCTAGTGGAAGGGTAGAAAGAATGAATCAAACATTAAAAAGACAAATTAGTAAAATATGTCAGGAAACTAATTTGAAATGGCCTCAGGCATTCCCACTGGCCCTTTTACGAATTCGGGTTCAACCAAAGAGTGGGACATTAATTAGTCCTTACGAGCTATTATATGGGAAGCCTTATGAATCTCCTGAACCAAATTTGAGCATACATTTAAAAGGAAAACAAGATGTATATAACTGTTTGCTTTCTTTAGGAAAAACTTTAACTGCGCTTCGGAGTGCGGTTGTTTGGAACAGGCTTCTGTCTTTGGAAAATCCAGTACATGATTTCCAACCAGGCAATTATGTCTATGTGAAGACATGGACTTCTGAACCTCTTCAGGAACGTTGGAAAGGACCTTTTCAAATATTGATGACTACTTTCACCGCTGTCAAGATTGCTGAATCAGATGCATGGATCCACTATACTCGGGTGAAGAAAGCTCCACCATCCTGGAAAGTTGTATACAGAGATCCTAGAACTTCAAAACTGACTTTGAAGCATGTCTAATCTTCCATATTGTTTTGGAATCTAGGGAAAATGGATTTTGATTTGGAAAATAATGTTGGTGGGAGCTTGGTCTGAGGTTGTGACTGAATGACAGGTAACAGTAAACCATGGAGGTACTTTGGGATTGGGATGTAATTTTACTCAGATTCCAGAATTTGATCCTGACAAATTATAAATGAGTTGGATGAGAGGCAAGGAGAAAGGTGAGTTTCTACCAGGGCAAATTGAGCTGAAGAAAAAGACAAGAAAAAAGAGACAAGTTGAACAATTAATTTACCTCCAAAGAAAATTCAGGAAGAAAATTTGATGGTAGGATTGATTAAGGGATTTGCTAATTTCCAGAATGTGACACAAATTACTGCCTGTTTACCAATACCAAGGGCAGTTGGTGAATCCATTCCATGGGGAATTTTGACAATGAATTTGACTAATTTAGAACATAGAAATGTGACTACCCACTGTGAACAAAGGCCAGTAGTTGGATGGCAAGAACAAGTGACAACTATTAAGAAGCAATGGAAGTCTCCAGGGAGCAGGGCAGATTGTGAAAAATTATTAAATTCTGTTTTTATTAAAATTGGGAGATTTCATAATGTAGGATATTGTACTTATGATGAACAAGTGAAGAAAAATGTAACTCAAATGATCATGGAATGGAAATGTGATAAGACTAATCAGACTATACCAGAAAGGGCAGTTCGTTGGGATTCAGTATGGTCTATGACCATAATATCTCAATTCCAATATATGGCCAAAGCTCCTTGGTGTTTTACCTGGGACAGATCAATTTTTACAGCTTGGCCATCAGTAAATGACAGAGGGAGTACATTGCGAGAAAAGGAAAATTTAGTATCTTGGTGGAAATGTGAGAAAATATACAATTGCAGTACTAAAGACATGGCAATACAAAGAATTCCCCCCTTTAGCAGCAGCCGTGAAGTATGGCTGCTTGTGTAGAGGACTTAAAAACAATCTCCAATTGACTGAAACCTTTAAACCTAAAAGAGGAACAATATTTAGTTGCAGAAAAACTACCATTCAGAGTCCAGGACACTTAGTTTGGGCAATGAGTGATGGAACCTGGACAACCCATCTGCCTCTTGATGGAAAGTAAAACAAATCACTTTGGGAATGCCAACATTGCACCCATTTTGGAAAAAGACTAATTTTAAAGGATCTTTAGAAAATTTGAAATTGGAACGGAAGAAAAGGTCAGAAATAGATGATGAATGGAATGAACCCTCTACTGGAGTTAGAATCACTTTGGCCCTAGAATCTTTACTAACCCCTTTGGCAATATACAGGAATCGAGACTGGCTGTACCGATTAACAGGACAGGTAGAGAAACTGGCCAATGTGACCAGAAAAGGATTTAGAGATTTAAACATACAGTTACAGGCCACTTCCAAAATGACCCTGCAATATAGGATGGCTTTAGATATGCTTTTACTCAAAGAACACGGAGTATGTGGATATTTGAAAGACAGAATGGACCACTGTTGTATACACATCCCGAATGTAACTCAGGATGTAGAACATGATTTGGAATTATTGGGAAAAATCGAGAAAGACACACAAGAGTTGCAACAAGATATTCAAGAAAGTTGGATAGACAAGATTTTTAAAGGACTAGGCTGGAATCTAAGCTCTTGGATTAAATCATTGATTAGCACAGGATTAATTTTGTTAATAATCTTTTTGATGATTATCTTGGTCTATTATTTTCTAAAGAAACAAATAAATCGTAAGATTTCTATTAATCACATGATTATCCAAGCTGTGGCAAGACAACGAGATGGACAATCAAGCCCAGAGTTTCCTCCAGCTTATAGTGAATAATTAGTAAAATTATAGTGAAAGTATTGAAATTATTTTCAAAACTTTCAAAGGGGGGGAATGTTACAATATAAGAAAAAAATCAGTTTTGTACTTACAAGTTAAAATTGTAACCATACGGAATTGTGTTAGGTACAATGAATCATGATAGGTATAACCACAGAAACCTCATATATTTTCTACTGAATTTTGTGTTTGAGAACTAACATTATGATTGAAACAACAGACAAAAGTGTAGCCAGGAGACTAGCTAATAGAGGTAATTACAAAAGTGTAGTTAAGTGTGAAACGGGGAGCCAAAGGAACCTTAGTAGATATAGTAGATATATGGATGAAGTTGGAATTATTAAAAGAGTGTGAGTCTGAATTCAATACCCCTATATTACCTGTTCGGAAACCCGATGGGTCATATCGGGTGGTCCAAGACTTATGGGCGGTGAATAAGATAACTGAAGATCTTTACCCGGTAGTGGCAAACCCATATACCCTGTTGACCATATTATCACCAGAATTGACTTGGTTTACTGTTTTAGATTTGAAGGATGCTTTCTTTTGCCTCCCTCTCCATGAAGCCAGCCAAAAATTATTTGCATTTGAATGGGAAAACCCCAAGAGTGGTCAAAAGACCCAGCTCACTTGGACGGTGTTGCCACAAGGATTTAAGAATAGTCCTACCATTTTCGGCAATCAGCTTGCGAAAGACTTAGAATCCTGGGAAACCCCGTCTGAGGAGGGGAAGCTGTTGCAGTATGTGGATGATATCCTGATCACCACCAAGACAGAGAAAGATTGTATAATATGGACGCCACTGAGCAGAAACACCTTGAGTGGAACAAGGAGACTGAACGAGACTTTGAGCTACTGAAAAAGGCTTTGATGTCAGCCCCGGCCTTAGGACTCCCAGATGTGAGTAAGCCGTTTCTTCTTTACTCCCACGAGAAGCAGGGCATTGCCCTGGGAATATTAGCACAAAACCTGGGTCCGTATCGACGGGCAGTTGCCTACCTTTCTAAGCAGTTAGACACGACTGCAAAAGGTTGGCCTGGATGCCTGCGGGCAGTTGTGGCTGTGATATTGAATATACAGGAAGCCCGAAAGTTTACTCTGGGCCAGAAAATGACTGTTTTGGTGTCTCACACAGTATCAGCAGTACTGGAAGCAAAGGGTGGACATTGGCTCTCTCCGCAAAGATTCCTGAGATATCAAGCTATATTGGTAGAGCAGGATGATGTGGAGATTGTAGTCACTAACATTGTCAACCCAGCTTCTTTTCTCAGTGGGAACACAGGAGAACCGGTACATTATGACTGTTTGGAAACCATCAAAGCAACATACACAAGCCGCCCAGACCTGAAAGACAGCCCCATGGAAAACGGGGAAACTTGGTTCACAGACGGAAGCAGTTACGTCCTAAATGGTAATCGACATGCGGGATACACCATCACCACCAGCCAAGAGAAAAAACCCTGGAGCCACAGTGGGAAGGACCATTCCAAGTACTACTCACCTCCTTTACTGCAATCAGAATCAAGGAACAGGATGCTTGGATTCATCACACCAGAGTGAAAAAGACACCCAAAACTCCATGGAAAGTCACCACAAAACCCGATGGACATTTAGTTTTTACACGGTAATATGGGGAGTTGTGGGGACTCTGTGTAAGGCGTGGGATGAAAACCTGTTTGTCAGATATAACCAGGAGCTAGCAAAGGATATTAATGTATCAAGCTGTTGGATGTGTACCTTAATACCCAGACAAGGAGAAACCTTCCCGTTTATTGGTGTCCCCCTCAGAACAAACAGCACTAAAACACTATTGAATAGAACTGCCAACTATACTTGTTTATATGGAAATGGTTCCAGAACTATAATGAAGTATAAACTTGATCTGGATAGCAGAGACCCACATGATAATGATCGATACAATTGGTCTTGGAGATTAAAAGACATGGAAAGAGGCAGAGGGGGAGACCCCATAATGATGCGCCCCCATTATGCCAACACTTCTATTTTTCTTGGGACACTGAATGGAACTTGCTTTCGATGTAATGAATCACACTCTACAGGGATAGCTAATACAGGATGGGGAAATCTAACAGGGAGTTGTTATCTTCCTCCTCCTTGGGAGCTGTCCAATTGTAATCTCCCTGACGGACATTGGTACTTTTGTGCAAACGGGAAGGCACATAAGAGTTTACCTATCGATTGGTGGGGAGAATGCACAGAGGGAATAATAATCCCACAAACACTCCCTATCTTAGGAAAATTACAGGGAATATTCCGATCCCCATGGCACCACACGAGGACTAAAAGAACCTCTAACCCTCTTATAGAACGAGGCACCACATTCCACAGTGTGGTACGATGGCTTTTCCCAATGCTTGAAGTATCTGAATTGGAAAAAGCAATGGTCAATGTATCAGCGGTGGTCGAGACTTTAGCCAATACTACTGCTGACGCTCTAGGAAAATTACAAGCCGAAATTGATTCCTTGGCAAAGATAACGATACAAAATCACCTTGCATTAGATATGTTAACCGCAAAGGAAGGGGGGGTTGTGCGTACTTATAAATCAAAGCTGTTGTGCTTATTTAAATGAAAGACAGCAAGTAGAGACAGATATTGAAAAGATTTGGGAAATTTCTAAGGAGTTACATCTTATCACTATGGATGACACATCATGGGGATTTTCTGAGGTATGGGAAAAACTAACTTCCTGGTTGCCAAATTTAACATGGCCAAAACAACTGTTTGTGACAGCAATAGTAATCATTTTTCTGCTCATAATCCTTTGTACAACAATTCGATGCGGCTTATGGTGTTTCCAAAGCACAGGAGATTCCTACAGCGAATGGAAAAAGAATCAGTTGCGACAAAAACTCGAGTCCAACAAATATTTTGAGAGAATGCTAGATAGGGAAACAATGCATTAGAAGTACTAGAGTTGGATATAGTAAAAGAATTTACTATTTTCTAGAAAAGGGGGGACTGAAACAGGGAGCCAAAGGAACTTTAGTAGATATAGTAGATATATGGATGTAGATAAGAACTGTTTAATAATTATCTAGCTTATAATGAAGTTAAAGAAATTTCAATAGAGGTAGACATGGCCCAAGAGGATAAGTGATGCTTAATGTTTGCATTGTTGGCCCAAGAGGATGAGAAGTGATGCTTAACTTTTGCATTGTTGAGGCTGGCTGGGGCAGGAGATAGATAGTCCCTGATAAGAAGCAGCAGTCGACCCCCAAAACCAGCCAAGACCGGCCTTATGACTTTTTGGAACTAATTTTAATATGAAGCGGGGATAGATCATGCCTATGTATAGGCGTATTGCGAAACTCCATGTATATGTAACACTCGACTGTATAAATTTGAAGCGAACTGCCGAGTCAGGCGCGCACGACTTTGGTGGGACTACCCCCCGTGCTGCCCAGCGCTGAATAAACATACCTACTTTACAATCTCACTGATTGTGGAGTCTGTTTCCGCACGTCAGTTTACCCAAAAGAGCTTTTATTATCAAAAGTATCAAAAGTAGAAAATAGTAGCGATAGGATAGAATGGAAGAAAAGGCAGAAATCAAGCAAGCAGTCGGGATAGGATTGCAAGAATAGTCACCACCATGGATCCAGCGGCATCCCGTTGGTCCTCAGTCTTCAATTCTTCGGTGGTGGGTGCACACCACGGCTTGTCTCCACAGTTTTTTATAGGGCATAGTCCAATGATGCATGCACACACGTACTGTTCATGCACTGTTCACACACTGTTCACATGCTGCAGGTTTCGTCTATCACACGACCTTTGCGTGATCAATACCAGAAACCAGTATCTTATCTCAAAGACTACAGTTTCCATGAGAATGGTAGTGTCCACATTCTTCATTGGCTCCGGCCTGTCTCCTCCCCTGGATGCCTTAGTGGCCTGATAATTGTCCTTTTGGACAGAGGAGTGCCCTGCTTAGGCAAGCCATCTCTGGGATAAGTGGCTCCTCACAGCAAACAATCCTTGAGATGAATGGCTTGAGATGATAGCCCAGTCTCTCACAACAAACAATCTTTGAGACAAACAACTCCAGATAACAATTCAGTCTCTCACACCCCCTTGCTTTCTAGACTCCTTCTCAGAGAGGAGCCTAGGGGCGGCTAGCTCCACTCCTAGTCCCAGACTTGGTCAACGGGTTTATGATTAAAGGGATGAGGTGTAGGGATTATGAAAAGGAGAGAGAAAGAGAAAGTGAGACAGAGAAAGGAAGAGGAAAAGAAAAGAGAAAGATTTCACCAGTCCTGGGTCCAGCGTTGGTCCAGTCAGTCTAAAGGTCCAGTTCCGGTGGGCGTGTGCACGTGGGGCTTCAGTTTGTGTCCTTTTATCATCCCCTTGCCCCTCCTTCAGGCAGGCACTCAAACTCATTAAGCTAATTAGGTGTCATGCGTGGTTTGTGCTTTTAGAACCTTTAGGAAATGGGTCGGTGGGCTTGGGGGTCATTTGGGGAGTAACTTGTCCTTCCCTGCAGACATGACCATTTTTTGATCTTTGG
The DNA here is from genome assembly GCF_026419915.1 of Harpia harpyja. Lineage (NCBI taxonomy): Eukaryota > Metazoa > Chordata > Aves > Accipitriformes > Accipitridae > Harpia > Harpia harpyja. Next base: position 10,286,225 of record NC_068968.1, read on the forward strand.
CCATGCATGGTGAGCTGTCCTGCTCAGCATATCAGAACAACATATCAGAACACAGAGCATTGCACCCTCTGGCACACCCTCCCCTTGCTGATGTCCTGTGCTGAATTGGCTTATTTTCACCTGTGGTTCCTTGCTATGCAGGTTTCATTGTTATGTAGACTTTGTCATTATGCAGAACTTGCCCCACCACAATGTTTGAGACTTTAACTCTCTCAGTCTCTCACAGCGTGTTTACAATCTTGTTATTTTCCCACACACAGCATCAAGGTCTCTTCTGCTCCGCATACTGCCCTGCAGCAAGAAGGCTGGAGGGGCGCAAGAAGTTGGGAGGGGACACAGCTGGGACAGCTGACCCCAACTGACCAAAGGGCTATTCCATACCATATGACGTCGTGCTCAGCAATAAAACTGGTGGGGTGGAGGTTGATGGGGGCTGCTGTTGCTCGGACACTGGCTGGGCATTGGTCAGTTGGTGGTGAGCAGTTGTTTTCTCTTGCATCATGTGTTTTTCTAGGTTTTATTTTCCTCTCCCTTTGTTGTTTTTTTTTTTTTATTTCTTACAATTATTTTTTTACTTTATGAAACTCTCTTTATCTCAACCCACAAGTTTTCTCACTTTTACCCTTCCAATTCTGCCCCTGATCCCCCTGTGGGCAGAGTGAGCGAGTGGCTGTGTGGTGCTTTGTTGCTGATCAGGGATAAACCACAAAACTGGGAAAGGCATTGTGGGTTGTTCTTCCTTTGGGAAAAGGCAAGCTCATTTTTGGGGTTGTCTTTGCTGAATGACCCTGGTGGACTTGGTGGGTAATGCACAAGGATGGGGAAATCCGGTGTGTACCTCAAGGAGATTTAACCTTGGGGGAAAAATAATCTGTGAATTAGGTTGTATGTTGCAGGAAATAACATTGCATAAAGCACCTGAACCAACAAAGACTGAGCTTCGCAAGGAACCGGGTGAGTGCAGTGATGACCCAACCCAAGCCAATCTTGGTGCCTGTCATGCTTTAACACCAGCCAGCAACTAAGCACCACACAGCCACTCTCTCACTTCTCCCCCACCTAGTGGGATGGGGGAGAGAATTGGGAAAAAAAGTAAAAGTCGTGGGTTGAGATAAAGAGAGTTTAATAGCACAGAAAGGAAGAAAATAATAATGATAATAATAATTATAATAAAAGAATTGGAATATACAAAACAAGTGATGCACAATGCAATTGCTCACCACTTGCTGACCCATGCCCAGTTAGTTTCCAAGCAGCGATCCGCCCCCCCGGCCAACTCCCTCCAGTTTATATACTAGGCATGACGTCACATGGCACGGAATACCCCTTTGGCCAGTTTGGCTCAGCTGCCCTGGCTGTGTCCCCTCCCAACTTCTTGTGCCCCTCCAGCCTTCTCGCTGGCTGGGCATGAGAAGCTGAAAAATCCTTGACTTTAGACTAAACATTACTTATCGACAACTGAAAACATCAGTGTGTTATCAACATTCTTCTCATACTAAATGCAAAACATAACACTATACCAGCTACTAGGAAGACAATTAACTCTATCCCAGCTGAAACCAGGACAGTATCCACACCTTATTCAATATCATTTATGTCATGCTCAGGTCCCATACTTTCAAATACATCCCAATTAATCACCATCACCTTACCTGTCCTTTGACATTGTCATGATCTGGGCAGGACAGACCATGGAGTCATGTTGAGGTCAGAATTCCCTCGGGCTAAATTAAGGTGAAACACCACCAAAAGATCAGTTAAACATTTTATTCATGGTAGAAGCAAACTGAACTTGGGAGGCATAACAGCAGGTGGCAGGGTTTCTCACAACAGGAATTGGCATACAACTACCTCAGTAACCCGTGGTAACTATATACATCAATTCAGGGAATAAGGAGAGCCCTCCCATTGAGTCATGAGGTTCAGAGTGGACCCCCTTGCTTTCTAGACACCTTCTCAGAGAGGAGCCGAGGGGTGGCTAGATCCACTCCTAGTCCCAGACTTGGTCAACAGTTTTATTTCTAAAGGGATGAGGTGTAGGGATTATGAAAAAGGAGAGAGAAAGAGAGAGTGAGACAGAGAGAGGAAAAGGAAAAGAAAAGAGAAAGATTTCATAGGTCCTGGGTCCAGCGTTGGTCCAGTCAGCCTAGGGGTCCAGTTCCGGTGGGCGTGTGCGCGTGGGGCTTCAGTTTGTGTCCTTTTATCATCTCCTTGCCCCTCCTTCGGGAAGGCACTCACGCTAATTAGGTGTGGTTTGTGTTTTCAGAACCTTCAGGAAATGGGTCGATGGGCTTGGGGGTCATTTGGGGAGTAACTTCTCCTTCCCTGCAGGCATGACCATTGTTTGATCTTTGGCCACACATGGTGAGCTGCCCTGCTCAATATATCAGAACACGGAACTGCACATCCTCCAGCATGCTGTCTGCGTCCTGTTGCTGATGTCTTGTGCTGATCTGTCCTGACTGGCTTCTTTTCACATGTGGTTAAGTGTTTGTTATTATGAAGAACTTCCCACACCACAATGTTTGAGACATTAACTCTTTCAGTCTCTCACAGATATATATACATGCACACAGAGGTATCATTCCCTTAGTCTATGGGCCATCCCTATAAAATGTTTGTTGAGTTCTTTTAATCCATGACTTCAGGCTCCATCTGTCATACCAGTCTTTGTGGGCAGGAGGGATGGTGCAAAGTCCTCTCAGTCAACAGAGCAGGATTGGGCTTCAGTGCAGTGTGACGAGCAGGTGACATTGGATGCAGCAGGAGGATGGTGTGTAGTGTTAGATTGTTGCATGATGAAGGCAGTTCTGGTTCCATCAATACTGTGCTTTGCTCGGTTTTATCAAAGTTAATTCTTCCTTAATCTAAGTGATTCTTACTGTAATACCATTGATATAGCATATAACAATTATAGTAATGATAACATACAGTGGCAGGGTTATATAGCAATTAACTGGCTATTCTCACCTAAAATCAAATCCCCTTAAGGCACACATCAGACTTCCCCATCCTTCCGCATCACCCACCAAGTGCATCCAGGCCCTTGAGCAAAAGCAATCCCACAAATGGGTTTACCTTTGCCTGAGGCAGGAGTAACCCAGACTGTCTTCCCTAACATATTTTTTATGTGCACTACAGGGACTTTATCCCCTTCTACAGTGAGACAAGGGGAGTCAAGAGAATCTCAGTAGACATAATAAGGGGGGATGAAGGATGATGTTTAGCGCTTACATTGTTGAAATTAGCTGAGGTAGAGACAGTCTTTCTTTGATAAGAAGAGCTAGTCCCAAGGACCAGCCAATGAGGTAAAGACAGCTCCTGATAAGAAGCAGGAGCAGGCCCCAAGAGCCAGCTAAGACTGGTCTTGCGGCTTGGGTGAATACCAAGAAATCACTGAGCCTGCGCAAGAAAAAAGGTTACTAGCGGTGACGAAGAGGAGTCATCTATCTTCATCTCTGCGACCACCAGACTGTAGCAGGGAACCATCTGGAGACGTGAGCCGAGTAACAACCGGACACCGATACGGTTAAAGTTGTTCTCCCTTTATTGCCCAAATAGCGTGCTTATATACCTTGTCAAGCTAAACATCAGCTGTCCACGCGCCAAAAGCTAAAATATAATTGGTTATACTATCTCTGTCCACGCGCATAAACATAGGACACAATTGGTTATACTAACTAAAACATGCGAAACTTGTCTCAGCCTAATTGGTTAAGATAAACTGCCGAATTGAAGTTCTTCGTGCCAAGTTCCCTTTATCTTGGAATGTGCACCTGTGTTCTTCTAATTGGCATCTTTCTTTTTTTGTCTTCTTGTTTATTCTGTTCAAGGCCTTCTAAAGGCGTCTGGAATGCTTTTGCGACCGTTAGCTAAATATGTGTCCACAACAATTCCCCCTTTTTGTTTTTTCATCAATTGTTTCCATCAATAAGTTCTTAAACTTCGCTGATGCCAGTGGAACCCCCTATTAAACCTGTGAAAAAGGGATTGCTTGGTGCTGCTGTACGGAGGCATAAGCAATCTTGCCTGGTCACGTCAGCCAGGGTCACCCAGCTGTTTTCTTTGGCTTGCGGCAGTATCCGTGACTACATCCAACCGAGGACTGTGAGGAAGATGGACCATCCATACATTCTTGTGCCGTCTTGCACCGCAAACTCAGCCCAGCAATCGGTAGGTGCTAGCTTTACGTGGGCGTCCCCATGGAGGCAACGATGGCCTTGCCATACACCAGCCCGATGCTCTTCGGAAAATCCCGGTATTTATACATTTGCAGAGGAACGGATTTCAGCACACGTGGCCAGCGGGTGCCAAAATCCGCCTCGGTTGCAACATGGGGAGCCTATGACACATGCGCTTGCTGGCCAGGCGCACTGCACGAGTCATAGCCATCCTGTCTATTGGTTCATGGGCTTTGTGATGCAGTTGCAATGCACAAAGAATCTTGACCCTTCACGTTGATCAAGGTAACCTACAAGATCTATGAACACAATTAATTAAACACAGTAAAAGCAACATTATACCTAATAAAATACACAAGAATAAAAGAAACCCCGATTTTTAACAAAGATACAAACCAACTCCTAAATCCCCATCCCTCAGCTAAATGCTCTAAGCCGAAATGACAGCTTTCTTTAATTGCGTTAAAGCTCTTGCAGCTCCTTACTGCCTCTGCAGTTCTGTTATCTTGTTTATTAATTGCTCCACTGTCCAAGTTCCTCATGTCCGTTGTTTTTCTGGTGGTTCAAAGTCCGTTCGTACTGCAGCTGTCACGTACTCTGGCCCACTCATGCTAACTGCGGCCTACTTATGCTAACTCTAAATAATCAGGCTCAAAGAAATGTCCCCCATTTTCCATGAAATCTCCCACAATTCCCCCTTTTTGTTTTTTGGACAAGCCAGGCCTGACTTACTATCTTTTCTAAACCCTTTTTTATGCATGACACACATATACATGCTGCTAAAACAAATATCAATCCATAAATAATCAAACAAACTCCTTCCTTAAATAAGTTTCCCAGCCATCCACCAAGGCCCAAGCTGGCTAGCCACTCATCAAATGGAGATGTTGACACTGTAATATGAGACATGCGTTGCTTCATCAGCGACAGTGCCTTGTGAATGGATTCAGAATGATCAGTCAAGTTCATACAACACATTCCTTCAAAATCTTCACAGCCATGTCCTTGGGCTAATAACAAAAAATCAATGGCAGCTCTATTTTGTAAAACAGCATGGCGCAAGCTACTCTGATTAGCTAATAATTGCGTGATTACATCAGCAGTTGTGTTAAACTGCTTTTGCATCCAACAAGCAAGCTTATTTAAATTGTTCAAAGCGTTCCCTGCTGCACCACCCAGGAGGAGGAGAGACAACGCTACCCTTGCAGGTGTTCCCAAAAGTTCCACATTATCATTGCACTCGGGAGTCAACTGCATTATTGCTCGCTTGCTCCGAGGGTGGTTTCTTGTAAAGTTCCTCCAAGTCCTAATGGAAGGTGCAAATAAGGTGAGCTTACCTAAATAGCACGGTCCTCCTATTGCATTTTTTGGCAGGCCTTGCCAAGCTCGGTCGCCACAAATTAAAAACACTCCAGGGGGTAAGGCTTTAGCAGTATTGTTTACCCATATAGATTGCTTACTGCCTTTTGTTTCTGCTCCTAAGGCGCCAAGGCCTTGTTTTTGACTTTCGGTGCGGCTGGTACCACAAAAATGTCCTGCATTCATATAGCCATATATCGTAGAGCGGCTTGTTACATTGGTCCACTGAGACCAACTCTGAGGTTTATACATGTTTGTGCCAGCAAATAACGAACTGCCAAATACAAAACAAGTTTGTGTTACGTTTTTGGTAGAGTTGTCAATGGGCATTGAACCCAGCAGATCTAGCTCTTGCGGGTCCCAGGGCAACGAGACGTTTGCCATATTAATTAATTGCGCAGCACACCGTGCTACTGACTTACTTTTGCTACAGTTTCCAGTGCTATGACTCTTAATCCTCTGCATTAAATTGGGGTATTCCAATTAAACAAGTGCGAAATGGATCTGCAGCTGATGCCATTGCCAAACAAAAAGAGTGCTGTCCCGTCTCATTTGCCCATGTGACCCACATGTTTACCTGAGGGTTAATGCGATGTATGGCTATGACGCTCGTCACCCACTGTGGGAACAGACTTGTTATACACAAATGGTACCCTTTTGGGCTCAAACGATTGCCAATCTTTTGATTAGTGCTCATCTTAATATTACAAGGTATCTTTCTCTCAAACTTCACACACACTGTCTAAAAGGCCAGCAGGGCCGCTAATTTGCTGAGGCACAGATGTCTTCTTCGTTCTTGTCGGCTTCTCTCGGTTGTCGTGCAGCTCGGGTAAATCGCGCTGGTACCCACAATGGTCCTTCACCTGTTGTATGATGTATGACCACAGGCAGCTCCTCCCTGCCTTCCGTTAAGCACAGATAATTCAAAGTAAAAAGAGCCTTGTGTAGTCGCTGTACAGGGTCTAATTCCTCTGTAGCCTTTTGCTTGGCAAGATAGTCCTTTAGTACTCTGTGTGTTCTTTCAATAATAGCTTGACCAGTTGGAGAATGCGGGAGTCCAGTGCTGTGCTTTACCCCCCAAGTAGCCAAAAATCGAGAAACGCTCTGACTTGTGTAAGCTGGGCCATTGTCTGTCTTAATATGTTCTGGGACCCCCATAACAGCAAAACAAGCTGTGAGATGCTTCTTTACATGAAGAGCTCGCTCTCCAGGTAAAGCAGTGGCCCAAATGAATTTTGAAAATGTATCAACTGTAACATGCACATATTTCAGACGCCCAAATTCTGTTACATGGGTAACGTCCATCTGCCACAGTTCAAGGGCTCACAAGCCTTTTGGATTGACTCCAAAACCGAGGCCTGGGCCATGATGGCTGCACTGGGGGTATGCTCGAACAATTCCTTGGGCCTCCGCATGTGTAAGTCTAAATTGTTTTCGCAACGCACGGGCATTCTGATGAAAGTTTGCATGACCATTCTGTGCCTGTTCAAACTGATTCAAGGGAGGCACGTGTGTGATCCAACTGACTGCAGCATCTGCTCTGGCGTTTCCTTCCCCTAGGCCAACGTCCCACATATGACTTCTAATGTGGATGACACAATACTGATGTTGCCTTGTGTTAATGACGCGCAGCAATTCTTGAAACAAACTTCCTAGCCGAGGGTTGGCAGTACGCTTCAGTAGGGCGTCCTCTATGCGGCGCACTACTCCAATGACATACAGCGAATCAGACACCACATTCAAAGGTTCATCAATCCATTTTAAGACGGTCCAACAGACCGCCTTGAGCTCCAAGGTCTGCAGGCTATCTTGCCCGTCTCCTTGCAGCACGTGCGTCTGCCATTTCCCATCCTCCTGCCACACACAAGCTGCTTTCCGTGATTTTTTCCCTGCATTCAATATATCATTCATATAGTGATAGATCAGAAATTGAACAAATCTTTCTCTGATTGGTTTCAAAGCCCAAGCAACAAAATGTTGACACATGGTAGGAGAGTTTTTCATTCCCTGTGGTAAAACTGTCCATTGATACCGTCGTGCAGGCTCTGCCTTATTTATTGATGGTACTGTAAAAGCAAACTTCTCTTGATCTTCAGGATGTAACGGTATAGTAAAAAAAAAAACAACAATCTTTCAGATCAATAATCAAAATGTTCCAATGTACTGGAATCATTACCGGGGAGGGCAATCCAGGTTGTAAGGCTCCCATATCATGCACTACTGCACTGATCGCATGCAGATCGTGCAACAAATGCCATTTCCCATTTTTCTTTGGGATGGTAAAAATTGGGCTATTCCATGGGCTAGTAGAGGGAACTATATGTCCTGCCTCTAGCTGCTCTTGTACTAACTCTTGAATCTTGGACAGCTTTTCTGCATTGAGCGGCCATTGATCAACCCATACCGGTGTTTCAGTTTTCCATCTCAGTTTTAGGACTGGCAGTCCTTCAATGGCCGCGATTAAAAACCCTGAGTTGTCAGCCTCGCACCCAGTTGACTCAAGATGTCTCGCCCAATCAATGCGATGGGAACGTTCAAAACGTATGGTCGTGTTTTCACCTCAGAGCCGTCAGAAAAACAGAAATTTAAATGCTCTTTGCTCACACTAGTGGATTGCACCCCACCAATTCCATAAATCCCTTCAGTGGTGTGTATTAGCTGCCATTCATTAGGCCATTTACTTCTGGGAATTACGGTAACATCTGCTCCCGTATCAATGATCATTTTTAAAACAATGGTTTTGGTTTTTGGTCCCATAATTCTCACTGTCTCCTCTGGTTTAGACTTTTGAATATTTAAGGCCAATAGCACTGCAGGTGAACCAGAGGATCCAAATCCTGCATCTCCTCGCAAAAGTTTGCCAGATTTTGGTACTCGGGATTCAAACGGAACTAACTGCGCTATGCGTGCACCTTTCGCAACATTCACGGGTGGCGTTATTGTTTGGACCGTGATCATGATCACACCAGTGTAATCAGCATCAATTACTCCTGGTAAGACAAAAATCCCCTGTCGAGATGTTGACGATCGCCCCAACAATATCGCACATAATCCATGACCAAGAGGTCCTTTCATGTTTGATGGAATGCAATGCACCTTTGTGTCCAACAAAGTTACTTCTACTGCTGTTGCCACGTCCACTCCGGCACTTCCTGCTGTGGCGGAGGGGACGCTGTCCAGACACCCTGTATTTGTGTCGTAGCGCGCGGGGATCTCGCGCTCAGTTGGGAGTTTCCCAAAACCCTGCCGCTGACATGGTACTTTGATTTACATTCTTTAGTCATGTGGCCTCTTTTCCCACATTGATCACATTGTGTTTCACCAGAGACCTTACCATAAACTTTACATTGCGCCTCCTGACCTTTCCCCGCATTTTGTTTGTAGCAGAGGTCGCACTGCTGTGGCAAATGCAGAAGCAAAAAGAGCAGCTTTCCCTTGTTCACCCAAACGGTCGCAAGCTTCTAACATCTCACTAACAGTAACACCGCGAGGTAACGTGCACAATACTCGCTTTGTTTTCGTATTTGCATTTTCAAACGCCAACTGATCAAGCAACTTAACCTTCATGTTACCATCAAGATCTGCGTGAGATTCCAATGCAGTATGCAGTCTGTCTATAAACTGAGCAAATGGTTCAGATTCTCCCTGCCGAATATTAACATAGGAAGGAGAAACCTTTCCTTGCTCGGGTATGCTTTGGAGAGCTTTAAATGCCAATTCCTGTGATTGCATTAAAACTTGAGTATCAAATTGAGCTTGCCAAGCGGCGTTTGAAAATGGTCCAGAACCCATCAGCATTTCAGCAGCACATTGAAATAAGGGATCATTTTGTTGACGTCCCCTATTTCCTGCCTCTGCATCATCGCAGAGTTCCTGCCACCTATGGAAAAAATATAACTGTTGTGATGGCGACAACAAGGTTTTAGCAAGCATTCGCGAGTCATGTGGAGTTAAGGTTGACCCAGAAAATATATGGGACAAAACTGCCTGCGTAAAAGGAGATTTTAAACCATACTGAGCAATTGCAACCTTTGCTTCTTTTACGATTTTCTAATCAAATGGAACCCATTGATTAGGTCCACCCCCAGCCCCAGCAATAACCGGAAACGCTGTGGGAGCTGCTGTGATTTCTCCCTCAATTAAGGCATCATGAATAATTCCCCGCCATTTATTCCGGGGGTCCATTGCTTCTGGAAAGGTGGGGATCGGTTCCCTGGGAGGTGGAGAAGGCAGAGGTATAGGTGTAGGACAAGGAGGGGACAGAGGTAAAAAAGGGTTTGAAGGAGGGGGAGGAGGAAGAGGGTGTGGGGGGGGGAAGGGTGCATCAAAGGATACGGCTGGCGGTTTTTCTCGCTTCACAGCAGCCTCCAGCTGTGCCAGCTTTTCTATTACTGACTGCAACTGCTGCAAAGTGAGCTCCAGCCCCTCTTCATGCTCTTGAGGTGGCCCAGGCGTAGACGGAGGCAACGGAGGGTATATGCTAGGTATAATTTGTTCATGTTGAATGGCAATATCTGGGGGCTGTTTTCTCGTAGGCAGATTTTTACTCGCTTCCTGATTCTGTAGGGTTTCCTTTAAGCGTACGGTTAGGGAGGCTTGGGAACTGTCAGATAGCTGATTAATATCGGCAGTCCCAGGGAGTGGAGCGGAATTCAAGGGCACAGAAGCAGGCGGACAAGCTCCAGGGAAGCCAAAAGTCTCTCTCGCTGCATTATGTTTTTCTCCCTGCGTTTCCCCTTCGCTTGTGGTGGGAGAGAGAGCAGCAAAAGCAGACGCAGCCGCTTTACGATCTGCTTTCATTTCTTGCAGAGTTGTCTTAATTACTTTTCATAAAGTTGCAAGACCTTTAACTTCTTTAGACCCATCACTAATTTCATCCCATAGGGAGGTTCCGATAGCTTCCCAGGTACTAAGCTCAAAAGCTGTACCCACACTAATTAAAAGGTTTCTGTCCTTGCTCCATTGTAAAAGCCGCTTTAAACAAGCTTCATCATATTTTATGCTTCTCTTTGAGAGTATATGTTGGAGGAGCTTAACTACTGCTTCTTCTTCTTTGCAAAGCGTAGACCCCATCTCCTCCCCCGACCTCTCGCCATTCTTGCGGGCTGAAGAAAAGCGGAGCTGACTGGCACCGTCCCTTCTCCCGGGCCCACTTAACAAGGGCTTGAATCCCTTTAATATCTGCCTCGAGCCCTCTCATAGAGAGGATACTTGCGAGGAGCCGAACCGCCGCCTCATCTTCCATGACGGTTCTTACCTTTGCAGAGGGTCGCTCAGCTGCGTGAACTCCAGGCTCCGACGCTTTACTTTTGGCTCGTGCCCACCTCTGCTTCTCACGTCCCCAGCCTCCCGGTATCACTTGTCTGCGATGCTTTGGAGGTTTCAGCAAGCTGTCGGATCCAGCCTCCCGGTATCACTGTTCTGTGATGCTTTGGAGGTTCCAGCAAGCTGTCGGATCCAGCCTCCCGGTACCGCTGCTCTGCGATGCTTTGGAGGTTCCAGCAAGCTGTCGGGTCCAGCCTCCCGGTATCGCTGCTCTGCGATGCTTTGGAGGTTCCAGCAAGCTGTCGGATCCAGCCTCCCGGTACCGCTGCTCTGCGATGCTTTGGAGGTTTCAGCAAGCTGTCGGGTCCAGCCTCCCGGTATCGCTGCTCTGCGATGCTTTGGAGGTTTCAGCAAGCTGTTGGTCCCAGCCTCCCGGTACCGCTGCTCTGCGATGCTTTGGAGGTTCCAGCAAGCTGTCGGATCCAGCCTCCCGGTATCGCTGCTCTGTGATGCTTTGGAGGTTCCAGCAAGCTGTCGGATCCAGCCTCCCGGTATCGCTGCTCTGCGATGCTTTGGAGGTTTCAGCAAGCTGTCGGTCCCTGTTCGGGCGCCACTTGTAGCAGGGAACCATCTGGAGACGTGAGCCGAGTAACAACCGGACACCGATACGGTTAAAGTTGTTCTCCCTTTATTGCCCAAATAGCGTGCTTATATACCTTGTCAAGCTAAACATCAGCTGTCCACGCACCAAAAGCTAAAATATAATTGGTTATAGTATCTCTGTCCACGCGCATAAACATAGGACACAATTGGTTATACTAACTCTGTACACGCGCCTAAACATAGGACACAATTGGTTATACTAACTAAAACATGCGAAACTTGTCTCAGTCTAATTGGTTAAGATAAACTGCCGAATTGAGGTTCTTCGTGCCAAGTTCCCTTTATCTTGGAATGTGCACCTGTGTTCTTCTAATTGGCATCTTTCTTTTTTTGTCTTCTTGTTTATTCTGTTCAAGGCCTTCTAAAGGCGTCTGGAATACTTTTGCGACCGTTAGCTAAATATGTGTCCACAACACCAGACGACCACCATAAAGAGGCACTGCGCAAGCGCAGTTGAGAGGAGACTATGGAAATGACCTCTCGGAGCTCATTTTAATATGAAGCGGGGATAGGTCATGCATATGTATGGGCGTATTGTGAATATGTAACACTTGACTGTATAAACTTGAGACAAGCTGCCGAGTCGGGCGCACACGACTTTGGTGGGACTACCCCCCGTGCGGCCCAGCGCTGAATGAACATACCTACTTTACAATCTCACTGATTGTGGAGTCTGTTTTCCGCACGTCAACAGTACGTAAAAATTCTGACTGGGCAGGGCCAGCTCCATTGGTAGATCCCCTAGTGTTGACTAATGAGGTGGCTTTTGCTAAAAGTGTATCCCAATGTTTGAAAGTGTTCCCCCCCGACCATTGCTCTCATTGTAGTCTTTAACAGTCCATTGTATCATCCAATTTTCCCAGAGGCTGGTGCATGATAGGGGATATGATACACTCACTTAATGCCATGTTCTTTGGCCCAGGTGTTTGTGAGGTTGTTTCAGAAATGTGTCCCGTTGTCTGCTTCGATTCTTTCTGGGGTGCTGTGTCGCCACAAGACCTGCTTTCCAAGGCCCAGGATAGTGTTCCAGGCAGTGGCATGGGGCACAGGATATGTTTCCAGCCACCCGGTGGTTGCTTCCACCATTGTAAGCACATAGCGCTTGCCTTGGCGGGTTTGTGAGAGTGTGATATAGTCAATCTGCCAGGTCTCCCCATATTTATATTTCAGCCATCATCCTCCATACCAAAGGGGCTTTAACCGCTTGGCTTGCTTAATTGCAGCACATGTTTCACATTCATGGATAACCTGTGCGATAGTGTCCATGGTCAAGTCCACCCCTCGATCACGAGCCCATCTATATGTTGCATCTCTTCCCTGATGGCCTGAGGTATCATGGGCCCACTGAGCCATAAATAGCTCACCCTTATGTTGCCAGTCCAGGTCCACCTGAGACACTTCAATCTTGGCAGCCTGATCCACCTGCTGGTTGTTCTGATGTTCTTCAGTGGCCTGACTCTTGGGTACATGAGCAGCTACATGACGTACTTTTATAACCAGATTCTCTAGCCGGGACGCAATATCTTGCCACAGTGCGGCAGCCCAAATGGGTTTACCTCTGCACTGCCAGTTGCTGTGCTTCCATTGCTGTAACTATCCCCACAGGGCATTTGCCACCATCCATGAATCAGTATAGAGATAGAGCACCGGCCACTTTTCTCTTTCAGCAATATCTAATGCTAGCTGGATGGCTTTCACCTCTGCAAACTGACTCGATTCACCATTCCCTCAGCAGTTTCTGCGACTTGTCGTGTAGGACTCCATACGGCAGCCTTCCACCTCTGATGCTTTCCCACAATGCGACAGGACCCATCAGTGAACAGGGCATATTGCCTCTCATTTTCTGGCAGTTTATTATACAGTGGGGCCTCTTCAGCATACGTCACCTCCTCTTCTGGCGATATTCCAAAATTCCTGGGTGACTGGGGTTTCCTATGTGAGCTCATTGTGTGATCAGTGGGACCCATTTACTCCATGTGGCATCAGTCGCATGATGTGTAGAGGAGACCCTCCCTTTGAACCTCTAGCCCAGCACTGGCAGTCAGGGTGCTAAGAGGAGCTGTGTTTCAGTACCAACCACTTCTGAGGCAGCTCGAACTCCTTCACATGCTGCCAATATCTCTTTTTCAGTTGGAGTATAGCGAGCCTCAGGTCCTCTGTATCCCAACTCCAAAACCCCAGGGGTTGGCCTCGGGTCACCCCAGGTGCTTTCTGCCAGGGACTCCAGGTAGGGCCATTCTCCCCAGCTGCAGTGTAGAGCACATTTTTAACATCTTGTCCTGCCCGGACTGGCCCAAGGGCTACTGCATGAAAAATCTCCCACTTAATTTGTTCAAAGGCTTGTCGTTGCTCAGGGCCCCATTTAAAATCGTTCTTCTTCAGGGTCACTTGATAGAGAGGGCTTACAATTAGACTGTAATTTGGAATACGCATTCTCCAAAAACCCACGACACCTAAGAAGGCCTGTGTTTCCTTTTTATTAGTCGGTGGAGACATAGCTGCTATTTTGTTGATCACATCCATAGGGATCTGACGACGCCCGACTTGCCATTTTACTCCTAAAAACTGGATCTCCTGTGCAGGTCCCTTGACCTTACTTTCTTTTATGGCAAAACCAGCCTTCAGAAGGATTTGGATTATTTTCTTCCCTTTCTCAAAGACTTCTTCTGCTGTGATGCCCCACACGATGATGTCATCAATGTATTGCAGGTGTTCTGGAGCTTCACCTTTTTCCAGTGCAGCCTGGATCAGTCCATGGCAAATGGTGGGGCTGTGTTTCCACCCCTGGGGCAGTTGATTCCAAGTGTACTGGACGCTCCTCCAAGTAAAAGCAAACTGTGGCCTGCACTCTGCTGCCAGAGGGATTAAGAAAAACCCATTAGCAATGTCAATTGTAGCATACCACTTGGCTGCCTTTGACTCTAGTTCATATTGAAGTTCTAGCATCTCCGGCACAGCAGCACTCAGGGGCGGCGTAACTTCATTCAGGCCATGATAGAATACTCTTAGTCTCCACTCCCTGTTAGACTTTCACACTGGCCATATGGGACTATTAAAGGGTGAGCGAGTTTTGCTGATCACTCCTTGGATCTCCAGTCAATGAATCATCTTGTGGATGGGAATCAGGGAGTCTCGGGTGGTGCAATATTGCCGCTGGTGCACCGTCGTGGTAGCAATTGGTACTTGTTGTTCTTCAACCCTCAGCAACCCCACAATCAAAGGGTCTTGAGAGAGACCAGGCAGGGTAGACAGCTGTTCCATGCCCTCCGTCTCCAAGGCAGCTATACCAAAAGCCCATCGATACCCCTTTGGGTCCTTAAAATACCCTCTCCTGAGATAGTCTATGCCAAGGATGCACGGAGCCTCTGGACCAGTCACAATGGGGTGTTTCTGCCACTCATTCCCCATTAGGCTTAATTCAGCCTCCATTACAGTTAGCTGTTGGGATCCCCCTTTCACACCAGAAATACAGATGGGTTCTGCCCCTTTATAACTTGATGGCATTAGAGTGCACTGTGCACCAGTGTCTACTAGAGCCTTGTACTCCTGTGGGTCTAATGTGCCAGGCCATCGAATCCACACAGTCCAATAGATCCGGTTATCCCTTTCCTCCACCTGGCTGGAGGCAGGGCCCCTCTAATTCTGGTCAGAGTATCCAGTACTCACTTCTCATAAAATTGGCTCAGAAGTCCCTTCAAGAGGATCAGAAATAAGATCAGCCCTTCTACTCTGTTTGGAAACTGGAGTGGCATTTTTCCAAGAAGAATCCCCTTTTCTGATTGCTTTTTCCTTGCAACTCACGTACCTGTGCATCTAGGACCAAGGTAGGTTGAGGAGACTGAAGTAGACAGACGCCTGTAATGTTGAAAGCAGACGACCCTTTGTTGCTAAAACACACACATATTTATAATCACATATTCTGCAAAGTCACTGTACATGCGCACAAGCATAAAATATGATTGGTTATATCAACGCTGTACACGCACATAATCATAAGATATAATTGGTTATATCAACTCTGTACACGTGCATAAACATAAGATATAATTGGTTATATCAACTTAAACATGCAAAGCTTGTCTCAACCTAATTGGTCAAGATAAACTGCCGAATTGAGGTTTTTTGTGCCAAGTTCCCTTTATTGTGGAATGCACACCTGTGTTCTTCTATTTGGCTTTATTATCATCTTTCTTTTTTTGTCTTCTTGTTTATTCTGTTCAAGGTCTTCTAAAGGCATCTGCAATGCTCTTGCGACCGACGTTAGCTAAATATGTGTCCCCAACTCCCCCTTTTTTGTTTTTCGACAATTAACACCTGCTGTATTGCCCTTTGCAAAGACCTATGAACACAATTAATTAAACACGGTAAAAGCAACATTATACCTAATAAAATACATAAGAATAAAAGACTGTTCAGGTAATGCCAATGACACACAAAAAGAGGTTTGATTAATAGCTTTAGTCAGTGTCACCCAAACATTCTTACTGTCCCACAGCATTAAACGATGTGGATCAATCACCGGTGTCACTGTCACGCTGCTTACTACAGTCAGTGTGTTCCATATCAATCTCAGCATAAGGTTTCATCCATTTAGTTGGAATCCACTTTGGCCCATTTTCTGTAATGACACAAGCATAACCTCGGCCCCACGTTATTACTGTAAAAGGTCCCTCCCATTGCTGACGCTCAATATTTTTAACCCAGACTTTCCACCCATTAGCAATATTTTGAATCCCACTATTCATTGTTTGAAAATGCCGAACTACAGGGGGAACAACTGACTCTCCATGCAGGGTCAAAAAATTCATCACATATATTGCTTTCATGAGTCTATTTGAAGGAGGTTCCCCTAATTCCCCCGTTTTTTGTTTTTCCAAAAAATCTTTTAATACTTTATGAGTACGTTCGATTATAGCTTGACCTGTGGGAGAATGAGGAATGCCGGTAATATGAGTAACTCCCCATTGCTGAAAAAATTCCTGAGTCCATTGTGCTATAAAACATGGTCCATTATCTGCTTTTATCTGGGCCGGGACACCCATTACTGCAAATGCTTGTCGTAAGTGTGTTTGTAGATGTCGACTTGTTTCGCCCGCAAGTGCTATGGCCCATATCATCAAGGAATATGTATCAACAGAAACATGAACATAACACAATTTTCCAAAAGCTAGTACATGAGTCACATCAGTCTGCCACAATTGCAGGGATCGCAGACCCCTAGGATTTACAGCGCCATCTCTGTGCCCAGATAATTTCTGGCACTCAGCACAGGATTGAATGATGGCTTTGGCATCTGCTATAGAAATTTGAAACTGTTTGGCTAATACTTTTGCTGGCTGGTGGAAAAAACTATGAGCTCCACGTGCCTGTAGAAGTTTATTGGGGGGTGGCCCAGTCCATACAGGATTAGCTAGTAAATCAGCTCGTTTATTCCCTTCTGTGATCCATCCAGGCAAACTGGTGTGACTTCGCACATGCATTATATAATAACACTTTGTCCGTTGGTTTAACAGAAATAGCAACATCTTAAATTTTTCAAACAATGTGACGTTATCAATTTCTTTCAAATAAGCCCGTCTCAAGCGTTTTACTACACCTACCACATATAAAGAATCAGCAATAATATTGACCTCAACATGCTGCCACTTTTTAAATACTTCTATTACAGCTTGAAGTTCCACCACTTGGGGGGAGCCTTCACATGTGACAATGTGATTTTTCCATACCTGACCTTCTTTCCAAACTACTACTGCCTTTCCTGTTTTTCCACTGCCATCCGTAAATACTGTAGGACCATCAGTAGGTAACTCTGCACACAATTCTTTTTCTTCTAGTTGTATATTTTGTAGCAAGGTAAACATTTTGTGTGCAGGAAGATGAATATCTATCTTTCCTTCAAAATCTGCAAAAGCAATTTGTAAAGTTAGACTATTCTGTAGACACCATTGTAAATATCCTTGAGTCAAAGGAACGACAGTCGTGTGTGGTCCTTGTCCACAAATCTCAATAATCCAATGTCTCCCCTTTATAATTAATTCTGAAATCATTTCAATTCGAGAAAATATGGTTTTTCGGGCCTGGTGAGCTAAAAAGATCCATTCTATTATTAACAAGTCTTTGTGACTCCCCTCCCATTGATATATGATCCCGAGGGGTTGTTTTTCTCGGTTTAAAATGATAAGATTAATGTCAAGATTTTCTTTAATCCTAAAAGCCTGACTCTGGGATATTATATCTGCTATCTGTTGCAATGCTTTTTTACCTTGAGGGGTCAATTGTCGAGGTGCCGTTAAGGTAGTGTCGCCTCGTAACATTTCAAATAAAGGGGTCAGAAGCTCATTATCTATTCCCAACAGTGTTCAAACCCAATTGATTGTCCCCAGTAATTTTTGCACATCATTCAATGTTTCAATCTTGTCTGTAATTTCCAGTTTTTGTGGAACTATAGTTTTTTCTAAAATCTTCCAGCCTAAATATTTCCATGGTTGCATTTTTTGTACCTTTTCTGGTGCTATTTTTAAACCAAAATCAGACAATTGTGTAGTCAATTCTTTGAGCTTTTCGGATAACTCTCTTTTCCCTGCTATCAAGATATCATCCATATAGTGATAAATAATCAAGTCTGGATTTTGTTGTCTAAACCCTTTTAGAGCTTGGGATACATAGGATTGGCATATGGTTGGAGAATTTTTCATTCCTTGTGGCAGAACTACCCAATGATAACGTTCCATGGGTTCCTGTTTGTTTATGGTGGGGATAGAAAAGGCAAATTTTTCCGCATCTTTTGGGTCTAAATATATTGTAAAGAAACAATCCTTTAAATCAATAATCAAAATGTTCCATCCTTGTGGAATCATGGTAGGCGTGGGTAACCCTAATTGAAGGGCTCCCATATTTTCCATTACTTCATTTATCTTTCTTAAATCATGCAACAGTCTCCATTTCCCAGATTTTTTTGGAATGACAAAAACTGGTGTATTCCAAGGGCTCGTGGTATTCACCAAGTGCCCTTGTTCCAATTGCTCCTGTACTAACTGCTTCAAGATGGCGACCTTAGATTCAGTCAGCGGCCATTGATCTACCCAAACCGGTTCCTCTGTTTTCCATTTCAGTTTTAGGCATGGTCGCCCGTCAATGGCTGCACCACAAAATTGTCTCCTGTACTAAGCACACATCCCATTTGACTTAATGCATCCCTGCCTATCAGGTTCATAGGGATATTGGTTACATCAGGTTTGATACAACAAACTAAATTTTGACAAATCAATTGAATCATATATTTGCTTTGTCGAGTTTTGATAATCCTCCCACACTGAACAGTTTCAAATCCATCTCAGAAAGCTCCCAAGTGACAGGCCAGTCCTCCCATGACAGAACCGTTACATCTGCTCCAGTGTCCACTAATGCTTGTAATTTTATTTTTTCTGGCCTGTCCTTTGCATTTTGTAACTCTGCTGATATACTAGGTTTTGTTTTATTGATCTCCATTGACCACATAATTTGAGCTTCTAATCCCGTAGATCCAAACCCTGCATTGCCATGCTGTTGATTAACCTTACATGGTACATTTGCTTTAAAAGGGACTAGCTGTGCAATTCTGCTTCCTTCCTGTATCGATACTGGTGGAGACGGCGTCCAAATCATAGCATAAATGCGACCTGTGTAGTCCGCATCAATCACCCCGGGAAGCACAAAAATTCCTTGTAATGTTATACTAGACCGTCCCAACAACAGGGCACTAAGCCCATTACCTAATGGTCCTTGTGCGTTTACTGGCACACGGTGTACCTGAGAGTTCCACAGTAGAATGGTTTCTATTGTTGAGACATCCACTCCGGCACTTCCAGCTGTTCGGGCTGGCAATTCTGCCAGACATCCTTCTTGGCGCCGTTCTGGGATCCTTTCGGAGCTGTTGGGGTCATCGCACCGCTCCTCGCACTCTTCTTGTAGTTTCCTGGAGATGGGGTACCTCGAGGTGGCAGAGCTACACCTTCCTTTGTGAAACGAGATCTACATTGGTTAGCATAATGTCTCCCTTTATGACAAGGAGGGCATATATTAGGCCCAGCTTCCACTTTGTTTCGCCCTTTACACTGAAATTGCAAATGTCCCGGTTGTCCACATTTATAGCATTTCTTAACATTTTTTGTATCCATTCGCATGGCTACAGCAAAAGCATTGGCCATTAATGTAGTTTTATGCTCCAAAGACCCAACTTTGTTACAGGCCTCTATCATATATACTCTTCCTGGCATCGATTGTAGTATTTTTCTAGAGTCTGCATTTGCATTTTCCACGGCCAATTTTATTATCAATGCTTCTTTGGCATCAGCATTATCTATTTGTTTTTCAATAGCATCTCGCAGATGATCAATAAAGGACATATAAGGTTCCGTATTACCCTGCCTTATACTTGTAAATGATTGTTCTGGCTTTCCAGCTTCAGGCAAGGTTACCATTGCCTTCAGAGCTAAGGAAGCTGATTCTTGTAATGCTTCCACGGGTAGCCTCGCTTGCCTATTAACATCTGCAAAGTCACCAGTCCCCATCATTTGTGCAGAAGTGATCATATACCGCGGATCTCCTTCTGGGCGGTCCAAATTTCTTAGTGCCACTAAATCACATAATTCTGCCCATTTCACCTTCCATAATAGACGCTGAGTCGGGGTTAAAATCATTGTAGCCAATTGTGTACAGTCAAAGCCCGTTAAAATTTGACCAGAAAATATATTCTCCAATAACACCTGACTAAACGGAGCAGACAGTCCATTAGCCATTACTGTTTTCCATACTTCTTTTATTAAATCCCAATTGAAAGGTTGCCACACGTTTGGGGCATTCTGCCTGACTGTAACTGGAAAAGCCACAGGATTTAGACCTTCGGTTAACATTTTATCATTTATGTCCTTCCATCGCTTTTTTATAGCTTCTCCTGGGGATGTATCTGTCTCATAGGGAGGTGCAGAGGGGATAGGTCTCTGCTCGAGAGGCAGGTTACTTAAAGGTTGATCGTTGCCTCCAATAATGACATCTCCCTCGGTGTTTAATTCCTCATCACTGTCCGAATTATTTACCACCTCGCCACACACACTTCTCTTTTTTTCCGGGGTATCTTCAATTGAAATTTTTGCAGCGGCAGCCACCTCCTTTTCTGCCTTAAGGGCTTTCAACGTTTCCAGCACCGATCTCCACGTAGCAGAGATTTTCTGAGCCTTCACGTCCCCACGCGATACAAAGTCCCAAATTACTTTTCCCATTTCTTCCCAATTTTTAACCTCAAAGACTTCTACATTCGAAGTGGGGGCACCGTGGTCCTTAAGCCACTTCAGCATCATACGTGAAGTATTTAAATCATACTTAATCCCTCTCACGGAGAGGATATGCGAAAGCATTCGTACAATTGCCCCTTCTTCCACAGACATCTGGGCACCCATTTTAAGTCTCTTAGCTGCTCACCTTACTTCCAAACGAGCAGGGTGATTGATCTCCTGGGAGAAGGTTGTCCGCTCAGTCCAGCTGGCTAGACAATCGTTCGGCTAGAGTATCCTCCGGACGCACTTCCAGCAATTCCAGCGTTTTCTCGGCCCACGATCACGTCGGGGTCACCATTTGAGGAGACTGAAGTAGACGGACGTCTGTAATGTTGAAAGCAGACGACCCTTTGTTGCTAAAACACACACATATTTACAATCACATATTCTGCAAAGTCACTGTACACGCGCACAAGCACAAAATATGATTGGTTATATCAACTCTGTACACGCGCATAAACATAAGATATAATTGGTTATATCAACTTAAACATGCAAAGCTTGTCTCAATCTAATTGGTCAAGATAAACTGCCAAATTGAGGTTTTTTGTGCCAAGTTCCCTTTATCGTGGAATGCACACCTGTGTTCTTCTAATTGGATTTATTATCATCTTTCTTTTTTTGTCTTGTTTATTCTGTTCAAGGTCTTCTAAAGGCATCTGCAATGCTCTTGCAACCAATGTTAGCTAAATATGTGTCCACAGTAGGTTTTCCATCCCATTTCCTCATGTCCTCTCCGTGATCACATAGGTAAAACCACAGGGCACCTCGCGGTGTGTACCTTCTATATTCTCTCTCTTGAGCAGACGAACGCTCACTCCTAATAGCTGAGACATTGGTCCTTACAGGTGGGGAGTAGGATGTATCCTCTTTGAGTTGCTGGAAATCCCGGAACAGCTTCTCCACAGCCGAGATGCAGGCTTGTAGGGAGGAAGAGAGATTTTCTTTGTATTGCCAGAGTTGGCGAGCCACTTTGTAACGGATGCACAACTAACCAAATCCAACAGGTGTTAAAACTGAGATTTATTCTTCAGCAAAAGTTAGTTAGAAGTCCGGTAACATTTTATAAAACCACAGGCTCAATGATGTAAAGAGAATTAATACTACACAGCCGACTTCTTAGAGAACCCCCAAGATTTAAAGTGATGGCTCCAAAATGCGCGTATCACTCACCTAAAAGCTGAGGGCTCTCTCCCTCGAGGAGTTACCTCGGGTGGTGCCCCGACCCAAGAGGGAGTCCCCAACTGCAGAGCCACTGCTCTGAGGAGGACTGCCAAAATGTCCTCCAGCGGGACCCCATTTATACCCCTGTCGAATCTGACCTGTGGTCACTTAATCCCTGTTGGCCAGGAGGGTCGCATCAGTGTCCCTGGCGCGTCTCGATTGGACAGTTCAAATTTCAACCTGCAGCCTCCAGGGTTTCCTTCCCCTTCTCCCTTCCTGGAGAAGTTTTGTTTCCTGCTGGCAGAATGGGGGGGGGGGGGAAGTGTACTGCCATAATCCACCCCATGACCACAGTCATGATTTGACTGGTTTCATTGGAGTGGTGGTACAGTCACCTCTTGCCTCCAAAGTTAAAAGGGGGTGCAGTTTGGTGAATTTGACGCTCATTGTGGGCCATCATTCCCTTCTGGTCTAGAACTAAAGTGGAATATCGAACACAGGAATATCCAGTGTATGGACAGTTTTAAGGGAGTATACTTAACCCTTAGTACAGGCTTCACTACCAAGCATTTGATAGAACTAATTGCAATACAGATTACAGTAATCATAACTACAAGCATTATTAAAGATTAGAGAAGGCTGGTCGCCCACCCTGTGAAAGAAAATCCGAACATATCAAAACTTTTCCCAACCAGTTGGTCCCTGGTGCAGAAGCAATCGCCTCCGAGTCTCTTGCCGTATTCTCTCGTTGATTTAGTCTTGAAGCCACATTGACACATTTGGAGTGAACACAGCAGTTGTCCATCGACATGTTCAAAACTTTACATATACCCTTCTCTTTCTTTGGCATCTAATCCAATACAGCCCACTTCTGATAGTCATTTTACCAATACATTATAACCGATTGTTTGAGAGTCCCCAAATTGTTAGATGTAGCGTTGGCTAAGGTTGATAGTTGTAAACTCAGTTCTAGGGTGCTCTATTGATGTTCCTTGAGTACCATACACAGTTGCCCCCACGGAATTTCAGGGCATAGCGTAGTACCATTCCAACTCCACCCCGTGATCCCATGGGTTAGTTGGAGGATATAGTCACATTTGGTGTTTCATACTGAACTAGCATTTACTGCACCTGGTGACCAACTATAAACAACATGAGTATAACCTCCTCCCCCATCCAATCTGAACCTCCAACTATAATTGTTACATTGCTCTCATGCGAGGTCAAGGACTCGCAATATATTGATGTCCATCATTTTGCCACGACACTACCATCCAGATCTTCACCATCCACGCTTGCCACCATCATCACTGTCAGCAAAAGGACAGGAATGACTCGTTCCTTCATGGTCCTGTAAAAAAGCACAAACTAGGCCTTGGTTTTAAAACCAGGTCACAGGGTTAGAAGTCCGGTATTATCCACCGGGCACTGATGTGGTGAGTCTTTCCACTCCCATGAGATGGTCTCAGAAGACCAATGTAATCAACCTGCCACGTGCTCCAAAGAGCCTTGCCTTGTCTGATATGCTGGGCCAGAGCTTGGTTTGGGTGATTAGCCTTAAGCCTTATTCGGCATTGTGGGCAAGCTGTAAGAATTGCTTCACAGGTTTTCATAGACACTGGCCAACCCCGAGATCAGCATTCATAATAGAGATCTGCTTTCCCTGAGTGGCTTCGTGTGATATGCAACCATTTTGCTAGTCTATCCCAATCTTCCTTCTCACTGGTGACCATCCTGATTTGGGCCAGGTGGTCCACCTGCTGATTCCATTTTGCAGCTGGGGTTCCATCCCAAGCATGTCCCTTCACCCATCCCACCTTTAAAGGTCGGGACCTCCCTATTGCCAGGAGACATTGCCAGTCCTCTGTCCTCCACACTGTCGCATGACCTACTTCCCACTTACTAGATTCCCACTGACATATCCACTCTGTAGCACCCTTAAAGGTTGCGTAAGAGTCAGTATAGATGATGGTAGCACCATTCTCTGTGGCCAGTAATAAAGTCCGTAGTTCTCCTACTTGTGCACTACCTTCACCCTCTTCCTCAACTGTCTTCCCAGTACCGATTTCCAATGCCACTGCTTTATATTGCCATTTTGATCCCACTCGACGGGCAGATGCATCCGTGAACCACACTCCCTGCACATCTGAGCCTGCCACTAATTCGGGTGCCTCCTCAGTCGGAGAAGGTTTATAAGGTCGACCCAGCAAGGTTGGGTCAGGGTTTACAGGTTGCTGTAGTTCGAAAACCTTAACCAGACCCTCCTTTAGTGGGAGCAATTGGCTTATCCCTTCTAGGTATGCATACCATTTCCTAACTGTGGCCTTTTGGGCTACTCCCTCAGGAGGAGGTGACCCATTGAGGATTGAATTTAAGAGGGGGAAAGGACCCTGCACTATAACATCCTGTGAGGTACGCAGCTTTTCAGCCTCTTTAACTGCTCTAGTGAGGGAAAAAATCCCCTTCTCCCAATCTGAATATCATCACTCAGTCTCTTTAAATGCAGTGGAAAAGAATAATAATGGTCTAGCTGGTCCCTGTGGCCCCTTTTGAAACACACCACAGTACGAGGCATGTTCAGCGAATCCCCATTCCACCCTTAATGGATCTCGTGGGTGCAATGGGCCTAGTCTCTGATAAGCCTTAAGCTCTTCTTTCAGAGTGTTAAGGGCTTCCGTATGTTGCAAAGTCCAATCCCATTTCCTATTCCTTCGGAGCAAGTCATAGAGAGGGTAAGCAATCACTGAGAACCCTGGTATATGTTTTCTCCAGTAGCCCAAAGTACCCAGCAGCTGCTGTAATTCTGTTTTATTGCCCGGAGTCTCTCCCTTTTCAATAGCTGATAGAGTGTCGTCGGGTACCGCAACTGCTCCAGCTATCCACCATGCCCCCAGGAATTTGACTTCTTGTCCAGGACCTTGACATTTAGAAGATGGAATGTCTAGCCCATTCTTGACTAACAGATTCCAGATGGCCTCAGCCACTTGTCCTACCTGTTTCTTGTTGTCCCCACCAACTAGGATATCATCTATATATTGATATATGTGAGCACCTGATGGTACTTCCACAGCATTGAGGAGCTTGGCTAAAGCATTGAGAGCAATAGTGGGGGAGTGCTTATATCCCTGGGGAAGTCGATTAAAAGTGTATTGGGTCCCTTCCCAAGTGAAGGCGAACTGGGGTTTGTCCTCTTCCCTTAGGGGAACCATAAAAAACATATCCTTGACATCTAAAGCAGCCATCCATGGGTGGGCCGCAGCCTGTATTGCTGTTACTATTGAGGTTATGCTCGGAACAGCAGCAGTTAATGGTGGGTTATTACTGTTCAATCTTCTATAATCAATTGTTAGTCGCCACCTCCCATCTGGTTTACGGACTGGCCAAACAGGAGGATTATAAGGGGAATGTGTGTGACTGATGATCTCTCTTTTCTCCAGATCATTAATTACTTCCGAAATGCCCCATTTGGCCGCAGCTGGAAGTGGGTATTGAGGGACACAGGTTACCTTAGATTGCAGTAGTGCAGGAGCAACCTGCAATGTTCTCACATGAATAGCCTCTGCCTCCCTGCCCCCAAAGCTCCACACCCTACTATTGGTTAGGTCCCATTGCCTGCCTGCCAGCACATCAAATCCCAGTATATTTCCCTCATAGGGGCTTAAAGCCACCTCCACAGCTGTCATTCTCTTTTCCCCCAGTAACCAAAGTTTGAGCTATGGGGCATTTTTCTGTTGCCCCTGTTACTCCTCTAATGTTTATAGCCTTTCTTGATGGCCTAATTCCCAGCTCACTAGCTTGTCATTCGTTTAAAACACTAATTTGGGCTCCTGTATCGATTAAGAATTCTAAACTTATCCGTTTTGGGCCCAAAGGAATGTGTATATAAGGCTCCTTATCAGCAGACCATTGGCAAGTATTCACCATGCGCATTGGGCGGCCTGAATCCCAAACCGCAGCTCCTAGTTTTTTAGCCCATCCAGTTCCACTCGCAGTGATGCGAAAGGGTTCAGTTTCTCTTCCTGAGGGGGCGGGGTTGTTGACGCTTCCCTTTGGTCTCTAGCTTTCCCCTCCAGCAATTCCACTCCCGGATGTCGTCAGTGGACTGCCCGTGCAGCACGGCTCGGGCTGCCCCCAGTGCCGGTGCCTTCCGCCAGAGATCGTTCATTCCGGGATCGTAGTTCCGACCCGACCGCCCGCAAGTTCGAGACCGCTCGGGGCAGGGTTTACAACTGGCTGGCCAGACCTTCCTGCTGCCCTCCGTGCCACCGTTCGGCTCCGCCCATCCCATCTCGAGCCCGTGAATTATTATGCTGTGCTGTACTTCCGCCCAAATCATCACATGCGTGGGCAGCCTCTGGTGGTTCTGCTGGTTGCAATGGCCCCCTGGATTCTTTCTCTGAGGGACTGGACGTGTATCTTTAAAGCGTCCGGCAGTCCTCTAATAAGGGGTCTGAGGTGGCGGGGGTCCACCGGTGCAGCGTCCGGCAGCCCTCTAATAAGGGGTCTGAGGTGGCGGGGGTCCACCGGTGCAGTCATCGGTATCCCTTGCTGCCCTCTATCATACACGGCCTGAACACAGGCGGTTTTTTGCACTCCCTCCGTTAACTCCGACAATCCCTTTACCCGGATAGTAATAGGTTCTCCTCTCTCCCTGGGGTCCACACCCCCAGCCCAGTAAGCTACTCGGGACATTATCGACCAATCTCCCGGCGGTCCATCATTCAGAAATACTCCTGGTCCCCAGTAATTTCTTGCTTCATCATCACTCAACAGTATCCGATCCTCCCCCGTTAGAGAAACTCTCCACAAATACTCAGTTTTGGTTTCACCCAGCTTGCACGGAAACTTAGCTTGTAACTCGCTGAGTTCAGGTCCCGACCAAGGGGTTGTGCAAATACTGGTTCGGGGGCTCCCACCGTGCGGACTTGTGTGCCTTTCTGTTTTAATAAGGGGTCGCACGTCCCTTTCCTCCAATTCCACCTTCAGACAATCTATTTCCCCTTGCCTTTTCGCAGAATCACTCTTTTGGTTTTGTGCTTGAATCAAGCAGGCGCCCAGGAGGGCACACACACTGCCTTTGCCGTCTTGACTACTTCCGCGGCATAGTTCTACTCTCTCCACGACCACTGCTGGGTCGGACCACTTCTCCTTCGCCCATTCCAGACCTGGGGGAGAAGGGCTGCAGCCATTCCTCCATAATAATTCCTCTATTAACACCATCCTGCCGACTACGCCAATTTAAAATGTTACAGATGCACGACTAACCAAATCCAATAGGTGTTAAAACTCAGATTTATTCTTCAGTAAAAGTTAGTTAGAAGTCCGGTAACATTTTATAAAACCACAGGCTCGATATAAAGAGAATTAATACTACACGGCCGACTTAAGAATCCCCAAGATTTAAAGTGATGGCTCAAAATGTGCATATCACTCACCTAAAAGCTGAGGGCTCTCTCCCTCGAGGAATTACCTCGGGCGGTGCCCCGACCCAAGAGGGAGTCCCCGACTGCAGAGCCACTGCTCTGAGGAGGACTGCCAACATGCCCTCCAGCGGGACCCCATTTATACCCCTGTTGAATCTGACCTGTGGTCGTTTAATCCCTATTGGCCAGGAGGGTCACCTCAGTGTACCTGGTGCATCTCGATTGGCCAGTTCAAATTTCAACCTGCAGCCTCCAGGGTTTCCTTCCACTTCTTCCTGCCTGGAGAAGTTTTGTTTCCTGCTGGCGGGATGGGGGGGGGGGGGGCGGGGAGTGTACTGCCACACACTTCATCCACCATCGGTGCCTCTTCATCTTTCCAGGTCATTATTGCCAATGGGTTGGCATAGGGCGATAGTGCGCTCCATACAAGCTTCTGCCACATGGGTCGTGTGCATTGGACGTCGTCTGGATCTCTGGGTAATTGTGCATTGTCTGGGTCATAATAAATCATCTCTAGCACAGCTAATTCCCTCAGATATTGGATACCTCTCTCCATGGTGGTCCACTTGCTTGACTGACATATAACATCTTCCTTAAAGGGGTACCTTTCCTTCACGCTTGACAGGAGTCGCCTCCAGAGGCTAATGGCTTGTGTCCCTTTTCCAATTGCCTTGTCAATGCCACCTTCCCTGGAAAGCAATCCCAGCTGCTTGGCTTCCCTACCTTCTAATTCCAAGCTATTAGCCCCATTGTCCCAGCATCAGAGCAGCCAGGTGATAATATGCTCACCTATACGATGGCTGAAATCTTTTTGCATATCCTGCAGCTCGCTCAGGGATAGGGATCGGGTGATTACCTCTGGTTCTGCCTCTTCCTCCTCTTTCCATGATGACCCTGTGTGGTGGGTTGACCCTGGCTGGGCACCAGCTGCCCACCAAAGCTGCTCTATCACTCCCCCTTCTCAGCTGGACAGGGGGGGAAAAATATAACAAAAGGCTGGTGGGTCAAGATAAGGACAGTTTAATAAAGTGAAAGCAAAGGTCGCGCGCGAAACCAAAGAAAACCAAATGATTTTATTCTCTACTTCCCATCAGTAGGTGATGTCTAGCCACTTCCTGGGAAGCAGGGCTTCAATACGTGTAGTGGTTGCTCCAGAAGACAAAAAAGCCCCCCTTCCGTCTCCCTTTACTTAGCTTTTATATCTGAGCTGACGTCATATGGTATGGAATATCTGTTTGGTTAGTTTAGGTCAGCTGTCCTGGTTATGTCCCCTCCCAAGATCTTGCCCAGCCCCAGCCTGCCATTGAGGGGGGGGCAAAAATGTTGGAGAGACAGCCTTGATGCTGTGCCAGCACTGCTCAGCAGTAGCCAAAACACTGGTGTGTTATCAACACCTTTCTAGCTACTGATGCAGAGCACAGCACTACGAGGGCTGCTATGGGGAGAATTAACTCCATCTCAGCCAGACCCAATACACCCTGATTCATCTTTATCCTTCACTAAGCGAACTGATTTTTTTGTATATTTCTTCTTCTGTATGGGGGCAACTGATACTGGCACAGTTTGTTTCTCTGGTTCAGCTGCAGTGCCTGTCCCCGGGGGTTGGAGTAGCTGCAGCCCCTGTCGGTCTGTTTTCCCTCCCTTCCCCCTGGGGTGCTGCATAATATCGAGCGGTATTTGGTAGATCCTGGTGTCGTGGTTTCAGCCCAGCCGGTAACAAAGGACCACGCAGCCGCTCGCTCACTCCTCCCGCCCCCCTCCGGTGGGATAGGGAGGAGACGGAGGAGAGAAAAGAAAAAAACCCTGGAACCTCGAGGGTTGAGATAAGGGCAGTTTACTGGGACAACACAAAAAAAAGGTTACAACAACAACAACGGTACTAATGAAAGAATATACAAAAAAAGAGTGATGCACAGTGCAACTGCTCACCACCCGGAACCCGACGCTCCGCCACCGAAAGTCCCGACCCCTCTCTCCCCCCCCCCCCCCCCCCCCCCCCCCCCCCCCCCGCTCCCCATTTATATACTGAGCATGATGTCACATGGTATGGAATAGCTCCTTGGCTAGTTCAGGTCGGCTGCCCCGGCTATGCCCCCCCCACCTCCCAGGTTCCTGAAAAAATTAACTCTATCCCAGCTGAACCCAGGACATTATCCACCCCTTATTCTATACCATCTACATCATGCCCAGATCTTACATTTTCCAATCAACTACTACCACTTTCCTTGTCTTATATATATATATATATGTATATGGACACCCCCCCACACACACACACACACAAATAGTATTCCCTTAGTCGATGGGCTATCTCTCCAATGTGTCCATCAATTTTATTTAGTCCATGACTTTGGGGCTCCATCTGTTGTAACAGTTCTTCAGGATAGGAGAGATGGTGTGAGGTGTTAGGTTGTTGTACGCTGCCTCTGGAACTTGTGGCTGGTACATTTGGTGCAACCCACACCCTTGGCCTGCAGGTCGAAGAGGCTGATCTCGAGGAAATTGCTGGGCACCAGTTCAAGTTCTATCACTGTTGTACTTGGCTCAGTTTCAAAGTCCATCCTTCAGTCATTTGGGTAATTCTTACAGTAATACCCTTGATATGGCATATAGACACTATAGATACAATGACATACATGGGCAGGTTATTTAGCAGTTAAATATCATACAGCCTAATTCACTGGCTATTCTCTCCCAAAATCAAATCTCCCTGAGGTACACATCGAACTTCCCCATCCTTCTGCATCACCCACCAGGTGTACCCAGGTCCCTGAGCAAAAACAACCCCTTGGATGGGTTTGTCTCTGCTTGAGGGGGGACTAACCCAGACTGTCTTTCCTAACATACTTCTCATGCGCACTACAGGGACTTTATCCCCTTCTACAGTATGTGGAAGTCTTGATTGGGCAGGGCCAGCCCGATTGGCAGATCCTCTAGTATTAACTAACCAGGTGGCTTTTGTTAAATGTGTATCCCAATGTTTGAAAGTTCCACCCCCCATTGCTCTCAATGTAGTTTTCAGCAGTCCATTGTATCGTTCGATTTTTCCGGAGGCTGGTGCGTGATAAGGGATGTGATATACCCACTCAATGCCATGCTCTTTGGCCCAGGCGTCTATGAGGTTGTTTCGGAAGTGAGTCCCATTGTCCGACTCGATTCTTTCTGGGGTGCCATGTTGCCATAAAACTTTCTTTTCAAGGCCCAGGATAGTGTTCTGGGCAGTGGCGTGGGACACAGGATATGTTTCCAGCCATCCAGTGGTTGCTTCCACCATTGTAAGCACATGGCGCTTGCCTTGGCGGGTTCGTGGGAGTGTGATATAGTCAATCTGCCAGGCCTCCCACTGTTTATATTTCAGCCATCGCCCTCCACACGACAGGGGTTTTAACCGCTTGGCTTGCTTAATTGCAGCACATGTTTCACATTCATGGATAACCTGCGCGATAGTGTCCATGGTCAAGTCCACCCCTCGATCACGAGCCCATCTATATGTTGCATCTCTTCCCTGATGGCCCGAGGTATCATGGGCCCACTGAGCCATAAATAGCTCACCCCTACGTTGCCAGTCCAGGTCCACCTGAGACACTTCAATCTTGGCAGCCTGATCTGCCTGCTGGTTGTTTTGATGTTCTTCAGTGGCCCGACTCTTGGGTACATGAGCATCTACATGACGTACTTTTACCACTAGCTTCTCTATCCGAACAGCAATATCTTGCCACAGTGCGGCCGCCCAGATGGGTTTACCTCTGCGCTGCCAGTTGCTCTTCTTCCATTGCTGTAGCCACCCCCCATAGGGCATTTGCCACCATCCATGAGTCAGTATAGAGATAGAGCACTGGCCACTTCTCTCTTTCAGCAATGTCTAACGCTAGCTGGATGGCTTTCACTTTGCAAACTGACTCGATTCACCTTCTCCTTCAGCAGTTTCTGCGACTAGTCGTGTAGGACTCCATACAGCAGCCTTCCACCTCCGATGTTTTCCCACAATGCGACAGGACCCATCAGTGAACAGGGCATATTGCCTCTCATTTTCTGGCAGTTTATTATACAGCGGGGCATCTTCAGCCCGTGTCACCTCCTCCTCTGGCGACATTCCAAAATCTTTGCCTTCTGGCCAGTCCGTGATCACTTCCACAATTCCTGGGTGACTGGGGTTTCCTATGCGAGCTCGTTGTGTGATCAGTGCGGCCCACTTACTCCACGTGGCATCAGTTGCATGATGTGTAGAGGAGACTTTCCCTTTGAACATCCAGCCCAGCACTGGCAGTCGGGGTGCTAAGAGGAGCTGTGCTTCAGTACCAACCACTTCTGAGGCAGCTCGAACTCCTTCATATGCTGCCAATATCTCTTTTTCAGTTGGAGTATAGCGAGCCTCGGATCCTCTGTATCCCCGACTCCAAAACCCCAGGGGTCGGCCTCGGGTCTCCCCACGTGCTTTCTGCCAGAGGCTCCAGGTAGGGCCATTCTCCCCAGCTGCACTATAGAGCACATTTTTAACATCTTGTCCTGCCCGGACTGGCCCAAGAGCTACTGCATGAACACTCTCCCGCTTAATTTGTTCAAAGGCTTGTCGTTGCTCAGGCCCCCATTTAAAATCATTCTTCTTCCGGGTAACTTGGTAGAGAGGACTTACAATTTGACTGTAATTTGGAATATGCATTCTCCAAAAACCCACAACACCTAAGAAAGCCTGTGTTTCCTTTTTATTAGTCAGTGGGGACATAGCTGCTATTTTGTTGATCACATCCATAGGGATGTGACGACGCCCGTCTTGCCATTTTACTCCTAAGAACTGGATCTCCTGTGCAGGTCCCTTGACCTTACTTTCTTTTATGGCAAAACCAGCCTTCAAAAGGATTTGGATTATTTTCTTCCCTTTCTCAAAGACTTCTTCTGCCATGTTGCCCCATACAATGATGTCATCAATGTATTGCAGGTGTTCTGGAGCTTCACCTTTTTCCAGTGCAGCCTGGATCAGTCCATGGCAAATGGTGGGGCTGTGTTTCCACCCCTGGGGCAGTCGATTCCAGGTGTACTGGACGCCCCTCCAAGTGAAAGCAAACTGTGGCCTGCACTCCACTGCCAAAGGAATGGAGAAAAATGCATTAGCAATGTCAATTGTGGCATACCACTTAGCTGCCTTTGATTCCAGTTCATATTGAAGCTCTAACATATCTGGCACAGCAGCGCTCAGCGGTGGCGTGACTTCATTCAGCCCACGATAATCTACTGTTAGTCTCCATTCCCCACTAGATTTCCGCACGGGCCATATGGGACTATTAAAAGGTGAGTGAGTCTTGCTGATCACTCCTTGGCTCTCCAATTGGCAAATCAGCTTATGGATGGGGATCAGGGAGTCTCGGTTGGTGCGATATTGCCGCCGGTGCACCGTCGTGGTAGCAATTGGCACGTGTTGTTCTTCAACCTTCAGCAACCCCACAACCGAAGGGTCTTGAGAGAGACCAGGCAGGGTAGGCAGCTGTTCAATCTCCTCCGTCTCCAATGCAGCTATACCAAAGGCCCAACGGTACCCTTTTGGGTCCTTGAAATACCCCCTCCTGAGATAATCTATACCAAGGATGCACGGGGCCTCTGGGCCAGTTGCAATGGGGTGTTTATGCCACTCATTCCCGGTTAGACTCATTTCAGCTTCCAATACGGTTAGCTCTTGGGATCCCCCTGTCACACCAGAGATACAGATGGGTTCTGCCCCTTTATAACTTGATGGCATTAGGGTGCATTGTGCACCAGTGTCTACTAGAGCCTTATATTCCTGTGGGTCGGACGTGCCAGGCCATCGAATCCACACTGTCCAGTAGACTCGGTTGTCCCTCTCCTCCACCTGGCTGGAGGCAGGGCCCCTCTAATCCTGGTTAGAATATCCGTTACTCACTTTTTGCACACATGAATCAGAAGTCCCTTCAAGAGGATCAGAAATGGGATCAGCCCATCTACTGCATCTGGGGGACTGCTCACGGGAAACTGGAGCAGCAGCTTTCCAAGAAGAATCCTCTTTTCTGGTTGCTTTTTCTCGCAACTCCTGTACCCGTGCATCCAGGACTGAGGTAGGTTTTCCATCCCACTTCCTCATGGCCTCTCCATGGTCACGCAGGTAAAACCACAGGTTAGCCCGTCGTGTGTACTTTCTCTCTCCTCTCTCTTGGGCAGAGGAATGCTTACTCCCAATAGCTGCGATGCAGGCCTGTACAGGTGGGGAGGAGGACATATCCACTTTGAATTGCTGGAACTCTCGGGACAATTCCTCTACAGCTGAGACACAGGCCCGTAGGGAGGAAGAGAGACTTCCTTCGTATTGCCGGAGTTGGACAGCCAGTTCGTCCACCGTTTGTCCCTCGCCTTCTTTCCAGGACATTACTGCCAATGAGTTGGCATAGGTTGGTGGTGCACTTCGTAGAAACTTCCGCCACATCGGTTGTGTGCATTGGACTTCATCTGGATCTGTGGGTGACTGCGCATTTTCTGGATCATTATAAATCACCTCCAGCACAGCTAATTCCCTCAGGTACTGGATACCTCTCTCCATGGTGGTCCACTTGCCTTGGTGACATGTAACTTCATCCTTGAAGGGGTATCTTTCCTTTACACCTGACAGAAGTCGCCTCCAGAGGCTGAGGACTTGTGTTTTTCTCCCAATCGCCTTGTCGATGCCCCCTTCCCTAGACAGAGATCCCAACTGCTTGGCTTCCTTACCCTCTAATTCCAAACTACTGGCCCCATTATCCCAGCATCGGAGCAGCCAGGTAACAATGTGCTCACCTGGGTGGCGGCTAAAATCTTTTCGCATGTCACGCAACTCACTCAGGGATAGAGATTGGGTAATTATTTCAGGTTCTGCCTCTTCCTTCCTCCTGTTCTCGCGATGACCCTGGTTCATCTTCATCTCTCACTAAGCGAACTGATTTCTTTGTGTGTTTCTTTTTCTGTACAGGGGCGACTGATACTGGCACAGGTTGGTTCTCTGGTTTAGCTGCAGTATCTGTCTCCGGGGTTGGGGTAGCCACACTGCCAGTTGACGGGGTAGGGGTAGCCACGGTGCCTGTTGTCGGGGTTTGGGTAGCCACGGTGCCTGTTGTCAGGGTAGGGGTAGCCACACTGCCTGTTGTCGGGGTAGGGGTAGCCATGGTGCCTGTTGTCCTGTTTTTCATCTTTTCCCCCTTTTCCCCTGAGGGTGCCGCCTAATATCAAGCAGTGTTTGGTAGATACTGGCCAGGGCCCAGCACAGTGCAGTGACTTGTACGTCTTTGGAATAGCCAC
Source organism: Harpia harpyja (assembly GCF_026419915.1). Classification (NCBI taxonomy): domain Eukaryota; kingdom Metazoa; phylum Chordata; class Aves; order Accipitriformes; family Accipitridae; genus Harpia; species Harpia harpyja. Next base: position 10,320,866 of record NC_068968.1, read on the forward strand.
AGCATTTTTCTTTCAAATATTCTACCACTTCATGAGGGTTCTGTAGTTGTTCGGGAGTGAACTTCCAAGCCACTGGAGGTGAGAAGTTCTCTAGATACCTGCCCATATTCTACCACATGCCGTGCCACCCATGAATATCCAGCTTTGGGGCAGATCTCTGGGTGGTACTCTTAAAGAGCCTTTTTGTAGCCCTAAACAAGACCTGAAACATATTCAGGAGGCATAGCACTAACAGTACACTGGCTTGCGCATCCCAAGGATATTCAAAATTCTCAAAAGCTGTTGTAATTAGTCGGAAGGAGAGAAGGGAGGCGAACGGACGGGGGGAAGTATCCCCCCCTGACTTCCCCATGGAGTGAGTGTAATTACCAATAAAATCCGATAGAAGGTGCCCGAAGTATGGAAATGATATCACTGCCTCATACAGATACCAGCTTAACCTCATGACCAGTGATGTAATCATTTCACAAGTCGACATTGCCCAGTACAGCAAAATGATAATCCCAATCACTCTCCCAGAAGTGAGAAACGTGACTACAGGCAATACATAGAGCACATAAGAACTTACAAAACGCCACCATGTAAACAAATGAATCAACATTGTGACTAACATCTATTTATCTAATATAAGAAATGCGTATGACAAATTTGTTTCAACACGTTCTGGCCAGATCTGTCGTTATCTCAACCCTTCGTGCCCCACGTTGGGCGCCAAAAAGGACTGTCGTGGTTTCAGCCCAGCCGGTAACAAAGGACCACGCAGCCGCTCGCTCACTCCTCCCGCCCCCCTCCGGTGGGATAGGGAGGAGACGGAGGAGAGAAAAGAAAAACTCTGGAACCTCGAGGGTTGAGATAAGGGCAGTTTACTGGGACAACACAAAAAAAAGGTTACAACAACAACAACGGTACTAATGAAAGAATATACAAAAAAAGAGTGATGCACAGTGCAACTGCTCACCACCCGGAACCCGACGCTCCGCCACCGAAAGTCCCGACCCCTCTCCCCCCCGGCCTGCTCCCCATTTATATACTGAGCATGATGTCACATGGTATGGAATAGCTCCTTGGCTAGTTCAGGTCGGCTGCCCCGGCTATGCCCCCCCCACCTCCCAGGTTCCTGAAAAAATTAACTCTATCCCAGCTGAACCCAGGACACCTGGCCAGGGCCCAGCAGTGTGGTAAGGTGTGCCTCTGGAGTAGCGACATCATTTTCCTTTCAAATATTCTATCACTTTATCAGGGTCCTGTAGTTGTTCCGGAGTGAAGCTCCAAACCATTGGAGGTGAGAAGTTCTCTAGATACCTGCCCATATTCTCCCACATGCCTTGCCACTCATGACTATCCAGCCTTGGGCAGATCTCTGGGTGATATTCCTAAACAGTTGTTTAACCTTAAACAAGATCTCGAACACATTGAGGAGACATAGTAATAAGAACATGCTGGTTTGAATATCCCAAGGATATTCAAAATTCTCAAGAGCTATTGTAATTTGCCTGAAGGAGAAGGGGAAGATGAAGGAAGGTGTCTCCCGCATGGATTGGATCCCCGAGGAGAAAAGGTAAAAGGTGTAATTATTAATAGTTTCTGATAGATGGCTCCTGAAGTACAGAGGTGATGGCAATGATGAGTACAAATACCAGATTAGTTTCACGACCAGCAATTCCATTGTGTCATAAGCCAGTGTTACAAAGTACAACATTATAACTTTAGCCCAGTTCCCACGGGTCATAAACAGCACAACAAGGAGCATACACTGCAAGTAAGGTATTACAAAGCACAACTTTAAGAACAAGCACACCCACTTTGAGAACAAGCGCACCAACTTTGAGAGCAAATAAATCAACATTGTGACCAGTGACTATTGAACCAATATAATGAATGCTTATAACAAATATTGTTCTAATACATTCCAGTCAGGTCCATCATTATCTCAACCCGTCAAGCCCCATGTTGGGCACCAAAAAGGACTGTCGTGGTTTAACACCAGCCAGTAACTAAGCACCACGCAGCTGCTCACTCACTCCCCCCCCACACCCAGTGGGATGGGGGAGACAATCAGAAAAAAAAGTAAAACTCGTGGGTTGAGATAAAGACAGTTTAATAGGGCACAAAGGAAGATGATGATGATGATGATAATAACAAAAAAAAGACAATAATAATAATAAAATAATTGGAATATACAGAACAAGTGAAGCACAATGCAATTGCTCACCACTTGCCAACCGATGCCCAGTTAGTCCCCGAGCAGCAATCTGCTCCCCCGGCAAACTTCCCCCTGTTTATATACTAGGCATGATGTCACATGGTACGGAATAGCCTATTGGCCACTTTGGTTCAGCTGTCCTGGCTGTGTCCCCTCCCAACTTCTCGTGCCCCTCCAGCCTTCTTGCTGGCTGAGCATGAGAAGCTGAAAAATACTTGAGTTCATAAACACTACTTAGCAACAACTGAAAACATCAGTGTGTTATCAACAGTATTCTCATACTAAATGCAAAACATAACACTATACTAGTTACAAGAAAGAAAATTACCTCTATCCCAGCCAAAACCAAGACAGTGCCCAACAATCCAATGTGCTGCTTCTCCTGTCCTGAGCAACTACCTTGAGAGATAGGGTTCAAGTCATTGTCTGTCCTTATGGACAGTTTGGAAAGAGGAAAGCCTATGGAATGGGGGAATAATATCTATCTATCATAGAATCATAGAATCATTTCGGTTGGAAAAGACCTTCAAGATCATCGAGTCCAACCATTAACCATGCCCCCTAAACCATGCCCTGGAGTACCCTGTCTACTCGCTTTTTGAATATCTCCAGGGATGGTGACTCAACCACTTCCCTGGGCAGCCCATTCCAATGTTTGACAACCCTCTCAGTAAAAAAATTTTTTCCTAATATCTAACCTAAATCTCCCTTGCCTCAACTTGAGGCCATTTCCTCTTGTCCTATCTCCAGACACCTGACAGAAGAGACCAACACCCACCTCACTACAACCTCCTTTCAGGTAGTTGTAGAGAGTGATGAGGTCTCCCCTCACCCTCCTCTTTTCTAGACTGAACAGCCCCAGATCCCTCAGCCGCTCCTCATAAGACTTGTGCTCCAGGCCCCTCACCAACTTGGTTGCCCTCCTCTGAACACACTCCAGCAGCTCAATGTCTTTCCTGTAGCAAGGGGCCCAAAACTGAACACAGTACTCGAGGTGCGGCCTCACCAGTGCCGAGTACAGGGGAATAACCACCTCCCTGTTCCTGCTGGCCACACTATTTCTAATACAGGCTAGGATGCCATTGGCCTTCTTGACCAGCTGGGCACACTGCTGGCTCATATTCAGCTGGCTGTCAACCAGCACCCCCAGGTCTTTCTCTGCCGGGCAGCATTCCAGCCACTCTTCCCCAAGCCTGTAGCGCTGCATGGGGTTGCTGTGACCCAAGTGCAGGACCCGGCACTTGGCCTTGTTGAACTTCATACAATTGGCCTCAGCCCATCGATCCAGCCTGTCCAGATCTCTTTGTAGAGCCTCCCTGCCCTCAAGCAGATCGACCCTGCCTCCCAACTTGGTGTCATCTGCAAACTTGTTGAGGGTGCACTCAATCCCCTCATCCAAATCATCAATAAAGATATTAAACAGAACAGGGCCCAACACCGAGCCCTGGGGAACACCACTTGTGACCCGCCGCCAACTGGATTTAACTCCATTCACCACTACCCTCTGGGCTCGGCCATCCAGCCAGTTTTTCACCCAGTGAATAGTGCACTTATCCAGGCCATGAGACGCCAGCTTCTCAAGGAGTATGCCATGAGAGATAGTGTCAAAGGCCTTGCTGAAGTCAAGGTAGATAACATCCACAGCCTTTCCCTCATCCACTAGGCGGGTCACCTGGTCATAGAAGGAGATCAGGTTGGTCAAGCAGGACCTGCCTTTCGTAAACCCATGCTGACTGGGCCTGATCCCCCTCTTTTCCTGGAGTTGCCATGTGAGTGCTCTCAAGACAAACCGTTCCATAATCTTTCCCGGTACCGAGGTCAGGCTGACAGGCCTGTAGTTCCCCGGATCCTCCCTCTGACCCTTCTTATAAATGGGAGTCACATTGGCAAGCCTCCAGTCCTCTGGGACCTCCCCTGTTGACCAGGAACGCTGATAGATGATAGAGAGTGGCTTGGCAAGGACCTCTGCCAGTTCCCTCAGTACTCTTGGATGGATCCCATCGGGTCCCATAGATTTGTGAGTGTCCAGATGGCGTAGTAGGTCCCTAACTAATTCCTCCTGGATTAAGGGGGGGGTATGTTATGCTCTTCATCCTTACCTTCCAGCTCAAGGGGTGGAGTACCCTGAGGATGACTGGTCTCACTATTAAAGACTGAGGCAAAGAAGGCATTAAGTACCTTGGCCTTTTCCTCATCACTGGTTGCTACGTTCCCCTCTGCATCCATTAAAGGAAAGATATTCTCCTTGGGATTCTTTTAACTGTTAACATATTTGTAAAAACATTTTTTGTTGTCCCTTACGATAGTGGCCAGATTTAGTTCTAGCTGAGCTTTTGCCTTTCTAATTTTCTCTCTGTATGATCTAACAAGATCCCTGTACTCCTCCCAAGTTGCCCGCCCTTTCCTCCAGAGATGATAAGATAAACTCTCCTTTTTTTCTTAAGTCCTAGCAAAAGCTCCCCATTCAGCCAGGCCGGTCGTTTTCCTTGGCGGTTCGACTTGCGGCACATGGGAATAGCCTGGTCCTCGGCCATTAAGATTTCCTTCTTAAAGAATATCCATCCCTCCTGGACCCCTTTGCCCTTCAGGACCGTCTCCCAAGGGACTCTCTCAACCAGTGCCTTGAAGAGGCCAAAGTTAGCCCTCCGGAAGTCCATAGCGGTGGTTTTGCTGACCACCTTCTTTGCCTCACCAAGAATTGAAAATTCTATCATTTCATGGTCACTAAGCCCAAGACGGCCTCCAACCATCACACCTCCCACCAGTCCTTCCCTGTTCGTAAACAATAGATCTAGCAAGGCTCCTCCTCCCCTGGTTGGCTCACCCACCAGCTGTGTCAGGAAGTTATCTTCCACACACTCCAGGAACCTCCTAGATTGTTGTCCTGGTTTCAGCTGGGATAGAGTTAACTGTCTTCCTAGTAGCTGGTACAGTGCTATGTTTTGAGTTCAGAGCGAAGAATGTTGATAACACTGATGTTTTCAGTTGTTGCTCAGTAGTGTTTAGACTAATGTCAAGGATTTTTCAGCTTCTCATGCCCAGCCAGTGAGAAAGCTGGAGGGGCACAAGAAGTTGGCACAGGACACAGCCAGGGCACCTGACCCAAACTGGCCAACGGTGTATTCCATACCATGTGACGTCCCATCCAGTACAGAAACGGGGAAGTGGGGGGCAGGGATTCGCCGCTCGGGGGACTGGCTGGGTGTCGGTCGGCGGGTGGTGAGCAATTGCACTGCGTATCATTTGTACATTCCAATCCTTTCATTATTGCTGTTGTCATTTTATTAGTGTTATCATTATCATTATTAGTTTCTTCTTTTCTGTTCTATTAAACCGTTCTTATCTCAACCCACGGGTTTTGCTTCTTCTCCCGATTTTCTCCCCCATCCCACTGGGTGGGGGGGAGTGAGTGAGCGGCTGCGTGGTGTTTAGTTGCTGGCTGGGGTTAAACCACGACAATTGTTTACTCACTGCTGTGTTGTATTTCCAGCAGATGTCTGGAAAGTTAAAGTCCCCCACAAGGACAAGGGCACACGATTCTGAGACTACTGCCAGCCGCTTGTAGAATGATTCATCTGTCTCTTCAACCTGGTCGGGCAGTCTATAACAGACTCCCAGCACAATATCTGTCTTATTGGCTTTCCCTCTCATCCTCACCCATAAGCACTCCACCTTGTCATCAGAATCGCGTAGCTCTGAACAGTCAAAACATTCCCTAACATAGAGAGCCACCCCACCACCTCTTCTACCTTGCCTATCCCTTCTGAAGAGCTTGTAGCCATCCATTGCAGCACTCCAGTCATGGGACTCGTCCCACCATGTTTCCGTGATGGCGACTAAGTCATATCTATCCTGCTGCACAGGATCTATCTATCTATCTATCTGTTAAGGGACAGGGAATAGTGGTTAATGAGGACATATAAACCTATATGTTGGATGTAAAGATGGTTTAAGTATGTAGTTTAAGTTTTAAGTGATTGTAAAAGCAGATTTCAGGAATGAAAAACAGATACAATGGGATGGTCAGAAGATACTTAGATATATCAGATCATGTAGGACCTCAGCATGACGCAAATGGTACAGAATAAGGGGTGGTGATTTGTGAGAGACTGAAAGAGTTAATGTCTCAAACATTGTGGTGGGGCAAGTTCTGCATAACAACAAGCCACATGTGAGAAGCCAATCAGCAGAGGACATCAGCAACAGGACTCACAGGAGGATGTGCAGTTCCGTGTTCTGATATACTGAGCAGGGCAGCTCACCATGTGTGGCCAAAGATCAAACAATGATCATGTCTGCAGGGAAGGAGAAGTTACTCCCCAAACGACCCCCCAAGCCCATCGACCCATTTCCTGAAGGTTCTGAAAACACAAACCGTGCATGACACCTAATTAGCCTAAAGAGTTCGAGTGCCCGCCCGAAGGAGGGGCAAGGAGATGATAAAAGGACACAAACTGAAGCCCCATGCGCACACGCCCACCGGAACTGGACCCCTAGGCTGACTGGACCAACGCTGGACCCAGGACCTATGAAATCTTTCTCTTTTCTTTTCCTTTTCCTTTTCCTCTCTCTGTCTCACTCTCTCTTTCTCTCTCCTTTTTCATAATCCCTACACCTCATCCCTTTAGACATAAAACTGTTGACCAAGTCTGGGACTAGGAGTGGATCTAGCCACCCCTCGGCTCCTCTCTGAGAAGGTGTCTAGAAAGCAAGGGGGTGCGCTCTGAACCTCATGACTCAATGGGAGGGCTCTCCTTATTCCCTGAATTGATGTATATGGTTACCACGGGTTACATGGGTTACTGAGGTAGTTCCATGCCAATTCCTGTTGTGAGAAACCCTGCCACCTGCTGTTATGCCTCCCAAGTTCAGTTTGCTTCTGCCATGAATAAAATGTTTAACTGATCTTTTGGTGGTGTTTCACCTTAATTTAGCCCGAGGGAATTCGAATTCACCACAACCCCTCCCTGGTCTGTCCAGCCCCGGTTGTGACAGACAGAAACTGAGGGAAACTAGGAAATGCTAAACAGAGGGTTTACACAGCCTCAGAGGTTTGTGTGGCTAACTGTAGGAGACATTTTTATAGGGTTCATAACTTGGAGTGTTCTCTTGCAGTTTACTGCCTGTGCTGTCCCTTTTGGAGACAGAAACATAGCTTGTGTCATTTCCTGACAGTCCTTGACACAAAGTCATGCTTCCTCTAGTACCTCCCTCTCTCTAGTCCAATGGAGATCATCATCTTTGTTTTCTAGAAGCAAAGGAGGGATGGAGAATGTCCATAAGACAAAAAAAAAAAATTGCCTACTGTCTATTGACAGGGGGACTGATCCTCATCTCCCATTACTGCAGTAACTTAACTTATTATTAGGTATATAATAAACACTTGGTTATTACCACAGAAAGAAGTAGGGCCTAATGCTGGCTATATTTTTTCTAACTAAAGCTGAGCTGCAAATCTCAGTCACAGGACCACTGACTAATTCAGGCTGGAAGGGACCTCAGGAGATCTCTAGTTCAACCTCCTGTTCACAGCAGGATCAACGTTGAATTCAGACCAGGTTGCTCAGGGCTTGTTCAGTTGGGTCTTGGAAAAACTCCGAGGACAGAGACTACAGAACCTCTGCGGGCAACCTGTGCCGCTGCTTGACTGTCCTCATAGGAAAAAAGTTTTTCCTTATGTTTCTCATCTTTCAATATATGCCCATTGTGTCTTGTCCTCCCACCATGCACTGCTGTGAAGAGCCTGGCTCCTTCTTCTCTATGACCTCCTTGTAGATACTGGAAGACTGCTATTAGGTCCCCACCCAAAGCCCAGCCCTCTCCTCTTCCTTTTCCCCTCCTCCCTCCCCTCCTCTTCCCCCCATCTACATCCCTCCAAATGGCAGCTTTGCCCTTGAGTGTACTGATTGGTCCTCCCAATTCAGTGTCATCTGCAAACTTGGTGAGTGTGCACTCTCTCACCTCCATCAGGTCATTGATGAAGATGTTAAATAGAATAGGTCCCACTGTGGTACTCTGCTTGTCATTGGCTTACAGGTAGAATATAACCCATTAACTACTACCCTCTGAGCTTTATCATCCAACCATATTTTTTTACCTATCTGGTTGTCCACCTGCACCAGATCCAGATTAGGACTGTAACACCTTAACCTGGATACAAGAATATTGCAGAAGAGGATGTTCAAAGACTTGTTAAAGTCAAGGTAAATGACATCCACTGCTCTCCCCTCATCCACATATCCAGTCATTTTATCACAGAAGGCAATTGGGTTGGTCAGGCATGTGTCGTGGTTTAACCCCAGCCAGCAACTAAGCACCACGCACCTGCTCACTCACATCCCCCCCACCCAGTGGGATGGGGGAGAAAATCGGGAAAGGAAGTAAAACTCGTGGGTTGAGATAAGAACGGTTTAATTGAACAGAAAAGAAGAAACTAATAATGATAATGATAACACTAATAAAGTGACAGCAATAATAATAAAAGGATTGGAAAATACAAATGATGCACAGTGCAATTGCTCACCACCTGTCGATCCCCCCACCCCCACTCCCCCCAGTTTCTATACTAGATGTGACATCACATGGTATGGAATACCCCTTTGGCCACTTTGGGTCAGCTGCCCTGGCTCTGTCCTGTGCCAACTTCTTGTGCCCCTCCAGCTTTCTCGCTGGCTGGGCACGAGAAGCTGAAAAATCCTTGACTTTAGACTAAACATTACTTAGCAACAACTGAAAACATCAGTGTTATCAACATTCTTCTCATACCTAACTCAAAACATAGCACTGTACCAGCTACTAGGAAGACAATTAACTCTATCCCAGCTGGAACCAGGACAGCATGATTTTCCCTTGGTCCTGTAGTAGGCTCAAAATTTTCCTATTAAATGAAAATACTCAGAATAATTAGGCAGAGGAAACACCTACTGTCTGAATTTCAGCTGGATCACTCAAGCCTCAGTTGGGCCACACAAAGCAAAAGACATTATTTTAGGGCATGCACCAGAGCAAAACATTAGGTGTCTAAACTATGTTGGGAGTAGAACTGTTGAAAACCTACATCCATACAGACTTCCAGGTTTCTAATGATTTACCATGGATTTAGAACCTATATTCTGTTAAAAGACTAAATTCTTTATTGGATTTGGGACTCATTTACCATATATGATGGGCCTCCTCTGGAGGACAATCAGTGTTATATTGTGAAAGAGTCTTAAATTTGTGTAATTCATAATACATCCATTGTCACAGTTGAAGTGTTTTCAATGAATGAAGCTGAAAGCTGCAGAGGATAAAGGTAGTTCAAAATTTTAAAGGTTAAGAAAAAATAATATTGCTCAAGGAAGTTGGATTCTGTCCCTGATTTTGTTGTGCAGACCTTACGTAGTGTTAGACAAAGCACTTCAGTAACAGTTTTGAAAACCATTGTCGTTGTTTAACCCCAGCCAGCAACTAAGCACCACACAGCCGCTCGCTCAGTCCCCCCTCCAGTGGGATGGGGAAGAGAATCAGAAGATTAAAAGTGTGAAAACTCGTGGGTTGAGCTAAAGACAGTTTAATAGGTAAAGCAAAAGTCGTGTGCACAAGCAAAGCAAAACAAGGAATTCATTCACTACTTCCCATCGGCAGGCAGGTGTTCAGCCATCCCCAGGAAAGCAGGGCTCCATCACATGTAACAGTTACTTGGTGTCACATCCCAAAGTTGGAGCGACTCAGGTTCATGGATTTCCTTTGTCAGAAATAAGGTGAAACAATACCAGGGGAGTTCAAACAACAATCAACATTTATTCAACCAAGTGTGGTGGGTTGACCCTGGCTGGGCACCAGGTGCCCACCAAAGCTGCTCTATCACTCCCCCTCCTCAGCTGGACAGGGGGGAGAAAATATAACAAAAGGCTTGTGGGTCAAGATAAAGACAGTTTAATAAAGTGAAAGCAAAGGTCGCGCGCGAAACCAAAGAAAACCAAATGATTTTATTCTCTACTTCCCATCAGCAGGCGATGTCTAGCCACTTCCTGGGAAGCAGGGCTTCAGTACGCGTAGTGATTGCTCCAGAAGACAAAAAAGCCCCCCTTCCGTCTCCCTTTACTTAGCTTTTATATCTGAGCTGACGTCATATGGTATGGAATATCTGTTTGGTTAGTTTAGGTCAGCTGTCCTGGTTATGTCCCCTCCCGAGATCTTGCCCAGCCCCAGCCTGCTGTTGAGGGGGGCAAAAATGTTGGAGAGACAGCCTTGATGCTGTGCCAGCACTGCTCAGCAGTAGCCAAAACACTGGTGTGTTATCAACACCTTTCTAGCTACCAACGCAGAGCACAGCACTATGAGGGCTGCTATGGGGAGAATTAACTCCATCTCAGCCAGACCCAATACAATCTCCACCCCTTATTCCATACCATTTGCATCATGCTCAGGTCCCACATAATTTAATACACATATCTTCTAACCATGCCATTGTATTTAATTCTCATTACTGAAATCCCTTCTTACCAACACTTACAACTGAAACTACATACTTAAACCACTTTTATACCCAACGTACAGATTTATACATTCTTATTAACTACTATCCCCTGTCCTTTAACAGATAGATATTCCATGGGCTTCTTCCACTCCTCCAGATGTTCACACACAGGTTATGACTTGGGCCCCATCCATCAAGATGAGTGGTCAGGACAGGAGAAGCAGTATGTTTGATCGTTGGGCACCAACACCGGCTTGGTTTGGGTCACCATTGCACTCGTCTGGTTCCTTGCGAAGTTCACTCCTCTGCAGTTCAGGTCATTCCTGCTACATTACTTCCTACAACATACAACTCACATCACAGATTATTTTCCCCCAAGGTTAAATGTCCTTGAGGCACACACTGGGTCTCCCCATTCTTCCGCATTACCCACCAAGTACACCCAGGTCCTTGAGCAAAGATAATCCCACGAATGGGTTTGCCTTTTCCCATGGGAGGAGAAATCCACACGGCCTTCCCCAGCCACTTCCCCATGTGCACTACGGGGACCTTATCTCCTCCCACAGTATGTAGGGGTTTTGTTTGGGCAGGACCAGGATGGTTAGCAGATCCTCTGGTGTTAACTAGCCAAGTGGCTTCTGCTAAATTTGTATCCCAAAGCTTCCATGCCCCATTGCCCAACACTCTCCACATAGTCTTTAACAGTCCATTATATCTCTCAATCTTTCCAGATGCTTGCGGGTGATAGGGTGTCGTGGTTTAACCCCAGCCAGCAACTAAACACCACGCAGCCGCTCACTCACTCCCCCCCACCCAGTGGGATGGGGGAGAAAATCGGGAAAAGAAGCAAAACCCGTGGGTTGAGATAAGAACGGTTTAATAGAACAGAAAAGAAGAAACTAATAATGATAATGATAACACTAATAAAATGACAACAGCAATAATGAAAGGATTGGAATGTACAAATGATGCACAGTGCAATTGCTCACCACCCGCCGACCGACACCCAGCCAGTCCCCGAGCGGCCAATCCCTGCCCCCCACTTCCCCGTTCCTATACTGGATGGGACGTCACATGGTATGGAATACCCCTTTGGCCACTTTGGGTCAGGTGCCCTGGCTGTGTCCTGTGCCAACTTCTTGTGCCCCTCCAGCTTTCTCACTGGCTGGGCATGAGAAGCTGAAAAATCCTTGACTTTAGTCTAAACACTACTGAGCAACAACTGAAAACATCAGTGTTATCAACATTCTTCGCTCTGAACTCAAAACATAGCACTGTACCAGCTACTAGGAACACAGTTAACTCTATCACAGCTGAAACCAGGACATAGGGGATGTGGTACACCCACTCAATGCCATGTTTCTTTGCCCAGGAGCTTATGAGGTTATTTTGGAAATGAGTCCCATTGTCTGATTCAATTCTTTCTGGGGTACCATGTTGCCATAAAATTTGCCTTTCGAGGCCTAAGATGGTGTTTCGGGCAGTGGCATGGTTTACAGGATATGTTTCTAGCCAACCAGTAGTTGCTTCCACCATTGTGAGTATGTAGCGCTTGCCTTGGCGTGTTCGTGGCAGTGGTCCGATGTAGTCAATTTGCCAGGCCTCGCCATATCGAAAGCCCAGCCACCGCCCTCTGTTCCAGGGACACTTTATTCTGGTGGCTCGCTTGATTACAGCACATGTTTCACATTCATGAGTGGCCTGTGTGATGGCCTCTGTGGTCAGGTCCACCCCTCGATCACGACCCCATCTATATGTTGCATCTCTCCCTAGATGTCCTGATGTCTCATGGGCCCATCGAGCTACAAATAGCTCACCCTTACGCTCCCAGTCCAGGTCTACCTGAGCTATTTCAATTTTGGCAGCCTTGTCTACCTGTTCATTATTTCGATGTTCTTCAGTGGCACAGCTTTTGGGCATGTGAGCATCTACATGACGTACCTTTAGAGCCATGTGTTCTACCCGGGCAGCAATGTCCTGCCACAATGCAGCTGCCCAGATGGGTTTACCCCTGCGCTGCCAATTGGTCTTCTTCCACTGCTGTAGCCACCCCCATAGGGCATTAGCCACCATCCAGGAGTCAGTGCAGAGCTAGAGTACTGGCCACTTTTCTCATTCAGCAATATCTAGGGCTAGTTGGATGGCTTTCACTTCTGCAAACTGACTTGACTCACCTTCTCCTTCAGTGGCCTCAACGACTTGTCGTGTGGGACTCCACACAGCAGCTTTCCATTTCTGCTGGTTCCCTACCACATGACAGGATCCATCAGTAAACAAAGCATAACGCCTTTCGTCTTCTGATAACTCATTATATGGTGGTGCCTCTTGGGCGTGAGCCACCTCCTCAGGCAATGCTCCAAAATCTCTGCCTTCTGGCCAGTCCATGATCTCTTCCAGAATTCCTCGGTGATTGGATTTCCCCAGTCAAGCTCGTTGCGTCATCAACACTACCCACTTACTCCATGTAGCGCTGGTTGCATGATGTGTAGAGGGGATGTTTCCTTTGAACATCCAGCGTAGCACGGGCAATCGTGGTGCCAAGAGGAGATATGCTTCTGTACCAACAACTTCTGAGGCGGCTCGAACCCCCTCATATGCTGCTAGTATCTCTTTTTCAGTTGGGGTGTAGTGGGCTTCTGATCCTCGGTACTACCGGCTCCAAAACCCTAATGGTCGACCTCGGGTTTCTCCTGGTGTTTTCTGCCAGAGGCTCCAGGTGAGACCATGCTCCCCAGCTGGAGTGTAGAGTACATTTTGCACATCTGGTCCTGTCCGGACAGGCCCAAGAGCTACCACAAGAGCTATTTCCTGTCTGATATGCTCAAAGGCTTGTTGTTGCTCAGGGCCCCATTCAAAATAGTTCTTTTTCCAGGTTACTCGATAGAGAGGGCTCACAAGCTGACTATAACCTGGAATATGCATTCTCCAGAACCCCACAAGGCCTAGGAAAGCTTGTGTTTCTTTCTTGTTAGCTGGTGGAGACATAGTTGCTATCTTGTTGACCACATCCATAGGCACATGACAGCATCCATCCTGCCATTTTATTCCCAAGAACTCAATCTCCTGTGCAGGTCCCTTGACCTTGCTTTTCTTTATGGAGAAACCAGCTTTCAGAAGAATCTGAATTACTCTTTTTCCCTTCTCAAACACTTCTTCTGCCTTGTTGCCCCACACGATGATGTCATCTATGTATTGTAGATGTTCAGGGGCATCGCCTTGTTCCAGTGCTGTTTGGATTAGTCTGTGACAAATGGTAGGGCTGTGCTTCCACCCCTGGGGCAGTCGATTCCAGGTGTATTGGACACCTCTCCACGTGAAAGCAAACTGTGGCCTGCACTCTGCTGCCAAAGGAATGGAGAAAAACGCATTGGCAATATCAATTGTAGCATACCACGTGGCTGCCTTTGATGCCAGTTCATATTGGAGCTCTAACATGTCTGGTACAGCAGCACTCAGTGGTGGTGTTACTTCGTTCAGGCCGCGATAATCTACTGTTAACCTCCACCTGTTGACGCAGAAGTCACGGACACTGCGCACAATCAATATGATCAAGCAGATGCCACTTTATTGCCAAGATAGCTCGGTTTATATATTCATTCTAGTTACTGTTCACGCATAAGCAAATTAGAGATTGGTTAGCATGAGCTGTCCACGCGCCTAGTTACACCTAATGATTGGTTATAACAACACTGTACACGCGCGTAAACATAAGGCATAATTGGTTGTATTAACTAAAACATGCGAAAGTTGTCTCAGTCTAATTGGTCAAGATAAGCTGTGGAATTGAGGTTCTTTGCCAAGTTCCCTTTATCGTGGAATGCGCACCTGTGTTCTTCTAAGTGGTATCTTTCTTTTTTTGTCTTCTTGTTTATTCTGTTCAAGGCCTTCTAAAGGCGTCTGGAATGCTCTTGCGCTCGTTAGCTAAATATGTATACACAAACAAAGCGTCCTTGAAGCCTGGTGCCTACAAAACATCCTTGGCTCACAAATTGATCAATTCCATCGAGTCTGGATTGTTCACTACATGCCCATTACTTTCCAAGTATCCCACATCCACCCTCCATCAGACTTTTGCACTGGCCATATAGACTATTAAAAGGTGAGTGAGTCTTGCTGATGACTCCTTGGCTCTCCAGTTGATGAATCAGCTCATGGATGGGAGCCAGGGAGTCTCGGTTTGTGCAATATTGCTGCCGGTGCACTGTCCTGGTAGCAATTGGCACCTGCTGTTCTTCAACTCGCAGCAACCCCACAATGAAGGGATCTTCCAAGAGGCCAGGCAGGGTAGATAGCTGTTTGATCTTCTCTGCGTTTACAGTGGCTATACCAAAAGCCCATCGGTACCCCTTTGGGTCCTTGAAGTACCCTCTCCTGAGGTAGTCTATGCCAAGGATACAAGGGGCCTCTGGGCCGGTCACAATGGGGTGCTTTTCCCACTTGTCCCCTGTCAAGCTCACCTCAGCCTCCAATATAGTCAATTCTTGGCATCCCCCTGTCACTCCAGAGATCCAGATGGGTTCTGTGCCCCTGTACCCTGATGGCACCAGTGTACACTGTGCACCAGTGTCTACCAAAGCCTTATACTTCTGTGCGTCTGATGTGCCAGGCCATTGAATCCACACAGTCCAGTATATCCGGTCATCCCTTTCCTTCTCCTGGACGAAGGCAGGGACCCTCTATTGCTGTTCCTCATCAGAGTATTCACTGTCTGACCCTTGTGGTGCCAGACCAGAAGTCTCCTCACCAGAATCAAGGGAGGTGGTTGCAGTTCTTCTATGCCTGGAAGATAGCTGATTGCTTTCTTGGGCCTCTACTGCAACTATGCTGACAGCCTTCTTCTTGGGTGACCCCTTCTTAACAGCTGTCTTCCCTCTCAGTTCACGTACACGGGCTTCCAGCTTAAAGGTGGGTTCACCATCCCACTTCCTCATGTCCTCCCCTTGGTCACGCAGGAAGAACCAGAGTATACCAAGCGGCATATGCCTCAGGCTCCCTTTCCCTCTGACCGGGGCAGGAGAGGACTGATTTCTTGGGGCGTCCCTAACAGCCGAGGCACTGTCCTGTAGGGATGAGGAGACACAGAGATTTTCTTCAAAGTTTTGGAGCCAAGATGACACTTTCTCCACAGTTGGTGTTTCCATATCTGGGCAATACATTGCTGCCAAGCTGTTAGAATACGATGCTGGGGCACCTTGAATCACCTTCCTCCACGTGGCCCGTGTGCACAGGACATCCTCTGGATCTTTGGAGACCTCCTCATCATCTTGATCACTGTAGATGACTTCCACCACTGCTAACTCTCTCAGGTACTGGATGCCTTCATCTGCGGTAGTCCACTTTCCTGAGGAGTTCACAAGATCTCCCTTGAATGGATATCTTGCCCTCACACTTGAGAGGAGCCGGCTCCAGAGACTGCAAATTGCTGCCTCTTTTCCAATTCCTCTCTCGATTCCCCGGTTTCTAGCAAGGGATCCCAGCTGTTGGGCTTCCTTGCCTTCCAGTTGCTGACTGTCAGACCCGTTATCCCAGCATCGGAGCAGCCAGGCAGCAATCCGCTCATCTGGCTGGCGGCTGTAGTCTGTCCGCATGTCTCGAAGTTCTGAGGAAGTCAGGGACCGGGTAGTTTCCGCTTCCTGTCTAAGTTTTCTCACTCCTTCCTCCAATTTCTTTGTCGAAGGACCGCCTTCTAGATCAAACCTTTCCTCTTTTTCCTCCTCCCTTACTAATCAATGATATGGACCCATTGATCTCCTTGTCCACTGTTTCTTTTTCACTATCGGGGCAATTACTGTAGTTGTTGTTGTTGTTTGGGTCCCTATCTCGAGCATGGTGTCCTCAGATGCAGTCTGGGTCCTGCCTCAACCGTGGTCCTCTGAGAGTGTTGAACTATGGCTTGGTGGGCATAGGCCAGGCCCCAGTACAGTGCGAGAAGCTGCTGGTTTTCATTGGGATAGGCAAGGCACCCTTCTATCAGGTGGCGCGTCAGTTTGCCAGGGTTACTTGCCTGTTTAGGTGTAAAGTCCCAGGTTATGGGAGGTGATAACCGTCCTAGGAATCTGCCCAAATCCTTCCATATACCCTGCCACCCAGGGACCGGTCTCTTGTGGGCACATTTCAGTATTGCCTCACCCAAAACTTGTCTTCTCTTATAGCAGGACGAGACCAGATTCCACAATACCCATAATATACCACCAGTATTCATTATTAGTATTGAACAGCTCACATAAGAGTAAACAAGGACCTCAGAAGCCTGCATAATAAAGCCATTCACATCAATGCCCGGTAGGGAGAGGGAGATGTATTCCCTCATCTCCTCCTCAAGATAGCTCCCACAGCACAGCGAGGCCATCAGTGCCAGGACAAAGCACATACATAGCCATTGTTTGTATTAGCACGTTCCCAAGTTCCTTCATTCTCCCCACAAGATAGCTCCCACAGCACAACAAAGCCATCAGTGCCAGGGCAATGCACATCGCCATTATTTGTATTAACATGTTCCCAAGCTCAGCAAAACAGAGATAAGCAAAGCAGCCAACAAGCTCCATGAGCTGCACAGGAGCTTGCCACTTAATAACTAGCTATAGCGCGCTTAATGCAAAACTGCCGTTGTCGTGCCCCACGTTGGGCACCAAAAAGGACTGTGGTAGGTCGACCCTGGCTGGGTGCCAGGTGCCCACCAAAGCTGCTCTATCACTCCCCCTTCTCAGCTGGACAGGGGGGAGAAAATATAACAAAAGGCTCGTGGGTCGAGATAAGGACAGTTTAATAAAGCGAAAGAAAGGTCGCACGCGAAAGCAAAGGAAAACAAATGATATTATTCTCTGCTTCCCATCAGCAGGCAATGTCTGGCCACTTCCTGGGAAGCGGGACTTCAGTACTCGTAGTTGTTGCTCTGGAAGACATACGTAAAATAACAAATGCCCCCCCTTCCATCTCCCTTAGCTTTTATATCTGAGCTGACATCATATGGTATGGAATATCTGTTTAGTTAGTTTAGGTCAGCTGTCCTGGCTATGTCCCCTCCCAAGATCTTGCCCAGCCCCAGCCTGCTGGTGTGTATGGGGAAATGTTGGAGAGAGAGCCTTGATGCTGTGCCAGCACTGCTCAGCAGTAGCCAAAACACTGGTGTGTTATCAGCACCTTTCTAGCTACCAATACAGAGCACAGCACTATGAAGGCTGCTATGGGGAGAATTAACTTCATCTCAGCCAGACCCAATTGTTAAAGAATTTTCAGTCATGGGTTTTAAAGAATTTTCAAATGTGGGTGTTACGGATGCACGACTAACCAAATCCAACAGGTGTTAAAACTCAGATTTATTCTTCAGCAAAATTTAGTTAGAAGTCCAGTAACATTTTATAAAACCACAGGCTCAATGATGTAAAGAGAATTAATACTACACGGCCGACTTAAGAATCCCCAAGATTTAAAGTGATGGCTCAAAACGCACGTATCACTCACCTAAAAGCTGAGGGCTCTCTCCCTCGAGGAGTTACCTCGGGCGGTGCCCCGGCCCGAGGGGGAGTCCCCTACTGCAGACCCGCTGCTCCGAGAAGGACTGCCAACGTGTCCTCCGGCGGGACCCCGTTTATACCCCTGTCGAATCTGACCTGTGGTCATTTAATCCCTGTTGGCTAGGAGGGTCACCTCGGTGTACCTGGCGCATCTCGATTGGCCAGTTCAAATTTCAACCTGCAGCCTCCAGGGTTTCCTTCCCCTTCTCCCTTCCTGGAGAAGTTTTGTTTCCTGCTGGCAGGATGGGGGGGGCGGGATTTACTGCCACAGTGGGTTTCTCTAGGTTTGCTTTATTAACAACTCAGAGTTGGGCCACCACTGCAGTGAATGCCATACTTCCAAAAATTTCCAAATCTTATATACCTTTTTACCACCCATTGTCCCAGTCCAAAGTCTTTGTAATTTTCCAGCCGATCTCTGTTCTCATATCGTTATCATTCATCATCTTATCTCATCCATTCTCGTGTCTCGGTTCTTCTGAAGTTAGTGGTCATAGGCAGAAGGTCTCCGGTCACTACAATCACTTATCTTCTTACACTTCAAAGATACCTTTGAATTTCTAAAAATCACTCAGGTTATTCTATTAATTTATCTTGTTCTAAAGTTAATCACTTACTCCCATGTCTTAGGTCTAAGATGTATGATCCTTCCTCTGTTGATTCAGCTTGACTGGGTTTTAAGCCAGCCATGAAGGGGGAGACACATAGGACAATTAAGCAGCTCATACATATTGTTTTATAAGCACCTGCATTCTGTTAATCATATCTAAAACAATTTCTAATCATTAGTTATATGTCTAATATGAATAGTCTTAAAACAATAAGGCTTAAGGCCTAGTTCCTTTTACAATGGGTTTCTCTAGGTTTGCTTTATTAACAACTCAGTTGGGCCACCACCTCAGTGAATGGCGAAAGATAGCTCAAAAACACCTTCTATATATACGATTTTACAAAACATTATGCAATTGATGTCTTGTCAAAAGAAGTTCTTCGTGTTCTTGGTGTTTTTCCACAAACTCAGTTCTCTATTCTCCAGTGGTTTCAAAAGTCCAATACATTTTCCTGTCTCAACTGATTCTTATTGTCTCGTCTCGGTTCTTCTGAAGTTAGTGGTTGTAGGCAGAAGGTCTCCGGTCACCACAGTCACTTATCTTCTCTCTTAACTCTATCCCAGCTGAAACCAGGACAACATCAAAGATCACCTTTGAATTTCTGAGAATCACTCAGGTTGTTCTATTAATTCATCTTACTCTAAAGTTAATCACTTACTCTTATCTATTCTTATGTCTTAGGTCTAAGATGTATGATCCTTCCTCTGTTGATTCAGCTTGACTGGGTTTTAAGCCAGCCATGGTGAGGGCTACACATGGGACAAATAAGCAGCTTATGCATATTGTTTTATAAGCACCTGCATTCTATTAATCACATCTAAATCTCTAATCATTAGTTATATGTTTGATATGAATAGTCTTAGAAACAATGAGGCTTAAGGCCTAGTTCCCTTTACACCAATACAAGGACTCTGGCAATAATGGACTGGACAGACTTTGAGGCACCAACTGTGAATAGACTGACCTGCCAGCTCCAGCGATTCAAGAAGAATGTCTCTTGTCCCTCCCCCTTGACCCTATGGGTATGCATCTCAGCTGTGGAGAGGCTGTCCTGCCATTTCTGGCAACTCAAAGAGAATATAGAGAATATCTCTTCTTCCTTGCCCCTGCAGGCTAGCATCTCAGCTATCAAGAGTGCTGTACAGGGTCAGCTTTTCTATGCTCAAATGAAAGGGAACTGTGGGTGCATGCCATGTGCCACACTGTGGTTCTATCTGCAGAACCATGGAGAGGACATGAGGAGGTGAGATGATGCACCTACCTCAGACCTGGAAGCCCAGATACGTAAATTGCTGGGAAAAAAACAGCAGCTAGAAAGGCTCCATCCAAGAAGATTACTGCTCCAGTTGATGTTGAGCAATTCCCCAGACATAGCAGAAGGGCTGAGGATGCCTCTCCTCCTTCTGAAACTGATGAAAGGACTTCAGGTTTGCAACTACAGGAGTCAGGTAATGAATGCTCTGACCAGGAATAGGGGGGCCCTGCCTCTGGCCAGGTGGAGGAAAGGGACAACCAAGTTTATTGGACTGTGTGGATTCGATGGCTTGGCACATCAGACCCACGGAAGTATAAGGCTCTGGTGGGCACTCGTGCACAGTGTACCTGAATGCCATCAGGGTAAAAGATGGCATAACCCATCTGGATTTCTGGAGTGACATGGTGTCAAGAGTCCAATACTCTCTGACCAGGTCCATTTAGATAATCTACACATGGAGCGTGTAATGTTTAATATCAAATTTACTTATTTAAAAATAGTTGATGTTACACAGGATTTCTGATTTAGTGGAGTGATACAAAATATATTGTGTAACACAGTACAAATGTAAGTTACACTTAGCAAAATATATAGCAATTGCAATACACAGTTCAATCACAATATCAATGTGATTCCCATTACCGGTCTCTAGAATATGCTCACTGTCACGATGTTGGACGTCCCCAATCACCGGAAAGGAATACGTGGGTTGAAGCCAACTCAAGCCCATTGCTCTCTTCAAAATTCTTTTGCTAGTTGTTCAGGTTTTTATACTCTATGTTGGGCTGAGTGACATATTCACTCCACCCATGCTGGTCTGGCTAACTCGGGGAAATATTCACACTCTTTTAATGAACTCGGGGAGAAACATTTACATTACCAGTAGATCCACTCAACTGGGATGTAGTTGGTTGATTCACTCAACTGACATAGCTGTTTATCAAAACCAAAGGCCACCCTCCAGTCCCCTTGGTGTTGAGATAAAGTCAGCTTTCTTTGCAACAGCTGTGGACAGTCACACCCTACATTATTCCCTGAGCTTCATGGGCACATGGCCCTTGCCCATATCCTCTCAGCCTTCTTCCATTGTAGGGGTTTATTAGTCAGTCACACATGGTGATCCCAACTGTCATCTGTGATGGGGACTGAGGTGAGCCTAACAGGGAACAAGTGGCAGAAGCATCCTATTCTGACTGCCTCCATGTATCCTTGGCATAGACTACCTCAGGGGAGGGTACTTCAAGGAACCAAAAAGGTACTGGTGGACCTTTGGTGTAGCTGCCATGGATACAGAGAAGATTTAACAGCTGTCTACCTTGCCCGGCCTCTCGAAGGATCCTTCTCTTGTGGGGTTGCTGTGTGTCGAAGAACAGCAGGTGCTGATCACTACCATAATGGTGCACCAGGGGCAATATCGTACCAACCTGGACTCCCCAAACAAGGTTCCCATCCACGAGCTACTTCATCGACTGGAGAGCCGAATGGAGATCACTAGAGAGTGATCAGCAAGACTCGATCACCCTTTAATAGTCCCATATGGCCAGTGCAAAAGTCTAACAGAGGGTCGAGGCTAACAGTGGACTACTGTGGCCTGAACAAGTCATGTCGCTGTTGAGTGCTGCCGATCTGGACATGCTAGAGCTCCAATACGAACTGGAGTCAAAGGCAGCCAAGTGGTATGCCACAACTGATATTGCTAATGGGTTTGTCTCAATTCTATTAGCAGCAGAGTGCAGGCCACAGTTTGATTTCACATTGAAGGATGTCCAATACACCTGGAATCAACTGCACCAGGGGTGGAAGAACAGCCTTACCATTTGCCATGGACTGATCCAGACTGCAGTGGAACAGGGCGATACCCCTGAAAATGTGCAATACGGCGACATCATCATCATGTGGGGCAACACAGCAGGGGAAAAAAAAAAAGGAAAAGAATAATCCAGATCCTTTTGAAAGCTGGTTTTGCCATAAAAGAAAGCAAGGTCAAAGGACCTACACATGAGATCCAGTTCTTGGGAATAAAATGGCAGGATGGGCATCATCATATCTCTATGGATGTGATCAATAAAATAACAGCCCCCACTAGCTAACAAGAAAGAAACATAGGCTTTCCTAGGCCTTGTGGGATTCTGGAGAATGCATATTCTGGGTTTCAGTCAGCTTGTGAGCCTTCTCCGTTGAGTGACCTGAAAGAAGAACTATTTTGAGTGGGGCCCTGTGCAGCAACAAGCCTTTGAAGAGATCAAACAGGAGATAGTATGTGCAGCAGCCATTGGGCCATTCTGGACAGTACCAGATGTGAGAAATGTGCTCCATACCACAGCCAAGGAGCATGTCCACACCTGGAGCCTATGGCAGAAAGCACCTGGAGACTTGAGGTCAGCCTCTAGACCCTGACTGAAATAGAGATATTAGCAGCATATGGGGGCGGGGGTTGAGCTATTCAGAAGTAGTTGGTACAAAACCACAACTCCTCTTGCCACCGCGATTGCCTGTGCTGTGCTGGATGTTCAAAAGGAGGGTCCCCTCTACTCATCATGCAGCTGATGCTATGTCGAGTAAGTGGGTAGAACTGATAATGCAACAGGTTCAAATGGAGAACCCAAACTGCCTAGGAATCCTGGAAGAGATCATGGACTGTCCAGAAGGCAGAGATTTCAGAGTATCACCCAAGGACATGACCCATGCTGAGGAGGCCCCGCTGTATAATCAACAGAAAATGAGAAACTATTCTTTGTTTACCCATGGGTCCTGTTGCACTCTGGGAAACTGTGGAAAGCTGTATGGAGTTATACATGACAAATAGCAGAAACTGTTGAAGGAGAAGGTGAATTGAGTTAGTTTGCAGAAGTGAAAGCCATCCAGTTGGCCCTAGAGATTGCCAAATGAGAAAAAGTGTCCAGTACACTATCTCTATACTAACTCCTGGATGGTGGCTAATTCTCTGTGGAAGTGGCTACCACACTTGAAACAGCGCAGAGGTAAATGCATCTGGGCTGCTGCATTGTGGCAAGACATCACTGCCCAGGTAGAGAACCTTGTAAAGGTACATCACATAGATGCTGGCATGCCCAAGAGCCATGCCACCAAAGAACAATTTAAAAAAAGCAGGTAGACCAGGCTGCCAGAATTGAAGTGGCTCAGGTAGATCTGGACTGGGAACATAAGGGTGAGCTATTCATAGCTCAGTGAGCCGATGACACATCAGGACATCTAGAGAGACATGCAGCATACAGATGGGCTCAAGATCGAGGGGTGGACTTGTTACCGAAAATCCGGTTATGAAAACTCTCTAAGACCAGTTTGAGGTTTTAGAAAGCAGGCATTGTTTATTGCACCACTGGGCGCACACGCGAACCGTTTCGCAAAGGTGGAGCCCCATGTTCGAAAACTATACAGCTTTTATCTTTACATTACTGTTATGAGTTTGTGTGGCATGGGTTTTTTTGGTGGGGGGGAGGGGCCACAGGGATGGCTCCTGTGAGAAGCTGCTAGAAGCTCCCCTGGCTGCAAGTCGGACCCGCCTCTGGCACAGGCCGACTGAATCAGTGACAGTGGTAGCACCTCTGGGATAACATATTTAAGAAGGGGAACCTGCAGGGAGTAGGGAGATTGGAATGTGAGAGGAACACCTATACAGATAACGAGGTCAGTGAGGAAGGAGGGGGAGGAGGTGCGCTTGAGGAGGTGATGCCCCTGCAGCCCTCCAAGAGATATTGGCAGCATGTGAAGGAGTTCGAGCTGCCTCAGAAGTGGTTGGTACTGAAACACAGCTCCTCTTAGCACCCCGACTGCCAGTGCTGGGCTGGATGTTCAAAGGGAAAGTCTCCTCTACACATCATGCAACTGATGCCATGTGGAGTAAGTGGGTCACACTGATCACACAACTGGCTCGCATAGGAAACCCCAGTCACCCAGGAATTGTGGAAGTGATCACGGACTGGCCAGAAGGCAAAGATTTTGGAATGTCGCCAGAGGAGGAGGTGACATGTGCTGAAGAGGCCCCACTGTATAATAAACTGCCAGAAAATGAGAGGCAATATGCCCTGTTCACTGACAGATCCTGTCGCATTGTGGGAAAGCATCGGAGGTGGAAGGCTGCTGTATGGAGTCCTACACGACAAGTCGCAGAAACTGCTGAAGGAGAAGGTGAATCGAGTCAGTTTGCAGAAGTGAAAGCCATCCACCTAGCATTAGATATTGCTGAAAGAGAGAAGTGGCCAGTGCTCTATCTCTATACTGACTCATGGATGGTGGCAAATGCCCTATGGGGATGGTTACAGCAATGGAAGCAGTGCAACTGGCAGCACAGAGGTAAACCCATTTGGGCTGCCGCACTGTGGCAACATATTGTGTCCCAGCTAGAGAATCTGGTTATAAAAGTACGTCATGTAGCTGCTCATGTACCCAAGAGTCAGGCCACTGAAGAACATCAAAACAACCAGCAGGTGGATCAGGCTGCCAAGATTGAAGTGTCTCAGGTGGACCTGGACTGGCAACATAAGGGTGAGCTATTTATGGCTCAGTGGGCCCATGATACCTCAGGCCATCAGGGAAGAGATGCAACATATAGATGGGCTCATGATCGAGGGGTGGACTTGACCATGGACACTATCGCACAGGTTATCCATGAATGTGAAACATGTGCTGCAATTAAGCAAGCCAAGCGGTTAAAGCCCCTTTGGTATGGAGGATGATGGCTGAAATATAAATATGGGGAGACCTGGCAGATTGACTATATCACACTCCCACGAACCCGCCAAGGCAAGCGCTATGTGCTTACAATGGTGGAAGCAACCACTGGGTGGCTGGAAACATATCCTGTGCCCCATGCCACTGCCTGGAACACTATCCTGGGCCCTGAAAAGCAGGTCTTGTGGCGACACAGCACCCCAGAAAGAATTGAGTCAGACAATGGGACTCATTTCCGAAACAACCTCATAGACACCTGGGCCAAAGAACATGGCATTGAGTGGGTATATCACATCCCCTATCATGCATCAGTCTCTGGGAAAATCGAATGATACAATGGACTGTTAAAGACTACATTGAGAGCAATGGGGGGTGGAACTTTCAAACATTGGGATACACATTTAGCAAAAGCCACCTGGTTAGTCAACACCAGAGGATCTGCCAATCAGGGTGGCCCTGCCCAGTCAGAAATTTACGTACAGTAGAAGGGGATTGTATTGGTTTTGTGTGGCAAGGTTTTGGTAGCGGGTGGGGTTACAGGGGTGGCTTCTGTAAGAAGCTGCTGGAAGCTTCCCCTGTGTTCGACAGAGCCCATACCAGCCGGCTCTAAGACAGACCCGCCGCCAGCCAAGGCCGAGCCAATCAGCGATAGTGGTAATGCCTCTGTGATAACATTTTTAAGAAGGAAAAAAGTTGGGACGGCGGTATTTCGGCAGCCGGAGAGAGGAGTGAGAACATGTAAGAGAAACAACCCTGCGGACACCAAGGTCAGTGAAGAAGGAGGGGGAGGAGATGCTCCAGGCGCCGGAGCAGAGATTCCCCTGCAGCCTGTGGTGAAGATCATGGTGAGGCAGGCTGTCCCCCTGCAGTCCATGGAGGTCCACGGTGGAGCAGATATCCACCTGCAGCCCGTGGAGGACCCCACGCCGGAGCAGGTGGGTTCCCGAAGGAGGCTGTGACCCCGTGGGAAGCCCGCGCTGGAGCAGGCTCCTGGCAGGACCTGCAGATCTGTGGAGAGAGGAGCCCACAGAGCAGATTTTCTGGCAGGACTTGTGACCCCGTGGGGGGCCCACGCTGGAGCAGCCTGTGCCTGAAGGACTGCACACCGTGGAAAGGACCCATGCTGGAGCAGTTTGTGAAGAACTGCAGCCCGTGGGAAGGACCCACGTTGGAGAAGTTCGTGGAGGACTGTCTCCCGTGGGTGGGACCCCACGCTGGAGCAGGGGAAGAGTGTGATGAGTCCTCCCCCTGAGGAGGATGAAGCGGCAGAAAATAACGTGTGATGAACTGACCGTAAACCCCATCCCCGTCCCCCTGTGCCGCTGGGGGGGTGGTAGAGAATCCGGGAGTGAAGTTGTGCCCGGGAAGAAGGGAGGGGTGGAGGGAAGGTGTTCTGAGATTTGGTTTTATTTCTCATTACCCTACTCCGGTTGATTTGTAATAAATCAAGTTAATTTTTTCCCCAAACTGAGTCTGTTTTGCCCGTGACGGTAATTGGTGAGTGATCTCTCCTATCCTTATCTCGACCCACAAGCTCTTTGTTATATTTTCTCTCCCCTGTCCAGTTGAGAAGGAGGGGGAGTGATAGAACAGCTCTGGTGGGCACCTGGCATCCAGCCAGGGTTAACCCATCACAGGGATAAAGTCCCTGTAGTGCACATAAAAAATATATTAGGGAAGACAGTCTGGGTTACTCCAGCCTCAGGCAAAGGTAAACCCATTTGTGGGATTGCTTTTGCTCAAGGGCCTGGGTGCACTTGGTGGGTGATGCGAAAAGATGGGGAAGTCTGATGTGTGCCTTAAGGAGATTTGATTTTAGGTGAGAATAGCCAGAATTAAACTGTATGATATTAGTTGCTATATAACCCTGCTACTGTATGTTATCATTACTATAATTGTTATAGGCTATATCCATAGTACTACAGTAAGAATCACTTAGACCAAGCAAGAATGAACTGTGATAAAACAGCAAAGTGCAGTAGTGATGGAACCAGAACTGACTCCAGCATGCAACAATCCAACAGTGCACACCATCCTCCTGCTGCGTCCAATGTCACCTGCTTGTCGCACCGCACTGAAGCCCAATCCTGCTCTGTTGACTGAGAGGACTTTGCGCCATCCCTCCTGCCCAGAAAGACTGGTATGACAGATGGACCCCAGAGTCGGGAACTAAATGAACTCAACAAACATTTTATGAACACGACCCATAAACTAAAGGAATGATATCTGTGTGTGTGTATACATATATACATATATCATTGTTTATATATCTCAAAGGGACAGAAAAGTTGATGATGATTGACTGGGATGTAACTGAAGGTATGGGAACTGAGCATGACGTCAGTGGTCTAGAATAAGGGGTGGATACTGTCCTGGTTTCAGCTGGGATAGAGTTATCTTCCTAGTAGCTGGTATAGTGCTATGTTTTGAGTTAGGTATGAGAAGAATGTTGATAACACTGATGTTTTCAGTTGTTGCTAAGTAATGTTTAGTCTAAAGTCAAGGATTTTTCAGCTTCTCATGCCCAGCCAGTGAGAAAGCTGAAGGGGCACAAGAAGTTGGGATGGGACACAGCCATGGCAGCTGACCCAAAGTGGCCAACAGGGTATTCTATACCATGTGATGTCACATCTAGTATATAAACTGGGGGGGGTGGGGGCGGGGGGATCACCGCTCAGGGACTAACTTCTTGTCGTTCGGCGGGTGGTTAGCAATTGCCTTGTGCATCATTTGTACATTCCAGTCATTTTATTAGTGTTATCATTATCATTATTAGTTTCTTCTTTTCTGTTCTATTAATCTGTTCTTATCTCAACCCATGAGTTTTATTTTTTTTTTCCCGATTCTCTCCCCCATCCCACTGGGTGGGGGGGAAGCGAGTGAGCAGCTGCGTGGTGCTTAGTTGCTGGCTGGGGTTAAATCACGACAAAGTAGTAGTTGTTATCCAAATGGGAAGAATCAAGTAGTCCAAACTTTTAGAGGTAGCTTTATTCTGTTTAATTGCCAGCCTATAACTAACTTTTTTTAAAAATATCCTTTCTATTTAGGGCCTGCTTTCTCCAAGCACATGGTTTGTGTTAGGTTAGGGAGTTTGCCACGGTTGCAACATTTAATATGCGAACGTAATATTATTTTAACCAATGGAGTTGAAAGCCCCAAATTATAATGTCAGTTGGAAACCCCCATTGGAAGAAAGCCTTATTTGCCACTGGGTTTAAATAAGCATGAGGGAGTTGAGAATCAACAGTATCCATTATTTTATACCTGTGTTGTAAAGATTAAAAAAAAAAAAACAAACCCACACACTACTGGAAACACCTAAACTTTAAAGGCTTCAATTGGTTCAGATTTAGGGTCTCAGCCAATTGTACTTTTAAAGTCTTAGCTTATTATTAGGGACCTCAAGGCTTGATGTTTAGTAGTGAATGTTGGTTTGCATTTCCCAAAGAAGCATCCTGATAGAGCTCTCGCTTCCTTTCTCAACTGAGTCTTTTCTAAACTCTGCGTGGGGAAACTCATTCATTGATCAAATTAATTTTCAACATTTTAATTTTTCCATCCAAATCTCTAGTTACAATATAGATTACTTTTTAAGAAAAAAGGAGAAAGAAACTGCTTTGTATTTCTTAATAGTACTTTTAAAATTCATAGGTTATATTGACACTGAAATGCAGCTCTCCCTATCATCTTGTTTAATTGATTCAGCTTGAGAAACTCAACAAACAGCAACATTTATTTTCTAGATTATTTTTGTTAGATAAGCTACTATTACTAGAATATTAGTAACATAATTTGGAAGATGTGAGAAAATTAATATAGTTTTGCCTTGATACCACACCCACCACCACTCCACAGGCATTTTTGTGGTATCTTGTAACTTAAAAAAAAATTGTGTAGTGATGCTGACCGGAAAACCATTGTACATCAAAGAGTTAGCCATCCATATAACAGTTAACCCGACTAATCCAAGGCCTGTGCTGTGCTGCATGTACAGCTTGGCCTTCAGACTTGTGTCGTGCTGCACAAATCCCTTGGCCGCAGGGTGAACTCAGCCAGGTCATTGCAACAGAGGAGCCTGTAGGCAGCTCCCACTTGGTACTGGCGATAAAGCCACCTGCGTGGCCTTGCCTTTATCCAGTAGTGAAGCAACAAGTTCTCATGCGAACATCCTTTCTGTTTGAGAGTGGAAATGATTAATAGAGTTTTCTTGTAAGAAAATCCTATAATAGCTTGAATGACCAAAACTGAAGAATTTCTTCTATGGACAGGGTCTGCCCAGCATACTGCATGTGGGTCAGAGTCCCATTCAATGCTACACCACCTGGCATTCCCACCATCTAAAGGGACGTAAGATCATCTATACTATTATCTCCTTATAGTTTTAGCTCTAATAAATAGCATTTTAAATGATACCTTACAGAGTCTGAATGACTTTCTTACTGGGATCATAACAGACCAGCACCTCCTGGTGCAAAACACTGTCTCAATTTTTGTGCTCCACTAAGGGCTTCATGCCTACTTATTCTTACAAATTGAAGATTTGAGTCTGTATACTTAACTGCACTTTGCAGAAGCCAAAGAACTGGCACAGGATTAGCAATGATAGTTATGATGCTGTATAAATACAAAATAGTGAGGGTCCTGAGAGTCCTAGTTCAAAATTTTGCTGTGCCTGTTGTACAACTATAGTGGTACCTAGCAATACAAATTGCTCCATTAAGTTAGACACTGAACTGATCCAGCATTAAAAGACTGCTCCTAATCTAAAGAACACATTGGAAATGTATCAGAGGAAGAACAGAGAGGAGAAGTCATGGTACCGATGGGTGTCTGTAGATATCATCCCGAATGAGGTACGATAACCAGATGTCAATGCACACAAAAGAAGCTTTTTCACTTCTGGCAGCTTTGTCCTAAAATACAAACACAATACAGGAATCACTCTGAAAGCAAAATTGGAGGGCTAACCCTTGTAACCCTTTTCTTCTACTCCTTCCAGCACTGTATCATTCAGTTCAGTATTCCTAATACCAACCAGAATGCCACATTCAGACTCCGACTCAGAGAGGCTTTGCAGCATGCCCAGGATGCTTTTGATTCAAATTATTTTGGCTGTTGTTGGGCCAAATAAAAAAAAGGAGGGGGATGGGGGCGGGAAATGCCCTTCAGGTAATCTGGCACTCTCTTGTTATAACTAACTAGGGTGTAGCTTGAATTATCTCCTTAGCTTATCTGTGTAGCAGCTTAGTAAGGAGAGGTGGCTTGTAAGGAAAGATGATGCTAAACTATTTTGACTTAATTTTGATGAGTTAAGGGGCTGTGATTTTTTTCTATATGGATACTGGAGCTTTGTAGAGCAAAAGTAACTCCCTACAAAAGAGATGCTGGGTAGGCAGCGTTACTTTGGGGAAAAGTACCACATATTGCTTAAAAATTACTGAGCTCTGTTACAATTTATCTAACAAGGGTGCAGACTTGCTGGGGACAGAATTGCTGATAATACTTATATTTTTCTTCCCTTACAGTGAGGACTCCCTACATTACTAAAAATAGTTTATATGGAGATCATAGGTGCAACATTGTTCATTGCTCTTCAGTTAACATCTGCTAAAGTCATGCTATTGCTTCTCTTCCTTGAATGGGTAAAACCTTTTTAGCAAAATCATTTAATGGCAAGAAATCATTGTTAAAAAAATTATATTATTTGAAATTAATTTCCCACAATTTTCTCAACTAAATTTGATCATGATGACACCAAGCTGAGTGGTGCAGTTGACATGCCTGAGGGATGGGATGCCATCCAGAGGGACCTGGACAAGCTTGAGAAGTGGGCCCATGTGAACCTCATGAGGTTCAACAAGGCTAAGTGCAAGGTCCTGCACCTGGGTTGGGGCAACCCCCAGTATCAATACAAGCTGGGGGATGAAGGGATTGAGAGCAGTCCTGAGGAGAAGGACTTGGGGGTACTAGTGGATGAAAAGCTGGACATGAGCCAGCAATGTGCGCTCACAGCCCAGAAAGCCAATCGTATCCTGGGCTGCATAAAAAGAAGCGTGGCCAGCAGGTCAAGGGAGGTGATTCTCCCCCTCTACTCCGCTCTGGTGAGACCCCACCTGGAGTACTGCATCCAGCTCTGGGGCCCCCAACATAAGAAGGACATGGACCTGTTGGAGCAAGTCCAGAGCAGGGCCATGAAGATGATCAGAGGGCTGGAGCACCTCTCCTCTGAAGAAAGGCTGAGAGAGTTAAGGTTGTTCAGCCTGGAGAAGAGAAGACTCCAGGGAGACCTTATTGCAGC
Source organism: Harpia harpyja (assembly GCF_026419915.1). Taxonomy (NCBI): domain Eukaryota; kingdom Metazoa; phylum Chordata; class Aves; order Accipitriformes; family Accipitridae; genus Harpia; species Harpia harpyja. The sequence goes on from NC_068968.1 coordinate 10,351,900, forward strand.
CTTTCAATACTTAAAGGGATGTCCTGGTTTCAGCTGGGATAGAGTTAATTGTCTTCCTAGTAGCTGGTATAGTGCTATGTTTTGAGTTAGGTATGAGAAGAATGTTGATAACACTGATGTTTTCAGTTGTTGCTAAGTAATGTTTAGTCTAAAGTCAAGGATTTTTCAGCTTCTGATACCCAGACAGAAGGAAGGCTGGAGGGGCACAAGAAGTTGGGAGGGGACACAGCCAGGGCAGCTGACCCAAAGTGGCCAAAGGGGTATTCCATACCATGTGATGTCATGCCTAGTATATAAACTGGGGGGAGTTGGCCTGGGGGGGATCGCTGCTCGAGAACTAACTGGGCATTGGTTGGCAAGTGGTGAGCAATTGCATTGTGCATCACTTGTTGTGTATATTCCAATCCTTTTATTATTATTATTGTCATTTTATTATTGATATTATTATCATTATCAGTTTCTTCCTTTCTCTTCTATTAAACTGTTCTTATCTCAACCCACAAGTTTTACCTTTTTTTTTTTTTCTGATTCTCTCCCCCATCCCACTGGGTGGGGGGGGAAGTGAGTGAGTGGCTGCGTGGTACTTAGTTGCTGGCTGGGGTTAAACCACAATGAGGGGGCTTCTAAGAAATATGGGGACAGACTTTTTAGTAGGGCCTGTAGCAATAGGACAAGGGGTAATGGTTTTAAACTAAAAGAGGGTAGATTCAGACTAGATATAATGAAGAAATTTTTCACAATGAGGGTGGCGAATCACTGGACCAGCTTGCCCAGAGTAGTAGATGCCCCATCCCTGGAAACATTCAAGGTCAGGTTGGACAGGGCTCTGAGCAATCTGATCTACTTGAAGATGTCCCTGCTCATTGCAGGGGGTTTGGACTACATGATGTTTAAATGTCCCTTCCAACCCAAACCACTCTATGATTCTATGATTTGTGCTTTAAGTGTTATGCAGCAATACAGAAAATATGAACTGAGACAAAACTGAAATAAACATGTGTCACAACCCGGGCTGTACAGACCAGGGAGTCGCATTGAGTTCAGAATTCCCTCAGGCTACATTAAGGTAAAAGGACACCAAACGATCAGTTAAACATTTTATTCATGGCAGAAGCAAACTGAACTTGGGAGGCATAACAGCAGGTGGCAGGGTTTCTCACAACAGGAGCTGGCATGAAACTACCTCAGTGAAACGTGTAACCCGTGGTAACCATATACATCAATTCAGGGAAGAAGGAGATCCCTCCCGTTGAGTCACAAGGTTCAGAGCAGACCCCCTTGCTTTCGAGACTCCTCCTCAGAGAAGGGCCTAGGGGTGGCTGGATCCACTCCTAGTCCCAGACTTGGTCAACGGTTATATGTCTTAAAGGGATGAGGTGTAGGGGTTATGGAAAAGGAAAAAGAAAGAGAGAACAAGACAGAGAGAGAAAAAGGAAGAGAGAAAGGTTTCACCGGTCCTGGGTCCAGCCTTGGTCCAGTCAGTCTAAAGGTCCAGTTCCAGTGGGCTTGCCTGCATGGGGCTTCAGTTTGTGTCCTTTTATCATCCTTGCCCCTCCTTTGGGTGGGTGTGAGAGACTGAATTGTTATCTCGAGCTGTTTGTCTCAAAGATTGTTTGTTGTGAGAGACTGGACTGTCATCTCAAGCCATTCATCTCGAGGATTGTTTGACTGAACGGTGAACTATTTACCTCAAGCCATTTGTCTCTGGGATGGCCTGTCTAAGCAGGACATTCCTCCATCCATAAGGGCGATTACCAAGCCACTGAGGCATCCAGGGGAGGAAACGGGCTGGAGCCAACAAAGCATGCAGGAATGTGGAGGCTACCATTCTCACGGAAACTGTAAAGGTCCTGTGATAGACGAAACCTGCAGCACGTGAACAGTGCATGAACAGTATGTGTGTGCATGCATCATTGAACTATGCCCTATAAAAAAACCGTGGAGACAAGCCGTGGTGTGCACCCACCACCGAAGAATTGAAGACTGAGGACCAACGGGATGCCGCTGGATCCATGGTGGTGACTATCCTTGCAACTCTATCCCGACTGCTTGCTTGATTTCTGCCTTTTCTTCCATTCTATCCTATCGCCACTATTTTCTACTTTTGATACTTTTGATAATAAAAGCTCTTTTGGGTATACGGCATTTGACCTCGTTTGTGTCTTAATCTCGCTCTTGGGATCATATCAAAACCTTCCCTGACATTGGATCGGGACAGCGGGCACTCGAACTCATTAGGCTAATTAGGTGTCATGAGCAGTTTGTGAGCCTTTGGGAAATGGGTCGGTGGGCTTGGGGGTCTGGGCTTGGGGGTCGTTTGAGGAGTAACTTCCCCTTCCCTGCAGATGTGACCATTGTTTGATCTTTGGCCATGCATGGTATGCTGCCCTGCTCAGCATATCAGAACAGCATATCAGAACACAGAGCTGTGCACCCCACCCCCCTCCCCCAGCACGCCCTCCCCCTCCTAGTGCTGATGTCCTGGGCTGATCGGCTTCTTTTCACCTGGGGTTCCTTGCTAGACAGAGTTCTTCTTTAAGCAGAACTTGCCCCACCACAATGTTTGAGACATTAACTCTTTCAGTCTCTCACAACATCTCAGATATGCTCAGGTTTCTTTTGCTTTATCCATCCAGCTCTAGGTAGAATGATCTTCTTTCCAAATGGCAGAGTGCTTTTTAAAACATGAGGCAACACTAATGTCCTATTCAGTAGCTTTAAATAGGAGTACAAATGAGACCTGGTTTTCTAACCAGAAAAATGAGAGCAAATGTTGGGATGCAAGAACAAACCACACTTATAGGTTGCCACACTTCACCCTAACTGCTGATAGTGTACCACAGTATTCCTGGGCAGGAAACACCTGTGAATCACAGTCTGCTAGTGGAAACATTCTGGGACCTAATTGCTTTATATCAAACATCTTTAAAATGTCAGAATGTGGACTTTAATGGGTATATGCAGAGCAGAAAAATATATCTGGAGTTTTATCCATGGTATCAATTAAAGGCATGCAAGCTAAACATTGCTACAGAAAATCCAGCCAGACATGAATTTTCTTCAGCATTTAATTTTAGAACAAGAACAAATAATCTCTGAGTACATGCTACAACATTTGGCTATGCTTTAAATTCTCTGTTTTCCTTAGTTCCTCTGACAGTAAGATTACCATGCTAGCTTTTTATATATATTGCAAAAATATGCTGTGACACTGCCATTGTGCTTACTGTGATTTTTGACAACAGACTGTAAAGTCCACCTGTAAAACAGGTATAATTAAATGTACCTGTAAATATTTAGCATTAATATTTCAACCTAAGAAGCAGTCCTAAATGAGGTGACCAGGTTATAAACCGAGCAAGCTATGTAGTGCCAGTTCAGAGAAGACTGGGTGTGTCTGGCTCTGAAATACAATACCTTATAAGAAACTGCTATGAACTGAGCTCAGGTGGATGAATATTGATATTGGGTATCACTCTGTCATGGTTTAACCCCAGCTGGCAACTAAGCACCATGCAGCCGCTCACTCACCTCCCTCACAGTGGATGGGGGAGAGAATCAGAAGAGTAAAAGTGAGAAAACTCGTGGGCTGAGATAAAGACAGTTTAATAGGTAAAGCAAAAGCCGTGCATGCAAGCAAAGCAAAACAAGGAATTCATTCACTACTTCCCATCGGCAGGCAGGTGTTCAGCCATCTCCAGGAAAGCAGGGCTCCATCATGCGTAATGGTTACTTGGGAAGACAAACGCCATCACTCCAAATGTCCCCCCCTTCCTCCTTCTTCCCTCAGCTTTATATGCTGAGCATGATGTCATATGGTCTGGAATATCCCTTTGGTCAGTTGGGGTCAGCTGTCCTGGTTGTGTCCCCTCCCAACTTCTTGTGCACCCCCAGCCTACTTGCTGGTGGGGTGGTATGAGAAGCAGAGAAGGCCTTGACTCTGTGTAAGCACTGCTCAGCAATAACGAAAACATCCCTGTGTTATCAACACTCTTTTCAGCACAAATCCAAAACAGCCCCATGCAGCAACTCAATCAAGCGCTCAAGCTCTCTGTGCAATGCAGGAGGTAGAAATACACGGACGCCTGTAAAGTTGAAAGCAAATGACAGACGACCCTTTATTGCTAAAACACACACATATTTATAATCACATATTCTGCAAAGTCATTGTACACGCGCACAAGCATAGAATATGATTGGTTATACCATCTCTGTACACGCGCATAAACATAAGGCATAATTGGTTATACCAACTAAAACATGCGAAACTTGTCTCAGTCTAATTGGTCAAGATAAACTGCCGAATTGAGGTTCTTTGTGCCAAGTTCCCTTTATCGTGGATTGCGCACTTGTGTTCTTCTAATTGGCTTTATTATCATCTTTCTTCTTTCATGTCTTCTTGTTTGTTCTGCTCAAGGTCTTCTAAAGGCGTCTGGAATGCTCTTGTGACTGTTAGCTAAATATGTTCCTACAGTGCAAGATTCCCTTTATTTCACAAAAGAATCCAACTTATATATGTTTCAACAAAGATCTAGAAAGAACTAATGGCATACAGCCAATACTACTAACACAGGAGGGCATATCTGGCCCAGCTGGGATGTTTGCCAGTCCTCAGAACAGTTAAAGATAAAAACATTCCATAGACATACTCGTGACTGTCTTCAGCCACATCTTCCCAGGCCTACACAAGGCCATCCTCCAACCTGACCTTGTGAAACTAGTTCTTCAAGGGCTTGGCAAACATGCAGCACAACAAATTCTAACGGTCACTCTTGAAAACAAATGCCAGGTGTTCCGAGCTGCTCCCACAGCCCCATACAAGCTACTATGAAGAAAATTAACTCTATCCCAGCCAAAACCAGCAGACACTTTGTAACCAATATGAAGTGAATAGGTTGAGCAAACTCAGTTCTCCTGAACAAGTTGTCTAAGCTGTAAAACCCCACCATCAGGTGGCTTTACCTCCTAAGCAGTCTGAGCAGAATAATGAAAGATCGAATAAGCCATGAAAGTTAATATAACCTCACCACTAGGAAGAAATTTGCTTTTGAGCAGCTGTGCATGATACGGTAGTGTCAGGGGTGGGAGACAGAATAGGTTTTGTTTTAGTTTTCACCCTTCCACTTTTGCAAAAGATGAATTCTCCCAGGTACTTCAGAAGAATTAGATTCCTAGACAATCCAAAGATTAATCTAAGCCTATAAAATACAGTGTAAAAATAATATTTGAACTACAAAGGAGCATGTACCAACACTTTTAAAGGAGGGGTAGGAGTCCATTATATGGGAGCTAATAGAAAGTGCTACCTGAAAATGATGCTTTCTACGTGCATTATAAAGAGAATTACAGCTCCGCAACAAGCTGCAGTATGGGGAAGAATGAGTAGATCCATATCCTGGAGTCAAACGTACCCCATTGTAACTGAGCAAGCTCTGTTACTTGTCTGAAAGCAACTGCAAGAGCACACAATTATGGCCATATATAACTGAAAAAAATGCTACCTAATGTGATGATATCTCAATCAAATTGATATCTAGTGATGCAAACATAGTACTATTCATATGCATGAATACCAAAATAATCTCCAAGTGGTGCAAATGCAGACTGCATTCAGCAGAGCAGGACCAAAGTTTGCAAGGGAATCTAGATCTGTAGAAGAATGTTCTGCATGGCAGCAGTGCAAGGTAGAGCCAAAACTGCCAACTTTTTTGAAATAAGAATATAGTTGGCTGGCTGTTTTTTCTATAGAAAAGGCAAGGCAAGGGAAAAAAAGATTATCTGAAAGAGAATACAAGGAGGATGCAAAATGTTATCTCATGTAAAAGATATTTATAGCATCTAATTTAAATGTTAGCATAACAACTTCCCAACTCATGTCCAGTGCCATAGCTATTTCATTCTATTGTGGAGGCACAAAGGCTATGTACAGTTTTTCTAAGTAGGAGCTGTCAAGTTGGTTTTATTAAACTGTTAGCTACTCCTTCCCCCACATAGAGTTATATCCTCTCATATGTCAGCCTTCAAGATCATGTTGCGAAAAAAAGTCTGGAAAACTCACTGGGCTGAATTCACCAATAACTACTCTGTTTTCCAACAGAGCAAGCACATGTATATCACAAAGGCATATGCCATGCCTTTTTACCCTGCTCTCTTTAGTTGCAATAAGCAGAACAGGACCTAGCCTGTTAAATTTTTTTTTAGCTCAAGTAGTTCTTTGATGTGTAATGTTACCTTCTTATACTGATAGCATATGTCCATACATTTCATGTGATTTGTTCAAACTTTTATGGTTTTAATATTTTGTACCTTCTATGAAAACTGGTTTGCTGCTAGGTGACTGTGCAAGTGAGATTTGATAAATGATATATATTAACACTATGGTTGAAACAATGGACAAAGGGTAACCGGGGAGATAATTACCAAGTCTAGTCAAGTGATTAACTAGTAATTATTCATAAGTTTTGCAGTTCTTTGCTCTTATGACTAGATGTTCCTGTACGCTAGATGAGAACAATGTTGAGACTGACCGCATGTGATTGAAACTGCGTTAAGCTTCAAGATCAAAGAACAAGGACAAGAATAAAGACTTCAAGGACAGCCAGCAAGAACTTCAAATGGGTCGGTGGTCGCAAAAGCAGCCCTTTGACTCAAATGGATCCTTTATTGCGCACGATCGGATATAGGCAGTACTATGATAATCAGTTGCAATCATTTTTATGTATATGTATACTAATCTGATTAATATGCAATTAGTTATTCTATATAACCTGTTAGTGTTAAAGCTATGGCATGCATGCTAGGTGGAATTATCCCCCGTGCATCCAGCGCTGCAATAAAGAAAGCCTGCTTTCTAAAACTCCAAAATGAGTCTTAGAGAGTTTCTTCGACTGGCTTTTTGGTATCATTTTGGCACCCCAGATGGGACACGGCTTCTGAGACTCGACGGACATGGGATCGCAGGACCTCCAGCTGGCACCAAGATTTCTCGGGGAGACCCTTGATCCCCGTTCCCCGGGCTCACAAGCCAAGGCCACTGGTAAGATTTTATTTAAAGGCATTCTTTTGATTAACCTGGTTCTGGTATTCTGGTCTGGTACTCTTACCTGTAAGCCTGACTAAGAGAAGTCAGCAAGGAAGAGATATAAAAGGATCCTTAAAAATCTGGTATTCTGGTAGAAGTACTTCTCTGGTAAAGGGTATTCGTCTCGCTGGTTGAAGACGAAAATACCCATTTGGTTTGGTCTCGATACTTTGATTAAGGCTTTGGTATTTGACTATTGATTTTGGATATGACCTTTTGATTTCTGATTGATTCTGTTTGGTATTTTGACTTAGGCTCTGATATTTCACTTTCCGATTTCTGATTTTTATATACTGAAGGTGTTGATAATGGGAACAGGACAGTCAAGTGAACTCCCTAAAAAATCACCTCTGGGGTGTGTTTTAAAGCACTGGAAACAGCTGGGGGGTGTCTCGGGTGGTAACATGCGGAGAGAAGATTAGATTAAATATTGTAATCATTGTTGGCCTCTGTATAAGCTTGATGAAGGGGAAAAGTGGCCTGTGAATGGGACACTAAATTATAATACCATGTTACAACTTATGTTATTTTTGAGACATGAGCAGAAATGGGATGAAGTTATGTATTGTGATTTGTTCTTTACCTTAAAGAATCATCCTGAGTGGCAAAAGGATTGTGGAATTAATATGCCACCCAGCAATCCTTTTGTGCTATCTTTGGAAAGAGAGAAAAACAAAAAGGGTGATAATAAGCTCAAAAGATGTTGTTCTGCATGTAGTATTGGGCAAAGATGTTTAAAGTTATATGAGCAAGAACGAGAGGATGATACTGAAATGATAATTGGATCTCAAAGGGCCCCACCTAGAACTGCTCCCAGAAATAGTGATGAAAGAGAACCCATGAATAGTCCTGTCACAGGGCGAACAAGAGCTAAACAGAGCGAAGTTATTCAAGCTCCTCTTCGTCAGGCGCTTGGGACTGAGGGTGTGGCAACTATTCAAGTACCCTTTTCTATTGTAGATTTAAATAATTGGAAAATAGCAGCTGGGAGCTATCGGGAAAACCCTGATCAAACAGCCCATGCTTTTGAAACAATGATTCAGACTCAGGATCCTGATTGGAAAGATATACAAGTAATAATGGATGTACTTTTTGATAGTGCAGAAAGAGATATGATCCGGAGGGTTGCTAAAACCCAGGTAGAAGCACAAGTGGCTTTTGGAGTATTACAAGGAACAGTGGAACAAAATTTTCCATCTACTGATCCTAAATGGGATCCTAATAATTTGGCTCAGAGAAGACTGCTAGATCAATATAAAAAATGGGTTTTATTCGGAATCAGAAATGCTATGCATAAGGCAATTAACATGTCTAAATTATATGAAATTAAACAAAATAGAAAAGAGTCTCCCACTGAATTTCTAAGCAGATTAAAAGATGCTGCTAGGAAATATACTAATATAGATCCTGAGTCTGAAGAAGGAAAAGCTCAAATGGCTCCTTTATTTATAGGACAATCCTCTGATGATATCAGAAGGAAATTACAAAAATTACAAGGAGCAGATTCTCGAGACTGGGGAAAATTATTAGAAGTTGCTTGGGTGGCATATAGAAATAGAGATGAATTACAGAGTAAAACGAATGGAAGGTTAATAGCTGCTCTGGAAGTAGAAGCTGGCGTGGGACGAGGCAGAGGAGTTATTCCTCGAGGAAGGGGATGTGGTCGAAGAATGGGACAAGGGAGAGGAACTGGATTGGGGTCACCAGTGGGATTAAACCAGCCCCTGGGACCGAATCTGTGTGCATACTGTAGCCAAGGACGACACTGGAAAGAGGAATGTCCCATCTGCCCTGAGACCTACAAGGTCACAAGTGATCCCAATTTCGACCACACAATCTCAGCAAGTTCCCCCTTTCTTGGGAAAGTTGAGTGAAAGTATCTGACGGGGACCGGAGGGGAGTCTCCCAGCAGAACCTCTGGTTACAGCTAAACTGGGAGAACAGAAAATTGAATTTTTAGTTGACACTGGAGCCACCTTTTCAGTTTTAAATACCTTAAAGGGGGAATTGAGTTCCGAAGAAATCAGTGTTGTTGGTGCGACAGGTGAACGAGAGACTAGACCCTTCTTTAAACCTTTGACAATGAAATTAGGAAAACAATGGGTCACTCATCAGTTTTTGTATTTGCCAAATTCTCCTAAACCCCTGTTAGGAAGAGACCTACTTGAGAAATTGGAGGCAGAAATTAAATTTAAAAATGGTGAGATTAAAATTTTAATTCCAGAAACTAAACATATTGAAGCAGTGGCTTTGTTGTTACAGGACGGTCACTGAAAGCAGAGGATCATACCAGTCGAAGTAAATAATGCTGTAATTCCAATCGTCTGGGCTGGGGAAGTTCCTGGTAAATCCAAAAGAGCAGAGCCTGTGAGAATTGATTTAAAGCCAGGATCGAGTCCGGTAAGAATTAAACAATACCCCCTAAGACTGGAAAGTCGGAAAGGGTTAGTACCGATAATACAAAAATTTCTAAAATACAAATTGTTAATAGAATGCGAATCCAAATATAACACCCCAATCTTGCCTGTTAAAAAGGCTCATGGAAAAGATTACAGGCTGGTTCAAGACCTTAGACCAATAAATCAAATAGAACAAGATATTCATCCGGTAGTGGCAAATCCTTATACTTTGTTAACAACCCTAACAGAGAAACAAGAATGGTTCACAGTGTTAGACTTAAAAGATGCCTTTTTCTGTATTCCCTTGGATCCCAATAGTCAAGAGCTTTTTGCTTTTGAATGGGAAAATCCTGAGACTGGGAGAAAAACACAATATACATGGACAGTCTTGCCTCAAGGCTTTAAAAACAGCCCTACCATTTTTGGAAGTCAATTGGCATGAGAATTAGATTTGGAAGAAAGAAAATAATGAAGGAATCCTGTTACAATATGTGGATGATCTGTTAATTGCAGCTGAGATGGAAGAACAATGCACAAAGTTAACTATTAGCCTTTTGAACTTTTTGGGAATCAGTGGATATCGAGTGTCAAAAGAGAAAGCCCAAATAACCCAGAAAGAAGAAACTTATTTGGGTTTTGAAATCCTGAAAGGACAGAGACAATTAGGAACTGAGAGAAAAGAGGCAATTTGTCATCTCCCTGAACCTAAGACTCAAAAAGAATTGCGAGCATTTCTGGGAATGGTTGGGTGGTGTCGCCTGTGGATTGCAAATTATGGCTTGCTGGTCCGACCTTTATACGAGCAGCTCAAAACCTCAAACAATGGATTTATAGATTGGACTGATGCCGGGAAAGCTGCTTTCAAAGAACTAAAACAGGCTCTAATGGAGGCACCAGCCCTAGGCCTGCCAGATCTCACAAAGACATTCGAACTCTTTACTCATGAAAGAAAAGGTATAGCTCTGGGTGTCCTGGCCCAATATCTGGGACCAAGTCGGCGAGCTGTGGCCTACTTCTCGAAGCAATTAGATAATGTGAGTCTGGGATGGCCTGGTTGTCTGAGATCCGTCTCTGCAACTGTGCTATTGATCCAGGAAGCTCGCAAGTTCACCCTAGGACAAAGAATTACAGTGTACGTTCCCCACATGGTAATCACTGTGCTCGAACAGAAAGGGGGGCATTGGTTATCCCCTAGAAGAATGCTGAAATACCAAGTGGTGTTGCTGGAGCAAGATAATGTTTACTTAAAAACTACTACCATCATTAACCCTGCTGTGTTTTTAACAACTGATCAAGTTGAAGGAGAACTGGAACATGACTGCTTGCAGACAATTGAAGAAGTCTACTCCAGCCGACCGGATCTCCGAGATGCGCCACTGGAAGAAACAGATTGGGAACTATATACCAATGGAAGCAGTTTCATCCGTGAAGGAAAACGTTTATCAGGATATGCGGTAACCACTACTGAGAAGGTAATTGAATCACGAGCTTTGCCTTCAAATATATCTGCCCAAAAGGCTGAATTGATAGCTCTTACTCGAGCACTGGAGCTAAGTCAAGGGAAGCGAGTCAACATTTGGACAGACTCAAGGTATGCTTTTGGAGTAGTACATGCACATGGAGCAATATGGAAAGAAAGAGGACTGTTATCTGCACAAGGAACCACCATTCAGCATGCAGAACAAATACTGAAATTGTTAGAAGCCATTCAAAAGCCAACAGCAGTCGCGATAATGCACCGTAAAGCACATCGGTCAGGTAGGACTGTCCCTGAAACAGGTAACCGATTGGCTGATAGAGCTGCTAAAGAGGCTGCAGAAAAAGGCATCCTAACACTACTTTCAGAGAAAAGTGTAAAATTGCCTAAAGAAACTGCAAATTATAATGAAAAAGATGAAGAATTAATTATCAAATTGCAGGCTAATAAAAATGAAACAGGATGGGCTGTAACACCAACAGGTCAAATAATAGTCCCACCTGCAATAATGAGAGAAATTGCCTGAGCTGAACATAACAAAGTATATTGGGGAACAGAGAACCTTGTTAAGCATTTACAAAAGTGTATTTTGAGTAGAGATATGATGAAGATTATTCGAACAATTACAATGGGATGTGAAATTTGTATACGCAATAATCCCCAAACCAGTAATAAGATTACTTTTGGAATTACGAAGCAAGGAAATTCTCCAGGAGAATATTGGCAAATTGATTTTACAGAATTGCCCCGAAAAGAAGTATATCGATATATCCTAGTTCTAGTTGATACTTTCACTGGGTGGCCTGAAGCTTTCCCTTGTCGCACCAACAAAGCAAGAGAAATAGTTAAAATCTTAATCAAAGAGATAATACCAAGATTTGGGGTCCCTGTAGGAATGTCATCTGACAGTGGCCCTCATTTTATAGCAAAGATTGTAAGACAGTTGAGTAAGGTATTGTCTATAGATTGGAACTATCACACCCCATATAGACCACAAGCAAGTGGGAAAGTAGAAAGAATGAACTACACTCTCAAGCAAAAGCTGAGTAAAATTTGTCAGGAAACCTCACTTACATGGGTTAAAGCATTACCCATGGCTCTATTAAAAATCAGAGTATAGCCAGAAGAGAAAGGAAATTTAAGTCCTTATGAAATGTTATATGGGAGACCATATCAAGGGTCCTATGTTCCAAATACCTTGAGCGCTTTTGGGAATATGTCTTTAAAGGGTGTTATGATTTTTTTAGGAAACTCTTTACAAGAACTTCGTCAGTATGTCTCCACAGCTGGACCCTTAGAATTGGACACAGCAGCACATCCCTTCCAACCAGGAGATTGGGTGTATTTAAAATCGTGGACTTCAGAACCACTAGCTGAGAAGTGGAAAGGACCGTATCAAGTAATTTTAACAACATATACAGCAGTAAAGGTTTGGGGAAAAGGACCTTGGCTTCACTATTCAAGAATAAAGAAAGCACCAACAGGGAGTTGGAAGTCTCAAGAAACTGGTCCTTTGAAATTGAAAATTTATAAATAAGTTTCATGCTATGCTCTTGGGAGAACAATTGTGTAAAGCTCATAATATTGGGGTTGTTATTAGGGATATTGTCAGGGGCAGTAATCTTTTTGTGTGTTATAGGTTTTAAATATTTTCTTTTAAGTTGTTCTAAACATAAGATAAATAATAGCAGATGTAAAATTACAAAGGCAGAATCACGAATTGACATGATAAGAGAATCTGTAGTATAAGACAAACAAAATGAAGCGATTATTGTCTGAATTACTAATCCTGATATTAGTCGTCCCTGTGATTTTGGTAAAAGACAATCTAATTTTGCAATTGATTCAAGGTTTTGCGAAGGTACAAAATTTAACCTCAATAACAGCCTGCCTTCCGATTCCAAAGTCAGCTGAAAATCCAGTTCCATGGGGAATATTGACATTGAATCTAACCAAAACTTGGGAAAAGATGTGGGACAATGAGAATCAGTTTAGTAGATTAAATTGGACGGATTTGGATGGTAATTATTCTTTAAACTTTGAAAGGAGGAATTATAGCATTCTGAATTGTAACATTACCAAACCATCCACCTCATGGGCAAAAGAATTAATTTATCATCCTTCAGGAGAAACTTGTACAAACACCCCTTGGGGCTGCCAATTGCCAAAACCATAGAGACAAGTGCAGAGAGGAACTTGGGATCATATTCAAATTATAGAATGGTGTTTGGAATTTACTGGAGTTACAGGACCCTTATTAGATCCACCCAGAACCAGAACTGTCTATGGGAATTTGGATTGGACTAGACAAACAGAGAAAATCACACATCCTAAATGGAACTGTACAAAAGTCTATACTTGTAATTCTTCTGACCCAGAAGTTCAAAGACTTTATTCAGTAGCTAAAGCTCTAAGATGGGGATGTGCTTGTAGAAATTATAGTAATGTTTTAAATGATACTTGGTCCCCTCTTAATAATGGAAGGAGAATTTGGCCTGGAATTGACTGTATTAAAGGATAGGTGGAAAGTTTAGGACTAACTGTTTGGGTGAGTAGTGATGGTACCTGGTCCACTTACCTTCCCATGAAGGACAAGAATAAACAATGGACTTTAGGCTTACTAACCTTATGCCCTCTCTGGAAGAAATCCCCTTTACGGCCCCGATGGTGGAATCGGGTAAAACGAGAAGATGATTCCTGGCAATCACCAAGTACTGGAACCAAAATAGGATGGGTATTGGAATCTATATTCTTACCACAGTTAACAACTCTTCAAAATAAAATTACTCTCCACAATCTTTCACTCCAAGTAGAAACATTAGCTAATGCTACTCAAACTGGGCTAAATGAACTCAATGCACAAGTACAGGCTACTAGTAAAATGGCATTACAAAATCGGTTAGCTTTGGACTTACTACTACTAAAAGAACATGGGGTATGTGGATACATTGGATTTTCAAATGATTCGTGTTGTATCCACATACCAAATGTGACAGATGATTTAAACCATCAGATAAACAAAATAAGGCATGTAGCTCAAAGCAGTAGGGAATTGAGATCAAACATAGAAAGTTTTTGGCTAAACAAAATATTTCAAAAATTTGGATTTTCTCTGACCGGATGGTTAGCTGGGCTTTTACAAAATGTAATTGTGATTGTTATCGTCATTGTTATAATCTGTGTCGCCTTTAGCTGTCTTAAACAAGCTGTGACACGATCTGTATTCAGATGAGACTACTAAAAGAATTAGTAGCCTCAAACAGAAAGGGGGGAACTGATAGCATATGTCCATACATTTCATGTGATTTGTTCAAACTTTTATGGTTTTAATATTTTGTACCTTCTATGAAAACTGGTTTGCTGCTAGGTGACTGTGCAAGTGAGATTTGATAAATGATATATATTAACACTATGGTTGAAACAATGGACAAAGGGTAACCGGGGAGATAATTACCAAGTCTAGTCAAGTGATTAACTAGTAATTATTCATAAGTTTTGCAGTTCTTTGCTCTTATGACTAGATGTTCCTGTACGCTAGATGAGAACAATGTTGAGACTGACCGCATGTGATTGAAACTGCGTTAAGCTTCAAGATCAAAGAACAAGGACAAGAATAAAGACTTCAAGGACAGCCAGCAAGAACTTCAAATGGGTCGGTGGTCGCAAAAGCAGCCCTTTGACTCAAATGGATCCTTTATTGCGCACGATCGGATATAGGCAGTACTATGATAATCAGTTGCAATCATTTTTATGTATATGTATACTAATCTGATTAATATGCAATTAGTTATTCTATATAACCTGTTAGTGTTAAAGCTATGGCATGCATGCTAGGTGGAATTATCCCCCGTGCATCCAGTGCTGCAATAAAGAAAGCCTGCTTTCTAAAACTCCAAAATGAGTCTTAGAGAGTTTCTTCAACCGGCTTTTCGGTATCAATACTAGTAGTGAATTATTGGAATGAAAGCCAGAGTTGCAGATGCCAGTTCTGATGTCATGAACATGAATGAATAAGGGGCCTTCAAAGCAAGTAATTATCCAAGGAAAAAGGGAAGACTGGTTGCTGTGATCATGACACAGAGGTTTTGGTGTCATGCTGTGCAGCAGCTAATGTTACACCTGTCTAAAAACATAAAGCTAAAATTCCCTAAGAGATAGCAGCATGGAGATGTAGCTCTCTGTACCTCCTCTGCTGCATCTTCTCTTAGGCCCTAAACAGCCTGGTACATCTTGGAAGACTAAGATGACCAAGGCCATCTAAGCCATCATCAGAGACAGAAGCATAATATCAGATCAGTCTGATTATTTGCAGTTCTCTCACATGCATTAGGAAAGTTGTATCATCTTCCTACATTTATAAACTTAAAAACAGTGTTCACTACAAAACTATTCCGAACAGACTGTGGTGGTTTATTTCTGGTGAGTAATCATAGAATGCTGCCATTATCCCAGCAGAGGGAAATCTGGAGACATTGTCAAAGCAGGGTTTGTTTTATTGAAGTAAAAACAGTTTGTTGTCATAAATGTACTGGAATTAGTTTTTAATTATATGACTGCAGACAGTGATTAAGTGATGTTATTGCTTAGTATGCATTAGGAGATATTTGTTTAAGCTGTACTCCGAAGAATAAAACCTGGGGCACTAAATACATTAGTGCTGTCACTTTTTTTTCTAATAAAAATTAGGTTTGTTTTGGCAAGTTATTTAAACTTTTAAGTTCTGGCTAGAAGCAAGATGTGTTTTGGGTTTGTGGCTGGGTTTTTGGTAGCGGGGGAGGGGCTGCAGGGGTGGATCCTGTGAGAAGCTGCTAGAAGCTCCCCCAGCTCCAAGTCAGACCCGCCTCTGGCCCAGGCCGACACAATCAGTGACGGTGGTAGCGCCTCTGGGATAACATATTTAAGAAGGGGAACCAGCAGTAGGGAAGGAGATTGGAATGTGAGAGAAACATCTGCAGATACTGAGGTCAGGGAAGGAGGAGAGGATACCCCTGTAGCCCGTGGTGAGGTGGCAGGCTGTCCCCCTGCAGCCCATGGAGGTGAACGGTGGAGTGGAGGCCCCCGAAGATGGCCGTGACTCCGTGGGAAAGCCTGCGCTGGAGCAGTGTGTGACTGAAGATTCGCCCACGGAAAGGACCCACACCAGAGAAGTTTGTGAGGAACTGCAGCCCGTGGAAAGGGGTCACATTGGAGAAGTTCGTGAAGGACTGTCTCCTGTGGGAGGGACCCCACGGTGGAGCAGGGGACGAGTGAGGAGTCCTCCCCCTGAGGAGGAAGGAGAGGCAGAGACAATGTGTGGCGAAGCTGACCCCAACCCCCATTCCCTGTTTCCCTTCGCCGCCGGGGGGAGGAGGTAGAGAGAACCGGGAGTGGAGTTGAGCCGGGAAGGAGGGAGGGGTGGGGGGAAGGTGTTCTAAGGTTTGGTTTTACTTCCCAATATCCTTGTTTTGATTTGAATTGTAGTAAATTAAATTGACTTTGTTTCTTCCCCAAGTTGAGCCTGTCTTTTGCCCGTGACCATAATTGGTGAGTGATCCCTCCCAGTCCTTATCTCCACCCACGAGCCTGCCTTTATATTTTCTCCTCATCCACCGTGGTTGGGGTAGGGGGAGTGAGTGAGCGGCTGCATGGTGCTTTGTTACCGGCTGGGCTGAAACCACGACAGTATGCTACATGGTGTGTACATATTGGCTGAGGATAAGCAGACACAGCTCACTGGCTTTGCATATGTGTCAAGTAGTGTTGACGCGGAAGTCACGGACACTGCACACAATCAATATGATCAAGCAGATGCCACCTTATTGCCAAGATAGCTCGGTTTATATGTTCATTCTAGTTACTGTTCACGCATAAGCAAATTAGAGATTGGTTAGCATGAGCTGTCCACGCGCCTAGTTACACCTAGTGATTGGTTATATCAACACTGTACACATGCATAAACATAAGGCATAATTGGTTGTATTAACTAAAACATGCGAAACTTGTCTCAGTCTAATTGGTCAAGATAAGCTGCCGAATTGAGGTTCTTTGTGCCAAGTTCCCTTTATCGTGGAATGCGCACCTGTGTTCTAATTGGCATCTTTCTTTTTTTGTCTTCTTGTTTATTCTGTTCAAGGCCTTCTAAAGGCATCTGGAATGCTCTTACTACCGTTAGCTAAATATGTGTCCACAAGCAAAGCGTCCTTGAAGCCTGCTGCCTACAAAACATCCTTGGCTCAGAAATTGATCAGTTCCACTGAGTCTGGATTGTTCACTATGTGCCCATTACTTTCCAAGTATCCCACAAATCCCTCTTTTTGTTTTTGAACAATCCAGACTTTAGCCATTGCATTCTGTACCATCCTTCCTAAACAACTGAGTATACAAGGGATAATTAATAACAAGACTACCAATACTAACAAAACAATTCCCAACATTTTTAACAGATCTCTTATCCATCTCATAATTCCCCAATGGGTAAACAGCCTGTCTAACCATCCCAAACCATCACTAACCTGCAGTTTTTGAACTTGGTCCTTCATCATTTTTATAGCTTTATGGATCGATTCAGAGTGATCAGATAAATTCATACAACACATTCCATCTAAATCTTCACAACCATGACCATGTGCTAGCAATAGAAAATCAATAGCAGCTCGATTCTGCAACATTGCATGCCGTCTTGCACCGCAAACTCAGCCCAGCAATCGGTAGGTGCCAGCTTTACATGGGCGGCCCCACGGAGGCAACGATGGCCTTGCCGTACACCAGCCCGATGCTTTTCGGAAAATCCCAGTATTTATACATCTGCAGAGGAACGGATTTCAGCACACGTGGCCAGCGGGTGCCAAAATCCGCCTCGGTTGCAACATGGGGAGCCTATGACGCATGCGCTCGCTGGCCAGGCGCTCTGCACGAGTCATAGCCATCCTGTCTACTGGTTCATGGGCTTTGTGATGCGGTTGCAATGCACAGAGAATCTTGACCTGTTATGTTGGCCAAGGTGACCTACAAGATCTATGAACACAATTAATTAAACACAGTAAAAGCAACATTATACCTAATAAAATACACAACAATAAAAGAAACCCCAATTTTTAACAAAGATACAAACCAACTCCTAAGTCCCCATCCTGCAGCTAAATGCTCTAAGCCAAAATGACAGCTTTCTTAATTGCGTTAAAGCTCTTGCAGCTCCTTCTTGCCTCTGCAGTTCTGTTATCTTGTTTATTAATTGCTCCACTGTCCAAGTTCCTCATGTCCATTGTTTTTCTGGTGGTTCAAAGTCCTTTCATACTGCAGCTGTCACGTACTCTGGCCCACTCATGCTAACTGCGGCCTACTTATGCTAACTCTAAATAATCAGGCTCAAAGAAATGTCCCCCATTTTCCATGAAATCTCCCACAGAGTAGATGTATTCCTCTTTTTTGATTCTACACGCTGTATAGGTGATGAAGATGCCAAGTTCTGTGCAACTACTCAGGAAAAAAATGTTCTGTTTCTGCATCACCTGGGAAGGTCTAACCAGTAAATTATCTGAAATAGGGGCTATAGATAAATCAGGTGATGAGGAGGATTTTACACCTACTGAGAAAATTGTTGCCAGGCAAAGTCAGTATAATGTCAATTCATTTTTGGCAGCTGAACTTTTTAGTAAAAGAGTGCTTACTCCACATTTGTTGGTAGAAAACGACCTATCTTGTTGTTTGGTTATTCAGAATAATACACTTTAAGATGTAAAGGCTAGATAACAAGCCTTCCTAACTAGCAGTGCTGCCCAGATCTTTGATTTACCTGTACAAGCAATGAATGCAGTATTAGTACTAACACTTACACAGGGTTCCACAAGATAAATGTTTCCTGTCCCAGACAAAGCCTTTACCTGCTCAGCAATTCAATCCTATCTGCAAGTGCTAGGTCAACAGGTTAATTGGGAATGTGACTAGTTTGACCATCCAGGAAAATGAGAGTGATGTCTCACAGGTTTGTAGCTGTAAGCCAGGAATGTCTCGGTCAGCAAGTCAAAGAGCTCAGAGAAACATCACCAAATTGTTTCAATTCCCATCAGCAGAGTTGTTACTATGTAGTATTTTGAGATTTACTGCCGACAGAAAACTTCTAAAACAAAGACCCCTGGGTCTTATGATTATATAATTCTAAGCATCATAAAACTTTCTGTAGTTTTTATCACTCTTCTTCCTGGAGCCAGCAAACAGCAAGTTTGGGAGATCTGCTTTCCTCAGAATGATTTAGGACAGGACATTTGAGTTATGGAGATGCTCAGCTGCCATAAAGAGAAAGGAAAGGGTTTTACTTGGACAGACATGCTTACTGTCATGGGCAGACATCTCATTTTATTGTTTTCCTCCTGTTAAGATAATAGTATCCTGTGCAAACCAACAGGTTCTTTCTGAACAGCATTTTGCTGCTCTTGTAGCTGTTGCAGCATGTAATTAATTGTTTCTGGCATATCTACTGTTCCTTGGCAAGAACCTACCTCTAGTGCTGCTGATGGTCATTTAGTCTTTAGTGGAATGATTAAAATGTGTATGCTCTTGGAAAGGCATATGTAATGATAGTCCAGGGAGTCCCTTGATGGTAGGGGACTGTTCCTCCCCACCTCATGTTCCATGAAATCAGCAGTTTCTGCTAATTCTTAAGTGTTGTCTCATATTTGGTTAGCAAAAAGGAAATCTGTGGATCAGATTTAATTCTGTGAGATTTTCTTTGAGAACCTATGTGTACAGAAATAAAGGATCTGCCATCTTCACTGTCAGAAACATGTTGATTGCTACCTCTGTTCAGGGCTGTTCAAAAAATTTACTGTCAAAAGTCATCTTGGTTCTATGAAGACGGTATATGCTGGGTGACAAGAATGAATTGCTGTGAGGGAAAAACATATTTAATATCCCCATTTTTATCTTTCATGTTGAAAATAAATGCTCAATTTTTAATTGTGCTGCTGGGGATTCACAATAAGAAAAGACATCTTTGGGGGAAAATATCACTGTTCTTTCATCTATTGTGCGTGACCTTAACCCAGAAAGTTGATATCTTCATCCAAAGATGCAATAACTCAGTGTTTGTCATGTTGTCTGACCCATATTCTTTTTATTATTCTGTTACCAAGTAGGAGTCAGATACCCAGATAACCAGTTCCTGAAAAATTGTTGTCATTAGATGTCACAGGGTTGTTTCCTGTCAATAACACAGCAAATCTAGTAACTTACTATAGCTCCAGACTTACAGCAGCTTTCTGGATTTTTGACAAAATGACATAGTTTGAGTTATTTCTAATAAAATTAAGAGAGAAAAGGGTTTTTAAGAACAATTATTTATATCTCTAATCTTAGAGAATTGAAAGAAAAATGCCATGTTGAATAGGCAACACTTTGTGAATGACCTGAGCTAACACTTTGGAATAAGCTAGGATGGTTCTCTATCTTCCCTGACAAAGAAACTAAAAGTTGACTTGACAACTTTGAAATGCATACATATCTCTGTAAATTCACATATAGCCAGGCATATGCATGAATTGTATTTGGTTTGTATGGCAAGGTTTTGGTAGCAGGGGGCTATCAGGGGTGGCTTCTTTAAGAAGCTGCTAAAAGCTTCCCCCATGTCCAATAGAGCCAATGCCAGTCGGCTCCAAGACGGACCCACCCCCGGCCAACACTGAGCCAATCAGTGACAGTGGTAGCACCTCTGTGATAACATAGTTAAGGGGAAAAAGTTGCTGCGCAAAAGAAAATTACAGCCAGAGAGAGGAGTGGGAATATGTGAGAGAAGCAACCCTGCAGACACCAAGGTCAGTGAAGAAGGAGGGGGAAGAGGTGCTCCAGGCACCTGTCATGACCCGGGCTGGACAGACCAGGGAGTCTGTGTTGAGTTCGAATTCCCTCAGGCTACCAAACGATCAGTTAAACATTTTATTCATGGCAGAAGCAAACTGAACTTGGGAGGCATAACAGCAGGTGGCAGGGTTTCTCACAACAGGAGCTGGCATGAAACTACCTCAGTAAACCGTGTAACCCATGGTAACCATATACATCAATTCGGGGAATAAAGAGATCCCTCCCGTTGAGTCACAAGGTTCAGAGCAGACCCCCTTGCTTTCGAGACTCCTCCTCAGAGAAGGGCCTAGGGGTGGCTGGATCCACTCCTAGTCCCAGACTTGGTCAACGGTTATATGTCTTAAAGGGATGAGGTGTAGGGGTTATGGAAAAGGAAAAAGAAAGAGAGAACAAGACAGAGAGAGAAAAAGGAAGAGAGAAAGGTTTCACCGGTCCTGGGTCCAGCCTTGGTCCAGTTAGTCTAAAGGTCCAGTTCCAGTGGGCTTGCCTGCATGGGGCTTCAGTTTGTGTCCTTTTATCATCCTTGCCCCTCCTTTGGGCGGGCACTCAAACTTATTAGGCTAATTAGGTGTCATGAGCAGTTTGTGAGCCTTTGGGCTTGAGGGTTGTTTGGGGAGTAACTTCTCTTTCCCTATGGATGTGGCCATCTTTTGATCTTTGTATCAGAACAGCTTATCAGAACAGGGAGCTGCTCACCCTCCAGCACAACCTCCCCACCCTGTTGCTGATGCCTGTACTGATGGGCTTTTCACCTGTGGTTCCTTGCTGTGCAGGGTTTGTTATGCAGAGTTCTTCTTTCAGCAGAACTTGCCCCACCACAATGTTTGAGACATTAACTCTTTCAGTTTCTCACAGTGCTGGAGCAGAGATTCCCCTGCAGCCTGTGGTGAAGACCATGGTGAGGCAGGCTGTCCCCCTGCAGCCCATGGAGATCCACAGTGGAGCAGATATCCACCTGCAACCCGTGGAGGACCCCACGCTGGAGCAGGTGGGTGCCCAAAGGAGGCTGTGACCCCATGGGAAACCCGCGCTGGAGCAGGCTCCTGGCAGGGCTTGTGACCCCATGGGAGACCCACACTGGAGCTGTCTGTTCCTGAAGGACTGCACCCCATGGAAAGGACCCACACTGGAGCAGTTCATGAAGAAATGTAGCCTGTGGGAAGGACCCATGTTGGAGAAGTTCATGGAGGACCGTCTCCCGTGGGAGGCACCCCATGCTGGAGAAGGGGAAGAGTGTGAGGAGTCCTCTCCCTGAGGAGGGAGTGGCAGAGACAACATGTGATGAACTGACTGCAACCCCCATTCCCCATCCCCCTGTGCCGCTTGGGGGAGGAGTGTTGTGGTTTAACCCCAGCCAGCAACTAAGCACCACGCAGCCGCTCACTCGCTTCCCCCCCACCCAGTGGGATGGGGGAGAGAATCGGGGAAAAAAAAAATAAAACTCATGGGTTGAGATAAGAACAGATTAATAGAACAGAAAAGAAGAAACTAATAATGATAATGATAACACTAATAAAATGACAACAGTAATAATAAAAGGATTGGAATATACAAGTGATGCACAATACAATTGCTCACCACCTGCCAACCAATGCCCAGTTAGTTCCTGAGCAGCTATCCCTCCACCCCCACTCCCCCCAGTTTATATACTAGACGTGACATCACGTGGTATGGAATACACCGTTGGCCACTTTGGGTCAGGTGCCCTGGCTGTGTCCTGTCCCAACTTCTTGTGCCCCTCCAGCCTTCTCGCTGGCTGGGCATGAGAAGCTGAAAAATCCTTGACTTTAGACTAAACATTACTTAGCAACAACTGAAAACATCAGTGTTATCAACATTCTTCTCATACCTAACTCAAAACATAGCACTATACCAGCTACTAGGAAGACAATTAACTCTATCCCAGCTGAAACCAGGACAAGGAGGTAGAGAAAATCAGGAGTGAAGTTGAGCCCGGGAAGAAGGGAGGGGTGGGGGGAAGGTATTTTAAGATTTGGTTTTATTTCTCATTATGATACCAAAAAGCCGGTTAAAGAAACTCTCTAAAACTCGTTTTGGAGTTTTAGAAAGCAGGCTTTCTTTATTGCAGCGCTGGATGCACGGGGGATAATTCCACCTAGCGTGCATGCCACAGCTTCAGCACAAACAGGTTATATGGAGTAATTAATTACATATTAATCAGATTAGTGTACATATACATAAAAATTAGTGTAACTGATTATCATAGTACTGCCTACATCCAATCATGCGCAATGAAGGATTCATTTGAGTCGAAGGGCTGCTTTTACGACCACTGACCCATTTGAAGTTCTTGCTGGCTGTCCTTGAAGTCTTTATTCTTGTCCTTGTTCTTTGATCTTGAAGCTTAAGGCAGTTTCAATCACATGTGGTCAGTTTCAACATTGTTCTCATCTAGCGTACAGGAACATCTAGTCATAAGAGCAAAGAACTGCAAAACTTATGAGTAAATACTAGTTAATCATTTGACTACACTTTTGTAATTACCTCCCCGGCTACCCTTTGTCTATTGTTTCAACCATAATGTTAATACATGATCAGTTATCAAATCTCACTTATACAGTTATCTAGCAGCAAACCAGTTTTCATAGACAGTACAAAATATTATGTCCTGGTTTCAGCTGGGTTAGAGTTAACTGTCTTCCTAGTAGCTGGTACAGTGTTATGTTTTGAGTTCAGTATGCGAAGAATGTTGATAACACTGATGTCTTCAGTTGTTGCTCAGTAGTGTTTAGACTAAAGTCAAGGATTTTTCAGCTTCTCATGCCCAGCCAGCGAGAAAGCTGGAGGGGCACAAGAAGTTGGGACAGGACACAGCCAGGGCACCTGACCCAAAGTGGCCAACGGTGTATTCCATACCATGTGACGTCACATCTAGTATAGGAATGGGGAAGTGGGGGCGGGGAATCGCCGCTCGGGGGGACCAGCTGTGTGTCGGTCAGCGGGTGGTGAGCAATTGCACTGCGCATCATTTGTACATTCCGATCCTTTCATTATTACTGTTGTCATTTTATTAGTGTTATCATTATCATTATTAGTTTCTTCTTTTCTGTTCTATTAAACCGTTCTTATCTCAACCCACGGGTTTTGCTTCTTTTCCTGATTTTCTCCCCCATCCCACTGGGTGGGGGGGAAGTGAGTGAGCGGCTGCGTGGTGTTTAGTTGCTGGCTGGGGTTAAACCACGACATATTAAAACCATAAAAATTTGAGCAAACCACACAGAATGTATGGACATATGCTATCAATTACCCTACTCTGGTTGATTGGCAATAAATTAAGTTCATTTTCTCCCAGTCGAGTCTGGTTTGCCCATGACTGTAATTGGCGAGTGATCTCTCCCTGTCCTTATCTCAACCAATGAGCCTTTCGTTATATTTTCTCTCCCCTCTCCAGCTGAGGGGGGGAGTGATAGAGCAACTTTGGTGGGTGCCTGGCATCCAGCCAGGGTCAATCCACCACAATGACTGTATGGAGAATCTTGTGTTTGTTACTCCATGTACTTTCATCAAGGTTGGGGGTTTTTTTACATGCAAGGAAATTGTCTATTTGCATATATGGGAGTTGTTAAATCTACTGTTTGCTAGTAGCTTTATTTTGTTAAATGAGAGCTTCAGCATTAAACAGGCTCCAATCTTTATTAAATGAATGTTATTCTGCCTTTGTGTACATGTTTTCCACTATTTGAGTAAAATCTACATATGACTGTTTGCTAAACCATTCTTCAGCCTTAGTACTTGACTCATGCCACAGATATCCTCATCTAGTCTCTTTAGAAAACTCTTCACTGGTACCATTCCTACACAGATGGTCATATCTGAGCTGGCCAAAAAAACAGGCACTTTTCCTTTCAGCAAAGGGGTAGTAGAACAACACAATTGCTTTTGATTCCTCTCATAAAGAGGAAAGTAACATGCTGGAACTCTTCATATAGTAAGGGGATAAGGAAAAGGAAAATAAAGTAGATTTGGGTTGTTTGCTACAACAATGGTTCACCGTCATCTTGGAGCAATGCAAGGAAAGGAAACATAAGGACATTCTGTTTAGAAAGAATGCATGAAGCATCTTTTATATTGCAGTTCTACCACATACTAACAGATACACTTCTGAAAAAGGAAGGCTATTTTAATATGAGCAAGCATCTTGGAATGGGACACCCTCTCATCTAATTCCTACTTTTTTGGTAGCTCTCCTCTGAGAAATTTTTTATTGGAAGAGTTCCCCAGTGTTGTCCCAAAAAAGGGTTCTTCACCTCGCGTACGAAGAGCCGATAACACACAGAGTTGTTTTAGGGTGGTTTCAAGGATTCCCAAGAAGGTGAACACACACACACACACACTGACTATAAGGGGAAAAAGCAAGCATTTATTAACTGCAGATGTGCGTTATGCTAAGGGTATCTTGCAAAGCAAATTAACATAGCGACCCAAGGACTGTAAGGAAGATGGACCATCCATACATTCTTGTGCCGTCTTGCGCCGCGAGCTCAGCCCAGCAATCAGTAGGTGCCAGCTTTACGTGGGCGTCCCCACGGAGGCAACGGTGGCCTCGCCGTACACCAGCCTGATGCTCTTCGGAAAAATCCCGGTATTTATACATTTGCAGAGGAATGGGTTTCAGCACACGTGGCCAGCGGGTGCCAAAACACGCCTCAGTTGTAACATAGGGAGCCTACGATGCATGCGCTCGCTGGCCAGGCATGCTGCACGAGCCATAGCCACCCTGTCTACTGTTTCATGGGCTTTGTACACACGGCATATTGTCATAATCCAGCAGTCACGCGCCGACCATGCTCACAGCTGTGCTGTGCAACAGCCTGCTGCCCGTCTTCCCCCAGTATTGCTCAGCTCTCTTATCTCCGTGGTCAGCATTCCAAGCAACAGGCAACAAACCGTCCATTTTCTGTGCTGACTGCGTTTTCCTCGGCTATTGTCCTGGTTTCAGCTGGGACAGAGTTAACTGTCTTCCTAGTAGCTGGTACAGTGCTATGTTTTGAGTTCAGTATGCGAAGAATGTTGATAACACTGATGTCTTCAGTTGTTGCTCAGTAGTGTTTAGACTAAAGTCAAGGATTTTTCAGCTTCTCATGCCCAGCCAGCGAGAAAGCTGGAGGGGCACAAGAAGTTGGGACAGGACACAGCCAGGGCACCTGACCCAAAGTGGCCAACAGGGTATTCCATACCATGTGACGTCCCATCTAGTATAGGAACTGGGGAGTGGGGGCAGGGAATCGCCGCTTGGGGGACTGGCTGGGTGTCGGTCGGCGGGTGGTGAGCAATTGCACTGCGCATCATTTGTACATTCCAATCCTTTCATTATTGCTGTTGTCATTTTATTAGTGTTATCATTATCATTATTAGTTTCTTCTTTTCTGTTCTATTAAACCGTTCTTATCTCAACCCACGGGTTTTGCTTCTTTTCCTGATTTTCTCCCCCATCCCACTGGGTGGGGGGGAAGTGAGTGAGCGGCTGCGTGGTGTTTAGTTGCTGGCTGGGGTTAAACCACGACATATTAAAACCATAAAAATTTGAGCAAACCACACAGAATGTATGGACATATGCTATCAATTACCCTACTCTGGTTGATTGGCAATAAATTAAGTTCATTTTCTCCCAGTCGAGTCTGGTTTGCCCATGACTGTAATTGGCGAGTGATCTCTCCCTGTCCTTATCTCAACCAATGAGCCTTTCGTTATATTTTCTCTCCCCTCTCCAGCTGAGGGGGGGAGTGATAGAGCAACTTTGGTGGGTGCCTGGCATCCAGCCAGGGTCAATCCACCACAATGACTGTATGGAGAATCTTGTGTTTGTTACTCCATGTACTTTCATCAAGGTTGGGGGTTTTTTTACATGCAAGGAAATTGTCTATTTGCATATATGGGAGTTGTTAAATCTACTGTTTGCTAGTAGCTTTATTTTGTTAAATGAGAGCTTCAGCATTAAACAGGCTCCAATCTTTATTAAATGAATGTTATTCTGCCTTTGTGTACATGTTTTCCACTATTTGAGTAAAATCTACATATGACTGTTTGCTAAACCATTCTTCAGCCTTAGTACTTGACTCATGCCACAGATATCCTCATCTAGTCTCTTTAGAAAACTCTTCACTGGTACCATTCCTACACAGATGGTCATATCTGAGCTGGCCAAAAAAACAGGCACTTTTCCTTTCAGCAAAGGGGTAGTAGAACAACACAATTGCTTTTGATTCCTCTCATAAAGAGGAAAGTAACATGCTGGAACTCTTCATATAGTAAGGGGATAAGGAAAAGGAAAATAAAGTAGATTTGGGTTGTTTGCTACAACAATGGTTCACCGTCATCTTGGAGCAATGCAAGGAAAGGAAACATAAGGACATTCTGTTTAGAAAGAATGCATGAAGCATCTTTTATATTGCAGTTCTACCACATACTAACAGATACACTTCTGAAAAAGGAAGGCTATTTTAATATGAGCAAGCATCTTGGAATGGGACACCCTCTCATCTAATTCCTACTTTTTTGGTAGCTCTCCTCTGAGAAATTTTTTATTGGAAGAGTTCCCCAGTGTTGTCCCAAAAAAGGGTTCTTCACCTCGCGTACGAAGAGCCGATAACACACAGAGTTGTTTTAGGGTGGTTTCAAGGATTCCCAAGAAGGTGAACACACACACACACACACTGACTATAAGGGGAAAAAGCAAGCATTTATTAACTGCAGATGTGCGTTATGCTAAGGGTATCTTGCAAAGCAAATTAACATAGCGACCCAAGGACTGTAAGGAAGATGGACCATCCATACATTCTTGTGCCGTCTTGCGCCGCGAGCTCAGCCCAGCAATCAGTAGGTGCCAGCTTTACGTGGGCGTCCCCACGGAGGCAACGGTGGCCTCGCCGTACACCAGCCTGATGCTCTTCGGAAAAATCCCGGTATTTATACATTTGCAGAGGAATGGGTTTCAGCACACGTGGCCAGCGGGTGCCAAAACACGCCTCAGTTGTAACATAGGGAGCCTACGATGCATGCGCTCGCTGGCCAGGCATGCTGCACGAGCCATAGCCACCCTGTCTACTGTTTCATGGGCTTTGTACACACGGCATATTGTCATAATCCAGCAGTCACGCGCCGACCATGCTCACAGCTGTGCTGTGCAACAGCCTGCTGCCCGTCTTCCCCCAGTATTGCTCAGCTCTCTTATCTCCGTGGTCAGCATTCCAAGCAACAGGCAACAAACCGTCCATTTTCTGTGCTGACTGCGTTTTCCTCGGCTATTGTCCTGGTTTCAGCTGGGACAGAGTTAACTGTCTTCCTAGTAGCTGGTACAGTGCTATGTTTTGAGTTCAGTATGCGAAGAATGTTGATAACACTGATGTCTTCAGTTGTTGCTCAGTAGTGTTTAGACTAAAGTCAAGGATTTTTCAGCTTCTCATGCCCAGCCAGCGAGAAAGCTGGAGGGGCACAAGAAGTTGGGACAGGACACAGCCAGGGCACCTGACCCAAAGTGGCCAACAGGGTATTCCATACCATGTGACGTCCCATCTAGTATAGGAACTGGGGAGTGGGGGCAGGGAATCGCCGCTTGGGGGACTGGCTGGGTGTCGGTCGGCGGGTGGTGAGCAATTGCACTGCGCATCATTTGTACATTCCAATCCTTTCATTATTGCTGTTGTCATTTTATTAGTGTTATCATTATCATTATTAGTTTCTTCTTTTCTGTTCTATTAAACCGTTCTTATCTCAACCCACGGGTTTTGCTTCTTTTCCCGATTTTCTCCCCCATCCCACTGGGTGGGGGAATTGAGTGAGTGGCTGCGTGGTGTTTAGTTGCTGGCTGGGGTTAAACCACGACAGCTATCTACCTCTCTCCCAGTGTTCATTCACAGACCAAAATCCCATCTTTTAACCCGTCTGTATACAAGAGTCAAGATATTTGTTTATTTCATGTCTGTGTAGAGAGGACTGCTAGGTGGTGACTCCACAAAGCTAGAACACCCTTGAAATGCAAACAGCATCTTATATACATATCAGTATCAAGGAAAAAGTGGTAACAAAATACATGATTGGTTACAAACATTTATATAACAAAAGTACTTCTACGCATGTCTAGATAATTACCTAACTCATTATATTAAGATGGTCTTACATTTTGTCGTGGTTTAACCCCAGCCAGCAACTAAGCACCACACAGCCGCTCACTCACTTCCCCCCCACCCAGTGGGATGGGGGAGAAAATCAGGAAAAAAAAGTAAAACTTGTGGGTTGAGATAAGATCAGTTTAATAGAACAGAAAAGAAGAAACTAATAATCATAATGATAACACTAATAAAATGACAGCAATAATAATAAAAGGATTGGAATATACAAGTGATGCACAATACAATTGCTCACCACCCACCAACCGACGCCCAGTTAGTCCCTGAGTGGCGATCCCCCCAGGCCAACTCCCCCCAGTTTATACACTAGATGTGACATCACATGGTATGGAATACCCCGTTGGCCACTTTGGGTCAGCTGCCCTGGCTCTGTCCTGTGCCAACTTCTTGTGCCCCTCCAGCCTTCTCGCTGGCTGGGCATGAGAAGCTGAAAAATCCTTGACTTTAGACTAAACATTACTTAGCAACAACTGAAAACATCAGTGTTATCAACATTCTTCTCATACCTAACTCAAAACATAGCACTGTACCAGCTACTAGGAAGACAATTAACTCTATCCCAGCTGAAACCACGACACTTTTACATACTCATTATGCACAAGTGAGTGTCATTTTTAATATTATAATCAAGCTAGGTTAGCTAGGGACACACTTTTTCTTGACACTAGTCCAAAACTGGGCACCTGTGATAAAAATAAGAAGGCAGGCAATAGCATTGACAGAACCTCATTGTTTCACCTCCTTGCTTCAATGGGTTCAATATAGGTGTTGCAAATATTTTGGTAAAGAAATCAAAATTTCATCACATAGAAGAGTAGGTTTGATTAAGAAGTAAAATTGTGAAGCATAATGTATAGGATTGTTAAGTTTGAAATGTAGCCATAGAAACTTTAGGAACTGTGTTATGTGTGACTATAGGAACCTTAATATTGTTAAAGTTTGAAATAGCTAACCATAGAAACCTCACCAGGAAGTTACTGGTTTTTCTATGTTTTGTTTCAAGAAACTAAGGAAACTGTCATGGACACCAGTTTGCTGCTTGGAAACCCCCTTACCCTTCCCATCTTGATTTGAGTATCGAAGATTCCAATCAGTAGAGCTAAGTGTAACTAACTGACCAATGATTGTTTTTAAATAAGAATATTGATAAGGTTATATAATCAAAGGACCAATCATTATAAAGGTTAAATTTAAGAGCGAGCATAGTATGCATTTTTATGTAAAGAGCTTATGTAACAATGACCTGACAGAAAAAGTCTATAAAAACTGATGGATTTTGATACTAAGTTGGACATGCCTTTGGAGGAGCGATCCCCTGTGTCCCCAGCGCTGCAATAAACGAAGTGCCTGCTTCTTAACTTCTCATTGCTGTTAAGGAGTTTTATTCCGGAGTTCGGTAACAGTTTTGGTGACCCAGATGGGACCTTGCGAGTGAGACTGGACGAGATCGAGTGTTGATCGAACTCTGGCTGGCACCGAGGGATTCTCGGGGAGAACCATCACCCTCGACTCACAAAGCTCCTCGCAACGTTCCCTGGAAAAAAGGGTAAGGCACTTCTTCTTTGGAATTTGTTTGGATAGCGTGCCCGTAAGGCGCGGTGAAAGCTTCGCAGAGTTGGGGCTCGGAGGGTACCTGTTTGCATTGGAAGCCTAGGCGTCTGCCCGTAAGTCATAAGCGAAAGCTACTGCTGGGTTGGACTTTGTGTATTATTTGGGACAATTGTAATTTGCATTTGTTTGGTATTTGATATTTGGTATTTGAATGTATATAATGGCATTAGCAAAATTGTTTAAGAATAAGAGTGCAGGAAATATAACTGCTGATGAAAAGATACCAAAAACATCACCATTGGGATGTTTATTGGCACATTGGAAAAATGGTGAACAAACAGAACTTTGAGTTATAACACTATATTGCAATTAATGTTTTGTAGGAGAGAGAGTAAATGGAATAAAGTGCCATATGTAGATTTGTTCTTTTTAAGTGAAAGTATCTGACAGGGACTGGAGGGGAGTCTCCCAGCAGAACCTCTGGTTACAGCTAAACTGGGAGAACAGAAAATTGAATTTGAATTGACACTAGAGTCACCTTTTCAGTTTTAAATACCTTAGAGGGAGAGTTAAGTTTTGAAGAAATTGGTGGTGGTGGTGCAACAAGTGAACGAGAAACTAGACCCTTCTTTAAATCTTTAACAATGAAATTAGGAAAGCAATGGGTCACTCATCAGTTTTTGTATTTGCCAAATTCTCCTAAACCCCTGTTAAGGAGAGATCTATTTGAGAACTTAGAGGCAGAAATAAAATTTAAAAATGGAGAGATTAAAATTTTAATTCCAGAAACTAAACATATTGAAGCAGTGGCTTTGTTGTTACAGGATGGTTACCGAAAGCAGAAGATTATACCAGTCAAAGTAAATAATGCTGTAATTCCAATCGTCTGGGCTGGGGAAGTTCCTGGTAAATCCAAAAAGCAGAACCTGTGAGAATTGATTTAAAGCCAGGATCGAATCTGGTAAGAATTAAACAATACCCCCTAAAACTGGAAAGTCAGAAAGGGTTAGTATCGATAATACAAAAATTTCTAAGATATAAATTGTTAATAGAATGCGAATCCAAATATAACGCCCCAATCTTGCCTGTTAAAAAGGCTAATGGTAAAGATTACAGATTAGTTCAAGACCTCAGAGCAATAAATCAAATAGAACAAGATATTCATCCGGTAGTGGCAAATCCTTATACTTTGTTAACAACCCTAACAGAGAAACAAGAATGGTTCACAGTGTTAGACTTAAAAGATGCCTTTTTCTGTATTCCCTTGGATCCCAATAGTCAAGAGCTTTTTGCTTTTGAATGGGAAAATCCTGAGACTGGGAGAAAAACACAATATACATGGACAGTCTTGCCTCAAGGCTTTAAAAACAGCCCTACCATTTTTGGAAGTCAATTGGCATGAGAATTAGATTTGGAAGAAAGAAAATAATGAAGGAATCCTGTTACAATATGTGGATGATCTGTTAATTGCAGCTGAGATGGAAGAACAATGCACAAAGTTAACTATTAGCCTTTTGAACTTTTTGGGAATCAGTGGATATCGAGTGTCAAAAGAGAAAGCCCAAATAACCCAGAAAGAAGAAACTTATTTGGGTTTTGAAATCCTGAAAGGACAGAGACAATTAGGAACTGAGAGAAAAGAGGCAATTTGTCATCTCCCTGAACCTAAGACTCAAAAAATTAATTGCGAGCATTTCTGGGAATGGCTGAGTGGTGTCACCTGTAGATTATAAATTGTGGCTTGATGGTCTGACCTTTATGCGAGCAGCTCAAAACCTCAAACAATGGATTGGACTGATGCCGAGAAAGCTACTTTCAAAGAATTGAAACAGGCTGTAATAGGGGCGCCAGCCCTAGGCCTGCCAGATCTCACAAAGACATTTGAACTTTTTACTCATGAAAGAAAAGGTATAGCTCTGGGTATCCTGGCCCAATATTTAGGGCCAATTTGGCGAGCTGTGGCCTACTTCTTGAAGCAATTAGATAATGTGAGTCTGGGATGGCCTGGTTGTCTGAGAGCCATCACTGCAGCTGTGCTACTGATCCAGGAAGCTCGTAGGTTCACCTGAGGACAAAGGATTACTGTGTATGTTCCTGATATGATAACTATTGTGCTAAAAAAGAAAGGGGGGCATTGGTTATCCCCTAGTAGAATGCTGAAATACCAAGTGGTGTTGCTGGAACAAGATGATGTTGTTGCAGTACATCCCGCCCCCCCCATCCTGCCAGCAGGAAACGAAACTTCTCCAGGAAGGGAGAAGGGGAAGGAAACCCTGGAGGCTGCAGGTTGAAATTTGAACTGGCCAATCGAGATGCACCAGGTACACCGAGGTGACCCTCCTAGCCAATAGAATTAAATGACCACAGGTCAGATTCGACAGGGGTAT
This sequence comes from Harpia harpyja, assembly GCF_026419915.1. Lineage (NCBI taxonomy): Eukaryota > Metazoa > Chordata > Aves > Accipitriformes > Accipitridae > Harpia > Harpia harpyja. The sequence goes on from NC_068968.1 coordinate 10,384,773, forward strand.
AAACGGGGTCCCGCCAGAGGACACGTTGGCAGTCCTCCTCGGAGCAGTGGGTCTGCAGTCGGGGACTCCCCCTCGGGCCGGGGCACCGCCCGAGGTAACTCCTCGAGGGAGAGAGCCCTCAGCTTTTAGGTGAGTGATACGCGCGTTTTGAGCCATCACTTTAAATCTTGGGAATTCTTAAGTCGGCTGTGTAGTAATAATTCTCTTTACATCATTGAGCCTGTGGTTTTATTAGATGTTACCGGACTTCTAACTGACTTTTGCTGAAGAATAAATCTGAGTTTTAACACCTGTTGGATTTGGTTAGTCGTGCATCTGTAACAGATGTTTACTTAAAAACTACTACCGTCATTAACCCTGCTGTGTTTTCAACAACTGATCAAGTTAAAGGAGAACTGGAACATGACTGCTTGCAGACAATCGAAGAAGTTTACTCCAGCCGACCGGATCTCCGAGATGCACCACTGGAAGAAACAGATTGGGAACTATATACTGACGGAAGCAGTTTCATCCGTGAAGGAAAGCGTTTATCAAGATATGCGATAACTACTACTGAGGAGGTAATTGAATCACGAGCTTTGCCTTCGAATATATCTGCCCAAAAGGCTGAATTGATAGCTCTTACTCGAGCACTGGAGCTAAGTCAAGAAAACACAAGTCAACGTTTGGACAGACTCAAAGTGCTTTTGGAGTAGTACATGCATGTGGAGTGATATGGAGAGGAAGAGGACTGTTATCTGCACAAGGAACCACCATTCAACATGCAGAACAAATACTGAAATTGTTAAAAGCCATTCAAAAGCCAACAGCAGTCACGATAATGCACTGTAAAGCACATCAGTCAGGTAGGACTGTCCCTGAAACAGGTAACCAATTGGCTGATAGAGCTGCTAAAGAGGCTGCAGAAAAAGGCATCCTAACACTACTTTCAGAGAAAAGTGTAAAATTGCCTAAAGAAACTGCAAATTATAATGAAAAAGATGAAGAATTAATTATTAAATTGCAGGCTAACAAAAATGAAACAGGATAGGCTGTAACACCGACAGGTCAAATAATAGTCCCACCCGCAGTAATAAGAGAAATTGCCTGAGCTGAACATAACAAAGTATATTGAGGAACAGAAAGTAAAATATGACAAAGATTGTTTAAACAATTATAAGCGGATGTGAAATTTATATATAAAATTATCCCCAAACCAGTAATAAGATTATCTTTGGAATTATTAAACAAGAAAATTTTCCAGGAGAATATTAGCAAATTGATTTTATAAAATTGCTTTGAAAAGAAGGATACTGATACATCCTAGTTTTAGTTGATATCTTTACTGGGTGGCCTGAGGCTTTCCCTTGTCACACCAACAAAGCAAGAGAAGTAGTTAAAGTCTTGCTCAAAGAGATAATACCAAAATTTGGGGTTCCTGTAAGAATGTCATCTGACAATGGCCCTCATTTTATAGCAAAGATTATGAGACAAGTTGAGCAAAGTATTACTATACCCTTAAGCAACAGTTGAGTAAAATTTGTCAGGAAACCTCACTCACATGGGTTAAAGCATTACCCATGGCTCTATTAAAAATTAGAGTATAGCCAGAAGAGAAAGAAATTTAAGTCATCATGAAATGTTATATGAAAGACCATATCAAGAGTCCTATGTTTTGAGTATCTTGAGTGCCTTTGGAGATATGTCTTTAAAGGGTGTTATGATTTTTTTAAGAAATTCTTTTCAAGAACTTTGTCAGTATGTCTCCACAGCTGGGCCCTTAGAATTGGACATAGCAGCGCATCCCTTCCGACCAGGAGACTGAATATATATAAAATCACTGAGAAGTGGAAAGGACCATATTTTAACAACACTTATAGTAGTAAAGGTCTGGGAAAAGAACCTTGGCTTCATTATTCAAGAATAAAGAAAGCACCAACAGGAAATTGGAAGTCTAAAGAAACTGGTCCTTTGAAATTTAAAATCTATAAATAAGTTTTATGTTATCTACTTGGGAAAACAATTGTGTAAAGCTTATAATATTGGGGTTGCTATTAGGAATATTGTCAAAGGCAGTAATCTTTTTGTGTGTTATAGGGCTTAAGTATTTTTTTAAGGGGTTCTAAACATAAGATAAACAAAATGAAACAATTATTGTTAGAGCTACTAATCTTGATATTAATTGCCTTTGTAATTTTGATTAAAAAAAAAATCTAGTTTTGTAATTGATTCAAAGTTTTGTAAAGATATAAAATTTAACCTCAATAACAGCCTGCCTTCTGATTTCAAAGTCAGCTGAAAATCTAGTTCCATGGAGAATATTGACATTGAATTTAACCAAAACTTGAGAAAAGCTGTAGAACAATGAGAATCATTTTAGCAAATTAAATTGCATGGATTTAAAAGAAGGCAATTATTTTTTTTTAAATTTGAAAGAAGGAATTATAGCATTTTGAATTATAACATTACTAAACCATCCACCTCATGGGCAAAAGAATTAATTTATCGCCCTTCAGGAGAAACTTGTACAAACACCCCTTGGGGCTGCCAATTGCCAAAACCATAGAGACAAGTGCAAAAAGGAACTTGGGATCATATTTAAAATATAAAATGATGTTTAGAATTTATTGTAGTTCCAGGATCCTTGTTAGATCCACCCAGAGCCAGGACCATCTATGGAAATTTAGGTTGGTTTAGACAAACAGAAAAAAATCACACATCCTAAATAGAACTATATGAAAGTTTATACTTGTAACTCCTCTGTAACCCAAAAATCCAAAGACTTTATCTAGTAGCTAAAGCTCTAAGATGGGGATGTGCTTGTAGAAATTATAGTAATGTTTTAAATGATACTTGGTCCCCTCTTAATAATGGAAGAAAAATTTGGCCTGGAATTGATTGTATTAAAGGACAGGTGAAAAGTTTAGGACTAACTGTTTGGGTGAGTAGTGATGATACATGATCCACTCACCTTTTCATGAAGGACAAAAGCAAATAATGGACTTTAGACTTAATAACTTTATGCCCTCTCTGGAAGAAATCTCCCTTGTGGCCTCGATGGTGAAATAATTGCCAAGTATTAGAACTAAAATAAGATGGGTATTAAAATCTATATTTTTACCACAGTTAACAACTCTTCAAAATAAGATAACTCTTCACAATCTTTCATTCCAAGTAGAAACATTAGCTAATGTTATTCAAAGTGGGTTAAATAAATAAACTCAAAGTATAAATACAAGCTATTAATAAAATGACATTGCAAAATCAATTAACTTTAGACTTATTATTATTAAAAAAACATGGAGTATGTAGGTACATTGGACTTTTAAATGATTCATGTTATATCCACATACCAAATGTGACAGATGATCTAAATCATCAGATAGAGAGAATAAAACATCTAGCTCAAAATAGTAGAGAATTAAGATCAAACATAGAAAGTTTTTAGCTAAACAAAATATTTCAAAACTTTAGATTTTCTCTGACTGGATGGTTGACTGAGCTTTTACAAAATATAATTCTCATAGTTATCATCATTGTTATAATCCATGTCACTTTTGGCTGTTTTAAACGAACTGTGACATAATCCCTGTTCAAGTGAGACTACTAAAAAAATTAGTAGCCTCAAACAGAAAAGATGAAAGTATTGAAATGATTTTCAAAACTTTCAAAGGGGGGAAATGTTGTAAATATTTTGGTAAAGAAATCAAAATTTCATCACATAGAAGAGTTAGGTTTGATTAAGAAGTAAAATTGTGAAGCATAATGTATAGGATTGTTAAGTTTGAAATGTAGCCATAGAAACTTTAGGAACTGTGTTATGTGTGACTATAGGAACCTTAATATTGTTAAAGTTTGAAATAGCTAACCATAGAAACCTCACCAGGAAGTTACTGGTTTTTCTATGTTTTGTTTCAAGAAACTAAGGAAACCGTCATGGACACCAGTTTGCTGCTTGGAAACCCCCTTACCCTTCCCATCTTGATTTGAGTATCGAAGATTCCAATCAGTAGAGCTAAGTGTAACTGACCAATGATTGTTTTTAAATAAGAATATTGATAAGGTTATATAATCAAAGGACCAATCATTATACAGGTTAAATTTAAGAGCGAGCATAGTATGCATTTTTATGTAAAGAGCTTATGTAACAATGACCTGACAGAAAAAGTCTATAAAAACTGATGGATTTTGATACTAAGTTGGACATGCCTTTGGAGGAGCGATCCCCTGTGTCCCCAGCGCTGCAATAAACGAAGTGCCTGCTTCTTAACTTCTCATTGCTGTTAAGGAGTTTTATTCCGGAGTTCGGTAACATAGGGACCTTCCATTCTTGTTCCTATGGTTTCAAGAACAGATTGTCCTTCCAACATCAAATTCCTCCCCTTTGAGACTTATGGATATGTTTCACCTTTAGATTCCTTTTCTTCTATCTTTTTAAAAAAGAGATCATCCCCCAATTTAGTCACCATTATCTGCTGAGGTTTTTTGATTTTCCTTGTTTGTTTACACAAGTCTGTACATAGAGGCAAACATTGAATCATATAGCAGCCTAATATTAGGACCATTATTATCATGATGATTATCACAAAGAATTGTTTTAGCCAGTTTAGATTGGGTAACCAAAAAGTTAATCAGGAAAAATCTATACCTTCTCTCTCATGGAATTGGGATGCTAATTTTTTTAATTTCTGAACTTTTTCCTTTGTCAGTTGAGAGTTATTTGTTAAATTGAAGCAACACATTCCCTTAAATTCCTCACATTCATGATTATGCTTTAAAAGCAAATATTCAATTGCTGCCCTATTTTCCAGGGTTGCTTCTCTTATTTGAGCCATTTCTGGACAAGCATAGTTGAATCCATAACCTGGAAAAGAACAAAAAGTATATAACCCTTCATTTTATGACAAGATTGTGCGACAATATAGTCTTTAATGGTCCCACCGAGATGGCTCTCCACCCATCCTTAGCTTCTGTCGGAGGGGCTGGCTTGACCTGCGTGCAGTGGATTCAAGAGCTGATTCTCTTCACCTTCACTGCTGTATAGATAGTCAACAGGACAATGTAAGGTCCTTTCCACTTTTCTTTCAATGGTTCATCTTTTTAAGTACGAATATGAACTGCGTCTCCAGGTTGAAAGTTATGTACTGGTGAATCCAGGGGCAAAGGAGCTCGCTGATTGAGGTACTTGTGCAAAGACGATAAAATGTGCAAGAGAGACAACCAATAATTTCTTAACATTTCCTCCCCTTTAATATGCGTTTGATCATTCTGAATTCCTATGCTATTGACTGGGTACAGTTTCCTATATAGTATTTTAAAAGGACTCACCCCTTCCCTAACTAGGGGAGTGATTCTAACTCTCATCAAAGCTATTGGTAAGACATCTACCCATTTGAATTGAGTTTCCTGGCACACTTTTGAAATTTGCCTTTTAAGGGTTTGGTTCATCTTTTCCACTTTTCCACTTGACTGAGGTCTCCAATCTAGGAATTATTTATTTTAATAGTGCTTTAATGAACTCTCTAGCTCAATTGGTGTGGCAAGGGAAAGCCTTGGGCCAACCTGAAAAGGTATCAACTAAAACGAGTAGATACCTGTACTGTCTACACTTTGGTAACTCAGAGAAATCTATTTGCCAGTGCTCCCCAGGAGTTATTCGCCTTTTCACTTCACCAGCGGGTGGTCTTCTTTGTATTTTGGGATTATTGAAACAGCAAATTTGACATCTTCTTACTATTATATCTGCAATTGTCTGCATTCTTGGTCCTATGGCGTATCTTTTAACACTACTTATCATGGCATCTGCTCCCATATGAGTTTCTTCGTGTAATCTTTTAAGGAGAGCTTCCATCATTTTGGCTGTGATGAGAACCTGTAGATCCAAAGTCATCCACCATCCTTCAGCACTTTTTGAGCATTTTAACCTTTCTGCCAGTTGATTTTCCTTCTCAGAATATTGAGGGGGCTTCATGTTAATTCTTTTATCGGGTACCAAAGCTCCAATTACTTGATCACGCAGTGCTGCTCTTTTGGCTGCCAAATTGGCCTTTCTATTTTCCTGGATTATTTCTCCCTGTCCTCTTTGGTGGGCTCTGCAATGAATTATGGCTACCTCTTTTGGTTTTGAAACTGCATGTAACAATTTCAAGATTTCTTGTCCATTTCAATATTTCTTCTGGTCCCTTTATAGCATCGTATAATGGTTTAGCTATTGATCCAAAGTTCAGGATCCAAATATGACAAAATCCAGCTGTGAGAGACCGAAAGAGTTAATGTCTCAAACGTTGTGGTCGGGCAAGTTCCGCATAACTCTGCATAACAATGAACCCTGCATAGCAAGGAACCACAGGTGAAAAGCCCCCGATGAGCACACAGGCTGGAGGGTGCACAGCTCTGTGTTCTGATATGCTGAGCAGGGCAGCTCACCATGCATGGCCAAAGATCAAACAATGGTCATGTCTGCAGGGAAGGGAAAGTTACTCCCCAAGCCCACCGACCCATTTCCCAAATGTCCTGAAAGCACAAACTGCTCATGACACCTAATTAGCCTAATGAGTTCGAGTGCCCACCTGAAAGAGCGGCAAGGATGATAAAAGGACACAAACTGAAGCCCCACGAACTGGATCTTTAGACCAATGCTGGACCCAGGACCGGTGAAATCTGTCTCTTCTCTTTTTCTCTCTCTCCCTCTCTCCTTTTCATAAGCCCTACACCTCATCCCTTTAATCATAAACCCATTGACCAAGTCTGGGACTAGGAGTGGATCTAGCCACCCCTAGGCCCTTCTCTGAGGAGGAGTCTCGAAAGCAAGGGGGTCCACTCTGAACCTTGTGACTCAACGGGAGGGATCTCTTTATTCCCTGAACTGATGTATATGGTTAGCATGGGTTACACGGTTTACTGAGGTAGTTCCATGCCAAGTCCTGTTGTGAGAAACCCTGCCACCTGCTGTTATGCCTCCCAAGTTCAGTTTCTTCTGCCATGAATAAAATGTTTAACTGATTGTTTGGTGTCCTTTCACCTTAATTTAGCCGGAGGGAATTCCAAATTCACCACGACCCCTCCCTGGTCTGTACAGCCCGGGTTGTGACACCAGCCATCCCCAGAAACCCCCTTAATTGTCTTTTAGTTTTCAGTACTGCAATCCTGCATATAGCCTCTTTTCTTTCTATTCCAAGTTCTCTTTGTCCTTTTGATACTTCAAAGCCCAGATAGTGAACTTTTTCCTTTGCTATCTGAGCCTTTTTCTTGGAAACTCTGTATCCTGCCAATCCCAGATAGTTTAACAAGATTGCCTTCAAACAACTTTTTTCAGTGTCAACTCCTATTAGTATGTCATCAACATATTGTAACAAGGTCACATAGTCATTGTTACATCGCTATTGTTCCAATTCTTTCACCAACACATTACCAAACAGGGTAGGGCTGTTTTTTAAATCCTTGTGGGAGTACAGTCCAACACAGCTGCACTTTTTTCCCTATTGTGGGGCTCTCCCATTTGAAGGGGAAAATCATTTGGCTTGGTTTGTCCATCAGGATACAAAAGGCGGCATCTTTTAGATCTAGGACAGTAAAATAAGTGTTTGATTTATTGCTCTCAAGTCCTGTACCAGTCTGTATTCCTGAGAATGAGGTTTCTTTACAGGTAAATGTCATGACCCACTCGGAAGAGGAGGGTGAGTGACTCAGATTTGCAAATCCCCAGCAGTGTGGACTAAGGTGAGACAACTCTCAAGGTCCATATACAAGCATTTATTAGATTCCCACAGTGATTAATATATGTCTTAAACTAGGTTTTCCGATAATTGGTTAGGTATATAACAAATTATGGCAAGTGGCAAGGTACACCTTGCATTACTTAACAACTCTAAGACAAAAGAGAAACAGAGGGAGGGAGGGAGAGAGGTAAAGAGATCACTGGTCCTGGTTCCAGCATTGGTCCAGCCAACAGGGGGTTTCTGGTTCGTAAGAGCACTCTTCTGCAGATTCCCCCTTTTTCCGCCTTTTCAGTGGCACCTATCTTCCCTTTTTATGTTCGCCGTTATCAGTACAACCCGCCCTCCTGATGTCAGATAGAGAAAATCCTGTGGTAGATTAGAAAGTCCTGTTTTAAGTTAGTTAGCCAAGATCATTCTGATCTTTTCTATTCTTCCTGTTTAATGGTGCCTCACCTGGAGCACCAATTCTGATCCTTTCTATTCTTCCTGATTGATGGTGCAACCCTCTTGGCAGGAAAATGAACCACTGACCTGATACAGAGCGACTTAGAGGTCAAAGTGAGGAGGGGATACCTCCTCAAACGACCACTGAAGACCACCTGAGACCCCTGCGCATGCAGAGAAGGCATCTGATGTGTCATGGTTACATAATCCTATGCATATGCATTAGATTGTTTGAATATGTACTAGGAAGGAGTAGTTTAATAAATTAGATGCAATTGTTACTGTATAAAAGGGACACACCTGATGAATCTGGTGTGCTTGATTTGTGGAAAGTCCACTGAGCACCCTGCGCAGAATAAAGCAATATCTCTCCTGAGTGTGTGAGATTGGTCTATTGCACACCGGGTAATGAATCCGCTTTTAGGACAACACTCCTGCTATGGTGGCAGTTTCATTTCAGGTTCTCCCCCCTTCCCCCAGGTGACATGTAGCATGATTTGGGTTGAGAGACAAGTGCTGTAGTCACATATGTTTAGCGTGATCTCCATAATCTTCATTAGCATAACGAGCTTCACAAGTTGCACCAGAGCAGAACTGTCCTGTCTCCACAGGGCTTCCTCCTCCAGCCGCATCCTATGCTATTCCTCCTGCATGAGTAGCCTTATCAGTCCACTGAGCACAAGGCCTGCATTATTCAGTTCAGGGTACTTGTGAGTGTTTGAGACATTTCTCAGAAAGGCTCTGAGGGCATCTGCTCCCCTCCCCCCTTATCTTTACCAAGTTTTGTCTCTCACCATTGTTCGTGCTTCCCTCAGGCTGCTTCTCTCAATCTTTGTTTCGGGGAGTTACAAGCTATCTCCTACAGTAAAATAGGAGTATTAAATTCGGATTGACATTCTCTGAGCAATCCATACTGCATAAAAGCATTTATCAAAGGCTCTAATCCTTTGCGTGCTTCCAGCCTAAGAGGGTACTGATTTACCTTTACTGGACCTGCCCCTGCTTTGAGCTTGATTTTGATCGGGATTGACAGCATATGTCCATACATTATGTATGGTATTGATACCGAAAAGCCGGTCGAAGAAACTCTTTAAGACTCATTTTGGAGTTTTAGAAAGCAGGCATTCTTTATTACAGCGCTGGATGCACGGGGGATAATTCCACCTAGCGTGCATGCTACAGCTTCAGCAAAAACAGGTTATATAGATTTGTCCTGGTTTCAGCTGGGATAGAGTTAATTGTCTTCCTAGTAGCTGGTACAGTGCTATGTTTTTGAGTTAGGTATAAGAAAAATGTTGATAACACTGATGTTTTCAGTTGTTGCTAAGTAATGTTTAGTCTAAAGTCAAGGATTTTTCAGCTTCTCATGCCCAGCCAGCGAGAAGGCTGGAGGGGCACAAGAAGTTGGGACAGGACACAGCCAGGGCACCTGACCCAAAGTGGCCAACGGGGTATTCCATACCATGTGATGTCACATCTAGTATATAAACTGGGGGAGTGGGGGCAGGGGGATTGCCACTAGGGGACTAACTGGGTGTTGATCAGCGGGTGGTGAGCAATTGTATTGTGCATCATTTGTACATTCCAATCCTTTTATTATTACTGTTGTCATTTTATTAGTGTTATCATTATCATTCTTAGTTTCTTCTTTTCTGTTCAATTAAACCGTTCTTATCTCAACCCACGAGTTTTACTTCTTTTCCCGATTTTCTCCCCCATCCCACTGGGTGGGGGGGAAGTGAGTGAGCGGCTGCATGGTGCTTAGTTGCTGACTGGGGTTAAATCACGACAGGAGTAACTAATTACATATTAATCAGATTAGTATACATATACATAAAAATGATTGTAACTGATTATCATAGTACTGCCTACATCTGATAATGCACAATGAAGGATCCATTTGAGTCGAAGGGCTGCTTTTATGACCACCGACCCATTTGAGATTATGTTGGCTGTCCCTGAAGTCTTTGTTCTTGTCCTTTGATCTTGAAGCTTAACACAGTTGCAATCACATGTGGTCAGTTTCAACATTGTTCTCATCTAGCGTACAGGAACATCTAGTCATAAGAGCAAAGAACTGCAAAATTTATGAGTAACTGCCTCTACTAGTTAATTGCTTGGCTACACTTTTGTCTATTGTTTCAATCATAGTGTTAGTATAAGATTTCTAATAATTATTTACCAAATCTCACTTATACAGTTATCTAGCAGCAAACCAGTTTTCATAGAAAGTACAAAATATTAAAACCATAAAAATTTGAGCAAACCACACAGAATGTATGGACATATGCTATCAGTATGTCTAAATATTTTTATGGTTTTAATATTTTGTACCTGCTATGAAAACTGGTTTGCTGCTACGTAACTTTATAAGTAGAGATTTGATGAATGATTATAAGAAATCAAATAGTAACATTATGAATCATCATTGTTATAATCTGTGTTGCTTTTGGCTGTCTGTCCTGGTTTCAGCTGGGATAGAGTTAATTGTCTTCCTAGTAGCTGGTACAGTGCTATGTTTTGAGTTCAGTATGAGAAGAATGTTGCTAACACACTGATGTTTTCAGTTGTTGCTAAGTAGTGTTTAGTCTCAAGTTAAGGATCTTTCAGCTTCTCATGCCCAGCCAGTGAGAAAGCTGGAGGGGCACAAAAAGTTGGCACAGGACAGAGCCAGGGCAGCTGACCCAAAGTGGCCAACGGGGTATTCCATACCATGTGATGTCACATCTAGTATATAAACTGGGGGAGTGGGGGCAGGGGGATTGCCACTAGGGGACTAACTGGGTGTCGATCGGCGGGTGGTGAGCAATTGCACTGTGCATCATTTGTACATTCCAATCCTTTTATTATTGCTGTTGTCATTTTATTAGTGTTATCATTATCATTATTAGTTTCTTCTTTTCTGTTCTATTGAACTGTTCTTATCTCAACCCACGAGTTTTACTTCCTTTCCCGATTTTCTCCCCCATCCCACTGGGTGTGGTGGGGGAGTGAGTGAGCAGCTGCATGGTGCTTAGTTGCTGGCTGGGGTTAAACAACGACACTGTCTTAAACGAGCTGTGACATGATCTATGTTCAAGTGAGACTACTAAAAGAATTAGTAGCCTCAAACAGAAAGGGGGGAATTGATAGCCTATGTCCATACATTCTGTATGGTATGTCGAAGTATTTTTATGGTTTTAATATTTTGTACCTGCTATGAAAACTGGTTTTCTGCTAGATAACTGTATAAGTGAGATTTGATGAATGATTATAAGAAATCAAATAGTAACATTATGATCAAAACAATAGACAAAAGTGTAGCCAGGGAGTTAATTACAAAAGTGTAGTCAAGTGATTAACTAGTAATTATTCATAAGTTTTGCAGTTCTTTGCTCTTATGACTAGATGTTCCTGTACGCTAGATGAGAACAATGTTGAAACTGACCACATGTGATTGAAGCTGCATTAAGCTTCAACATCAAAGAACAAGGACAAGAATAAAGACTTCAAGGACAGCCAACAAGAACTTCAAATGGGTCGGTGGTCGCAAAAGCAGCCCTTCAACTCAAATGAATCCTTCATTGCGCATGATTGGATGTAGGCAGTACTATGATAATCAGTTGCAATCATTTTTATGTGTATGTATACTAATCTGATTAATATGTAATTAGTTACTCCATATAACCTGTTTGTGCTGAAGCTGTGGCATGCACGCTAGGTGGAATTATCCCCTGTGCATCCAGCGCTGCAATAAAGAATGCCTGCTTTCTAAAACTCTAAAATTGAGTCTTAGAGTTTCTTCAGTCAGCTTTTCGTTATCAGGATCACATTCTTAGCTTTACCTGGCAGCTTTGAGGCCCATACCAGAGGAATTACTGCATTCAATACCATGTCTGGAATGTTGTCTCCAGGTTCTTCTGAGATTTCATTCATCAGTAAACAGAGTTGAGCATCCTCCATGCTGTTTCTTGAGGAATGTGCAGCTGTACAGAATTCTCAGAGAAGGTTATTTGAGCATTAAGGTTGCATAACAAATTTCGTTCCAAGAGTGGAAGGGGCATTCAGGCATATATAGAAACTCATGAGTTAATTTAGTGTCTCCAATCATACACTCCATAGGTTGTAAAAATGGCTGCAAGGTTCTTTTTCCCCTTGCCCCAACAATTGGTACCACAGTCTTACTAAGAGGTCCCTTACAACTTGTTACCACTGAATGAGTAGCTCCACTATCTATTAAAAAAAATCAATTGTTTCATTCCTCAGCTTTATTGGGACTAGGGGATCCACTGGGGATGCTTCAATGTTCTCCCCGGTCCTCTTCCTTTGGTCATCTTTATTCATTATCTGAGCTCTCTAATACCATCACAGTAACATCCTTGTCTGGCTCCTTTTTCTCCTTGTTGGGGCATTCATTCTTCCAGTGCCCTTCTTGCCTGCAAATAGCACATTGATTTAGTCCTAAGGGAGGACCCCTTCATGCCCCCAGCTTTTTGCCCTTATCCCCACAGCCTCGGCCTCCTCCCCCTCTTCCTTTCCCCCTTCTCTATCTACTATTGCTGCCACTAACAGAGAGGCCTGTAACTTCATTCTCACTTGTTCTCTCTTTTCTTTCTTCTCTCTGTTATTATACACTTCATAGGCAATTTCAATTAATTGTGAAATAGACATCGCTTTTGCCCCATCCACCTTTTGCGACTTTTTTCTTATGTCTGGGGAGGACTGACCTATAAACAGCATATTAAGCAGCCTTTGATTGGCTTCTTCCTCTGGATTTAAATCCGTCCACTTCTTAGCTACCTTACACAGCCTTTCATAAAAGGCTGAGGGGTTTTCATCAGACTCTTGTCTCACGTCATATCGTTTGGACAAATTTTTAGGTTTAGGGACCCCATGTTGTATTCCATATAATATCAACTGTTGATACTGCTTAATTTTAGTTTTCCAAATCCAGTATTTGGGTCTGTCGTGGTTTCAGCCCAGCCGGTAACAAAGCACCATGCAGCTGCTCACTCACTCCTCCCCACCCCCATCCAGAAAGGAGAAAAGAGGAAAAAAACCAGAACCTCATGGGTTGAGATAAGGACAATTTACTGGGACAACACAAAAAGAGAAGTTGCAACAACAACAATGGTACTAATAAAAGAATATACAAAACGAGTGATGCACAGTGCAACTGCTCACCACCCAGAACCCGACGCTCCGCCACTTCCCACACCTAATGCCGAGAGCTCCCCCCCAGCCTGCTCCCCATTTATATACTGAGCATGATGTCACATGGTATGGAATAGCTCCTTGGCTAGTTCAGGTCAGCTGTCCTGGCTGTGCCCCCTCCCAGGTTCCTGTGAAAATTAACTCTATCCTAGCTGAACCCAGGACAGGGTCCCATCCCAGATCTTCCCTTAAAGGTAAGTATTGATTAGGATCCTCCTGCTTATTTCTTTTTTCTCCTTCCTCTTTTGCCTTATCTAGCACCATTCTTTTTTCCTCTGCAGTAAAAAAAGGTGTTCAATAAAGCTTGCATGTCTCCCCAATTAGGGTTATGAGTTAACATAATAGTTTCTAAAATTTGATACATGCCTTTGGGATTTTCTTGATATGAACCAACAGACTGTTTCCAATTTAACAGATTGGAGGTAGTAAATGGAACATGTACAAAAACTGGTAAATCCTCTACCCCCACTGCTTGTCTTAAAGGCCTTTGTATTACTGGCTGCGTTTGTTCTCGTGTTCAGCTTGAAATAGGACTAAAATTTTCATTCCCCATTTGTCCCCCTTCTCTACTCATTCCTTTATTATCCTTATCCTTTTCCTTTTCAGTTTCTGTATTATGAGGAGGTGGGGGAGGTGGAACCAAAACCTGTACATCTTCTTGCTCATTCTCCCCACAACATATAACCCCTTGCATTTTTCTTTCTCCTCTATACATGGCATCAACATATTTCCCCCAATTCTTCTGAATATCTGGGTTTCTATACAAAGTCATGAAGGCATCGACATATGGAACTTCATCCCAATCGGCGACAAATTTTCTGGCCACCATTCCCCATCCAATTTATAATTTGGCCACCATTGATTACAATACCTCTTCATTTTCTCTTTAGTCATTGGATCTCCCCCAAACTTATTCCAATTTTTCAAAATGCATCCCAAAGGGCTACAGGGAGTAATCGTGGATTGGCCTGATCCCATTTTCACCAAATATCCAGATTATTAATTATTTGCCAGCTCTGACCCCCCTGGTCAGTAATTCCTTCTGGGGCTCTGACCCCACTGCTCAATTAAGGCAACCCTTGCTGAGCATCTACATGCGACTTTTTCCCCTTGTGCGCACTCAGCTCTAACCCCCCAATTTGTCAGTAAAGGCAATCTTTTCCCCTGTTGCCAAGCATCTACATGCAACTTTATAACCTTCCATGGAAGCAATTAAATTAAATTAAATTTAATACTCACCAATCCAGGAATTCACCCCCCTTTTCACCCTTGTACAAATATCTCTGTTCAGTGTTGCACCTTTGAGTTGCTCATTGCCCTGACTTCGGAAAGAATCTGGAGGAGACCCCGATCAATAGGTTGGTGTGCACTGGAGCTCTGTCTGGTCCGGTCCGCTGTCAGGGACGGCAAGATGATTCGGGCAAGGCCTTATGGTTTTCCCATCTGGGTCGCCAAAAATGTTGTCCCAAAAGGGTTCTTTTGCCTGGTGTGCAGATGGCCAATAACATACTGAGTCGAGATATTTGCTTTTTATTTCTTTTCTGCACAGAAGAGGGTGCCAGGTGTCTAACACAACCAGCACACCCTTGAAACACAATCAGGATCTTATATATACATCAGGATCAAGGAAAAAAATGGTAACAAAATACATGATTCGTTACAAACAATTTATATAACAAAAATGCTTCTATGCATGTCTAGAAGTTTACCTAACATATTAAGGTGGTCTTACATTTACATACTCATTATGCACAAGTGGGTGTCATTTTTAACAGTAAAATCAAGCTAGATTAGCTAAGGACACACTTTTTCTTGACACTAGTCCAAAACTGGGCACCTGTGATATAGAAATCAGCAGTAAGGCAATAGCATTGACAGAACCTCATTGTTTCACCTCCTTGCTTCAATGGATTCAATGTAAGGACTTTCCATTCCTATTCCTGTGGTAGCTAGTGAACTTAGTTGTATACCAACTAGCTTTGTGGAGTCACCGAGTCACCACCTAGCATCCATCTCTGCGCAGACATGAAATAAATATCTCGGCTCTGTGTGTTATCGTCTCTTTGCACACTGGGTGAAGAACCCTGTTTTGGGACAACATTGCTATGATGATGTATTTAATTGGTCTTCTACTGATCCCCACAGTAAAATAATCTGCATCACAATCAAGAGTAAGCAAGGAAACACACATACTAGTTGCAGTCAAAAGTGAAGAAATCCTGTAGGAAGGTTTCCAATTTATTTCTTAGTAAGAAAACTCTCTGAGATCCTTGCAGCCGCCACTGGTAAACATATTAAATCAATGAAATAAAACTGCTAATAAAATTAAGGTTTAATCCCTTTGGCAACAGAAAGGTCAAGTGGCATGAAAAGCTCAAGCCTGAAAATTACTTTCTTATCACACTAACAGGTTATTCTTCAGAGAATTTTCACCACAAATTTGTCTGTAGGCTGCATGTTTTTTTCTAATGCAAATCTAACTAATGAAAAAGAAAGACAGTAGGCTACCAACTGAAAGAAAAACATTTATTGAATCAAAGTCAATATTTTCCTTTTAATATCTACAAGCCAGCACTGAACTGACTTTATTAAAGAATGAACACAATGTACAAAGAAGTATGTCTTATAAAAATATGTCAATTTTTTTTCTGGCTATTGATCTGAAGATATTTTGAGGAATGCAAGATAGTTTTGGCAAGTAAATTTAAGCTGCAGTTACTGATGACAAAGTTCAAATCATTCTGTAATCATAGTATATTTAAGACTCATTGATCAAGTGGCATCAGAAATGCTGACCCCTAAAAATGCCACTGCATTGCTATGTGTTTATGCACCCCAGACAACTGAACATCTATCTGATCTTGTGTCATCAAGAATCACTACCTTTATCAGTGAAGACTATCCAACCTAATTGGAACTATTCAACCAGATAATTGACACCTACCACTGGAATACAACTTAGGGAAGGCTAGCTACCTCCATAGCCCTTGTATTCTGCATGCTCTTTGTGAACTGAGGAGAAGAGTAGGTAGGTTCATAAATGTTTAAATCATTTGGATAACTATTGCAATGTGAAATCAGGGAAAGCAGAGGAAGAGAATAAAGACTCATTTATGAAGCAATCTTTATTTATAAACACATGTGTTTATGTATAAAAATGGAAACTATTAGGCTCAGTTATGCCTTAGTTGTTAGGATAATTGTTTTCCACATAAAAACTTAACTCAGTCAGGTTTCAAACCACCAACTTGTTTCAAACCACCAACAAGGAGAAAAAGGACAATTTACAGAGATAATTCGAAAACAGTGCAATATCAAAATACAATTTTCACAATTTGTGAAAGAAAAACATGCTTTGGAACCTGAGCAAAAGGCTTTTTGCTGACTTCGTAAAAAGTCACCCTGTATGTTGTTTTCACTGGCATCGGCCAGATTAGTATGTTGCTCTTAGCAACTTCCATGCCCCCTAAATATTTAGTACACAGAAACTGCCAACTACTTAGAGAGGGCTACTAAAATTTTCAGCTAATATTGCAGACAGTCTGGCATACTGCTACTGGAAATGACCATACAGCCTAAAATTAAGAAAAATTGTAAAAAGAAAGAAGCAGCCAAACATGATTCTTTTATTTTTTAAATAGACTAAAGCACTTCCACAATACTTAGATACTACACTGGTTTACAGTCTTGAGGTCAGCTCTTTCAAAATAAATATACTGAACATTTATAACAAACGCCTTATAAATGCAAGTTTTCTCTTTATTATTTCAAGACCAGTTGAATAAAACTTAAAATAAAGACCTAACTCTGAAGCAGATAAGATACAAGTCCTTTTTCAGAAACAGGCATGACATGTCACAGCTAAATTTTTCACCAACAACAGTATCATCAGTCTGCAGTAAGCAATTTAAATTTCTTCTGGCACCAAACAGGCCACCATACAAATCAACTCCACAAAGCATGTGGTCATCTATTCTGCTGATTTTGTATGAAATACTAATTTGTGCTTGCCAGGGCCCAGGCCTTTCAGAAATGGATATGAACAATGAGAGATTAAAAATATTAATGGAAATTTACTCATTTCTAAATTACTTGATTGGAGAAAATATTTAAAGAATAAAGAGTAACAGAATGCTGTGCATTAGGTATTGACGATGGAAGCTAAGGTTGGTGCTTTAATTTGCTTTAACAAACAGCTAAACCCGATCCTAAACAACAGCTCTATGTCCGTAGTACTGGTAGGAGGCCTATGTGTGCGTGTCACTGAAAGGCACGGTAGGACCAATCATCTCATAAATGGCATCATCAGAGCACAACAGCAACTTTTCACTGGAGTAATCACAAAGTGTGAACAATAAGCCATCGCTTCTCTCATCGTGAACACAAAGCAGTCACCAAGGCAAAAGAGGAAAGAAGATACAGGAACTCACATAAACCTGTAACACAGAAAACACACATTAAACTGAGTTTTGAACATTTTGATAGTGATGATTTTCCTACCATAACATATTTAACACCACACATATTTTGCTTAATTAAATTGAACTGTTGCAAAAACGGTATCCTAATTATATCACAAAATTCTGAAATTTTGTATACAGCTAAGTTCACTTGCAAAGATTTGCCTACAATAATATCTTGGACATAAAACAGGCTTAAGGACAGATTTGCGGTCAGGACTTAACTATTAATGTCTTGTTCGTTACATAATAAAAATCAACATGCTCACACAATATTGAATGTTCTACCCAGAAATGCATTTTAAAATCGTGCATCATAAGGATGCAGCTGTTTATAGGGAGCTAATTACGATATGTGGCAGGATGTTCTTCCTCATGTCGTGGTTTAACCCCAGCCAGCAACTAAGCACCACACAGCCACTCACTCACTTCCCCCCCACCCCAGTGGGATGGGGGAGAGAATCAGAAAAAAAAAAAGGTAAAACTTGTGGGTTGAAATTAAGACAGTTTAATAGAACATAAAAGGAGAAACTAATAATGATAATAACAAAAATAATAAAATGACAATAATAATAAAAGGATTGGAATATACAAAACAAGTGATGCACAATGCAATTGCTCACCACCCGTGGACCGACGTCCAGTTAGTTCCCGAGCAGCGATCCCCCCCAGGCCAACTCCCCCCAGTTTATATATTAGGCATGACGTCACATGGTATGGAATGCCCTTTTGGCCACTTTGGGTCAGTTGCCCTGGCTGTGTCCCCTCCCAACTTCTTGTGCCCCTCCAGCCTTCTTTCTGGCTGGGCATCAGAAGCTTGACTGACTTAGTCCAAACACTACTTAGCAACAACTGAAAACATCAGTGTTATCAACATTCTTCTCATACTAAATCCAAGACATAACACTATACCAGCTACTAGAAAGAAAATTAACTCTATCCCAGCCGAAACCAGGACACCTCACTACTCTACCAGTGCCTAAAAAGCAGACAGTAATACTTACCGGAAAGGTTTCCCCAAGGTTATCCTGCCTGAGTGTCTACAAGCTGCATCTGAACATTTGCAGATATGCCACCTCCATAGCCTCCCTTGGACTGCATTTGGTTCTGAATTGAGCTTACCTGGAAACAGAAGGGAAAGAGAGTCAGAGAAAACAAGGCAGGCAGGCAGAAGTGAACTATAGCATCTTCTTGCTTTTGGTTTTATTTTTTTTAATTATTTTTCAAGTACTCTCTCACCATTAAAGCTACACTACTTTTGCATGAGGACATACGCAGTGTAGGCTTTCTGGAATATTCACTTCTGCAGGCAGCTCAGCAGGAGAGATGGAAGAACTGGTGCTGATGCAGAAGTTTTTCCTCTATCCCAAAGAAAACTGGCTGATTCAGGCTTTCATTGAGCTGCTTGATTAATCAAGAAAATTAATCAAATATTATCAGTATCCAACTCCATTCTATCTGACAAGCTGCAATTTAGCTTGTTATATGGAAAATATTTTTTGCCAAGTATGATAAACCAGTGAAGTTAACACCATTACATTAAAAATGTAATACTCAATTTATAAAATATCTGCATAGTAACTGAACTGTATGGCTAATTTTAGAACATTTAAAACAGGGCTTTCTAAACAAAAGAAGGAGCCCTTTTGGTGTGTGGAAGATTTTTTTGTTTGGTTTTTGTTTAAGGGCATGAACTTACTTTTCCTTGATTGATACTATTCCTTTAATCAGCGTGGCATTTATTTTTTTAAACCATACTCAATCTATCAGTTTCTCTGAAACTATTTTATTTGAAGGCATTTTTAAGCTGAAGCAAACAAATACATAAAAAACACCCCCCCCACCCCCCCATGGCTTTCATTGTCATTATCAATAAAAAGGAAAAGACTCCATAGTTCTTTTGTGCTTGTGCTGCATGAGTCAAAATAATCATCTCCTAGTGCCTGCAGGAAGACAGCTCCAATCTTAAAGGTTTGGCCTTTTTCTCTTTACACCTCAGAGTGTACATAACAAGTACACAGTGAACACAAAGTACTTAAAGCTACAGCTTCAGAAATTGCACTTGCAGTAAGAAGCCTATGTCTGCAGGGCACTACTTGCAATTATTTCAGGTATGCTCCTTCATAGAGACCTCAAAACACCACTAGAAAGCTGTATTAAAACTGCTGGAGATATATCTTCAAGTTGCTTGCATGATATTTTCCCTGTCTGCAAAGACACCATCTTCTACTTTGGTGATTTATTCAAATAAGCAACACAGCTGCAGTAAAGCAATGTTACATTCAAATTTTTCTTCATGGATAAGTGTTCAGATGCAATGCTTTAGTGGGTCTGACACCAGAGACTACAAACACAATAAGGAAATGTGGAGGGAGTATACCACCCCATTCCTGTGGTAGGGTTTAAAAACTTTCACATTTCACCAAGCTGATGATCACAGCATCTTCTGTTGGCCTTTGGGGCAAAAGACGTTTGAATGTAATCAACCTATTTCAGAAAATAATCTACAGGTAAATGTATTTAGAAGGATGACTTAATGACTGCATTAATTTCATCTGAATGAACCCTACCTCTAGAGAAACAGCTAGAAAGACACATCTCCAGGGCATGTCACCTTCTAACTGACAACTTACCTACATTACTTGAAAAAGGAACGTTATATCAACACAAATTGCAAGGCTAAAGAGTAAATTTTCATGAGTACTTCTAAAGTTTAAAAGAATCTCTCTGGTACCTGAGTCTCACATATCATAGAATCATAGAATAGTTTGGGTTGGAAGGGACCTTTAAAGGTCATCTAGTCCAACCCCCCCTGCAATGAGCAGGGACATCTTCAACTAGACCAGGTTGCTCAGAGCCCTGTCCAACCTGACCTTGAATGTTTCCAGGGATGGGGCATCTACCACCTCTCTGGGCAACCTGTTCCAGTGTTTCACCACCCTCATCATAAAAAATTTCCTCCTTATATCTAGTCTGAATCTACCTTCTTTTAGTTTAAAACCGTTACCCCTTGTCCTATCGCAACAGGCCCTACTAAAAAGTCTGTCCCCATCTTTCTTATAAGCCCCCTTTAAGTATTGAAAGGCTGCAATAAGGTCTCCCCGAAGCCTTGCGTTCTCCAGGCTGAACAACCCCAGCTCTCTCAGCCTTTCCTCATAGGAGAGGTGCTCCAGCCCTCTGATCATTTTCATGGCCCTGCTCTAGACCTGCTCCAACAGGTCCATGTCTGTCTTGTGCTGAGGACTCCAGAGCTGGACGCAGTACTCCAGGTGGGGTCTCACCAGAGCGGAGTAGAGGGGGAGAATCACCTCCCTTGACCTGCTAGCCACGCTTCTTTTTATGCAGCCCAGGATACGATTGGCTTTCTGGGCTGTGAGCGCACATTGCTGGCTCATGTCCAGCTTTTCATCCACCAGTACCCCCAAGTCCTTCTCCTCAGGACTGCTCTCAATCCCTTCATCCCCCAGCCTGTATTGATACTGGGGGTTGCCCTGACCCAGGTGCAGGACCTTGTACTTGGCCTTGTTGAACCTCATGAGGTTCACATGGGCCCACTTCTCAAGCTTGTCCAGGTCCCTCTGGATGGCATCCTGTCCCTCAGGCATGTCAACTGCACCACTCAGCTTGGTGTTATCTGCAAACTTGCTGAGGGTGCACTTGATCCCGCCATGTCATTGATGAAGATATTGAATAGTATTGGTCCCAATACGGACCCCTGAGGGACACCACTCATCACTGATCTCCATCTGGACATTGAGCCATTGACCACTACCCTCTGGATGCAACCATCCAACCAATTCCTCATCCACCAAACAGTCCATCCATCAAATCCATATCTCTCCAATTTAGAGAGAAGGATGTTGTAGGGCACCATACCAAAGGCCTTACAGAAGCCCAGGTAGATGACATCTGTAGCTCTTCCCTTGTCCACTGTGTAGTCACTCCATCATAGAAGGCCACTAGGTTGGTCAGGCAGGACTTGCCCTTTGTGAAGCCACGCTGGCTGTCTTGAATCCCCTCCCTGTCCTCCATGTGCCTTAGTATAGCTTCTAGGAGGATCTGTTCCATGATCTTTCCAGGCACAGAGGTGAGGCTGACAGGTCAGTAGTTCCCAGGGTCCTTTCTACCCTTTTTAAAAATCTGTGCAATGTTTCCCTTTCTCCGGTCACCAGGGACTTCACCTGACTGCCATGACTTTTCAAATATCATGGAGAGTGGCTTAGCAACTATGTCAGCCAGTTCCCTCAGGTCTCTTGGATGCATCTCGTCAGGTCCCATAGACTTATGTATGTTCAGGTTCCTCAGGTGGTCACGAACCTGATCTTCTCTTAAAGTGGGAGAGACTTTGCTCCCCCAGTCCCTGCCTTGAGGTCTATCCACTCAAGAGGTGTGGGAAGAGAGGCTGCCAGTGAAGGCTGAGGCAAAAAAAGTTGTTGAGTACCTCAGCCTTCTCCTCGTCCATTGTTACCAGTTTGCCAGTCATGTTCATCGGGGGGGGTATGCTTGCTTTGACTTTCCTTTTCTGGCTGACATACCCTTCTTATTTTTTGCGTCCCTTGCCAAGTTCGGCTCCAGCTGCGCCTTGGCCTTCCTGACCCCATCCCTACACAAGCGGGTAGTGTCCCTATACTCTTCCCAGGATACCTGTCCCTACTTCCACTGCCTGTGCATTTCCTTCTTGCCCTTCAGTTTGACCAGCAGGTCTTGACTCATCCATGCCAGTCCCTTGCCTTCCTTTCCTGATTTCTTATACCTGGGGATCGAGAGCTCTTGCGCTCTATGGAAAGCATCCTTAAAGATCTATCTGCCAGCTCTGTTCTGCTCCCTTGTCCCTGAGGGCAGTTTCCCAGGGGGTCCTCTCGAGTAACTCCTTGAACAGCTGGAAGTTTGCTTTCCTAAAATTCAGGGTCCTGACTTTACTCTTCACCTGTCCCATATCCCTCAGGACTGCGAACTCCACCAGTGCATGATCACTGCAGCCCAGGCTGCCTCCAATCTTGACATCTCTCATTAGCTCACTTGCGTTGGTGACCAACAGGTCCAGTATCGCATCCCCTCTGGTAGGGCTGTCTATTACCTGGCTTAAGTAGTTATCCTCGATGCACTCCAGGAGTCTCCTGGATTGCCTACAGCTCGACGTGCTACTTTTTAGCAGATGTCAGGGTGGTTGAAGTCCCCCAGCTGGATGAGAGCCTGCAAGCGCGATGCCTCCTGGAGCTGGAGTAAGAAGGCTTTGTCAATAGGCTCCCCTTGATCGGGCGGCCTGTAGTAAACACCAACCACAAGGTTCCCTTTGTTGCCTCGGTCTCTAATTCTTACCCATAAGCTTTCAACCTGCTTGTGGCTATTCTTCAGAGACAGGTCTTCACACTCTATCCATTTCTTGATGTAGAGGGCAACCCCTCCTTCCTCGCCTGTCCCTTCTGAACAGCCTGTAGCCATCAATAGCTGCACTCCAGTCATGGGCTTTGTCCCACCAAGTTTCAGTAATGGCAACTAGGTCATAGCTTTCTAGCAGCATGATGGCATCCAACTCCTGCTGTTTGTTGCCCATGCTGTGTTCATTGGCGTAGAGGCACTTCAGCTGGGCTGTCAGATGTGTCACCTTTTTAGAGGAACACCCCTTAATTCCTTTGAGGTATTTCACTGGTGTTTCCCTGTTGGCTCCTATTACCTCAGGAGCCCCTGGCTCATCTCCATAAGACTTCAAGTGTGCTCCAGTGTACCCAGCACGTCTCGGAGCAACAGGCTGAGGGCACCTAGCACCCCGTCCCTCTAACCTTGGCATGTCATCCCACAGCTTGTCATGGGCAGGCCTGATATTATCCCCCTCCCCCCTTCAAGTCTAGTTTAAAGCTCTGTCAATCAGCCCTGCTAGCTCATGAGCAAAGACCCTCTTCCCCCTTTGAGAAAGGTGAATCCCATCTGACGCCAGCAGGCCTGGTGCCATGTAGGCCATCCCATTATTGAAAAACCCAAAATTGTGGCGGTGACACCAGCCATAGAGCCATGTATTAATAGACTGGGTCAGTCTGTTTCTTCCGCAAATGGAAGGATAGAGGAAAAAATAACCTGTGCTCCAGATTCCTTTACCAATCATCCCGAGGCCCCGAAGTCTCTTTTGAGTGCCCTTGGACTATGTGTTGCAGCTTCATCACCACCCACATGGAAGACCAGTAATGGGTAATAGTCCGAGGGCTGTACCAGGCTAGGAAGTTTCCTAGTGATGTCCTTAACCCGGGCCCCAGGGAGGCAGCAGACTTCCCTAAGAGGAGGGTCTGTCCAGCATATTGGACCCTCTGTTCCCCTCAGAAGGGAGTCACCTACAACTATAACCCGTCTTTTCTTCCTCGTGGAGGTGTTTGTGATATGGGGGTTAGGCCTTTCTGACCTTGGCGACACCTCTGGTGTAGATGGACCGACATCCACATCATCCATTGACTGGCCTTCCACATCCAGAGCCTCATACCTGTTGTACAGAGGCACCTGGGAAGGCAAGGTAGGCAAGGAGGGGGTTCACCTGCCGCCCCATATGCATGCTTGTGTTAGCAACTAAAGAAATATCAGTCTAAAATAGGGAGGCTGTTGCACCTAAAATAAACTCCAGCAAATGTAAGCTTGACTGCATTAGTAGTTCAGTGGCCATCTTCTATATGAAAATTTATGTAGGACACATACAATGTCAAAAACACTGACCAAAAAGCAGGTCTAACAGAATTGTGGACTGACAAGGTGGCACTCTTTCTGAAGCACCCTCCTTTTTAGGCAGTCTAAAATACAAGAACAAGCACAATGAAATGCTTTTTTTTTTTCTTCAAAGATACCATTGCCTTCCCTATGATGATACATAATTACAAAGGTTCTTTTCTGGTTTACGTCTAATTTAGATAGGATAAGGTTTCAAGAATTTTGGAAGGGATCACACCAAAAAAATCACATCATACAATCTGTTGTGTTGCATATCTAGCTAATTAATTTCTTCCCTCCCCTTTAAAACCAGGAAATAAGATGGTCCTTGAGAGAGTAAACAAGAGAAAACTAAGTAGAGAAAAACTAAGAAAAGAAGAAAAGAATGGAATGCATGAAATCAAAGGATAAATTGAGGATTATAAAGCAGAAAAAGAAAAGTGAGACATTTCACCATGGAATACAAAGATAAAACAGAAAGAAGGTGATGGGAATGAGAAGGGAACAGTGCACAGAGGGTTCCTACTGTATAATTTTACCTCTGACAAAATAGCACAGTTCTCTACAGAGAAGGCAAACAAAACTAAAATATTTCGGTAGTCAGAAAACTACTGTACTCAGAAGCATGAGGATATATAATAAAGAACAATGCTGATGAAAAAGGCGCAGAGCAGATACTGAATTTATTCCCAAGTTTATATGGGAAAAAGGTAATGAAATTGCAGGAGGTCTTCCTAAGATATTCAGAAGAGAGAAGGCAGAAGTAAGTTCACGTAGTATAACGTCCATACTATAAAGGAAGTTAAGCAGCAGAAAAACACATGAAGAGAAGACTGTGATCTTGGAATTTACACTGTCAAGAATTAACACAGAGACTGGATGAAATATTACCACAGTGAGTCACCAAGGAAGAGGCAGGAAAATAGGCAAATGTGAAAAAGTAGAGATTTGTGATTCTAAAAAGAGAGAGAAAATGATTATTTTTTGCATACTGTCTCTTCTTATCTGGGATCAGAAAAATCACTCTAGTCATCGATGCAGCACATTATCCAAAAGAAAAAAGATAAAGAAATACAACGAGTTATGAGTGTTAAAATGAAAGAAAAAGTCCCTGTAGAGAGACAATAATGATTATCTACTATCTGGAGATGAGTTGGGTATTATGCAAGGCAAAGGTGAGGGCAAGTAGCGGAAAAAGTGTGAGGTGAAAGAGTAAAGCTTCAGGCAACCAACACAAGCCTCCCATGAGGCTGCTCAGCTGTGAGAATCAGAAAGGTTCTCACAGGAAGGGCAGCAAACATCTAAAAAGCAAAAAGCCATGCATTTTAAAAATTTTATTAAGAATATCACTCACTCACTCATTTCATTATTTCAATTTACACATAGTTTTAAATATTAATGTAATATATTGCATTAAATAGATAATTAGCATTAATTTAATTTTATCAAGCTGAAACTGTGCTTGTCTATTTAACTTGCTTACAGATGTTTTAGTATAAATTACTTCCAATCCATAATGTTGCTTCAGGGAAAACCTGGTACTTTGTTTGACATGTCAGATTTCTCAGCTTTGCCCTTCCCCAATGACTATTGAGTTACGAAAGTTTTTTTCTGATCGCAATAAGCTGTAAAAAAATCAAACTAGTTTCTAGGAAGCTACAAATGACCTCACTTGCCTACATTAAAACTGACTTTTTTTCTTTACAGCTCTGTTCTTTATTCTAATATCCCTGACAGAAAACTGTCTTCCCCTTTGCTAAAATCCACAATGGATAAACAATTTTTTTCTTTTAAAGGGGATTATTAAGGTCAAGAAGTATTTTTCATCATTATCTATATGCCACCCTTTTCTTAGATCGTGTATTACTGACCTTAAAAATATATTGACATTTCACAGAAAATATGAAGTAGTACAAAATAATTCTATTCTCATAAGGTCATTTTCAATATCTATCTTAGTATATGTGGCAAGGTTCTAGTAGCCAGGGGGGCTGCAGGGGTGGCTTCTGTGAGAAGAGGCCACCCCTGCAGGGTGGGGGGCTGCCTTGTGCCAGATACAGCCAGTTCCAGCAGGCTCCACAACAGCCCCACTGCAGGCCAAAACTGAGCCAATGAGCAAAGTGGTGATGCCTCTTTGAAAACATATTTAAGAAAGGGCAAAACCACTGGAGAGAGAGGAGGAGGGAACAAAAAGAGTGAGAAACAACAGAGGGAACACCAAGGTCAGAGAAGGAGGAGGTGCTCCGGGCACTGGAGCAGATACTCCCTGCAGCCTGTGGAGGACCCACACCGAACAGATGGATATTCCTGAAGGACTGCAGCCTGTGGAGAACCCATGCCTGACCAGAGCTTTAAACTAGACTCAGCGGGGGAAGGGGACAGAGTTTTGAGCAACAGAGAAGAGCCAGGGGCTGCTGATGCGTTAGGAACCAACAGGGGAACACCTGAGAAATGCCGCAAAGGAACTGGGGCTTGATCCTCCAAAAAGGTGACACGGTCGACAGCCCAGCTGAAGTGCCTCTATACCAATGCATGCAGCACGGGTAACAAACAGGAGGAGTTGGAAGCTACTGTGCAGAAGGAGCAGAAGGGAGCTGGCAGCTCTTTAAGGACATTTTTCTTAGCGCACAAGAGCTCTCGATCCCCATGCGTAAGAAATCAGGCAAGGAAGGCAGGAGACCAGCATGGCTGGGGAAGGACCTTCTGGTCGAGCTGAAGCGCAAGAAGGAAATGCATAGGCAGTGGAAGTGGGGACATGCATCCTGGGAAGAATATAGGGATGCTGCCCAGGTGTTTAGGGATGGGATCAGGAAAGCTAAGGCACAGCTGGAGCTGAATTTGGCAAGGGATGTGAAGAATCATAAGGAGGGCTTCTACAGGTGCGTTGGTCAGAAAAGGAAGAGTAAAGAAAATGTACGCCACCCCCACCCCCCTCTGATAAAGAAGACGGGAGATCTAGTGACAACCGACATGGAGAAGGCTGAGGTACTCAACGACTTTTTTCCTCCCTTTTCGCTGGCAACCACTGTTCCCACATCTCTCAAGTCCCTGAACTTCAAGGCCAGGACTGGGGGAACAAAGTCCCTCCCATCGTAGGAAACGATCCGGTTTGAGACCACCTGAGGAACCTGAACATACACTAGTCCGTGGGACACAGTGTCCTGAGGGAACTGGCAGATGTAGCTGCTAAGCCACTCTCCATCATATTTGAAAAATCATAGCAGTCAAGCGAAGTCCCCAGTGACTGGGGAAAAGGGAATATCACACCCATTTTTAAAAAGGTGGACCCTGGGAACGACTGACCAGTCAGCCTCACCTCTGTGCCTGGTAAGATCATGGAGCAGATCCTCCTGGGAAGACATGTCGAAGCATATGGAAGACAGCAAGGTGATTGGAAGCAGACAACATGGCTTCACCAAGGGCAAATCGTGCCTGACTACTCTAGTGACCCTCTACGATGGAGTGACTGCATCAGTGGACAAGGGAAGAGCAACTGATGTCATCTACCTGGACTTCTGTAAGGCCTTTGACATGGTCCCCCACAACATTCTGGCCTCTAAATTGGAGAGATATGGGTTTGATGGATGGACTATTAGATGCATAAGGAATTGGCTGGATAGCCGCATCGGTACAGTCAACGGCTCAATGTCCAAATGGAAACCAGTAACGAGTGGTGTCCCTTAAGGGCCCGTATTGGGACTGGTACTGTTTAATATCTTCATTAATGACATAGTGTCCTCAGCATGTTTGCGGATGACACCAAGCTGAGTGGTGCAGTTGATACGCTAGAGGGAAGGGATGCCATCCAGAGGGACCTTGACAGACTGGAGAAGTGGGCCCGTGCGAACCTCATGAGGTTCCACCAAGCCAAGTGCAAGGCCCTGTACCTGGGTTGGAGCAATCCCAAATATCAGTACAGACTGAGTGATGAATGGATTGAGAGCAGTCCTGCAAAGAAGGACTCTCCCTCTACTCTGCTCTTGTGAGACCCCCACCTGGAGTACTGCATCCAACTCTGGGGTCCCCAGTACAATAAAGACATGGACCTGTTAGAGCAGGTCCAGAGGAGGGCCACAAAAATGATCAGAGGGCTGGAATACCTCTCCTATGACGAAAGGCTGAAAGAGTTGTGGTTGTGTAGCCTGGAGAAGAGAAGGCTCTGGGGAGATCTTATTGCGGCCTTTCAGTATATAAAGGGGGCTTGTAAGAAAGATGGAGAGCCAGACTTTTTACCAAAGCCTATAGTGACAGGACAAGGGGCAACGGTTTTAAATTGAAAGAGGGTAGATTTAGATTGAACATAGGGAAAAAAAAATTTACAGTAAGGGTGGTGAGACACTGGAACAGGTTGCCCAGAGAAGTTGTGGATGCCCCATCACTGGAAGTGTTCGAGTTCAGGTCGGACGGGGCTTTGAGCAACCTGATCTGGTGAAAGATGTCCCTGCCCATGGCAGAGGGGTTGGTCTAGATGATCTTTGAAGGTCCCTTCCAACCCAAACCATTCTATGATTCTGTGAAAAGGAAGGAGCAGCAGAGAGAAACCACTATGTACTGACCATAAACCCCCCACATGCACACATTGCTCATTGGGGCAGGTCAAGGAGGAGTGAAGTTGAGCCTGGGAAAGGGGGGAGAAAACTTGTTTTAATGTTTGTCTTTTTGTTTCTCACTATCTGAATCTATTTTAATTGGCAATAAATTAATTTTCCCCAAGTTGAGTCTGTTTTTCCCATGACAGTAATTGGTAAGTGATGTCCTGTCTTTATGTCAACCCACAAGCTTTCTCATCCTATTTTCTCCCCCTGTCCCATTGAGGAAGGGGAGTGAGTGAGTGGCTAGGTGGGGTTTGGCTGTTGGCAAAGGCTAACTCACCACTCTTAGCCTCTGTTTTTTACTTTCAAAGATATAAAAATACTTATAGTTCCTATCACCTACAGGAAGCCACAGAACTCCATTTGTGACATCAGTGTCGCTTGCTCTGGAAATAATTCACATCGCAAATAGTGAGAACCTCAATAAGTACACACAATAAGAATATTTGTATGAACCATAAACTAAGGAAAGTTACAGAGTTTTATATAAAAAACATTTAAAAAAAATTTAAGAAATCTAATGGGAATTATAAGATACTTTAAAAGGATTTTTTTGTGAAATATTCTAGTATATTTTAAAATATACCTCAATTTTAGTTCATACATGTTATCGGAATAAATTTAAGAAGTACTCTACATATACCTTGTACAATTTATAAAAAATGTACTTTGTATTGTCAATAAACATAGGAATTTTTAATATGGTATTCCATAATCTTGAATGCAAGTGGTTAACTCTTGTAATTAAGACACTAGCAGGTTGTTTTTCAGCTTTACAGAAACTCTTATAACTCAGTTGAGAACCACTCCTTCAACTAATTGCTTCAGCCATAATAGTCATGTTCCCATATTGTATCAAAGATTAAATATTCTTCATCCACTCATGCTTACCGAGTTCATTCCACTGAATAGGTCTCCTGATCCTACATGAGCCGTGTGAACAAAGTTCATTGGCTCCCCAATCATGCTTCGGTCAATCCGCCGTCGTCTTTTCTGAAAGGCAGGTAAAGAAACCATCTGATTGAGATTCATTTAAAAAAACAATGTTTGACATACATGTAGAAGTTAACTGTCCATAGATTATTTCATACACCATAGGATATTTTCATAGGATCAAAAGGCAGAGTCCAATGTGCTTTGTTTTTACTTG
Source organism: Harpia harpyja (assembly GCF_026419915.1). NCBI lineage: Eukaryota > Metazoa > Chordata > Aves > Accipitriformes > Accipitridae > Harpia > Harpia harpyja. Next base: position 10,414,996 of record NC_068968.1, read on the forward strand.
GAGGATCTATATAGCAGATTGTTAGACCAGCACTGATATCACTCCTAACATTTAAACCAACCAAACATTCATAAATAACCTTACTACATTTCACTGTAACAATATCTGTAACATTCCACATGGTGGCTTCTGTCTATATATGTATTTAAACATGATAGGTCAAATTTGAGGTTTAATCATTCAAAACAAGAATTAAGGGTCAAAGAGCATTAGTAGAGTGCAATAAACAGCTAATTTACAGAGTTTGAGTTGCCTTGGCATAGGAACTTATGCCCATTTTTCTAGTAACATACTTCACTGTGATGTGCAGAATAATGCCTTGAATTTGATCAGGTTCAGTCACAGCCATATCCTTAGTGGAGCCTGTATACTCAGATAACTTTTACTCTGCATGGTTGTAGTGCGAGAGCTGCAGAGATAGATGTAGGGTGATATTAAGACAGGATGCCAGATTAGATCCTAAGGATACTCTGATTACTGTGCCATGAGACATAATGTAAGAATAGCTTAACTTCTGTCTCCTCTTTGTCAGAGTCATGGCTTCAGTTTTTATTCATGTAATAGCAGGTAAATGAGAAATTAGAAGCAGTAAGGACTTCCTCTAGTAAAAGTTGCTTTGTTTCTCTGCCTCCAGCTGAACATTGCATCTAGAGGAATAAAATAGAAAATATTATCCTCATCTTTTAGGCCAGAGGCAGTAAGCTTAAGTAGAGTGAACCACACAGCCTGCAACCACTACAAGCCAGTATCCTGTATTTAAAAGATGAGAACAGTCATGGAGCACAATATGAATATTTCAATTTACAGCATGTTAAATGAAATACAGTCTAATAGCTACGAAATTACTGAAGATCAATTAAAAGCTTCCCATTGACTTAAAGTCTGCTCAATGTCCATTTCTAGTCAGCAATAAGATCTTAAGAACACCCAGACTCAGATAGGAAGGTACATGCCTCATGAATGGACTCACTGCTATTGAAACACAGCCACAATTGAATCTTTATGAATCAGAGCCTGCAGCTATGACAATACATTACAGGGCTTAGCCAGCAAATAAAAAACACTTTTAATCCTTTCCTGTACCTTTTTGCTATTGCTAAAAGCAGGTTTCAGTTCCTTATTGCATCAGTATTTAACAGTCATGGGGTGGGAGGAAGCAAAACTACTCACACAGGAATAGCAAAACAAAATGACCTGTTTTATACCTAAACTAGTAGTGAATTCTCTATCCCCAACTAATTTGACAGGATCAACCAAATGAAATAACCATAGCTATAAAAACATTGTCATGTAGTTTCCAAGGGCTTTCAAAGAGAAAGCGTTCATGGAAATGAATTTAGATGTCTCAAATACAGAAAACTGATATATTTCAGAGACATATATATTTACAAAAGAATCTCTAGCCATGTCCCAATGCATTAATATTTCAATCTAGAAGTCAAACTCACATATATACAGCTAACTATTTTTTAAGTTATGCATGATATAGGATAGCAAAACATATGTGACTAACTTGAGTGGAGGCATCTCATACCCAGTTTATGTTTACACTGGATGAAAACTCCTAATCTAAAATATTCAGTATTAGGAGCATCTCCACCAGGCGTAATGATTATTTTAAATACATAGTTACTATATTTACATGATGTAATATTGTAAAATGCTGGGACAGTTTGTCAGAGTTGTAGTCCTTATTCTAAAGTGGGAAGAATCTCTAGAAAGTCACATGCTACTGGAACACACAACTCCCTCAATTAAAACATTTTAAATTGTTTCAGTTTTGTAGTTTATTTTATATTGCCTTTTTTTGTAGAATAACAGAAAGCCAAAGGCATTTGTGTGTACAAATAATACATCCATGAACTGTTGGTTTTAATGGAGTTTTGAAATGCTGGGGTTTTGATATCCAGAGAACTGAACTCTTTCTTTGAGCAACTCAACTTATTTTCTTCTTTACTTGTTGCTAAGAATGCTGGTATAGCAGTAACAGTATTAAAATGCTGGATCTTGTGAACGACTGTAAATGATTCTTCACTCATCAGCTAGTGAACCAGTAACCACTAAAGTGAATCACCATCGAACCCTGATTCTTATCTTAAGCAAGTTTCTTATCAGAGGCCATAGAAGCCAGTTACATCTTGGCATGTGCCCACTGATGTGATCTCTTTGAAGCAATGGAACAATATTTAAATGCTCTGCTAAACAAAGACCCCAAAGCAGTTCACTCTAAAAGCAAATAAAACTGATGCTTTTTTGCTGCAGGAGCACTCAGTTTTTGTTTACATTAGGGTTTTAGCTTGGATCAGGAGCATATTTTTGAAGGGACTTTGCCAGTCCCTGTCTACCATGCTTCAATTTGAATTTCAGGGTAATCTTAGAGTGCATAAACTGGATTTCTTTTGGATGAAGCTGAACTGGAAGACACTCTCCTAGCTGATTGATACACTCAAATTGTTAATGGACATTGAGGCCAGAGAACTAGGTGAGCCAGTCTGAATTAAACCCTGAAACGCATCTAATGTTTACCTTGGTTCCTCAACACCAACTGTTTTGCTCCTGTTAAGATGTACTTTATTATTACTGTTACTATTACATTTTATTTTACTTATCTAAAAAAAAAACCCAAGAGAGAAAACAAGTGATGCACAATGCAATTGCTCACCACCCGCTGACCTATGCCTGAGCAGCGATCTGCCCCTCCCGGCCAACTCCCCCCAGTTTATATACCGAGCATGATGTCACATGGTATGGAATATCCCTTTGGCTAGTTCAGGTCAGCTGTCTTGGCTATGCTCCCTCCCAGCTTCTTGTGTACCTGCTTGCTGGCAGAGCATGGGAAACTGAAAAATCCTTAACTTAGGATAAGCACTACTTAGCAACAACTAAAACATCAGTGTGTTTTCAACATTCTTCTCACACTAAATCCAAAACACACTGTACCAGCTACTAGGAAGAAAATTAACTCTATCCCAGCCAAAACCAGGACATCCTTTCTCAAAAAAAACCCCCAAAACCCAAAACAAACCCAAACAAAAAACCCCATGCAGATTAACATCAAGTAGTGTAGGGTCTCAAATATATCATAAAAACCTCAAATTATGTCACTTAGATCCAAGCAGGCTGATAATTAATTTTCTGGAAACTGTTAAAAGTAGAAGCCCTAAATGAAGTCAAACACAAAACAGCATACAAAGATATCCCGAAGTCACTGCAAGTAGTAGCCTATATACCCAGGGGATCAAGGGCAAAGAAGTGTCTCTTGTTTAGCAGAGAGAAAAGTATGTTCTGCTTAATCTACACCAGATTTTTACAAGATATTGGCTAGGTACATACCCTAAATCCACGTTTGAGTGAAATATAACTGATGCACACCATTTCAAATGATCCGCTCTCTTACTCCCAAAGCCTATGGTGATTTCAATTGCTGGAGCCTCCATCTCAGCTCTACAAAAGCTTCTATCAGTGATAGCATATGTCCATACATTCTGTATGGTATGTCTAAATAATTTTATGGTTTTAATATTTTGTACCAGCCGTGGAAACTGGTTTGCTGCTAGATGACTGTAAAGGTGAGATTTGGTAAATAATTATTAGAAATCTTATATAACACTATGATTGAAACAATAGACAAAAGTGTAGCCAAGTAATTAACTAATAGAGGCAGTTACTCATAAATTTTGCAGTTCTTTGCTCTTATGACTGGATGTTCCTGTACATTAGATAAGAATAATATTGAAACTGACCATATGTGACTGAAACCATGTTAAGCTCCAAGATCAAAGAACAAGGATGACAAACAAAGACTTCAAGGTCAGCCAACAGAATTTCAAATGGTTCGGTGGTCGTAAAAACAGCCCTTCGACTCAAATGGAGAACCATTGTGCATGATCGGATGTAGGCAGTACTATGATAATCAGTTACAATAATTTTTATGTATATGTATACTAATCTGATTAATATGTAATTAGTTACTCCATATAACCTGTTTGTGCTGAAGCTATGGCATGCACGCTAGGTGGAATTATCCCCCGTGCATCCAGCGCTGCAATAAAGAATGCCTGCTTTCTAAAACTCCAAAACGAGTCTTAGAGAGTATTCATTTACAGGCCGTGAATTTCGGTATCATCAGCTCTCAAAAGAAAGTGGTATACAGGTACAGATTAGGAAGGTGCTTTCTAAACATAAAGCGATACATAGTAGAAACTAAAGCAATTCAAGGAGAAGTTATTGCTGTACTGCAAACGTACAGTTTCTGAAAACAATGCTTCTTTATTGAAATTCCCTCATATGACTCTTTTTTGCTGTCATTTATCATTTCATCATGTCTATTTTATACACAAGAAAGGCTGTCAGCTCTTCTTCCCACACAGCAATGCTCTTTACCCATCTATATGTTGTCCTGGCATTTTTTATCTTAAGATTCAACAAGGCTAAGTGCCGGGTCCTGCACTTGGGTCACAACAACCATATGCAACACTACAGGCTTGGGGAAGAGTGGCTGGAAAGCTGCCTGGCAGAGAAAGACCTGGGGGTGCTGGTTGACAGCTGGCTGAATATGAGCCAGCAGTGTGCCCAGGTGGCCAAGGCACCCAATAGCATCCTAGCCTGTATCAGAAATAGTGTGGCCAGCAGGACTAGGGAGGTGATCGTTCCCCTGTACTCGGCACTGGTGAGACCACACCTTGAGTACTGTGTTCAGTTTTGGGCCCCTCGCTACAAGAAAGACATTGAGGTGCTGGAGTGTGTCCAAAGAAGAGCAACAAAGCTGGTGAAGGGTCTAGAGAACAAGTCTTATGAGGAGTGGCTGAGGGAGCTGGGGCTGTTTAGTCTAGAGAAGAGGAGGCTCAGGGGAGACCTTATCGCTCTCTACAACTACCTGAAAGGAGGTTGTAGCGAGGTGGGTGTCGGTCTCTTTTCCCAAGTAACAAGCGATAGGATGAGGGGAAATGGCCTCAAGTTGCACCAGGGGAAGTTTAGATTGGATATTAGGAAAAATGTCTTCACCAAAAGGGTTATCAAGCATTGGAACAGGCTGCCCAGGGAACTGGTTGAGTCACCATCCCTGGAGGTATTTAAAAGATGTGTAGATGTAGTGCTTGGGGACATGGTTTAGTGGTGGACTTGGCAGTGTTAGGTTAACAGTTGGACTCTATGATCTTAAGGGTATTTTCCAACCTAAATGATTCTATGATTCTAAGATTGCAGTAATTTCAAGTAAACTAAGAAACTAAGCAATAGAACACCCACTGCCCCCAACATGAGTCTATTAAAGAGAAAGAATGGAACGTATCAATGCTAACAACAAATTAACATCAAAGACAGACTAGACTTAAACATTTATCTGTTTAGGGCATGGTAAACTAAATTAGAAAGGAAATAGCATGCTGATCTGATCTAGTCTAATCCAGAATACCAGGTCTCCAGCCAGATCCATATCAATATGAAGTGATCCATAAATAATGTGATGCATCTTTATTTTTTCACACTGTTCTTTGTTTTTCATTCTGTCTAATTATCTGTAGAACTGTGTCGTGATTTAACCCCAGTCAGCAAGTAAGCACCATGCAGCTGCTCACTCACTCCCCCCCACCCAGTAGGATGGGGGAGAAAATCGGGAAAAGAAGTAAAACTTGTGGGTTGAGATAAGAACGGTTTAACAGAACAGAAAAGAAGAAACTAATAATGATAATGATAACACTAATAAAATGACAACAGTAATAATAAAAGGATTGGAATGTACAAATGATGCACAGTGCAATTGCTCACCACCCACCGACCGACACCCAGTTAGTCCCTGAGCGGCGATTCCCCACGCCCCCACTCCCCCCAGTTTATATACTAGATGTGACATCACATGGTATGGAATACCCCGTTGGCCACTTTGGGTCAGCTGCCCTGGCTGTGTCCCCTCCCAACTTCTTGTGCCCCTCCAGCTTTCTCACTGGCTGGGCTTGAGAAGCTGAAAAATCCTTGACTTTAGTCTAAACACTACTTAGCAACAACTGAAAACATCAGTGTTATCAACATTCTTCTCATACTGAACTCAAAATATAGCACTGTACCAGCTACTAGGAAGACAATTAACTCTATCCCAGCTGAAACCAGGACAAACTGTCATCATTTCTGCTCACTCTGCAAGAATATCTCTATTAGTCTTTATAACAGAAAAGCCAAAATAACAGATTGTTAAGATATTTCAACACAAAATTTGTAAGCTTGCCACAGAGACACACATGCAGAAAAGCTAAAAAGTTACATTTATTGAGGCATAGTCCCTGTGCTTTACAATCTTCCTTTCTGAATAAAATAATGAGAAACATATTTTGTATTTTAACAACCAACATTGATACAAAATCAGGAAAAAAAAAAAAATCATGCTTTGGCACCTTAACTGATGCACGGTAAAAACATCAACTTCCTGAGATTCATTTTCCAGTCTTGTATCAGTCTTTCCCTTAATTTTAAGACTATTTTAAAAAAGCCATTAAATCAACCTTTAAAAGTAATGCAGATTATGGAAACCAACGTATCCATACTATTACATTGTAGAACTGGGTATCCCAGCAGCATATGATGCTAAATTGGGTCACATTTCTCTGGCAGGATTGCTTTAATTGAGCTTCCTAATGGCTTGCAGGATCAGAAGCCTAGCTAAGACAAAAAATAATTTTTTCCTTTTGTTAAATGATTACTCTCATAAAACAGGCTCATCATCACTTTCTGCAAGAAGGTAACTAAAGACGACTGGTTCAATGTACTTGCTAAGTCCTTACTGGGAAACTTTCCCTGGTGAACAGAGAAGTGAATGATCCAGCTGGATGCTCTAAAGGGCTCCTTCGCAGAATGACTTTCTGCAATCAGAGAATGACCACTTCCATTATTATCTCCAAAACATTTGCTGTTTGCCATTACAGAATAAATTCATGAGATACATACTGATGAAGCAACTGGTCAGGATGCCTTTGGAGCAGCAAGGAGAACCCAGAGATAATGATGAGTTCATACTGGTGAAAAATAACATAGCAAGGAAATACCAATGGGAGGATTACCAGAAAGGTCAGCAATAATGAATGTAAGTGCTGACAAACAGCCTCAGGTACTCCATTTCACAGCATAGAGAAACATTCATAAGCATGGAATCACAAATTTGCTTCAGTGGCCATCCCAACTCCTACACCTGTAAGGAGTTCTGCAAAGCTCCCAAATTTGTCATCTTTGGAAAACTGTTCATCCAGTTCATTTAGGTAGGTCACTGGAAGAAGCACATCCCACAATACATTATGATCTAGTCAGTCTTTGCTTGCTCTCATAAAGTCAAAGCGAAAAGGAGTTATTATCAATACAAAGGAAGCAGGAACAATCTCTCACATTCTACTCATACTATGTCACATATTTAAAAGGTGATCCTACCAGTGCACGTGGAAATGATAGCATTGCACAAATAAAAAAGACAATACAAGAAGAACAGAATAGTTCAGTTGAAAGGGACCTACAACAATCATCTAGACCAACTGCCTGACCAATTCAGGGCTGACCAAAAGTTAAAGCATGTTATTAAAGGCATTATCCAAATGTCTCTTAAACACTGACAGGCATGGGGCATCAGCCACCTCTCTAGGAAGCCTGTTCCAGTCTTTGACCACCCTCTCGGTAAAGAAATGCTTCCTAATGTCAAGTCTAAACCTCTCCTGGTGCAGCTTTGAGCCATTCCCACGCGTCCTGTCACAGGATACCAGGGAGAAGAGATCAGCACCTCTCTCTCCACTTCCCCTCCTCAGGAAGCTGTAGAGAGCAATGGGGTCATCCCTCAGGTCTCCTTTTCTCCAAACTAGACAAGCCCAAAGTCCTTAGCCGCTCCTCATAGGACATGCCTTCCAGCCCTTTCACCAGCTTTGTTGCACTCCTCTGCATGCATTCAAGTACCTTAACATTCTTTTTAAATTGTGGGGCCCAGAAGCTGCACACAGTACTCGAGGTGAGGCCACACCAGTGCTGAATACAGCAGGATCATCACCTTTTTTGATCGGCTGGTTATGCTGTGTTTGATGTACCCCAGGATGCCTTTTGTCTTCTTGGCTGCCAGGGCACATCGCTGACTCATATTGAGCCTGCTGTTAACCAGCACCCCCAGATCCCTTTCTGCAGAGCTGCTCTCCAGCCACTCCTCTTCCAATCTATACTTGGGTCAGGCATTCCTCCATCCCAGGTGCAGAATCCAGCATTTGGGCTTTCATCCCATTAATCATTGCCCAATGCTCCAATCTATCTAGATCCCTCTGCAAGGCCTCTTGTCCCTCAAGACAGTCAACAGCACCTCCCAGTTTGGTATCGTCTGCAAACTTGCTAATGGTGCATTCAACTCCTGCATCCAGATCATTGATAAATATATTGAACAGAACTGGCCCTAGAACTGAACCCTGAGGAATGCCGCTGGTGACCGGTCACCAGCCAGATGCAGCCCCATTCGCTACAACCCTTTGATCCCTGCCATTCAGCCAGTTCTTCACCCAGTGCACCGTGAACCTGCTCATTCCACAGCTGGACAACTTGTCCAGAAGGATGCTGTGAGGGATGCATTACAAGATGAGCATGCAAGACAATTTAGCAACAGATGGTCCAGTAGATATTTTAGGGATGCTTAGATACTGATCCCACATGTAACACAAACTTATTTGGTCAATTTTATACATCTAAATGCAGTCTGGGTGAAAAGATGTCAGGAACAGTAACAATAGCTCCTTACTTCTCCATTACCTGCACTAAGAAGATATACAAGTTTTGTTAAGAGAAAAATCTCAGATATTTTCATTATTCAGAATTCACCACCAGTCTCAAAGTAGGATCAAAAATATATTACACATTCATTTTCAGAGGCACTTTTGGCTGCTGTCGTGGTTTAACCCCAGCCAGCAACTAAACACCACGCAGCCACTCACTCACTCCCCCCCACCCAGTGGGATGGGGGAGAAAATCGGGAAAAGAAGCAAAACCCGTGGGTTGAGATAAGAACGGTTTAACAGAACAGAAAAGAAGAAACTAATAATGATAATGATAACACTAATAAAATGACAACAGCAATAATGAAAGGATTGGAATGTACAAATGATGCGCAGTGCAATTGCTCACCACCCGCCGACCGACACCCAGCCAGTCCCCGAGCGGCCAATCCCTGCCCCCCACTTCCCCGTTCCTATACTGGATGGGACGTCACATGGTATGGAATACCCCTTTGGCCAGTTTGGGTCAGGTGCCCTGGCTGTGTCCTGTGCCAACTTCTTGTGCCCCTCCAGCTTTCTCACTGGCTGGGCATGAGAAGCTGAAAAATCCTTGACATTAGTCTAAACACTACTGAGCAACAACTGAAAACATCAGTGTTATCAACATTCTTCGCTCTGAACTCAAAACATAGCACTGTACCAGCTACTAGGAAGACAATTAACTCTATCCCAGCTGAAACCAGGACAGCTGCTCATAATGTTGCAAATATTTTGATAAAGAAATTAAAATTTGATTATATAAAAGAGTTTTGTTTGATTAAGAAGTAGAAAATTGTGAAGCATAGGTATGGGAGTGTTAAGTTTGAAATGTAGTCATAGGAACTTAGGAACTTTAGAAAATGTACTATGTGTAACCATAAGAATTCAAGTATTGTCTAAAATCAGTTAACCACAGAAACTTTGACAAAGATTTGTTGTGTTTTGTTTTAAGAAACTAAGGAAACTGTTATGGACACCAGTTTGCTGCTTGGAAACCCCTTACCCTTCCCACCTCGATCTAATTATTGAGGATTCCAATCAGTAGAGTTAAGTGAGATTAACCAATGATTGTTTTGACATAAGAATATTAATAAGATGGTGTGACTGAAGGACCAATTATTAGAAAGGTTACATTTAAGAATAGACATAGTATGCATTTTTACGTAAACTAATATAGATAATGGTGAGAATCATACTGCACAGAATCACCTAAGAGAGGTCAAGAAGCGGACAAGTGAGGAAGACTATGGAAGACCACCAGAGACCTTCACTGCGCCTGCATGAAGAGACATTTACATATGCTAATGATTTATCAGAAAGTTAATGATTATGTATAACATTTTCTAGAAATTTAGTGAATAAGTATAACAGGTGTGTATTTAACCTGCACAGTTAGACTAGACAGGTGCACACGATAGGTGGAGTGATCCCCTGTGTGCCCAGTGCTGCAATAAAGGAGTGCCTGCTTCTTAACCTCTCATTGCTGTTAAGGAGTTTTATTCCGGATTTCGGTAACAATAATGTTCAGAAAGTCTTTCTGCCTTCTTTTCCATCTCTTTGACAAGGCTATAACCTGTTTTGCAGGTCTCCTGCAAAATATAACAAGCAGTCATTACATAAGGCACAACCCTGAGAAGCATTCAACATTGTTATCACTGCTTGTTCTTCAAAAGGTGTGCACCTGTCTGCAATTACTGCTTCAAGATCAGTTCTTCACAGAGCATTCTTTACAGTTCTAACGGAAATCTGATAATGGAATGTGATGGGTTGACCCCTGTGAGAGACTGAGAGTTAATGTCTCAAACATTGTGGTGGGGCAAGTTCTGCTTAATGATGAACTCTGCATAACAACAAACCCTGCACAGCAAGGAACCACAGGTGAAAAGCAGCCCATCAGCACAGGACATCAGCAACAGGACAGGGAGGGCATGCAAGAGGCTGTGCAGCTCCACGTTCTGATACATGGTCTGATATGCTGAGCAGGACAGCTCACTATGTATGGCCAAAGATCAAACAATGGTCAAGCCTGCAGGGAAGGAGAAGTTACTCCCCAAACGACGCCCAAGCCCACCGACCCATTTCCCAAATGTCCTGAAAGCACAAACCGCTCATGACACTTAATTAGGCTAATGAGTTCGAGTGCCCGCCCAGAGGAGGGGCAAGGATGATAAAAGGACACAAACTGAAGCCCCATGCACGCGTCCCCACTGGAACTGGGCCTTTAGACTGACTGGACCAAGGCTGGACCCAGGACCGGTGAAATCTTTCTCTTTTCCTTTTCTCTCTCCATCTTGCGCTCTCTTTCTCTTTCCTTTTCCAGAATGCCTACACCTCATCCCTTTAAGACATAAAACTGTAGATCAAGTCTAGGACTAGGAGTGGATCCAGCCGCCCCTAGGCCCTTCTCTGAGAAGGAGTCTCGAAAGCAAGAGGGTCTGCTCTGAACCTCGTGACTCAACAGGAGGGATCTCCTTATTCCCCGAATTGATGTATATGGTTACCACGGGTTAAAGGGGTTTAGTGAGGTAGTTTCATGCCAGCTCCTGTTGTGAGAAACCCTGCCACCTGCTCTTATGCCTCCCAAGTTCAGTTTGCTTCTGCCATGAATAAAATGTTTAACTGATCGTTTGGTGTCCTTTCACCTTAATGTAGCCTGAGGGAATTCGAACTCAACACAGACTCCCTGGTCTGTCCAGCCCGGTCCTGACAACCCTGACCAGCAACTAAGCACCCACCAGCCACTCCCACACTAGCCCTACCAGTGGGATGGGGGAGACAGTGGGAAGAGCAAAAGAGAGAAAAAAACCCCCTCATGGATCAAGATAAAGACAGTTTAATAAGTGAAGGGGGAAAAAAAAAACAACACCCCCCCCCCCCCGAAGTGATGCAAAGATAATCACTCACTGATACTTTGAGTAAAGACTGGAGTTAAAAGACTCCATTGTATTTTAATTTGTGCTTGCTTGAGCGACTTTGAAACTTTTGGTATGTAAGAAAACCTTGAGCTTTGTTAACAGTATGCACAAATAGATAAGAAGCCTTAAGTTCTGCTGAGCTTTGTGATTAAAACCTGCCAGGACCAGCTAACTGGGAAGAAGAGATGAACCACCTGGGATGACCCCCACTGCACATGCCTTAAGGGAGAGTTCAATTAGCGGACACCAAGAAAATGACCACCAGAGGGTTTTGAAGACCCCAAAAGACCACCGACCCATTTAATAGCGCATGCCCAAAAGGGCGGACACTATGTAAATAATTTCTGGGAAATAACATGAATATGTACGACAATTCCGGGAAATGTAATGAATATGTATATATTAGAACAATATAAGCTTTGCTTGCTGTAGGTAGCGGTATGCATGCTAGGAGGAACTATCCCTTGTGCATCCAGCGCTGCAATAAAGAATGCCTGCTTTCTAAAATTCCAAAATTGAGTCTTAGAGAATTTCTTCGACCGGCTTTTTCGGTAACAGTTTTGGCGACCCAGATGGGACACTGCTTCTAGACCTCGATGGATACGTGGGATTACGGGACCTCCAGCCGGCACCGAGGGATTCTCGGGGAGAACCTCTAATCCCCAGACCGAAGAGCTCGAAGTAAGACCCCTGGTAAGTTTAAAGGCATTCTCTCTGTTGGTTTCTGGTCGCCTGCCCGTAAGATGCAGTGAAAGCTGTGCAGGGTTGGGCTAGAAAGGTACCTATTGGATTTGTTTTGATAAGCCCAGGTTCTGGTTTGGTAAAAGGGGTTAAAAGTCCCCAATTTGGTTAACTGTCTTGATTTGGTCTCTGAATTTTGATTTGGTTATCGGAACTTGGCTATTGGAATTACGGATTTGTTTCTGTTTACTTGGATCATATAGTCGTCTTGCTACTCATATTTAATATGAGTGGGGGATCATCTAAGGGAGGCATCCTGAAAAAGTCACCTTTGGGGTGTATCTTGAAACATTGGAAACAGATTGCCGGACCCCCGGGTGGGGTCTCGACAAGGGAAAATTTGATTAAGTATTGTAATCAATGGTGGCCACTGTATAAATTGGATGATGGGGAAAAGTGGCCTATGAATGGTACATTAAATTATAACACCTTATTACAATTAATGTTATTCTTGAGGAGAGAAGGAAAGTGGGATGAAGTGTTGTATGCGGATATGTTCTTTACTTTGAGGGGACATCCGGGGTGGCAAAAGGAATGCGGTATAAATCTTGCACCTAGTGATCCCCTCGTTTTAGCTTTGGAAAAGGAGAAGGATGAGTGTTAAATTTCCCTGAGCAGAACTAGCACAACAGGCTGGAGAAAAAAACAAAGGATCAAAACTGGGACTATAACAATGTAGGAGACTGAGCCGTTTGTCAGACAGGGCTCTGAAATTTAATAGAAGCCATTAGGGCATGTGGGGAACTAGGGGTAAATTGGACTAAAAGTGCAAGAATGCAGGCAGAGACCTGATGAGCGTCCCAATAATTTTTGGGGACGACTCAGACAAGCTCTGCTAACAAAATTTTAATGATGCACTCGCAATTAGTGTCCTTGTGGATCAAACGGCCCCTGATTTAGAGAAATAATTTGAGTGTTGCTGTGTTTGTATAAGATGAGCACAAAGAAAAGCAGAAAACTGAGCAGCAAAAAAAAAAAAAAAGAAGAAAAAAAGAGGAGCAAAGCAACAAGAGGCTGATTTACTGGCAGCCCCTTTTGCAAGGAATTTACAAGTGAGATAAGGATTAGGAAGAAAGATGATCAGGTACAGGGTCTGAACTAAGACCTGGAAAAAGGGAAGGAGAATTGGAAGGAACGCTGCAAGAAAATGTTACTATTGTGGAAACCTGGGATATGTGCAGCAAGAAAAATATTTTTCTAAACATGTCCCTGAATGACCAGGGAAGTCAATGGATGAGGTAGTACATTTGGCTACAGTGGTCAAGAAGAGGAAAGGGTTAAGGAAGAGGGATGTTAAAGGAAAGAGGAATCAAGTGTGTTTGTGGCTGTGCTGAGAGAAGCGTTTGAAGTAAGCAGGGGGAGAGGACTGACAGGGACCGGAGGAACCTCTCCCAGCGGAACCTCTAGTTAAAGCAAAGCTGGGAGATGAGGAAATAGAATTTTTAGTCGACACTGGGGCTACATATTCGGTCTTAAATACACTAGAAGGAAATTTAAGTAACAAAAGCATAAATGTCATTTGTGCAACAGGGACTCGTGAGACCCGGCCATTTTTCAAACCCCTGAAATTTAAACTTGGAAAACAATGGGTTACTCACCAGTTTTTATATTTGCCAAATTCTCCGAAAACCTTTACTGGGTAGAGATTTACTTGAAAAGGTAGAAGCTGAAATCAGATTCAAGGATGGGGAAGTTGAAATTTTAATCCCAGAATCTAAATATGTTGAAGCCACAGCCTTGTTGTTACAGGATACAAATCCCAAAAGGGACAAGATACCTCGAGAAACAGAAGATGCAGTGATTCCCATCGTTTGGGCAGGAGAAGTTCCAGGAAGGTCTAAGAGAGCGGAACCAGTAAGAATTGATCTAAAACCAGGATCGTTACCAGTAAGAATTAAACAATACCCTTTAAAATTAGAAGCGAGAACTGGCTTGATACCAATAGTTCAAAAATTCTTGAAATATAAGTTGCTGGTAGAACGTGAGTCACAATATAATACACCTATCTTACCAGTAAAGAAAGCTAATGGAAAAGATTATTGTTTGGCTCAAGATCTTAGAGCAATCAATCAGATAGTGCAAGATATACATCCCGTAGTTGCAAACCCATATACATTACTAACTACCCTCACCAGTGAACAAGGCTGGTTCACGGTTTTAGATCTGAAAGATGCCTTTTTCTGCATCCCTTTGGACTCTAAAAGTCAGGAGCTTTTTGCTTTTGAGCGGGAAAATCCTGAAACAGGGCGAAAGACACAATATACTCAATATACTTGGACTGTTCTACCACAAGGCTTCAAGAATAGCCCAACTATTTTTGGAAATCAGCTGGCGAAGGAATTGGAGATTTGGAGGAAATAAATGGACAGGGAACTGTATTACAATATGTAGATGACATCTTAATTGCAGCAGAAACTCGAGAACAATGTTTTTCTTTGACCATAAGCCTCTTGAACTTTTTGGGACTTAGCGGATACTGGGTATCAAAGGAAAAGGCGCAGATTGTAAAGGAAACAGTAATTTATCTGGGCTTCAAAATTCTAAAAGGGCAGAGACGATTGGGAATTGAATGGAAAGAAGCCATTTGCCGCCTCCCAGAGCCGTGTACACCAAGAGAACTGCGAGCATTTCTAGGCATGACAGGGTGGTGTCGCCTGTGGATTGTAAATTATGGACTGTTAGTAAAGCTTCTATACGAATTACTAAAAGACTCCCAAAAAGGGACTCTTGAATGGACAAATGACAACAGAGCTGTGTTTAAGCAACTGAAACAAACTCTGATGAAAGCCCCCGTCCTGGGATTGCCAGACCCGACAAAATTTTTTGCACTTATGAGCGACGAGGAGTGGCACTAGGGGTCCTGGCACAGTTTTTAGGGGGGCAAAGGAGAGCCATAGCATATTTTTCCAAACAATTGGACAATGTGAGCCAGGGATGGCCCAGCTGCCTCAAAGCAGTAGCAGCCGCAGTATTATTGATTCAAGAGGCTCGTAAACTTACTTTAGGGCAAAAGATCACTGTGTATGTACCACATATGGTAGCCATAGTTTTAGAACAAAAAGGGGGGCATTGGTTGTCCCCCAGCCGTATGCTGAAATACCAAGTAGTACTACTGGAACAAGATGACATCGATCTCAAGACTACTTCAGTTGTCAATCCTGCAGTGTTTCTCTCCACTGATTGAGTGGAGAGTCCACCAGAACATGATTGCTTACAAACAGTAGAAGAAACATATGCTAGCCGTCCGGATCTTAAAGACGTTCCGTTGGAAAATCCAGACTGGGAGTTATATACTGACGGCAGTAGTTTTGTTCGCGATGGGAAGAGACTGTCAGGATACGCTGTGATGACCTTAGATGGCATAGTAGAGGCACAAGCCTTATCTCCCAAAACATCAGCCCAAAAGGCAGAACTAATAGCCTTAACTCAAGCATTTGGAACTGAGCGAAGGGAGAAAGGTTAATCTCTGGACAGACTCTAAGTATGCTTTTGGAGTTGTACACGCCCATGTAGCCATCTGGAAAGAGAGAGGACTACTATCAGCACAAGGAACTGAAATCAAGCATGCTGCACAAATACAAGAACTATTAGAGAGCATTCAAAAACCGACGGCAGTTGCAACAATGCATTGCAAAGCCCACCAAACAGGAAAGACCCCACCAGAAATAGGTAATCAATTGGCAGATAAAGCTGCCAAAGAGGCTGCAGAAACAGGCATCATGGCATTATTACCAGAAAAAGAAATAACTTTACCTGAAACACCACCTAAATATGATAATAAAGATGCCAAATTAATAAAGGCCTTACAGGCACAAGAACAGACAGATGGGTGGGCTGTTACACCCACAGGGCAAGTGGTAATCCCACCCTCATTAATGAGAGAAATTGCCAGGCGAGAACATAATAAAGTACATTGGGGAACTCAAAATTTAGTAAAACATCTTCAAAAGATAGTTATAAGCCAGGCAATGACAGAAATTACCCGATCCATTATGGGAAAATGTGAAATTTGTTGTAAAAATAACCCAAATACCAGCAATAAGTTAATTTTGGGGGTTACAAAAGGAGGAAATTCCCCAGGAGATTATTGGCAAATTGATTTTACAGAACTACCTAGAAAAGGGGAATATAGATACATCCTTGTTCTAATTGACACTTTTACTGGATGGCCAGAGGCTTTTCCCTGTCGCACCAACAGAGCTAGGGAAGTAACTAAAATCTTGTTTAAAGAAATTATCCCGAGGTTCGGTGTTCCTTTAGGAATGTCCTCAGACAGAGGACCACATTTTGTTGCTGAAGTTATAAAACAATTGAGTAAAAACTTAGCCATAACATGGGATCTCCATACCCCTTATAGGCCACAATCAAGTGAAAAAGTAGAAAGAATGAACTATACACTTAAATTGCAGATTGGAAAAATATGTCAGGAAACATCAGTGACTTGGATACAAGCACTACCTTTAGCGCTGTTAAGAATTAGAATACAACCTCGTGGTAAAAACAGCTTGAGCCCTTACGAGTTACTTTATGGAAGGCCTTACCAGGCCCCACATATACCAGGGACAATCCACATTAAAGGGGAAATGGATTTAAACAATTACTTAATGTCTTTGGGAAAGACTTTACAGGAATTGCAAAAGTACAGGACAACAAGCAGGCCCTTGGAACTGGATACACCAGCCCATTCATTTCAACCTGGAGACTGGGTCTACATCAAGTCGTGGAATTCAGAGCCGCTGACTGAAAACTGGAAAGAACCATTCCAAGTACTCTTGACAACTTACACAGCTGTCAAGGTCCAAGGGAAAGGGCCGTGGATTCATTACTCCAGGATTAAAAGGGCTCCCACCACATGGACAGTTGAACAAAAGTCTCCCTGTGGTGGGTTGACACTGGCTGGACACCAGATGCCTACCAAAGCCGCTCTATCACTCCCCCCCCCACCTCAGCTGGACAGGGGAGAGAAAATATAACAAAGGGTTCGTGGGTCAAGATAAGGACAGGGAGAGATCACTCAACCAATTACCATCACAGGCAAAACAGACTCGACTTGGGGAAAATCAACTTAATTTATTGCCAGAGTAGGGTAATGAGAAATAAAACCAAATCTTAAAACACCTTCCCCCACCCCTCCCTTCTTCCCGGGCACAGCTTCACTCCCGGATTCTCTACCTAACCCCCCCAGTGGCGCAGGGGGACAGGGAATGGGGGTTACGATCAGTTCATCACACGTTGTCTCTGCCGCTCCATCCTCTTCAGGGGCAGGACTCATCACACTCTTCCCCTGCTCCAGCGTGGGGTCCCTCCCACGGGAGACAGTCCTCCACGAACTTCTCCAACGTGGGTCCTTCCCACGGGCTGCAGTTCTTCATGAACTGCTCCAGCATGGGTCCCTTCCATGACGTGCAGTCCTTCAGGAGCACACTGCTACAGCGTGGGTCC
The DNA here is from genome assembly GCF_026419915.1 of Harpia harpyja. NCBI lineage: Eukaryota > Metazoa > Chordata > Aves > Accipitriformes > Accipitridae > Harpia > Harpia harpyja. The sequence continues at coordinate 10,432,850 of NC_068968.1, forward strand.
CCCGCAGGGTCACAAGTCCTGCCAGAAAACCTGCTCCAACATGGGCTCCTCTCTCCACAGATCCGCAGGTCCTGCCAGGAGCCAGCTCCAGCACAGGCTTCCCACAGGGTCACAGCCTCCTTCGGGCACCCACCTGCTCCGGCGTGGGGTCCTCCACGGGCTGCAGGTGGATATCTGCTCCACCGTGGACCTCCATGGGCTGCAGGGGGACAGCCTGCCTCACCATGGTCTTCACCACGGGCTGCAGGGGAATCTCTGCTCCGGTGCCTGGAGCATCTCCTCCCCCTCCTTCTTCACTGACCTTGGTGTCTGCAGGGTTGTTTCTCTTACATGGTCTCACTCCTCTCTCTGGCGGCAGTTTCTGTGCCCGCCGCAACTTTTTTTTCCTTCTTAAATATGTTATCACAGAGGCGCTACCACTGTCGCTGATTGGCTCGGCCTTGGCCAGCGGCAGGTCCGTCTTGGAGCCGGCTGGCATTGGCTCTATCGGACATAGGGGCAGCTTCTCACAGAAGCCACCCCTGTAACCCCCCCCGCTACCAAAACCTTGCCACACAAACCCAATACGTTCCCCTTCTTAAACTGAAATTGAAAAAGTTATGACTGTATTTTATGTTTTGTTTGTAACAATTATGGTAGGTATGAGTCAAGTGTGCCAGACATCATCTTGGGATCAAAACCTCCATTTAATCCTAACACAGAATATAACCTGAATACTCTGCAAAAGTGATTGTTGGAGTTGTACCCAAATGCCAACTTCAGGACAAGGCCAAATCGTACCCTTGATAGGAGTGCCACTGTCAATAAAAACGTCATTATTGTCGTACATATTCATGTTATTTCCCAGAAATTATTTACATAGTATCCGCCCTTTTGGGCATGCGCTATTAAATGGGTTGGTGGTCTTTTTGGGGTCTTCGAAACCCTCTGGTGGTCATTTTCTTGGTGTCCGCTAATTGAACTCTCCCTTAAGGCATGTGCAGTGGGGGTCATCCCAGGTGGTTCATCTCTTCTTCCCAGTTAGCTGGTCCTGGCAGGTTTTAATCACAAAGCTCAGCAGAACTTAAGGCTTCTTATCTATTTGTGCATACTGTTAACAAAGCTCAAGGTTTTCTTACATACCAAAAGTTTCAAAGTCGCTCAAGCAAGCACAAATTAAAATACAATGGAGTCTTTTAACTCCAGTCTTTATTCAAGGCATCAACTCCCCCCTTTTATTGAGACTTTGGACATACAAATTCAAAGCCTCAATATCTAAACTTAATTTTCATACATAATTTACTACAACAACTACAGCACTGAATCATTATACAGGCTAAGATGCACACACAAATTATGACTATTATAATAACAAACAAATTCTTTAGCCATGTCCAATTTGGTAGCCATGAGGTAAGTTTATGTCATAACTCTTCAAATCCCCAGGATGTATTGTCCTTAGTAACCTCATGTAAGATCTTTGTTTGCTCCCAAATTTCTGCTAAATCAGTAGAAATTCTGCCACCTTGGTCCACATATGTACAGCAGATCATATTAATAATTGTGCAAACACCTCCCTGTGAAGCCAATAACAAGTCAAGAGCCATTCGGTTTTGCATCACTACGTGGGATAAACTAGATACTTCAATTTTTAATGCCTGTATAGCATCAATGGTTCTGTTTTCAATGTCTTCTATTGCAGCTGATATATTTACAATTGCCTTTTCCTATTCACTAACTCCAAGCAAAAGGGAGAAACCATCTGACAAAACTATGGAATCCTGAGGAATGATCTGCAATGGGATTATGAGCCCTCCTGGTTCGTTTGAGAAGGGTCCTCACCCATCCGATCTGTTTATGTAGTTTGTCAATTATTGTCATATTGGGAACTACAGCTCCCAATGTACATGCTCCTTGCCAATTGGGAGGTAGTACTTTCCGAGTATGTATTCCACATAACCAATACCAACCGCTTCCTTCTGGGACTGGGAGGCCAAAATAATTTGATGTATCTATATGACTTAGTGCGGGCCTCCAATATGATCCGGTTCTGTTGTTACATCCTGAGAAACATCCTACAAAAGTTCTGTCATTTCGTTTGGCAGTGTAATTATAACACCCATCATCTCCAGGCTTAAGGGAATGGGAACTTAGACAGTCATTACCTGGCCCATATAAGCATACAGTGGAATTCAGATTATCTCTTATCATGGTGACTTGCAACTTTTCTTCTTGTCTTTTTTTAAAAAGTCTTGGCCACCACGCATTGTCTGGATGTCCCATACCATATTGTGGATTGTTAAATAATGACGTTTTTATTGACAGTGGCACTCCTATCAAGGGTACGATTTGGCCTTGTCCTGAAGTTGGCATTTGGGTACAACTCCAACAATCACTTTTGCAGAGTATTCAGGTTATATTCTGTGTTAGGATTAAATGGAGGTTTTGATCCCAAGATGATGTCTGGCACACTTGACTCATACCTACCATAATTGTTACAAACAAAACATAAAATACAGTCATAACTTTTTCAATTTCAGTTTAAGAAGGGGAACGTATTGGGTTTGTGTGGCAAGGTTTTGGTAGCGGGGGGGGTTACATGGGTGGCTTCTGTGAGAAGCTGCCCCTATGTCCGATAGAGCCAATGCCAGCCGGCTCCAAGACGGACCTGCCGCTGGCCAAGGCCGAGCCAATCAGCGACAGTGGTAGCGCCTCTGTGATAACATATTTAAGAAGGAAAAAAAAGTTGCGGCGGGCACAGAAACTGCCGCCAGAGAGAGGAGTGAGACCATGTAAGAGAAACAACCCTGCAGACACCAAGGTCAGTGAAGAAGGAGGGGGAGGAGATGCTCCAGGCACCGGAGCAGAGATTCCCCTGCAGCCCGTGGTGAAGACCATGGTGAGGCAGGCTGTCCCCCTGCAGCCCATGGAGGTCCACGGTGGAGCAGATATCCACCTGCAGCCCGTGGAGGACCCCACGCCGGAGCAGGTGGGTGCCCGAAGGAGGCTGTGACCCTGTGGGAAGCCTGTGCTGGAGCTGGCTCCTGGCAGGACCTGCGGATCTGTGGAGAGAGGAGCCCATGTTGGAGCAGGTTTTCTGGCAGGACTTGTGACCCTGCGGGGGACCCACGCTGTAGCAGTGTGCTCCTGAAGGACTGCACGTCATGGAAGGGACCCATGCTGGAGCAGTTCATGAAGAACTGCAGCCCGTGGGAAGGACCCACGTTGGAGAAGTTCGTGGAGGACTGTCTCCCGTGGGAGGGACCCCACGCTGGAGCAGGGGAAGAGTGTGATGAGTCCTGCCCCTGAAGAGGATGGAGCGGCAGAGACAACGTGTGATGAACTGATCGTAACCCCCATTCCCTGTCCCCCTGCGCCACTGGGGGGGTTAGGTAGAGAATCCGGGAGTGAAGCTGTGCCCGGGAAGAAGGGAGGGGTGGGGGAAGGTGTTTTAAGATTTGGTTTTATTTCTCATTACCCTACTCTGGCAATAAATTAAGTTGATTTTCCCCAAGTCGAGTCTGTTTTGCCTGTGATGGTAATTGGTTGAGTGATCTCTCCCTGTCCTTATCTTGACCCACGAACCCTTTGTTATATTTTCTCTCCCCTGTCCAGCTGAGGTGGGGGGGGGAGTGATAGAGCGGCTTTGGTAGGCATCTGGTGTCCAGCCAGTGTCAACCCACCACAGGGAGACTTTTGTTCAACTGTCCATGTGGTGGGAGCCCTTTTAATCCTGGAGTAATGAATCCACGGCCCTTTCCCTTGGACCTTGACAGCTGTGTAAGTTGTCAAGAGTACTTGGAATGGTTCTTTCCAGTTTTCAGTCAGCGGCTCTGAATTCCACGACTTGATGTAGACCCAGTCTCCAGGTTGAAATGAATGGGCTGGTGTATCCAGTTCCAAGGGCCTGCTTGTTGTCCTGTACTTTTGCAATTCCTGTAAAGTCTTTCCCAAAGACATTAAGTAATTGTTTAAATCCATTTCCCCTTTAATGTGGATTGTCCCTGGTATATGTGGGGCCTGGTAAGGCCTTCCATAAAGTAACTCGTAAGGGCTCAAGCTGTTTTTACCACGAGGTTGTATTCTAATTCTTAACAGCGCTAAAGGTAGTGCTTGTATCCAAGTCACTGATGTTTCCTGACATATTTTTCCAATCTGCAATTTAAGTGTATAGTTCATTCTTTCTACTTTTTCACTTGATTGTGGCCTATAAGGGGTATGGAGATCCCATGTTATGGCTAAGTTTTTACTCAATTGTTTTATAACTTCAGCAACAAAATGTGGTCCTCTGTCTGAGGACATTCCTAAAGGAACACCGAACCTCGGGATAATTTCTTTAAACAAGATTTTAGTTACTTCCCTAGCTCTGTTGGTGCGACAGGGAAAAGCCTCTGGCCATCCAGTAAAAGTGTCAATTAGAACAAGGATGTATCTATATTCCCCTTTTCTAGGTAGTTCTGTAAAATCAATTTGCCAATAATCTCCTGGGGAATTTCCTCCTTTTGTAACCCCCAAAATTAACTTATTGCTGGTATTTGGGTTATTTTTACAACAAATTTCACATTTTCCCATAATGGATCGGGTAATTTCTGTCATTGCCTGGCTTATAACTATCTTTTGAAGATGTTTTACTAAATTTTGAGTTCCCCAATGTACTTTATTATGTTCTCGCCTGGCAATTTCTCTCATTAATGAGGGTGGGATTACCACTTGCCCTGTGGGTGTAACAGCCCACCCATCTGTCTGTTCTTGTGCCTGTAAGGCCTTTATTAATTTGGCATCTTTATTATCATATTTAGGTGGTGTTTCAGGTAAAGTTATTTCTTTTTCTGGTAATAATGCCATGATGCCTGTTTCTGCAGCCTCTTTGGCAGCTTTATCTGCCAATTGATTACCTATTTCTGGTGGGGTCTTTCCTGTTTGGTGGGCTTTGCAATGCATTGTTGCAACTGCCGTCGGTTTTTGAATGCTCTCTAATAGTTCTTGTATTTGTGCAGCATGCTTGATTTCAGTTCCTTGTGCTGATAGTAGTCCTCTCTCTTTCCAGATGGCTACATGGGCGTGTACAACTCCAAAAGCATACTTAGAGTCTGTCCAGAGATTAACCTTTCTCCCTTCGCTCAGTTCCAAATGCTTGAGTTAAGGCTATTAGTTCTGCCTTTTGGGCTGATGTTTTGGGAGATAAGGCTTGTGCCTCTACTATGCCATCTAAGGTCATCACAGCGTATCCTGACAGTCTCTTCCCATCGCGAACAAAACTACTGCCGTCAGTATATAACTCCCAGTCTGGATTTTCCAACGGAACGTCTTTAAGATCCGGACGGCTAGCATATGTTTCTTCTACTGTTTGTAAGCAATCATGTTCTGGTGGACTCTCCACTCAATCAGTGGAGAGAAACACTGCAGGATTGACAACTGAAGTAGTCTTGAGATCGATGTCATCTTGTTCCAGTAGTACTACTTGGTATTTCAGCATACGGCTGGGGGACAACCAATGCCCCCCTTTTTGTTCTAAAACTATGGCTACCATATGTGGTACATACACAGTGATCTTTTGCCCTAAAGTAAGTTTACGAGCCTCTTGAATCAATAATACTGCGGCTGCTACTGCTTTGAGGCAGCTGGGCCATCCCTGGCTCACATTGTCCAATTGTTTGGAAAAATATGCTATGGCTCTCCTTTGCCCCCCTAAAAACTGTGCCAGGACCCCTAGTGCCACTCCTCGTCGCTCATAAGTGCAAAAAATTTTGTCGGGTCTGGCAATCCCAGGACGGGGGCTTTCATCAGAGTTTGTTTCAGTTGCTTAAACACAGCTCTGTTGTCATTTGTCCATTCAAGAGTCCCTTTTTGGGAGTCTTTTAGTAATTCGTATAGAAGCTTTACTAACAGTCCATAATTTACAATCCACAGGCGACACCACCCTGTCATGCCTAGAAATGCTCGCAGTTCTCTTGGTGTACACGGCTCTGGGAGGCGGCAAATGGCTTCTTTCCATTCAATTCCCAATCGTCTCTGCCCTTTTAGAATTTTGAAGCCCAGATAAATTACTGTTTCCTTTACAATCTGCGCCTTTTCCTTTGATACCCAGTATCCGCTAAGTCCCAAAAAGTTCAAGAGGCTTATGGTCAAAGAAAAACATTGTTCTCGAGTTTCTGCTGCAATTAAGATGTCATCTACATATTGTAATACAGTTCCCTGTCCATTTATTTCCTCCAAATCTCCAATTCCTTCGCCAGCTGATTTCCAAAAATAGTTGGGCTATTCTTGAAGCCTTGTGGTAGAACAGTCCAAGTATATTGAGTATATTGTGTCTTTCGCCCTGTTTCAGGATTTTCCCGCTCAAAAGCAAAAAGCTCCTGACTTTTAGAGTCCAAAGGGATGCAGAAAAAGGCATCTTTCAGATCTAAAACCGTGAACCAGCCTTGTTCACTGGTGAGGGTAGTTAGTAATGTATATGGGTTTGCAACTACGGGATGTATATCTTGCACTATCTGATTGATTGCTCTAAGATCTTGAGCCAAACAATAATCTTTTCCATTAGCTTTCTTTACTGGTAAGATAGGTGTATTATATTGTGACTCACGTTCTACCAGCAACTTATATTTCAAGAATTTTTGAACTATTGGTATCAAGCCAGTTCTCGCTTCTAATTTTAAAGGGTATTGTTTAATTCTTACTGGTAACGATCCTGGTTTTAGATCAATTCTTACTGGTTCCGCTCTCTTAGACCTTCCTGGAACTTCTCCTGCCCAAACGATGGGAATCACTGCATCTTCTGTTTCTCGAGGTATCTTGTCCCTTTTGGGATTTGTATCCTGTAACAACAAGGCTGTGGCTTCAACATATTTAGATTCTGGGATTAAAATTTCAACTTCCCCATCCTTGAATCTGATTTCAGCTTCTACCTTTTCAAGTAAATCTCTACCCAGTAAAGGTTTTCGGAGAATTTGGCAAATATAAAAACTGGTGAGTAACCCATTGTTTTCCAAGTTTAAATTTCAGGGGTTTGAAAAATGGCCGGGTCTCACGAGTCCCTGTTGCACAAATGACATTTATGCTTTTGTTACTTAAATTTCCTTCTAGTGTATTTAAGACCGAATATGTAGCCCCAGTGTCGACTAAAAATTCTATTTCCTCATCTCCCAGCTTTGCTTTAACTAGAGGTTCCGCTGGGAGAGGTTCCTCCGGTCCCTGTCAGTCCTCTCCCCCTGCTTACTTCAAACGCTTCTCTCAGCACAGCCACAAACACACTTGATTCCTCTTTCCTTTAACATCCCTCTTCCTTAACCCTTTCCTCTTCTTGACCACTGTAGCCAAATGTACTACCTCATCCATTGACTTCCCTGGTCATTCAGGGACATGTTTAGAAAAATATTTTTCTTGCTGCACATATCCCAGGTTTCCACAATAGTAACATTTTCTTGCAGCGTTCCTTCCAATTCTCCTTCCCTTTTTCCAGGTCTTAGTTCAGACCCTGTACCTGATCATCTTTCTTCCTAATCCTTATCTCACTTGTAAATTCCTTGCAAAAGGGGCTGCCAGTAAATCAGCCTCTTGTTGCTTTGCTCCTCTTTTTTTCTTCTTTTTTTTTTTTTTTGCTGCTCAGTTTTCTGCTTTTCTTTGTGCTCATCTTATACAAACACAGCAACACTCAAATTATTTCTCTAAATCAGGGGCCGTTTGATCCACAAGGACACTAATTGCGAGTGCATCATTAAAATTTTGTTAGCAGAGCTTGTCTGAGTCGTCCCCAAAAATTATTGGGACGCTCATCAGGTCTCTGCCTGCATTCTTGCACTTTTAGTCCAATTTACCCCTAGTTCCCCACATGCCCTAATGGCTTCTATTAAATTTCAGAGCCCTGTCTGACAAACGGCTCAGTCTCCTACATTGTTATAGTCCCAGTTTTGATCCTTTGTTTTTTTCTCCAGCCTGTTGTGCTAGTTCTGCTCAGGGAAATTTAACACTCATCCTTCTCCTTTTCCAAAGCTAAAACGAGGGGATCACTAGGTGCAAGATTTATACCGCATTCCTTTTGCCACCCCGGATGTCCCCTCAAAGTAAAGAACATATCCGCATACAACACTTCATCCCACTTTCCTTCTCTCCTCAAGAATAACATTAATTGTAATAAGGTGTTATAATTTAATGTACCATTCATAGGCCACTTTTCCCCATCATCCAATTTATACAGTGGCCACCATTGATTACAATACTTAATCAAATTTTCCCTTGTCGAGACCCCACCCGGGGGTCCGGCAATCTGTTTCCAATGTTTCAAGATACACCCCAAAGGTGACTTTTTCAGGATGCCTCCCTTAGATGATCCCCCACTCATATTAAATATGAGTAGCAAGACGACTATATGATCCAAGTAAACAGAAACAAATCCGTAATTCCAATAGCCAAGTTCCGATAACCAAATCAAAATTCAGAGACCAAATCAAGACAGTTAACCAAATTGGGGACTTTTAACCCCTTTTACCAAACCAGAACCTGGGCTTATCAAAACAAATCCAATAGGTACCTTTCTAGCCCAACCCTGCACAGCTTTCACTGCATCTTACGGGCAGGCGACCAGAAACCAACAGAGAGAATGCCTTTAAACTTACCAGGGGTCTTACTTCGAGCTCTTCGGTCTGGGGATTAGAGGTTCTCCCCGAGAATCCCTCGGTGCCGGCTGGAGGTCCCGTAATCCCACGTATCCATCGAGGTCTAGAAGCAGTGTCCCATCTGGGTCGCCAAAACTGTTACCGAAAAAGCCGGTCGAAGAAATTCTCTAAGACTCAATTTTGGAATTTTAGAAAGCAGGCATTCTTTATTGCAGCGCTGGATGCACAAGGGATAGTTCCTCCTAGCATGCATACCGCTACCTACAGCAAGCAAAGCTTATATTGTTCTAATATATACATATTCATTACATTTCCCGGAATTGTCGTACATATTCATGTTATTTCCCAGAAATTATTTACATAGTGTCCGCCCTTTTGGGCATGCGCTATTAAATGGGTCGGTGGTCTTTTGGGGTCTTCAAAACCCTCTGGTGGTCATTTTCTTGGTGTCCGCTAATTGAACTCTCCCTTAAGGCATGTGCAGTGGGGGTCATCCCAGGTGGTTCATCTCTTCTTCCCAGTTAGCTGGTCCTGGCAGGTTTTAATCACAAAGCTCAGCAGAACTTAAGGCTTCTTATCTATTTGTGCATACTGTTAACAAAGCTCAAGGTTTTCTTACATACCAAAAGTTTCAAAGTCGCTCAAGCAAGCACAAATTAAAATACAATGGAGTCTTTTAACTCCAGTCTTTACTCAAAGTATCAGTGAGTGATTATCTTTGCATCACTTCGGGGGGGGGGGGGTGTTGTTTTTTTTTTCCCCCTTCACTTATTAAACTGTCTTTATCTTGATCCATGAGGGTTTTTTTTTCTCTCTTTTGCTCTTCCCACTGTCTCCCCCATCCCACTGGTAGGGCTAGTGTGGGAGTGGCTGGTGGGTGCTTAGTTGCTGGTCAGGGTTGTCAGGACCGGGCTGGACAGACCAGGGAGTCTGTGTTGAGTTCGAATTCCCTCAGGCTACATTAAGGTGAAACAACACATTCAGCCAGGGTTAACCCACCACATCAGCCTACCCACTGCAGGGGCAGAGTCAGAAACAGAATAGGCTTGGATGCTGTGCAAGCACTGTTCAGCAATAGCTAAAACATTGGTGTGTTATCAACACTGTTTAGCCACAAATGCAAAGCACAGCACCATATGGGCAACTATGAAGAAAATTAACTTCATCCCAGACATACGCAGTACATGGCACTAACCAAATATAGGGGAAATTATGGGAATTCAGAAGAATGAAGCATGGAAATCTGCTGGCTTAACAAGTTCAGAATTTCTGTAGTTTTCAGTTACTTCAAGGGAGGCGGGAGTGTGGCGGTATGCTCCACCCCCCACCTCAACCGGACCTGTATTTCCCATAATCCTGATCAAGTGATAACCACCAGTGGCAATTGTAATGGATGCGTCTGGTCGTGATGGCTGCATCCGGTCAAAGTGGTTTCGGGGAAGACAGATAACAACACAATAGCCAAGGACTAATTTGAACAATGCACCCACCTAACCACAGTGCTGGTCAATGTTCAACTCAAGCCAAATTTGAAAGAAGCTAACATCCGTAGTTGGTATGCAAATATGACTATGAGTCAATTATCTTACTCCATAAATAGTGGACAGCCCAGGGCCCGTTGAGCTCTCCTGCATAGCAGCAGGCTGCACGCCAGGATCTCCCCTTGAGTAGGATGCCTCTCAAGGTTACTCCTCGAGGTTGAGAGAGTCCTTGCTGCAACAGATTCTTGGTAAGTGATTAATAGCATGCTAAACTTTGAAATCTTAGCTAAGCGATATCAAGGACTGATTGCACATATAGAATCCTTTAGACATAAACCGTTGACCAAGTCTGGGACTAAGTCTGGATCCAGCCGCACCTAGACTCCTCTCTGAGAAGGAGTTTAGAACGCAAGGGGGTCCATTCTGAACCTCGTGACTCAACGGGAGTGTCTCCCTGACAGTTTTGTCTGACCCTGTCCTCTATGCAGTAAATACCAAGTGAACCTTGCCATCAAATCTTGTTAAGCCACTGTCACATTTACTATCAAACTTTGTTAAATTGCTGTTTTATATCAATAAACATATTGCTACTTCTCTCTTCCGAGTGAAGTGTGTCACTCCGTCCGCAACAGGAGAATGAAGCAATAAAAACATTGTGCTATATTTGTGTAGGATGCTATATGATAAACTAAATAAAAGTGCAAAAAAGGAGCAAGTACACTGATTTTCCAGGGAAGTATCTTAAGTAGTCATGACAGAGTATCATGACAACTCTCTATGTGAATATAGTTATTTCATTATCCTTAGAGCAAACACACTAATCTAACATGTCTGGGAAGATGCATTCTCAGACTAGACTTGCTTTCCCTATTTCTTTGGAGGGCCTGAATTTCCTCCATTAGTTCAAAGTTAAATTTTCAACTTGGACATAAAAAGAAAGCAAAGTGCAAAGGAAATAAGTACGCAGTCATGATTCCATACCATGTTATACAGCAGTCATTAAGCTATTACTGACCAACATTTTCCCCACACAGCATGCAATTAATGAGGCTGTGGAATACAAATAGGTTCTCCCCCACTCCAGCAACAGAAATGGATTCAATTTCAACAGCAATAGTCTGTCTTCAACAAAACTTCAACATCACTGAAAAAGAAACCTCAACTATCAGTTTAGTCCAGCTAATGAGCTAAATTCATTTCCTATTCCACAAGTTTCATGTCTTTCCATGGTTTAGTAACAAGTTTTAACAAATTATGAACTCAATGGATATAACTAATCTATAATTAACTGATTACTCTGATGGCAGAATTTATATCGTGTAAATGTCTCCTATTTGCATACTTTTTTTGGACACCATTCTCTCAATCTAATACCGGTAATTCTGACGTTGGATCCATTGGAGAAATGCAGGAAGTTTAGTGGATTTCCTAGTATGTCAGATCTACTGGACTTGCCAGAATAAACCTATATTCAAGAGCTTCTTAAGAAAGATGGAATAGGAAAAGATGGTTCTTGAGTAGTCAGCAAAAAAAATGAAGCTTGGCATTGGAACACGAAACACCACAGACATCACAAACTCCTACAGGTTCTTGCATTAATGGTAACTTCAAGGTAACTGCTTCCCAGTTCCATGAATGTAGTTAGCTTCTATCAAAAAGACAACACAGTCAACATCATCTATTTGCTACAGATTTACAATCACAAACAGTTAAAAAAATAAATCAGAGAATGGAGAAAAAGCAATAAACAAACCAGAACAAAAACAGTTTTCTAAAGCATTGCACACTCGGAATTTGCAAACTGGGTGCATAATAATATGTAGATTATTTATAGTAAATATTTTTCCTTGTGCTTTTCAGAAAATGGAACCATATAAAACATAAAAGATAGGCAGACAACTCCATTTTGCCCATCAAGTAGAGATATGGACATGGAACTCAATCATAATCGCTGATAGGAAAACATCTATCGTTCCTAAATTTAAAAAATAAAACTAAGCTAAAATAAAAAACAAACGCCACTCCATGTTTTATAGCGTGAATGTCAGATACCTTTTTACCAACAGATGGGTCTCCAGTGGACTCTCACAGCTGTGCCAATAAAAAAAGTTGTTTTTGAACAGATGGTTCATCAGTATGAAAACTGCCAAATTCTGATCTTATCAGATGATTTTAAGAGATCCCTGTACCACAGTGTCATCAGACTATACCACTCAAAAGCATGCTTCCACAATCAAGGCACAGAATATGCATCTGACTCTTCCCAGATTTCCTGCATGGTCTCTGTGCCTCACCTCCATCTACAAACACTTCTCTGTTTCACTATGTCGTGGTTTAACCCCAGCCAGCAACTAAGCACCACGCAGCCGCTCACTCACTTCCTCCCTACCCAGTGGGATAGGGGAGAGAATTGGAAAAAAAAAAAAGTAAAACTCATGGGTTGAGATAAGAACAGTTTAATAGAACAGAAAGGAAGAAACTGATAATGATAATAATAACAATAATAAAATGACACTAATAATAATAAAAGGATTGGAATATACAAAACAAGTGATGCACAATGCAATTGCTCACCACTTGCCAACCGATGCCCAGTTAGTTCCCGAGCAGCGATCCCCCCCCAGGACAACTCTCACCGGTTTATATACTGGTGTGTGGTAGGTTGACCCTGGCTGGGCACCAGGTGCCCACCAAAGCCGTTCTATCACTCCCCCTCCTCAGCTGGACAGGGGGGAGAAAATATAACAAAAGGCTCGTGGGTCAAGATAAGGACAGTTTAATAAAGCGAAAGCAAAGGTCACGCGTGAAAGCAAAGGAAAACAAATGATGTTATTCTCTACTTCCCATCAGTAGGTGATGTCTGGCCACTTCCTGGGAAGCAGGGCTTCAATACGTGTAGTGGTTGCTCCAGAAGACAAAATGCCCCCCCTTCCATCTCCCTTTACTTAGCTTTTATAGCTGAGCTGACGTCATATGGTATGGAATATCTGTTTGGTTAGTTTAGGTCAGCTGTCCTGGTTATGTCCCCTCCCGAGATCTTGCCCAGCCCCAGCCTGCCGTTGAGGGGGGCAAAAATGTTGGAGAGACGGCCTTGATGCTGTGCCAGCACTGCTCAGCAGTAGCCAAAACACTGGTGTCTTATCAACACCTTTCTAGCTACCAATGCAGAGCACAGCATTATGAGGGCTACTATGGGGAGAATTAACTCCATCTCAGCCAGACCCAATACAATCTCCACCCCTTATTCCATACCATTTGCGTCATGCTCAGGTCCCACATAATTTAATACACATATATCTTCGAACCACGCCATTGTATTTAATTCTCATTACTGAAATCCCTTCTTACCAACACTTACAACTGAAACTACATACTTAAACCACTTTTATACCCAACGTACAGATTTATACATTCTTATTAACTACTATCCCCTGTCCTTTAACAGATAGATATTCCATGGGCTTCTTCCACTCCTCCAGATGTTCACACACAGGTTATGACTTGGGCCCCATCCATCAAGATGAGTGGTCAGGACAGGAGAAGCAGTATGTTTGATCGTTGGGCACCAACACCAGCTTGGTTTGGGTCACCATTGCACTCGTCTGGTTCCTTGCGAAGTTCACTCCTCTGCGGTTCAGGTCATTCCTGCTACATTACTTCCTACAACATACAACTCACATCACAGATTATTTTCCCCCAAGGTTAAATGTCCTTGAGGCACACACTGGGTCTCCCCATTCTTCCGCATTACCCACCAAGTACACCCAGGTCCTTGAGCAAAGATAATCCCACGAATGGGTTTGCCTTTTCCCATGGGAGGAGAAATCCACACGGCCTTCCCCAGCCACTTCCCCATGTGCACTACGGGGACCTTATCTCCTCCCGCAGTATGTAGGGGTTTTGTTTGGGCAGGACCAGGATGGTTAGCAGATCCTCTGGTGTTAACTAGCCAAGTGGCTTCTGCTAAATTTGTATCCCAAAGCTTCCATGCCCCATTGCCCAACACTCTCCACATAGTCTTTAACAGTCCATTATATCTCTCAATCTTTCCAGATGCTTGCGGGTGATAGGGGATGTGGTACACCCACTCAATGCCGTGTTTCTTTGCCCAGGAGCTTATGAGGTTATTTCGGAAATGAGTCCCATTGTCTGATTCAATTCTTTCTGGGGTACCATGTCGCCATAAAATTTGCCTTTCGAGGCCTAAGATGGTGTTTCGGGCAGTGGCATGGTTTACAGGATATGTTTCTAGCCAACCAGTAGTTGCTTCCACCATCGTGAGTATGTAGCGCTTGCCTTGGCGTGTTCGTGGCAGTGGTCCGATGTAGTCAATTTGCCAGGCCTCGCCATATCGAAAGCCCAGCCACCGCCCTCTGTTCCAGGGACACTTTATTCTGGTGGCTCGCTTGATTACAGCACATGTTTCACATTCATGAGTGGCCTGTGTGATGGCCTCTGTGGTCAGGTCCACCCCTCGATCATGACCCCATCTATATGTTGCATCTCTCCCTAGATGTCCTGATGTCTCATGGGCCCATCGAGCTACAAATAGCTCACCCTTACGCTCCCAGTCCAGGTCTACCTGAGCTATTTCAATTTTGGCAGCCTTGTCTACCTGTTCATTATTTCGATGTTCTTCAGTGGCACGGCTTTTGGGCATGTGAGCATCTACATGACGTACCTTTAGAGCCATGTGTTCTACCCGGGCAGCAATGTCCTGCCACAATGCAGCTGCCCAGATGGGTTTACCCCTGTGCTGCCAATTGGTCTTCTTCCACTGCTGTAGCCACCCCCATAGGGCATTAGCCACCATCCAGGAGTCAGTATAGAGCTAGAGTACTGGCCACTTTTCTCATTCAGCAATATCTAGGGCTAGTTGGATGGCTTTCACTTCTGCAAACTGACTTGACTCACCTTCTCCTTCAGTGGCCTCAACGACTTGTCGTGTGGGACTCCACACAGCAGCTTTCCATTTCTGCTGGTTCCCTACCACATGACAGGATCCATCAGTAAACAAAGCATAACGCCTTTCGTCTTCTGATAACTCATTATATGGTGGTGCCTCTTGGGCATGAGCCACCTCCTCAGGCAATGCTCCAAAATCTCTGCCTTCTGGCCAGTCCATGATCTCTTCCAGAATTCCTCGGCGGTTGGATTTCCCCAGTCGAGCTCGTTGCGTCATCAACACTACCCACTTACTCCATGTAGCGCTGGTTGCATGATGTGTAGAGGGGATGTTTCCTTTGAACATCCAGCGTAGCACAGGCAATCGTGGTGCCAAGAGGAGATATGCTTCTGTACCAACAACTTCTGAAGCAGCTCGAACCCCCTCATATGCTGCTAGTATCTCTTTTTCAGTCGGGGTGTAGTGGGCTTCTGATCCTCGGTACCCCCGGCTCCAAAACCCTAATGGTCGACCTCGGGTTTCTCCTGGTGTTTTCTGCCAGAGGCTCCAGGTGAGACCATGCTCCCCAGCTGGAGTGTAGAGTACATTTTGCACATCTGGTCCTGTCCGGACAGGCCCAAGAGCTACCACAAGAGCTATTTCCTGTCTGATATGCTCAAAGGCTTGTTGTTGCTCGGGGCCCCATTCAAAATAGTTCTTTTTCCAGGTTACTCGATAGAGAGGGCTCACAAGCTGACTATAACCTGGAATATGCATTCTCCAGAACCCCACGAGGCCTAGGAAAGCTTGTGTTTCTTTCTTGTTAGCTGGTGGAGACATAGTTGCTATCTTGTTGACCACATCCATAGGCACATGACAGCATCCATCCTGCCATTTTATTCCCAAGAACTCAATCTCCTGTGCAGGTCCCTTGACCTTGCTTTTCTTTATGGAGAAACCAGCTTTCAGAAGAATCTGAATTACTCTTTTTCCCTTCTCAAACACTTCTTCTGCCTTGTTGCCCCACACGATGATGTCATCTATGTATTGTAGATGTTCAGGGGCATCGCCTTGTTCCAGTGCAGTTTGGATTAGTCTGTGACAAATGGTAGGGCTGTGCTTCCACCCCTGGGGCAGTCGATTCCAGGTGTATTGGACACCTCTCCACGTGAAAGCAAACTGTGGCCTGCACTCTGCTGCCAAAGGAATGGAGAAAAACGCATTGGCAATATCAATTGTAGCATACCACGTGGCTGCCTTTGATGCCAGTTCATATTGGAGCTCTAACATGTCTGGTACAGCAGCACTCAGTGGTGGTGTCACTTCGTTCAGGCCGTGATAATCTACTGTTAACCTCCACTCTCCATCAGACTTTGCCACTGGCCATATAGGACTATTAAAAGGTGAATGAGTCTTGCTGATGACTCCTTGGCTCTCCAGTTGATGAATCAGCTCATGGATGGGAGCCAGGGAGTCTCGGTTTGTGCAATATTGCTGCCGGTGCACTGTCCTGGTAGCAATTGGCACCTGCTGTTCTTCAACTCGCAGCAACCCCACAATGAAGGGATCTTCCGAGAGGCCAGGCAGGGTAGATAGCTGTTTGCTCTTCTCTGAGTTTACAGTGGCTATACCAAAAGCCCATCGGTACCCCTTTGGGTCCTTGAAGTACCCTCTGTTGAGGTAGTCTATGCCAAGGATACAAGGGGCCTCTGGGCCAGTCACAATGGGGTGCTTTTCCCACTTGTCCCCTGTCAAGCTCACTTCAGCCTCCAATACAGACAATTCTTGGCATCCCCCTGTCACTCCAGAGATCCAGATGGGTTCTGTGCCCCTGTACCCTGATGGCACCAGTGTACACTGTGCACCAGTGTCTACCAAAGCCTTATACTTCTGTGCGTCTGATGTGCCAGGCCATTGAATCCACACAGTCCAGTATATCCGGTCATCCCTTTCCTTCTCCTGGACGAAGGCAGGGACCCTCTATTGCTGTTCCTCATCAGAGGAACTCCCTTGCAGTGCCAGACCAGAAGTCTCCTCACCAGAATCAAGGGAGGTGGCTGCAGTTCTTCTATGCCTGGAGGATCGCTGATTGCTTTCTTGGGCCTCTACTGCAACTATGCTGACAGCCTTCTTCTTGGGTGACCCCTTCTTAACAGCTGTCTTCCCTCTCAGTTCACGTACACGGGCTTCCAGCTTAAAGGTGGGTTCACCATCCCACTTCCTCATGTCCTCCCCTTGGTCACGCAGGAAGAACCAGAGTGCACCATGCGGCATATGCCTCGGGCTCCCTTTCCCTCTGACCGGGGCAGGAGAGGACTGATTTCTTGGGGCGTCCCTAACAGCCAAGGCACTGTCCTGTAGGGATGAGGAGATACAGAGATTTTCTTCAAAGTTTTGGAGCCAAGATGACACTTTCTCCACAGTTGGTGTTTCCATATCTGGGCAATACATTGCTGCCAAGATGTTAGAATATGACGCTGGGGCACCTTGAATCACCTTCCTCCACGTGGCCCGTGTGCACAGGACATCCTCTGGATCTTTGGAGACCTCCTCATCATCTTGATCACTGTAGATGACTTCCACCACTGCTAACTCTCTCAGGTACTGGATGCCTTCATCTGCGGTAGTCCACTTTCCTGAGGAGTTCACAAGATCTCCCTTGAATGGATATCTTGCCCTCACACTTGAGAGGAGCCGGCTCCAGAGACTGCAAATTGCTGCCTCTTTTCCAATTCCTCTCTTGATTCCCCAGTTTCTAGCAAGGGATCCCAGCTGTTGGGCTTCCTTGCCTTCCAGTTGCTGACTGTCAGACCCGTTATCCCAGCATCGGAGCAGCCAGGCAGCAATCCGCTCATCTGGCTGGCGGCTGTAGTCTGTCCGCATGTCTCGAAGTTCTGAGGAGGTCAGGGACCGGGTAGTTTCCGCTTCCTGTCTAAGTTTTCTCACTCCTTCCTCCAATTTCTTTGTCGAAGGACCGGCTTCTAGATCAAACCTTTCCTCTTCTTCTTCTTCCCTTACTAATCGATGATGTGGACCTGTTGATCTCCTTGTCCACTGTTTCTTTTTCACTACTGGGGCAATTACTGTAGTTGTTGTTGTTTGGGTCCCTATCTCAACCATGGTGTCCTCAGATGCAGTTTGGGTCCCTGCCTCAACCGTGGTCCTCTGAGAGTGTTGAACTGTGGCTCGGTAGGCATAGGCCAGGCCCCAGTACAGTGCGAGAAGCTGCTGGTTTTCATTGGGATAGGCAAGGCACCCTTCTATCAGGTGGCGCGTCAGTTTGCCAGGGTTGCTTGCCTGTTCGGGTGTAAAGTCCCAGGTTATGGGAGGTGATAACCGTCCTAGGAATCTGCCCAAATCCTTCCATATACCCTGCCACCCAGGGACCGGTCGCTTGAGGGCACATTTCAGTATTGCCTCACCCGAAACTTGTCTTCTCTTATACCAGGACGAGACCAGATTCCACAATACCCATAATATACCGCTAGTATTCATTATTAGTATTGAACAGCTCACATAAGGGTGAATAAGGACCTCGGGAGCCTGCATAATAAAGCCATTCACATCAGTGCCCGGTAGGGAGAGGGAGATGTATTCCCTCATCTCCTCCACAAGATAGCTCCCACAACACAGCAAAGCCATCAGTGCCAGGACAAAGCACATAGCCATTGTTTGTATTAGCATGCTCCCAAACTCAGCAAAACAGAGATAAGCAAGCAGCCAACAAACTCCGTGACCCACACGGGAGCTTGCCACTTAATAACTAGCTATGGCACGCTTAATGCAAAACTGCTGTTGTCATGCCCCACATTGGGCGCCAAAAAGGACTGTGGTAGGTTGACCCTGGCTGGGCACCAGGTGCCCACCAAAGCCGTTCTATCACTCCCCCTCCTCAGCTGGACAGGGGGGAGAAAATATAACAAAAGGCTCGTGGGTCAAGATAAGGACAGTTTAATAAAGCGAAAGCAAAGGTCACGCGTGAAAGCAAAGGAAAACAAATGATGTTATTCTCTACTTCCCATCAGTAGGTGATGTCTGGCCACTTCCTGGGAAGCAGGGCTTCAATACGTGTAGTGGTTGCTCCAGAAGACAAAATGCCCCCCCTTCCATCTCCCTTTACTTAGCTTTTATAGCTGAGCTGACGTCATATGGTATGGAATATCTGTTTGGTTAGTTTAGGTCAGCTGTCCTGGTTATGTCCCCTCCCGAGATCTTGCCCAGCCCCAGCCTGCCGTTGAGGGGGGCAAAAATGTTGGAGAGACGGCCTTGATGCTGTGCCAGCACTGCTCAGCAGTAGCCAAAACACTGGTGTCTTATCAACACCTTTCTAGCTACCAATGCAGAGCACAGCATTATGAGGGCTACTATGGGGAGAATTAACTCCATCTCAGCCAGACCCAATACAACTGGGCATGACATCACATGGTATGGAATATCCCTTTGGCCAGTTTGGGTCAGGTGTCCTGGCTGTGTCCTGTCCCAACTTCCTGTGCCCCTCCAGCCTTCCTTCTGTCTGGGCATCAGAAGCTGAAAAATCCTTGACTTTAGACTAAACATTACTTAGCAACAACTGAAAACATCAGTGTGTTATCAACATTCTTCTCATACTGAATCCAAGAAATAACACTATACCAGCTACTAGGAAGACAATTAACTCTGTCCCAGCTGAAACCAGGACACACTGAAATTCCCCAAAGTTCTGGGTATAAAGTGCCCAAAGATTCATGGACACAGGCTATAGAGTAGCCTTCTACAACTGCTGTCCAAGTCATTTAGGTCTACGTGTTCTTGATAGCTTCAAAATTTTGCAGTAAGGACAGCTGCATACCATATCAAAATAATTTAGGACAAGAAGAAATGAATCAATGTGAAATGTCTCAATGTAATGGGGAAAATCTGAATTGTCTAATATGGAATTAGTAAAAGACTATCGCTTTATAGTTGCCCTATAGAGAGCTTCCCAGAGCCTCTTTCACTTCAAATGTTTGAAAATAACACATTAGAAACTATTTTGAAAATGAGAAGGCTGTGGTGCTCCTTTTCACATCTTTCTTACTATCTCTCTGGTGTTCACTCCATATCCCTCTCTTCACTGCCTTGCTGAATGTACACCCCCACCCACCCCTGTCCAAAAAAGTTTCATCCTTCCAGATAACTGCTATCTGCAGCCCACAGCATACTTATAAGGAGCATTCCCTGTCTTTGATCCTTTTCCTTTTCTATTTCAGTAACTTTTATCTGTCCTGGTCCCCTAAAGGTATCTGTAAACTTTGTTATTTGATAACCATCCAGGAATTTCCCCAAAATGATGGTGGTTATTCTTACTGGAATACAGTCGGCAGAGCAGTATCGGGCTTCGCACCATCCCTCCTGCCCAGAAAGACTGTTATGACAGATGGAGCCCAAAGTCACGGACTAAATGAACTCAACAGACATTTTATAGGGATGGCCCATAGACTTAAGGTGCCAATCGGGCTGGCCCTGACAACCCCATCCCTGGAAACATTCAAGATCAGGCTGAACAGGGCTCTGAGCAACCTGATCTAGTTGAAGATGTCCCTGCTCATTGCAGGGGGGTTGGAATAAATGACCTTTAAAGGTCCCTTCCAACCCAAACTATTCTATGATTCTATGACCAAATTATTTACTAAATTCCAATGAGCTGAAGCAAAGGGATTAATAGCAGAAAACATACTGTGCCAATGTGGGAAATAGACCCTGCTTGAACTCTCTGAATGCAGACTGAGTTTGTAGCCCTGGCAACTGGAAGTTTTACTTATTTTAAAAAGCTTTTCCTTGTAAAATGTAATCATTTGACGTACATTTTATGAAGCAACAAAATAATATATGGTAAAAGATTTTAAGGTTGTATTTCACAGTAAACTTCAAAGGAAAAGTTTTATCTGTCTGATTACATAAAAAAAACCAAGGACACCAAACCCAAAGAAAATCTTCTCATTCCTTTCATAATTTTTCTTTCTTTTTCACTGAGAAATAATATGACCTGACCAATTCCAGAACATAAGTGTACTGGTTTTGGCTGGGATAGAGTTAATTTTCTTCATAGTAGCTTGTATGGTGCTATGGTTTGGATTTGTGCTGAAAAAGTGCTGATAACACAGAGATGTTTTAGCTGTTGCTGAACAGTGCTTACACAGAGTCAAGGCCTTTTCTGCTTCTCACCCCACCCCACCAACGAGTAGATGTGAGAGACTGAAAGAGTTAACGTCTCAAACATTGTGGTGGGGCAAGTTCTGCTTAAAGAAGAACTCTGCATAACAAACCCTGCACAGCAAGGAACCACAGGTGAAAAGCCCATCAGCACAGACATCAGCAACAGGAGGGGAAGGGCGTGCAGGAGGGTGCATAGCTCCCTGTTCTGATACAAAGATCAAACAACGGCCACATCTGCAGGGAAGGGGAAGTTACTCCCCAAACAACCCCCAAGCCCACCGCCTGAAGGTTACACCTAATTGGCCTAATAAGTTCGAGTGCCCGCCCAAAGGAGGGGGCAAGGATGATAAAAGGACACAAACTGAAGCCCCACACACGTGCGCCCACCGGAACCGGACCTTTAGACTGACTGGACCAAGGCTGGACCCAGGACCGGTGAAATCTTTCTCTCTTCCTTTTTCTCTCTCTGTCTTGCTCTCTCTCTTTCTCTTTCCTTTTCCATAACGCCTACACCTCATCCCTTTAAGCCATAAAACCGTTCACCAAGTCTGGGACTAGGAGTGGATCCAGCCACCCCTAGGCTCCTCTCTGAGAGGGAGTCTAGAAAAGCAAGGGGGTCTGCTCTGAACCTTGTGACTCAACGGGAGGGATCTCCTTATTCCCTGAACTGATGTATATGGTTATCATGGGTTACAGGGGTTACTGAGGTAGTTCCATGCCAAGTCCTGTTGTGAGAAACCTCACCACCTACTGTTATGCTGATGTACTTAAGGAGTGATGTACTTAAGACGACCACAAAGGTCTTGTGAAATAAGATACCCTTTGTATACACAAGGCATGCCGTGCTAACGACTGTGCCCCTGAAGAAGAACTAAAAGACTGATAAGAAGGGAACATCCCACCCCAGGAGGCGCCTAAAAGTTGAAAAATTGCTAATAGGCATGAAGTCAGCAAAAAATCTTCAATAACTGGAGGAAAGGTAAAGGCGGCAGGGCAAGATCACAACCACCGACTCAATTCAAGACCAAAAAGACTTACCCCCCCCACTCTCCTTGAGCATGCGCTGTAGAATAAAAGAACACTGTACCTTTAATTTGAAGCAGGGAAACTTTAACCCAATAGAAACTGTACTAGATAAGCGACTACCAGTAATAGTTTTGGGGAAGAACTTTGGAAATTGAATATGTATAACTGAACTGTATAAATTGCTTGCCCTTTTAGGCATGAGGTGTGCTAGCTATGTGGATTACCACCTAGCCCCCATCTTTGTGCAAACATGAATTGGAATAAAATACCTCTGCTCTGTGTGTATATTGGAGTTTCGCACACCGGGTAAACGACCCCACTTTTGGGACAACAATGCCTCCCAAGTTCAGTTTGCTTCTGCTATGAATCAAATGTTTAATTGATCATTTGGTGTTGTTTCATCTTAATTTAGCCTGAGGGAATTCCAAATTCAACACGACTCCCTGGTCTGTCCAGCCCGGGTGGTGACAGTAGGCCAGGGGTGCACAAGAAGTTGGGAGGGGGGACAGCTGACCCCAACTGACCAAAGGGATATTCCATACCATATGACATCATGCTCAGCAATAAAAAGCTGGGGGAAGGAGGAGGAAGAGGGGAAGTTCAGAATTATGGCATTTGTCTTCCTAAGTAACCATTACATGTGATGAAGCCCTGCTTTCTTGGAAATAGCTAACCATCTGCCTGTCAATGGGAAGTAGTGAATGAATTCCTTCAATTTGCTTTGTGCATGCAGCTTTTGCTTCACCATTAAACTGTCTTTATCTCAACCCACAAATTTTTGCATTTTTACCCTTCCAATTCTCTTCCCCATCCCACTGTGGGGGGAGCGAGTGATCAGCTGTGTGGTGCTTAGCTGCCTACCAGGGTTAACCCACAACAATAAGTTATTATGTAATTTAAGATATCCTAAGTACTTGATCACTTTTCCTATCATTTAAAATAATATGTTTCAGATAGTGTGAACAGAAGGGCTTACATCAAACAAACTAAATAGAAAAATATTTAAACCAGTGTAAAGTTCAAAGAGAGAGATTGTGCAAGAGAGAGTGAGAGAGTGATCTAAATACTGCAGAAGATCATTTTGGTGAAATGAAGTATGATGCAAGCAGCATACAAGGAGACCAATTTTACTGTCTTCAAAGGATAATCAAGAGGCCCTCATATTTGTAATACGTTGCTGCAGATTTTTACACTGCAGTAATTTCACTTAAGTATTATGCACTTCAGAAATTCCTCTTGTATTTTAATACATCTCTTAAGTCTAATCAGCTTTTCCATATCTAAACTACTTGCTTGATGTCAATTTTTAAAAATAAGATAGTTTTCATATTTAAAATCTATCTAGAATAAGTGTTTGCCAAAACATTTAAGCTGCACTACATTCAATAAAAAGTCACAGTGCTTATACACATGCCCCGTGAAGACCTACTTATCAATGTCCAAGAGCTCTGTATTTTACAGTATACTGTAGTGCCTTTCCTCAGAGGATGTCAAAGCAGTTAACATCATCCTGGGCAAGCATTAATCTAAGTAAAATATTCCAGAAGTCGATCAGTTTTTGCAACAATGAAGCAGATTCTTCCCTTCACAAAAAAAATCCAAACCAAAAAATCAACACCCTCCCCAAAACCTCACATGCAAAACACCAACAACCCACTATCCAAAACACATACTTGACAAATTAGAGAAACCAGGGACTACAGTTTGTACATATTTGCTATTTAGAAAACACCTAAGTGTTGTAGCCTGCAGTAAACCCCATAACCTTCAGGTATTCTGCTTGAACCACTAGATCAATTAACATCTTAATCTTCTTCTCTGTCTCTCAGTTTTTCTTCTCTCTCACTATCTGTTGTACCTTTGCTTGCTGTTTCCTTCTCTCGCTCTGTCTCCCTAACACTCCCACTCTCTTGCTGTCTCTCTGTCTCCATCTCTGAATTTTGTCTCACTCCCTTGTCTCCCTCTTTCTCACTCTTTCTCTCTCTCCCCCCCCATGCCATCTCACTGTCTCTCATTCTCACTACCTTGCTCACTCTGTCTCGTGCTCACTCAGTGTGTCACCTGCCATCTCGTGCCCACTCCCATCATCTTGTGCTTGTTCTCACGCGTGCTGACACCTTGTGCTCATTTTCTCACCTGCTTGCACTTGCTTGCAGTCCCACTGTCTCATGCTTGTGACTGTGTCACTCTCTTGCTGCCTTGCTCTTGCTCCATCTAGTGATCACCATCTTTCTCTCCATCTCATGCTCACTCAAGCGTGCGCTCATCTCACTGTTTTGACCATTCACGCTCGCTCCAGCTCACTCCAACAGTGACACACATGCTCAGTCTCTCACTTGTGCTTGCCTCCTCTTGCATGCTGTCTCACACTTGCTGTCTCATGCTCGCTCACTGTCTCACCCTCTCTCACTCAGTCTTGTACTTGCCATCTCACTCAATCTCACACTTGCCCTCACTGACTCGCACTCGCTCTCACAGTCTCGCACTCATTCTGTCTCACAACTGCTGTCTCACTCGCTCTTGCCGTCTCACGTTCCCTCTCTTCCTCTTTTGCCTGTGCTCTTTCCCTCCCTCTCTTCCCCGCTGCCTCCTGGTCTCTCGCCTGAGCTGCCTTGCTCTCATTCTCAATAGTCTCCCCCCCTCCCCCCTCCACTACATACTCATCTCCTTCTCTTGTTCCAGCTTGCCTTCTCACGTTTGTCTCCTCTCTCTCTCTCTCTCCCCCTCATGCTTGTATCCTTGTGCTCATCTTGTTCCTCTCCCTTGTGCATTCATCTCCTCTCTCTCATCTCCTCCCTCTCTCAATTGTGCTCATCCCCTCCCTGTTGCTAGTGTCCTCACACTTGCTCACGCTCGTATCCTCGCGTTCATCTCAAGTCTCATGCTCGCATTCATCACCTAGCGCTTGCCACCCCATGCTCACCTCCTCCCCCAGTCCATCTCCTCCTCGCGCTCACCTCCTTAGTCTCGCTTGGCTCCTCACCCCCAGTCAGCTCACCCCCTCGCCTGCCTCTTTGCTTCCACTCACCTCCTTGCCCACTTGCCCCCTCGCCTGCCTCCTTGATCCCACTCACCTCCTCGCCCACTTGCCCCTGCTTAACCCCTTGCCCCCTCTCTCGTTCACCCTCCCCCTCTCGCCTGCCCTCTCACCCTCCCTCTCCCTCACTCTCTTGCTTGCCCTCACCCTCCCACTCACGCCCACCCTCGCCCTCCTGCCCACCCTCGCCCTCCTGCCCTCCCTTTCCCTTGCTCACCCTCGCCCCTGCTCACTTGTGCCCTCTCACCCTCCCTCACTCGCTCGCCCCCTGCCCCGCTCACTGTTGCTCTCTTGCCCCTCTCGCTTGCCCCTGCCCTCTCACTCGCCCCCACCCTCTCACGCGACCACACCCTCTCCCTCCCCATGCTCGTTCTCCCCCCTCGCTCACTCTCAAGCACTTACCCGTGCTCTCTTGCTCTCACTTCCACTTGCTCTTGCTCTCTCGTGCCCTTGCTTGCTCACCCGCACATGCACTCACGCTCTCTCCCATGCTCCTGTTCCCCCCTTGTTTGCACTTGTACTCACCCTCCCTCAGTCTCTCTCCCTCCCTCTCTCGCCCCCTTATGCTTCCCTCACCTGCACACTCTCACCCCCCCCCCCGCTCCCTCCCCTGCTCACCTGCTCCCCTCCCACTCCCTCTCGCTCACTCTTGCCCGCTCTCCCTGGCTTGTGCTCCTTCCCTCTTCCCTGCCCCCGCTCTCTCACCCACCTGCCTCCTTGCTCTCTTGCTCTCCCTCTTGCCCACCCTCTTTCTGACTTCATTTAAATTAATGCTTAGAAAGGCAGAGGAGGAATGGATTTTACCCTATATTTCTTAACAGCAATATTTCCTTCCTTCACTATTGTCCAGCCACACAGGAAAATAAGCCATAAACAATATCAGATGTCATGACATTTCCAGATTTCCACCTGCTTTTTGGCAGATGTTAGAGCAACAGTTTAGGTCCTCCTCACTCTCACCCTCCCCTTCTCCTTCCTCCCTCTCTACAGTTCAAACATATAAAGACTTTTCAAAGACTTCAGACAGATTTAAGATTAAGGATAGAAAAATGTCTCTAACAGTCTAGATTAGACTCTTCTCTTTCACAGCTAAACCAAGATGGTAGTTAATTCCTCAATTCTCACTGGGCTTAGTCCAACAGCACTAATTTAAGAAGCTAAAACAAACAAAAAAAAATTGAACAATGTATTGAATTATACACAAAACAGTTCCAATACTCATACTTACAGGCTGAGGCTGTTCTGCAATACAGCAGTTGAAACACAACCAGAACTCACTCATTGCTTACAGTCTGAAGTGCAAACACAGATGAAAAGCAGGATTCAATCTCTGCAAAAGTGTCTCCAAGTAGCAACTTCTTTAGATTGATTTATAATGGTTCCAATGTGAAAAGTTTCTCTGTTGAGCTTTTTTCCAAAGAAAAGTCAGTCTCAGGATAAACAGGTTGATTATTTTGGAGTCTTCTTTCAGAAGACTGGTCCCAGCACCACACAAGTGTTACATATGCTTCTTTGATTCCTAGCGTTATGTGAACCTGAAAAGAAAGAAGTAAATTACATCAGAAAGAAAGAAGTAAATTACATCAGAAAGAAAGAAGATACAGAACCTCACACTCACAGCCAGCCACACATGCCAGTGATTTCTTGATGACATCTTGAATTACACAGTGGAGAGACACTAGCAAACAAGTCACACGCTTATTTCTTTTTAATAGCCATCTTTTAAAAGCACAGGAGCAGGCAATTTCAAAGTGTCGGAAGTCAAGCAAGCAGGGCAGAAGGCCAGCTTGGCTGAGCAGGGATCTTCTTCTAGAACTTTAGCAGAAAAGGAAAGTGTATGGACATTGGAAGAAAGGACAGGCAACACAGGAGGACTACAGAGATGCTGTTTGCCATTGTAGGGAGGAAATTCATGCAGCCAAAGCTCTATTAGAGTTCAAGCTGGCTAGTACTGTGAAGGACAACAAAAAGGGCTTTTTAAAATATGTTAACAGCAAAAGGAGTATCAGGGATAACACTGGTCTGTGTATTGGGTTTGCATGGCAAGGTTTTGGTAGCAGGGGGGTTACAGGGGTGGCTTCTGTGAGAAGCTGCTAGAAGCTTCCCCTATGTCTGACAGAGCCGATGCCAGCCGGCTCTAAGACAGACCTGCCACCGGCCAAGGCCAAGCCAATCAGCAACAGTGGTAGCGCCTCTGTGATAACATATTTAAGAAGGAAAAAAAAGTTGCAGCGGGCACAGAAACTGCTGCCAGAGAGAGGAGTGACAACATGTAAGGGAAACAACCCTGCAGACACCAAGGTCAGTGAAGAAGGAGGGGGAGGAGGTGATCCAGGTACCGGAGCAGAGATTCCCCTGCAGCCCATGGTGAAGACCATGGTGAGGCAGGCTGTCCCCCTGCAGTCCATGGAGGTCCATGGTGGAGCAGATATCCACCTGCAGCCCGTGGAGGACCCCACGCCAGAGCAGGTGGATGCCCCCAAAGGAGGCTGTGACCCTGTGGGAAGCCTGTGCTGGAGCTGGCTCCTGGCAGGACCTGCAGATCCATGGAGAGAGGAGCCCATGTTGGAGCAGGTTTTCTGGCAGGACTTGTGACCCTGCGGGGGACCCACGCTGTAGCAGTGTGCTCCTGAAGGACTGCACGCCATGGAAGGGACCCATGCTGGAGCAATTTGTGAAGAACTGCAGCCCATGGGAAGGACCCACGTTGGAGAATTTCATGGAGAACTGTCTCCTGTGGGAGGGACCCCACGCTGGAGCAGGGGAAGAGCATGAGGAGTCTTGCCCCTGAAGAGGATGGAGCAGCAGAGATAACGTGTGATGAACTGACCGTAAACCCCATTCCCTGTCCCCTTGCACCACTGGGGGAGGGTAAGTAGAGAATTCGGGAGTGAAGCTGTGCCCGGGAAGAAGGGAGGGGTGGGGGGAAGGTGTTTCAAGATTTGGTTTTATTTCTCATTACCCCCATTCGAGTCTGTTTTGCCCGTAATGGTAATTGGTTAAGTGATCTCTCCCTGTCCTTATCTTGACCCACAAGCCTTTTGTTATATTTTCTCTCCCCTGTCCAGTTGAGGAGACGGAGTGATAGAGTGGCTGCGTGGTGCTTACTTGCTGGCTGGGGTTAAACCACAACAGTCTGCTACTTGATGAGGTCGGTCACCTCACAAATGGGGACACAGACAAAGCAGAGACATTTAATATCTTCTTCACCTCTGTCTTTAACACCGACGATGGGCCCTGGGACTCCCAGAGCCCTGTGTTGGAAGACTGTGACTGGGGGGATGATAAACTCCCAGCCGACTCTGAACTTGTTCAGGACTTGCTGCTCCAGCTGGATGTGCACAAGCTTATGAAGCCCAATGGGATTCATCCCAGGGTACTGAAAGAGCTGGCTGATGCTATGGTGGGATCTCTCTCCATTATTTTTCAATGGTCTTGGGAGTCTGGAGAGGTCCCAGTTGACTGGAAGCTGGCAAATGTTGTCCCAATTTTCAAGAAGGGTAAGAAGGAAGACCCTGGTAATTACAGGCCTGTCAGTCTCACTTCAGTGCCTGGTAAAATTATGGAGAAGGTTATTCTGGGAGTTATTGAAAAACACTTGAGAGACAATGCAGTCAATGGTCATAGCCAGCACAGGTTCACGAGGGGAAAGTCCTGTTCAACTAACTTAATTTCCTTTTATGACAAGGTCACCCATCTAGTTGACCAAGGGAAGCCAGTAGATGTGGGGTTTTTTTTATTTTAGCAAAGCTTTTGATACTGTCTCTCACAGTATCCTTCTGGACAAGATGTCCAGCATACAGCTAGACAAGTCCATAATACATTGGGTGAAAAATTGGCTGACAGGTCGGGCTCAAAGAGTTTTAGTAAATGGGGTTACATCAGGCTGGCAGCCAGTCACCAGTGGGGTTCCCCAGGGCTCAGTTTTAGGGCCAGTGCTCTTTAATGGTTTTATAAATTATCTGGATGCAGGAATCGAATGTACATTAAGTTTGCCGACGATGTTAAACTAGGAGGAGCTGTGGACTCCCTTGAGGGTAGAGAGGCCTTACAGAGAGATCTGGATAGACTAGAGAGCTGGGCAATCACCAACCATATGAAATTTAACAAGAGCAAGTGCTAGATTCTGCACCTGGGATTAGGTAATCCTAGTTATACGTACAAATTGGAGGATGAGAGGCTGGAGAGCAGCCCCACAGAAAGAGATCTGGGGGTTTGGGTTGATGGCAAGTTGAATATGAGTCAACAGTATGCCCTGGCAGCCAAAAGGGCCAACTGTGTCCTGGGGTGCATCAAGCACAGCATAGCTAGCCGGTCAAGGAAGGTGATTGTCCTACTCTACACTGCACTGGTGCGGCCCCACCTCGAGTACTGTGTGCAGTTTTGGGCACCTCAATATAAGAAGGACATCAAACCATTAGAGTGTGTCCAGAGGAGAGTGACCAAGATGGTGATAGGTCTCAAGGGAAAGACTGAGCGGTTGAGGTAATTTGGTTTGTTCAGCTTGGAGAAGAGAAGGCTGAGAGGTGACATCATCGCAGTCTACAACTTCCTCAAGAGGGGCAGCGGAGGGGGAGGTGCTGATCTCCTCTCTGGTGACCAGTGATAGGACATGAGGAAATGGTATGAAGCTGCCTCAGGGGAAGTTCAGATTGGACATTAGGAAAAGGTTCTTCACTGAGAGGGTGGTCGGTCACTGGAAGAGGCTCCCCAGGGAAGTGGTCACAGCACCAAGCCTGTCAGAGTTCAAGGAGCATCTGGACAACGCTTAGTCATACGATTTCATTTTAGGTAGTCCTGGGAGGAGCAGGGAGTTGGACTTGATGATCCTTATGTGTCCCTTCCAACTTGACATATTCTATGATTCTACAGTGAGTAGTGAAAATGGCATATACCAGAAATTCAAGTGAGGCTGAAATTCTCTAACTCCTGTTAGGCGAACCAGCATCAAGAACTGGCATCCAATTTTCCAGCAGCCATCTATGTTTGGTCTATTCCTAACTTTCACTATCTTAATGGAAAATGACAACTGACCGTACTTCAACTTCTTAAGGAATTCTGCTTATTGACACTTCATATTTCTCAATGGAAAAATTACCCAGTCCATTGAGAGCAAGGTAGCAAGGTTTAAATACTATTTGACCACAATCCTGTAGCACAGCTGTCAAGCAAAAATATGCTTTTCAAAATTTAGAGAAAAAAGTATCTCCGTATTCTGAAAACTTCACACCTTAACTAGAACTAGGAATTTTCCAGAAATCTTTGTTGGAAGTACCCTGATAGGTATTCTTTGAAATAATATTGACATTTTTTAAAAGTTGAAGGGAGGGGTTCAAACTAGTTACTGAAGCTGCTCTGAAAGCCATGTTTCTCTCACCAGGCCAGATGCACTTGCAGAAGCCCTCTTCTTCTCTTCCCCCTAGCAGGGCAGGGACTTCTAGGAACTTTGGCAATGCTTTTAATGCACCAATTCTCTTTTGTACTCTCAGATCCCAAGAAACCTGATTTGCAAGTAACTCTGCCAGACAAAGCACAATATAGCCTGAAAACCTTTTATCACTTCCTCATAACTTTCCCATAGCTTCCCCAAAATGCTCCATGTTTAGTTTCAAGTTAAGAATAAAAACATTGAAGAAACTTCTTCAAAGTTTAAGTTATACTTTTTTATGCATTTTTAAACACTAAAAGCATAGGTCTTGATTCTGTACAGTGACCCATTTTATTAATGTCCTTTCCTTTATGATGAGGTTTAGTCATAATGTTCAAAAGTTACTTATAATTAGAGATTTTCTTATAAGGGTTTTATTTTTTGATCATTGGTCATTTGGAGTAATTTTTTTCCTCCCTACTTATATTGAAATAGTTTTCATTATTTCCTTAAGTAACAAATTCATAGCCATGAAGGACCATCATATTATGAGAATGTGTTGCTTCTGAATGAAGTTTCAAAGAATACTGTAAATGGTGCAGCAGGATATCCTTTTATACACAAGGAAAGAACAATAACTTTACCAAATAAAAAAATACACATCTCTCTACCAGGTTTTTTAAAAATTATTTTAAAACAAATATTTTGAGGAAAAAAAGACTACTCCATAACATATATATAAAAATAGTCAAGCAAGCATAGAGTTAGCTTAAAATAAAAGCACATGGTGCATAAAAGACAGATATCCAACACTGAAATGCAACTTCAATGGAGATACCAGCATTATGACCTAGTTAAGATACAAACTGCTGTGAACATAGGCAGTTTCAAAATGTTCCAGAAACATTATTATAACAAAGTATGTATTCTTAACAGAACAGTTACTACTGTTCTGAAATCTGAATATACAGGAAGTTAAACTGTCTCTTCAGAAATGACCTGCTTATCACACCAAGAAACACCAAATTGTATCCCCTGTGTACCTATGAAAAGTTCAAGGCATTTATTGCTAAAAATGCCCATTTGGAAAATGCCCTATGGGGCAGAGCTCAATCTTGACTGTTATCTAGAGTTTTACTGCCCATATAACCATTGTAAACCTTAAATTATTTAGCCTTCCTATGAAATGACCCATGTATACAGTGGTATATGGCTTACCTACATTGACAGGTATCCAGTGAGGAGAAAAAGCCTAGAAGAGACTCATAATTTTAGATGCTATGAGTTATTTTTCCAACTAGTTTTAAGACAAATTGTACATACCTGCAAATGTGAAACAGGCTCATTTCAGCTCCTCAAACTGATAGCTACTGACAAAATAATGAGCAACTTGCAATGCTGTCCTGGTTTCAGCTGGGATAGAGTTAATTGTCTTCCTAGTAGCTGGTATAGTGCTATGTTTTTGAGTTTGGTATGAGAAGAATGTTGATAACACACTGATGTTTTCAGTTGTTGCTAAGTAATGTTTAGTCTAAAGTCAAGGATTTTGCAGCTTCTGATGCCCAGCCAACAAGAAGGCTGGAGAGGCACAAGAAGTTGGGAGGGGACACAGCCAGGGCAGCTGACCCAAACTGGCCAACGGGGTATTCCATACCATGTGATGTCACATCTAGTATATAAACTGGGGGGAGTGGGGTGGGGGGGATCGCCGCTCGAGGACTAACTGGGCGTCGGTCGACAGGTGGTGAGCAATTGCATTGTGCATCATTTGTATATTCCAATCCTGAACAGGAAATATTTTTGACGTATGCATACTATTATTATACTATATTAAATATATTTATATAATGTGTAACATATTCTACTGTATGTATATACATACACACGCCACATACTGTAATACACTGAATAAAATTTAGACTAGAATAGAATAGTTCAGTTGGAAGGGACCTACAATGATCATCTAGTTCAACTGCCTGACCAATTCAGGGCTGACCAAAAGCTAAAGCATGTTATTAAAGGCATTATCTAAAGGCCTCTTAAACACTGACAGGCACGGGACATTGACCACCTCTCTAGGAAGCCTGTTCCAGTGTTTGACCACCCACTCAGTAAAGAAATGCTTCCTAATGTCTAGTCTGAAGCTCCCCTGACGCAGCTTTGAAGACATCAGAAAAAGAGATCAAAACCTCCCTGTCCACTTCCCCTTCTCGGGAAACTGTAGAGAGCATTGAGGTCGCCCCTCAGGTCTCCTTTTCTCCAAACTAGACCACCCCAAAGTCCTTAGCTGCTCCTCATAGGACATGCCTTCCAGCCCTTTCACCAACTCTGGATGCATTCGAGTACCTTAACATCCTTCTTAAACAGTGGGGCCCAAAACTGCACACAGTACTCGAGGTGAGGCCACACCAGTGCTGGATACAGCAGGATCATCACCTCTTTTGATCGGCTGGTTATGCTGTGTTTGATGTACCCCAGGATGCTTTTTGCCCTCTTGGCTGCCAGGGTACACTGCTGACTCATACTGAGCCTGCTGTTAACCAGCACCCCCAGATCCCTTTCTGCAGAGCTGCTCTCCAGCCACTCCTCTTCCAATCTATACTTGGGTCAGGCATTCCTCCGTCCCAGGTGTGAGAGACTGAAAGAGTTAATGTCTCAAACATTGTGGTGGGACAAGTTCTGCTTAAAGACAAACCCTGCACAGCAAGGAACCACAGGTGAAAAGCCCATCAGCTCAGACATCAGCAACAGGAGGGGGAGGGCATGCTGGAGGGTGTGCAGCTCCCTGTTCTGATAAGCTGTTCTGATACAAAGATCAAACAATGGCCATGTCTGCAGGGAAGGAGAAGTTACTCCACAAACGACCCCCAAGCCCAAAGGCTCACAAACTGCACATTAACCTGAGGAGTTTGGGTGCCTGCCCGAAGGAGGGGCAAGGATGATAAAAGGACACCAACTGAAGCCCCGGGTGCGCAAGCCCACCAGAACTGGACCCCTCGGCTGACTGAACCAACGCTGGACCCAGGACCGGTGAAATCTTTCTCTCTTCCTTTTTCTCTCTCTGTCTTCTTCTCTCTTTCCTTTTCCTTTTCCACAATCCCTACACCTCATCCGTTTCAAGATATAAACCGTTGACCAAGTCTGAGACTGAGAGTAGATCCAGCTGCCCCTGGGCCCTTCTCTGAGGAGGAGTCTAGAAAGCAAGGGGGTCTGCTCTGAACCTCGTGACTCAACGGGAGGGATCTCCTTATTCCCTGAACTGATGTATATGGTTACACGGTTTACAGAAGTAGTCTTATGCCAATTCCTGTTGTGAGAAACCCTGCCACCTACTACCACGCCTCCCCAGTTCAGTTTGCTTCTGTCATAAATAAAATCTTTAACTGATCATTTGGTGTTGTTTCACCTTAATTTAGCCTGAGGGAATTTCGAATTAAACATGACTCCCTGGTCTGTCCAGTCTGGGTCGTGACACCAGGTGCAGAATCCAGCATTTGGACTTCTTAAAATTCATCCCATTAATCATTGCCCAATGCTCCAATCTATCTAGATCCCTCTGCAAGGCCTCTTGTCCCTCAAGAGAGTCAACAGCACCTCCCAGTTTGGTATCATCAGCAAACTTGCTAATGGTGCATTCAACTCCTGCATCCAGATCATTGATAAAAATATTGAACAGGACTGACCCTAGAATTGAACCCTGAGGAACGCCGCTGGTGACCAGTCGCCAGCCAGATGTAGCCCCAGTTGCTACAACCCTTTGAGCCCTGCCATTCAGCCAGTTCTTCACCCAGTGCACTGTGAACCTGTTCATCTCACAGTTGGACAACTTGTCCAGAAGGGTGCTGTGAGGGACAGTACCAAAAGCCTTACTAAAATCCAGAAAAACTACATCCACCGCCTTCCCTCCATCCACTAGGCAGGTGACCTTATCATAGAAGGAGATCAAATTAGTTAGACAGGACTTTCCCTTTGTGAACCCATGTTGACTGTGCCTGAGGACTGCGTTATTCTTTAAATGCCTTTCAGTAGTACCCAGTATGATCTTCTCCATCATTTTTCCAGGTACTGAGGTTAGACTAAGAGGTCTATAGTTCCCTGGGTCTTCCCTCACGCCCTTCTTGTGGATTGGAATAACGTTGGCTAGCTTCCAGTCAGCAGGGACCTCCCCAGACTCCCAAGACCTTTGGTAGATGATTGAAAGGGGTCCTGCCATAACATCCGCTAGTTCCTTCAGTACTCTGGGATGAATCCCATCAGGCCCCATGGACTTGTGAACATTCAGCTGATACAGCTGGTCCCCTACAATTTCAGTGTCCAGAAATGGAAAGTCACTGTTCCCACACTCGTGGTCCTCTGACTCAGGGGACCGGGCAGCCCAAGGTCTATCAGTATTATTAAAGACTGAGGTAAAAAAAGCATTGAATGCCTCCACTTTTTCTTCATCCCTATTAGCCAGATGACCATCTTCAACAAGTATCGGTCCAATGTTTTCTTTAGACCTCCTCTTGCTATTAACATACTTTAAAAAGCCTTTCGTGTTGTCTGACACAACACTGGCCAGTTTCAACTCTAATTGAGCTTTGGTCTTTCGTGTCTTCTCCCTGCATATACAAACCATGGCTCTGTAATCTTCCTGCGAAGCCTGACCTCGCTTCCAGAGATCATACAATTTCTTTTTCCTCTTGAGCTCCATGAGGAGTTCCCTGTTCAGCTGAGCTGGTCTTCTGCCCCCCTTGCTTGACTTTCAACACAAGGGGATTGCCTGCTCCTGTGCTTCTAAAAGGTAGTTCTTAAAGACTGACCAGCACTCATGGACTCCTAAGCCCTCAAAAGCAGATTCCCAGGGCACTCTGCTAAATAGCTCCCTGAATAGCTTAAAGTTTGCTCTCCTGAAGTCCAGGGTAGCAACTCTGCTGAACTTTTTTCTCACTACACTGAAATTTTTGAACTCAACCATTTCATGATCACTGTGGCCAAGACAGCCACCTACCATCACACCTCCCACGAGTCCTTCTCTATTCACAAATAGCAAGTCTAGGAGGGCATCTTTCCTAGTTGGCTCCCTGAGTACCTGTGACAAGAAGTTATCATCTCCTACAAACTTCAAGAATTTCCAAGACCTGCTTGTCACAGCAGTATGATATTCCCAGGTGATGCCTGGGAAGTTGAAATCTCTCATAAGGACAAGGGCTACTGTTGCAAATATTCTGGTAAAGAAATCAAAATTTAATCACATAAAAGAGTTTGGTTTGATTAAGAAGTAGAAAATTGTGAAGCATAGGTATGGGAGTGTTAAGTTTGAAATGTAGTCATAGGAACTTAGGAACTTTAGAAAATGTACTATGTGTAACCATAAGAATTCAAGTACTGTCTAAAATCAGTTAACCACAGAAACTTTGACAAAGATTTGTTGTGTTTTGTTTTAAGAAACTAAGGAAACTGTTATGGACACCAGTTTGCTCCTTGGAAACCCCTTACCCTTCCCACCTCGATCTAATTATCGAGGATTCCAATCAGTAGAGTTAAGTGAGATTAACCAATGATTGTTTTAACATAAGAATATTAATAAGATGGTGTGACTGAAGGACCAATTATTAGAAAGGTTACATTTAAGAATAGACATAGTATGCATTTTTATGTAAACTAATATAGATGATGGTGAGAATCGTACTGTGCAGAATCACCCAAGAGAGGTCAAGAAGCGGACAAGTGAGGAAGACTATGGAAGACCACCAGAGGGCTCCTGAAGACCACCAGAGACCTTCACTGCGCCTGCATGAAGAGACATTTACATATGCTAATGATTTATCGGAAAGGTAGTGATTATGTATAACATTTTCCAGAAATTTAGTGAATATGTATAACAGGTGTGTATTTAACCTGCACAGTTAGACTAGACAGGTGCACACGATAGGTGGAGCGATCCCCCGTGTGCCCAGCGCTGCAATTAAGGAGTGCCTGCTTCTTAACTTCTCATTGCTGTTAAGGAGTTTTATTCTGGATTTCAGTAACACTACTGATCCAGAAATTTCTCCTAATTACCTATAGAATAACCCATCAGTGCTTACAACCTGGCTGGGCGATCGGTAGTAGACACCCACTACAACATCTCCTTTGTTTTCCATCCCCCTAATCCTCACCCAGAGGGTCTCTACCACATCATGACTAACTGCAAGGGCTGTACTATCAAATCTCTCCCTTATGTATAGTGTGACACCTCCACCTCGCCTGCCCTACCTATTCCTCCTGAACAGCCTGTGGCCCTCCACCCCAGCACTCCAGTCATGGGACTCATTCCACCAAGTCTCACTAATACCAATGATATCGTAGCTCTGGGAGCTGACCAATGCTTCCGGTTCATCCTGTTTGTTTCTCATACTGCGTGTGTTGGTGTACAAGCATTTCAAATGCCTTCCATGCTCCCAGGAAGAGTGTAAATGCTCCCACTAGCATTGCCACCCTCAGGCAATGCCATACCAATCCTTGGCTTACCTACTGCAATCCTGTTGGTATCCCCTTCCCCCATCGATTATAGTTTAAAGCTCTCTCGATCAGTCCCACCAGCTTACACCCAAAGACACATTTTCCCCATCGGTAATTATTTATTAAAATTATTTATTAAAAATAATTTGGTATTTTCAAAATCCATAAAGACAAAAACAGTTCTTTCAATTGTATAGATGGCAAAGAGAGGACCAAGACATCATACCTAGCCACTTCCAGTTTGTTACTTGGGACACAGTCAGAAAAACTGTCCCAGTCAGCGGCGAGGCCAGCAGAGGCAACGGTAAGTCAGCGGCTAAGCGCTAGATTGAGGCGGACAGGGAGGTTCCCGAGGCCCAGGAGCGCCGGGGAAGAGCGGAGGGACCCGGCCAGAGCCGGCGGCTCTCGTGGAAGAGGCTGACACGGCGTGGGTGTTGCCGGGGCAACCGCGGGAGATTTGAACGTGGCGTAACGGTCAGCAGCATTCAGTCAGCGGCGAGGCCAGCAGAGGCAACGGTAAGTCGGTAACTCGGCGGCTAAGCGCTAGATTGAGGCAGACAGGGAGGTTCCCGAGGCCCAAGAGCGCCGGGGAAGAGCGGAGGGACCCGGCCAGAGCCGGCGGCTCTCGCGGGAGGGGCTGACGTGGCGCGGGCGTTGCCAGAGGCAACCGCGGGAGATTTAAACGCGTTGTAACGGTCATCAGCATTCATTCAGCGGCGAGGCCAGCAGAGGAAACGGTAAGTCGGCGGCTAAGCGCTAGGTTGAGGCAGACAGGGAGGTTCCCGAAGCCCAGGAGCGCCAGGGAAGAGTGGAGGGACCCGGCCAGAGCCAGCGGCTCTCGTGGCAGAGGCTGACGCGGTGTGGGCATTGCCAGGGCAACCGCGGGAGATTTGAACGCGTTGTAACGGTCATCAGCATTCAGTCAGCGGCGAGGCCAGCAGAGGCAACGGTAAGTCGGCGTCTAAGCGCTAGATTGAGGCGGACAGGGAGGTTCCTGAGGCCCAGGAGCGCCGTGGAAGAGCGGAGGGACCCGGTGTAGGAGTCGGTCAGAAAATCAGCATTGTCTCAACACTGTCATCAGGAACATGAACAGTACATTTCCTGAGAATGGCCTGTTTGGAGCGCAGTGGCCGATCCCAAGAACGGAACGCGCGGTACAAGGCTCCTGGAAGGTACCTGGCTAGAGCCATTAGACTGTCAAAAAGGATGGATTGCAACTGTTGCCATAACATCGATGAAGAAATCATGAACTTTAAATGAACTTTGCTTCATTATAATACCAAAACACACCTCCTGGTCGAAGGCTACCCGCCTCCAAGACTTACCACGCCTCGGACACTGACCCTGCGCCTGCGTGATAGCCTCGCTCGAGAAGGGCGGAGACTCCTGAGGCAGAGGTGGAGCAAGGTGTGTTACTAAGCATAAAAAGATGACTTCTGAACAACGGAAGTTTGGAGCTTCCCCACCAAGGACCACGACGATCGACGACGCAGCATTAGCTGGACCCGGGACCGTTAGGACGTCTTGAGATCAGCGGTGGTAGCTATAACTTCTCTTTCTCCTCTCTCTAAACTTAACTTTACTCTTTTCTCCTTTCTTTCACCCATCCCTAACTATCGCGTGCCTCTTTACAGGCAATACAATAAAGTTTTACTGTGTGATTATTGCTATCCCCTTTGGTGTTGGTCACCTTAATTTTGCACTTTCGAGATTGTAGCAAACGAACCATCACGAGTCCACCGAGTGGACCGTGACATTAAACTGGCGTCACGGACAGGATCCTGAGAGACAGAGGGGTGCAGGTTTTGTGTGGTTTGTAACAGGGGAAGAACATTTCGTTCCAGCCGCACCTGGCCCTACACCTGAAAGGGTGAGAGGTGTCCAGAAAGCAAGGGGGACGATTCGGGATTCCCGCACACCACACACACCTCGGTGTATTTCACCCCAAACTCGAATTGAGGGCTCTATCAGGATCAAGTGCAAGGATCTCTTAGTGCAAAAGGGGGAACTGTCCTCATTAGATGAGGTTGATTACCAGGGGAAGTTGAAGGGACAAGCAGAGAAAGTCTGCACTTGTGAGCAACTAAGTTTTGCCTCCCCGAAGTGAGATTTGAGTCCCTTTCGCCACTCGGGGAAGAGGAGGGCGACGCAGCAGTTGTTGCGTGTGTGGTGTAACTAAGTTTGACCTCCCCGAAGTGAGTTTGGCCCTTCGCAGCAAAAATGACTGAAAAGAATGGTTATCAAAACTCTCCATCAGTAAAAAATCTTGACTCGTTTTATGCACTCTTGGCAAAGTATGGAGCTCGACCCTCCCCACCTGGGGAAGAGTGGGCTCGAGACAATTGGGCGAATTTACAGAGTGTAACAGACCGAGTGATTTCTATACATAATGAGGCTGGATCACGGTCAGGCAAAGGCAAAGCGATAATCTGTGCAGTTCTTGGAGCCAGCCTGGTTGCAGCAATTGAAGACCGCTATAAGCGGTGTAGCCAGGAAAAACAAATCATAGAATCCCTTGAAAATTTGGTACAACTCTTGCAGAAAACAACCTCCAACCTGGAAGAGCAGGTAGCAGAGAAAGAAAGAGTAATTAGCTTGTACAAACAGCGAGCAGAGGAAAAGGAGGAAGAAAATCGCTGTCTAAAAGATGCCTTGAAAGAAGGACTTTCAAAGTCTGCTGAATCATTGAATGAGATAGAAATGAAGATGGAAAAGATAGGTATTCAGCAAATAAGTCAGGTATACCCCCAAAAGGAACTAGAGGAAGCAAGGAGACACTTCAGAGAAAACCCCCAAGTGAGGCCTTTGATTAAAGCAGAATTTGCTTATATAAATGATGAGGATAATGACCCACATATTACAACTAAAGAGATACCATACACTCCCACTGAATTGGCCAAAATGAAAAGAGAATATGGGCGTCTTCCCAAAGAATCCGAAACAGAGTATGTGTGGCGTGTATCTTTAACTGGAGGGGACCATATTCAGTTAAATGAAAGGGAAGCTAGTGGTTACTGGGGCCACAGTGTCTTTTTAACAACAGGGGATAGACGTGCCCCATGGTCCCTAACCCAGCGGGCTGCCTATTGGGCCGGAGGGCTGAACCCCTTAGACAGGGGAGATCCCCTAGCAATCACAGGCACAGCTGATCAATTGCTAGAAAGTGTGCACAAAGCAGCCTGCCTGCAGATGATACATGAAAGGAAGTTAGTTCCCGGATGTGAATCCCCAATGATGTTGCCGGTGAATCCTGAAATCATGACTCCTTTGATAAGGGGACTCCCAGAATCACTCAAATCTACCGGGATTGTTCTCCAAAGGACCATAGCATCTTTAGACGCTGTAGAAAAGTTGGAGAGCTCTACTAAAGGTAAAGGAGATGAAATTGATGTTGGCACAGGTTCACCTCTCAATCATGGCTTGTCTCCTTCCCACTCAAAGCATAAAAGGATCTGGACATGGGGAGACGTAGCACAAGAATTGATAGATTATAGCAGAAAATATGGTCCTGTGAGAACTTTGGAGGAGAAATCTAAAGGAATCCGTCAAGTGGGAGCTAAAAATCTACCCCTATCTGTTAGTAAAACTGTAACTGCTCTCACTGACTCCGCCACTGTTGCTGACTACTCCTACTCTAAAACTGGGGGAGGAGGAAGACAACCCCTGACTCGACAACAATGGTGGGCCTTGGGAATTAAAAAGGGAGTTCCCAGAGATGTGATGGATGGTTTACCCCTTAATAAACTGAGTAAACTGATATCAAAGTGGTATGGTCCGAAACAACACCCACAGCACTTAGGGTCAAATAGAGAAATCTCTCCTGTCATGCCCACAGCCCCCCCCGCGGAGAGCACGGGTGACGGGGAAAGTCAGCAGGGAAACTAGAACCTCCGTTCCTTAGCAGTGGGCGGGGGAACGGAGGATGGATTTATATCCGACAGCTCACTAAAACTAACAGAGGAGATTTATTGATTACAGCTATTGTAGGTCCTAAGCGTGCACCCGTAACCTTTTTAATTGACACCGGTGCACAGATCTCCGCCCTGACTGAGGAAGATGCACAGAGGTGTGGGGTGATTCTCTCTAAGCGAAACGTTTGTGTCCTGAATGCTTTAGGGTCAACAGAAGTTATGAAGGTTGTTCCGGTAAAGCTGATGCTGCCGGGAGAGGAAGGCACGATCACTATTGACATGGTGATTGGGAACATTCCGACTAACCTGTTAGGAATAGATGCCCTTAAAGGAAGGGGGTGGGAGGATTCAGAAGGATTGTTGTGGACTTTCGGGACACCGCAGCTGAACATCAGGCTACTTCAAACTGCACCCCCTCTACCATTTAGCAAAGTAACTAGTGTTAAACAATATCCCCTCCCCCTGGGAGCAAAGGAAGGTATCAAACCAGTCATGCAGGAGATGCGGGAACAAGGAGTGGTGGTAAATACACATTCTCCTTTTAACTCGCCGGTATGGCCGGTGAAAAAACCTAATGGGAAGTGGAGGCTCACAGTAGATTTTCGAAGACTGAATGCTAACACAGGGCCTCTAACTGCCGCAGTCCCTAATATGGCTGAACTGGTAATAACAATTCAGGAGAAAGCTCATCCGATCATGGCAACCATAGATGTTAAAGATATGTTTTTCATGATACCTTTGCGACCAGAAGACAGAGATCGCTTTGCTTTTACTTGGGAGGGACAACAATTTACCTTTACCCGGCTGCCTCAGGGATACAAACATTCCCCTACACTAGCTCACCACGCTTTGGCCCAAGAACTGGAGAAAATACCAAAAGCCGACGGCATAGCTGTCTATCAGTATATTGATGATGTTCTCGTGGGTGGAGATAAAGAAAAGGAGGTGGAGGCAACTCAACAGAACATAATCTCTCATTTGGAGAACTTGGGTTTGCAAATTCCCCCAGAAAAGATCCAAAAACCCTCACAAGAAGTAAAGTTTTTGGGAATTTGGTGGAAGGGGGGAATGACATGTATCCCACCAGACACCCTCACTTCCCTAGATCAGATTAAAATGCCTGAATCAAAAAAGGATTTGCAGCATGCTTTAGGGTTATTGGTATTCTGGAGAAAACATATCCCAGACTTTTCTATCATTGCCAGACCTCTTTACGATTTACTGAGAAAAGGGGCCAAATGGGAATGGACTGCTTCTCAGGAAGAAGCAATGAAATTGTTAATTTTTGAAGCAACAGCTCATCAGGCTCTTGGCCCTATCCACCCTACAGACTCTTTTCAAGTAGAATGGGGGTTTGCCACAACAGGATTGTCAGTACACATTTGGCAACGTGGTCCTGAGGGTCCAACCCGTCCTGTAGGATTTTACTCCCGCGGCTTTAAGGATGCTGAGAAGAGATATACTGCCTGGGAGAAAGGTTTGTTTGTGGTTAGCATGGCTCTCATAGA
Organism: Harpia harpyja; assembly: GCF_026419915.1. NCBI lineage: Eukaryota > Metazoa > Chordata > Aves > Accipitriformes > Accipitridae > Harpia > Harpia harpyja. The sequence continues at coordinate 10,475,314 of NC_068968.1, forward strand.
AGTGGAGAAAATTACACGTCAGCAACCAATCGTGCTAAGAGGCCCATTCAAAGTTATAAAAGCAGTCACTAACGGGACCCCCCCTCCTGACGGGGTGGCCCAGAGAGCCTCGGTACGAAAGTGGTATGCCCAGATTGAACACTATTGTAACCTTTTCTCAGTGACTGAAGGAGCTTTAAAAAACTTAGCTATCCAAGAAACAGGAAGCCTGGACGGCAGCCAAGACAAACCTATCTCAGCTATTCGGGTAGCCCCTCCTTTCTCCCACAATCAGTCAGTGAATGCTTGGTTTACCAACGCTTTGCAAAGCGAGAAGGAAAAGTGTGGAAATACCGGGCAGTAGCCCTCCACACTACTACTAATGAACAGATAATAACAGAGGGAGAAGGGAGTGCCCAGGTAGGAGAATTAATTGCAGTATGGAGCGTTTTCAAGCATGAAGCACAAACCGCTTCCCCCATCCACATATATACCGATTCCTATGCAGTGTTTAAAGGATGTACTGAATGGCTCCCTTTCTGGGAGCAAAATGAATAGGAGGTTAACAGAATTCCAGTGTGGCAAAAGGACAAGTGGCAAGAAATTCTGAGCATTGCTAGCCAAAGGAACTTTGCTGTGGGATGGGTAGCTTCTCATCAAGTAGATGGGGGCTCAGCAGGAGAATGGAACAACAAAGCTGATGAATTAGCAAGACTAGCTCCTGTACAAAAGGACCAGATCACAGAAGATTGGGATCGTTTGCTAGAATGGTTGCATATAAAACGTAAACATACGGGAGCTAAAGATCTGTATCGTGAAGCCCTTGCCCAAGGTTGGCCTGTCACTAGGGAAATGTGTAAAACCTGCATATCAGCTTGTGAACAGTGCCGTACACGGCTCGAAAGACACCCCTTAGAGGATGACCCTCTGCATTTAAGAGAGGGTAAAGGCTTGTGGGATGCTTGGCAGGTAGATTATATAGGCCCCTTTAAGAGATCAGGAGGAAAACGCTTTGTGCTGGTAGGAGTGGAAATAACATCAGGGCTAGTCCAAGCCGAAGCTTTTAACAAAGCTATGGGAGAAAAAACTGTGAAAGCACTGCGTGAGTGGTTTGGAACTTTTACAAAACCACAAGAAATACAATCTGACAATGGCTCCCACTTCACCGCCAAAATCATACAGGATTGGGCACGAAGCGAAGGGATTAAATGGGTCTTCCACACTCCTTACTATCCCCAGGCAAATGGAATTGTAGAGAGAACAAATGGTCTCTTAAAACGACTCTTGAAACCACAGGAGGGAAATTGGGATGCCCGCCTATGGGAAGCTGTCAAAGGTGTAAATGACAGATGGGGGGTAAATGGATGCCCCAAAATTACTGCCTTTTGCCCAAAGGCTCCCTCTCTAGTTCCCTCATTAAAGGGACCAGATGATTCTAAGAATCCAGCACATTTCCCTGGACAACCTGTCCTGGTAGAACTTCCCACCGTAGGAAGTGTGCCACTGGTACTAAAAACCCCACTGAATGCATACTCATGGGTAGCGTCTGATGCCCTAGGGAAGGAGCATCGGATAAATACTCGCTGGATAATTCCATCATTTTAATTGTCTGTATAGTATTAATCTCTTTTTGCCCCAGAGAGGCAAGTTTTGTCTTTTGTTTTACAGAAGAACTCCGAGGGACGCCAAAAACGGCATGAAGTATGAATCACTTAATTAGATTGACAATACTTTTTTGTATCTCACCACTAATCTGTAGCCAAAGGAATACAGAATGGCCATGGTCCCAAGCTATTGTCCAGTATACTCGGAGTATGGGACAGTATCCCAAAGACCGTTTCCCAAGCTTAGCCACTGTAGTAATGCATGATTCTGAAGCATACCACCCACTTGAGTGGGGGGAACGGGACAGAAAAGACTGGGTCCGTGTCCTGACTGGAACGGTTGGAGAAAAAATCCAAGTGGGATGCAGAAAAGTGGAAGGATCTCTTTATGAGAAAGCCTCTTCAATTACCATCTCTGGAAATCTATTGGACCCTAGTTCCAACATCACTACGAAACTCTGTCCTACTACAGAATGGGGATGTAACAAACAGGATTCTCTCATTATGTGTTGCCGTCAAAAGAATGTCGGTAACTACTCCCTAGACCCAAGTACTAACAATGTTGAAATCACCAAATCCTGTATTAAGGAACAAGGAGATTGTTGGTACAATTTCACTTTGACCAAACCAGTTTATGTGGTGTGCGATTGGCGATCTAATCCACCAACAGGAGGGCTATCAGGCCTAACATTTAAATTCAAAATGAATGCTGTAACTAGGCCTCTAGTGATGCTTGTTGCAGTAGTCACGCACAATGGCATAGATACCCTCTTCCCGCTAACTGACAAAGATGAAGTTATACCCTCTTTTACGGTGGTACAAGGAAATAACATCACAATAAGATGTAGACTGATCACTGAATCTCACATTGAATCCACAAATAGTTATGGAATTGGACCATATGGCCGTATTTTGTTGTGTAAAAATCAAAATCTAGACTGTTGGTTAAATTTGACTGCTGTACAATACTTTTATAAAGTTATGTGTGGTAAAAATAATACTAAATATTGGGGAGGATTTAAAATAGATGTTGTAATACCTACTACCCAACCAATTGTTGTACTTAACCCAAAAATCTTTGAAATTGGACCGTATGTGATCAGAAATACGGGCCTACAACAAATGTTGCTTAACCCGGCATGGTCTCTCAAACGAGTTGAATTGTCGATGCAGAACAATGTTTCAGACATTCAGCCAGCTTGCTCACCTTTCCTAAAGACTTCTTATGAGGGATGGACAACCTGGCTGCAAAAACGAACTCTTCCCATGAGAAGAACACGGAGAGACCTAACCGGTGTTTTGGGAACAGGATTGGGAGTTCTAAATAGCATCGATTCAGAAGTAATAATGAACAAGTTGGCTACTTCAATTAGTGATTTGGCTAAATTACAACAGCCTTGATGATCTTCGTTATTGGCTTTGGGGACTAACCAGTGGCTGTTGTCAAATATATTACCAAAATGGGAAAAGGTAAATATAAGGGACCACGAATTGATTACTGATGCACTTGGGGTGGTCCAAAATAACCTCTCTTTGGCTCTCAGTTGTATCCAGGCTCAAATATGGATGCAGTCGGTAGCCGCCTCAATTATAAGAGAAGGTGAAGAAGGTATTCTCCCTACTGAAATTCGGAAAATAATTTGGGACAGTGCCACTGATTTTGAGAAGGAACTCCAATCCTGGTGGAACCTGGTAAACTTTACTTACGATCCCGTTACAAACATAGCTACAACTTTTGTGCTTACTATATATAATGCTACCATATACCCAATTTATCCCATTATTGCATTAGGGTTGAACCACAACGGAACTATACTCTATCCTTTTGAGCATAGAGTATGGGCCCGAAAGGAGAATGAAAAATGGCAAACTGTTAATTTGGAATCTTGCATTGTACGGGAACAACAAGGATTTGTTTGTGAAGGTAATGCAATTGAGGCACAAGATATTTGTTTAGATACTGAACAAAATATTTGCCATTTTGAGATTCATCCTAATGAAAACCCTGAAACAGTACTCATATATATCGGCAAAGGCTGTGTATGTTTGAGGACTGTTTGTGACTTTTTATCTGTAGACAAGGTAGTTGTAGAGACTAAAAATCATTCAAATTTTTGTGTTTGCAATTTTACTAAGATTGTCGGATGTGACTTTTCCTATTCAGCCCCGGTCACGTCTCACCAACTTTTGCAATCTAACTACATGTTGATTCATGAATTGCTACCTATACCCATCGGAATGAATCTCGCTTTGGTAAAACAGTTATTACAACACAAGGATTTGGTTGAGATTTTGGAAAAAATTAGGGAAAATGGACAGAAAACCTTAATAACTGTTCATCACAATGTGAAAGAAATACACCGAGTTTTAGAAAGAGTGCAAAAGGATGCAGAACATAGATGGTGGGACACACTTTTCGGATGGTCGCCTACTGCTACAGGCATCCTGAACAAGTTGTGTCACCCCATCGTGGTTCTCTTGATATTGGTTTTGATCAGTTTGGCTTTGTCGGCAGTATTGTATGTCATAACCTGGAGAATGATGAATCGGTTAACACATTTGATGTCTGTATTGAACACATACAATATGCTTGATGTCCCATCCAATGTGGATATCCCCAAATCAATTGATGTTTTGAAACCTCATTGATTCTTCTTTTATATAAACAGCTTTGATTGTAATTGATATATTGTAGTTGCCTCCCTATCCTCTCTCCTGCGCTCTCTCTCTTTCTTTTCCTTTTCCTTTTCCTCTTCTTTGCCTTTCTATCCTCTCTCCTTCTCTCTCTCTGTCCTGCCTTTCTATCCTCTCTCCTTCTCTCTCTCTCTCTTTTCCTTTTCTTCTTCCTCTTCTTTATCATGCTACCACAAAGCGGTCCTGACGTCCTGACGACCATGTTGAGCCACGGGGTGGTGTAGGAGTCGGTCAGAAAATCAGCATTGTCTCAACACTGTCATCAGGAACATGAACAGTACATTTCCTGAGAATGGCCTGTTTGGAGCGCAGTGGCCGATCCCAAGAACGGAACGCGCGGTACAAGGCTCCTGGAAGGTACCTGGCTAGAGCCATTAGACTGTCAAAAAGGATGGATTGCAACTGTTGCCATAACATCGATGAAGAAATCATGAACTTTAAATGAACTTTGCTTCATTATAATACCAAAACACACCTCCTGGTCGAAGGCTACCCGCCTCCAAGACTTACCACGCCTCGGACACTGACCCTGCGCCTGCGTGATAGCCTCGCTCGAGAAGGGCGGAGACTCCTGAGGCAGAGGTGGAGCAAGGTGTGTTACTAAGCATAAAAAGATGACTTCTGAACAACGGAAGTTTGGAGCTTCCCCACCAAGGACCACGACGATCGACGACGCAGCATTAGCTGGACCCGGGACCGTTAGGACGTCTTGAGATCAGCGGTGGTAGCTATAACTTCTCTTTCTCCTCTCTCTAAACTTAACTTTACTCTTTTCTCCTTTCTTTCACCCATCCCTAACTATCGCGTGCCTCTTTACAGGCAATACAATAAAGTTTTACTGTGTGATTATTGCTATCCCCTTTGGTGTTGGTCACCTTAATTTTGCACTTTCGAGATCGTAGCAAACAAACCATCACGAGTCCACCGAGTGGACCGTGACACCCGGCCAGAGCCGGCGGCTCTCGCAGGAGAGGCTGTCGCGGCACGGGCGTTGCCAGGGGCAACCGCGGGAGATTTGAACGCAGCGTAATGGTCAGCAGCATTCAGTCAGCGGCGAGGCCAGCAGAGGCAACGGTAAGTCAGCGGCTAAGCGCTAGATTGAGGCGGACAGGGAGGTTCCCGAGGCCCAGGAGCGCCGGGGAAGAGCGGAGGGACCCGGCCAGAGCCGGCGGCTCTCGTGGAAGAGGCTGACACGGCGTGGGTGTTGCCGGGGCAACCGCGGGAGATTTGAACGTGGCGTAACGGTCAGCAGCATTCAGTCAGCGGCGAGGCCAGCAGAGGCAAATGTCAGTCGGTAAGTCGGCGGCTAAGAGCTAGATTGAGGCGGACAGGGAGGTTCCCGAGGCCCAGGAGCGCCGGGGAAGAGCGGAGGGACCTGGCCAGAGCCGGCGGCTCTCGCGGGAGAGGCTGACGTGGCGCGGGCGTTGCCAGGGGCAACCGCGGGAGATTTGAACGCCCCTGAGGAGCGACAGTGACCAGGAGCACGGCGAACAGGGCGGGCAAACAGGGCGTGGTACATCAGAAACAGCGTGGCGCGGCAGTTCGTGCAAGCAGAGTGTGCAGGTAGGGCGCAGCCCCACCTCTTCCCAGCTCGAGTAGGCTACTCACGTGGTGGGTGTCAGCCCAGAGGGTGACCCAGGTATGGTTGCCACTCAGGTGAAAGCCATTGTTAGGAAAAATGTGGCAACGCAGACAGAGGTCCCATGTAAACATGCAGCTGTCCAGGTCTCTGGCTGCATGGAGTACCTGAGTCTATCAGAAATGATGGAGGTCAGCGGGGACACCTCTTGTGTGAGGTGTGACCAGGTGAGTGATTTGCTCAGCCTGGTGGTAGAGCTGAAGGAGGAAGTGGAAAGGTTGAGGAGTATCAGGGAGTGTGAGAGGGAGATAGATTGGTGGAGCCACACCCTACCATCCCTGAGGCAGAGGCAGTAGATGGAGGCTCCGCAAGAAGTGGAGGTTCCCCTGCCCTCCTGCCACCAGGCAGGAGGGGACCTAAGAAATGGAGGGGAATGGATACAGGTCCCTGCTCGGGGAGGCAGGCGAGTCCCCTCCTGGTCTCCCTCACCTTCCCAGTTGCCCCTACTCAACAGGTATGGGGCTCTGGAACTTGAGGACCAGGCCAGTGAAGATCAGGGTGTAGATGAAGCCCTATCTAGGGAGGTGCCTAGGCCCAGTCGGGCATCCCCACGCATTCTCACATCCTCTGAAAAAAGAAAAAGGAGGGTAATTGTTGTAGGCGACTCCCTCTTAAGGGGGACAGAGGGCCCAATATGCAGACCTGACCCATCCCACAGGGAAGTCTGCTGCCTCCCTGGGGCCCGGGTAAAAGACGTTACCAGGGAACTCCCTGGTCTGGTTCGGACCTCTGATTATTACCCATTGTTGGTTGTGCAGGTTGGCAGTGATGAGATTGCAGGGAGAAATCCAAAGGCAATCAAAAGGGACTTCAGGGCACTGGGACGATTAGTAGAAAGATCGGGAGCACAGGTAGTGTTTTCCTCAATCCCTTCAGTGGCAGGGAAATACACTGAAAGGAACAGGAAAACACACCTGGTTAATATGTGGCTCAGAGGCTGGTGCCATAGGTGGAATTTTGGGTTTTTTGATCATGGGGAGGCTTACACAGCACTGGGCTTGCTAGCGACAGATGGTGTCCAGCTATCTCAAAGGGGTAAGAGAATCCTTGCTCATGAGATGGCAGGGCTCATAGAAAGGGCTTTAAACTAGGTTCGACGGGGGTAAGGGATAAAACTAGGTGCAACAGAGATGAGCCTGGGGGCAGCATGCCAATGTTAGGGGTGGATTCGATAACCCAGCTCAAATGCATCTACGCCAACGCACGCAGCATGGGCAATAAACAGGAGGAGCTGGAAGCCATCGTGCAGCAGGATAGATATGACTTAGTCGCCATCACGGAAACATGGTGGGACGAGTCCCATGACTGGAGTGCTGCAATGGATGGCTACAAGCTCTTCAGAAGGGATAGGCAAGGTAGAAGAGGTGGTGGGGTGGCTCTCTATGTTAGGGAATGTTTTGACTGTACAGAGCTACACGATTCTGATGACAAGGTGGAGTGCTTATGGGTGAGGATGAGAGGGAAAGCCAATAAGACAGATATTGTGCTGGGAGTCTGTTATAGACTGCCCGACCAGGTTGAAGAGACGGATGAATCATTCTACAAGCGGCTGGCAGTAGTCTCAGAATCATGTGCCCTTGTCCTTGTGGGGGACTTTAACTTTCCAGACATCTGCTGGAAATACAACACAGCAGTGAGTAAACAATCTAGGAGGTTCCTGGAGTGTGTGGAAGATAACTTCTTGACACAGCTGGTGGGTGAGCCAACCAGGGGAGGAGCCTTGCTAGATCTGTTCTTTACAAACAGGGAAGGATTGGTGGGAGGTGTGATGGTCGGAGGCCGTCTTGGGCTTAGCGACCATGAAATGATAGAATTTTCAATTCTTGGTGAGGCAAAGAAGGTGGTCAGCAAAACCACCACTATGGACTTCCCAAGGGCTAACTTTGGCCTCTTCAAGGCACTGGTTGAGAGAGTCCCTTGGGAGACGGTCCTGAAGGGCAAAGGGGTCCAGGAGGGATGGACATTCTTTAAAAAGGAAATCTTAATGGCTCAGGACCAGGCTATTCCCATGTGCTGCAAGTCGAACCGCCGAGGAAAACGACCGGCCTGGCTGAATGGGGAGCTTTTGCTAGGACTTAAGAAAAAAAAGGAGAGTTTATCTTATCATCTCTGGAGGAAAGGGCGGGCAACTTGGGAGGAGTACAGGGATCTTGTTAGATCATACAGAGAGGAAATTAGAAAGGCAAAAGCTCAGCTAGAACTAAATCTGGCCACTATCGTAAGGGACAACAAAAAATGTTTTTACAAATATGTTAACAGTTAAAAGAATCCCAAGGAGACTATCTTTCCTTTAATGGATACAGAAGGGAACGTAGCAACCAGTGATGAGGAAAAGGCCGAGGTACTTAATGCCTTCTTTGCCTCAGTCTTTAATAGTGAGTCCAGTCATCCTCAGGGTACTCCACCCCTTGAGCTGGAAGGTAAGGATGAAGAGCATAACATAACCCCCCTTAATCCAGGAGGAATTAGTTAGGGACCTGTTACACCATCTGGACACTCACAAATCTATGGGACCTGATGGGATCCATCCAAGAGTACTGAGGGAACTGGCAGAGGTCCTTGCCAAGCCACTCTCTATCATCTATCAGCGTTCCTGGTCAACAGGGGAGGTCCCAGAGGACTGGAGGCTTGCCAATGTGACTCCCATTTATAAGAAGGGTCAGAGGGAGGATCCGGGGAACTACAGGCCTGTCAGCCTGACCTCGGTACCGGGAAAGATTATGGAACGGTTTGTCTTGAGAGCACTCACATGGCAACTCCAGGAAAAGAGGGGGATCAGGCCCAGTCAGCATGGGTTTACGAAAGGCAGGTCCTGCTTGACCAACCTGATCTCCTTCTATGACCAGGTGACCCGCCTAGTGGATGAGGGAAAGGCTGTGGATGTTATCTACCTTGACTTCAGCAAGGCCTTTGACACTGTCTCTCATGGCATACTCCTTGAGAAGCTGGCATCTCGTGGCCTGGATAAGTGCACTCTTCACTGGGTGAAAAACTGGCTGGATGGCCGAGCCCAGGGTAGTGGTGAATGGGGTGAAATCCAGTTGGCGGCGGGTCACAAGTGGTGTTCCCCAGGGCTCGGTGTTGGGCCCTGTTCTGTTTAATATCTTTATTGATGATTTGGATGAGGGGATTGAGTGCACCCTCAGCAAGTTTGCAGATGACACCAAGTTGGGAGGCAGGGTCAATCTGCTTGAGGGTAGGGAGGCTCTACAGAGGGATCTGGACAGGCTGGATCGATGGGCTGAGGCCAATTGTATGAAGTTCAACAAGGCCAAGTGCCGGGTCCTGCACTTGGGTCACGGCAACCCCATGCAGCGCTACAGGCTTGGGGAAGAGTGGCTGGAAAGCTGCCTGGCAGAGAAAGACCTGGGGGTGCTGGTTGACAGCTGGCTGAATATGAGCCAGCAGTGTGCCCAGGTGGCCAAGAAGGCCAATGGCATCCTAGCCTGTATTAGAAATAGTGTGGCCAGCAGGAACAGGGAGGTGGTTGTTCCCCTGTACTCGGCAGTGGTGAGGCCGCACCTCGAGTACTGTGTTCAGTTTTGGGCCCCTCACTACAGGAAAGACATTGAGCTGCTAGAGCGTGTTCAGAGAAGGGCAACCAAGTTGGTGAGGGGCCTGGAGCACAAGTCTTATGAGGAGCGGCTGAGGGAGCTAGGGCTGTTCAGTCTAGAAAAGAGGAGGCTGAGGGGAGACCTTATTGCTCTCTACAACTACCTGAAAGGGGGTTGTAGTGAGGAGGGTGTTGGTCTCTTCTGTCAGGTGTCTGGAGATAGGACAAGAGGAAATGGCCTCAAGTTGAGGCAAGGGAGATTTAGGTTAGATATTAGGAAAAATTTTTTTACTGAGAAGGTTGTCAAACATTGGAATGGGCTGCCCAGGGAAGTGGTTGAGTCACCATCCCTGGAGATATTCAAAAAGCGAGTGGACAGGGTACTCCAGGGCATGGTTTAGGGGGCATGGTTAATGGTTGGACTCGATGATCTTGAAGGTCTTTTCCAACCGAAATGATTCTATATATCTGGATTCAGTGGGTAGTCTCTTGCCTGTTCATTCTCAGCACTTCTTCTGCCTCAAGACTTGGGCTATTTCACAGCACCAGACAAGCAGGTAAATTGGTGAGATCTGGAGCACCTTCTCTGCCAAATAAGTGGGAAGGCTGGTGGGAGGAGCCACCAACCACCCAGCTTGCTGCAGGCAGATCAGCCTGCCCTGTGGGGCAAGCCCTGGAGCAGGAACTCTGCTCCCCACACTCAGCTTCTTGGCCCCTGGGTAAGGCCTCACTGATGTCATGCATATCTGCAATTAGCTTCAAGAACTACTCAGTTTAGTACAGATAAGTGACAGCTTTTTTAAAAGCTGGAGGAGATAACAGATGGATATTTAGATTACTAACATTTCCTTTTTACTCCCCAGTAAAAAACTGATTAATCTACAGCACATTTTACTCATTCATTCTGATTGCAGAATTGCTTCAGCCAGTTGGCTTCCATGTACCCATGCATCTGCTGCTGTTAATTCTCTTCTCTAAAACCACTGCTTTTTATTTGCTCTTAAGTATATTTTGCACTAGAAACACCCGTCCTATTCTCTTCCTAATACATACTAGACTAAATTTATGTCACATAATAAAAATTATGTTCATTAAGAGACAGAACTACTACATGAAATTTGCAGAGTCATGTCAGCTATTCAATGTGACCTACCTGAAAATTAATCAGAACTGTATTTTTTCCTTTTAAAAAACATAAGTTTAGGGGAGAAAAAAGTACATCAAAAGACATTGAGTCACATGAAAGGAAACTAACTTTCAAGCTCCATTCTCAATTCACCCAGTGCATCTAACAGCAAAGATGGGACAGAATGCCACTGACATTTCTCACCATGTTGCAGTTCTCAACGCTACATCTGCTACACTGAGAATTATTTTGCTTAACATACAACAGCTCTGCAGCATAAAAAATAAGCCATTCTAAAGAGAAGAGCACACACAGTTGTAAATCTGCTCTATGTTTCTATGTGGGGCAATAAAGAAGATTTGAATAGCATGACATTTTTGTTCAATTTACTTTCACAGTCATTGGTTTAACTGTTAATCTTGCTGGTGGTAGAATTTTTTTTCTTGTACACTAAAACTTAACTCACAGCAAAGCTATCTGCTTCTCAATTTGAAGCAGTCTAAGAAACAATACCTTCTACCTCACTACCAGGTGTTCAGAAAAGAAACAGATATTGCCAACGCATTATCAACCACAGGCCTTGCGCTATCTGGAATCTGAACTAGGGTCTTATTTCATTAAATACAAAAATTAACAAGTTCTCCAGCTCTTCTTATCAGGCTTCTTTCACAGGACTGACTAGAGAGTTCAGTTGTTAATTAGATAGTAGCTTCAGAAGACTGAAGAAATGCCTACATCTGAAAGTTTCTGAAACTGTTAGCTCAAAGCCAGATAGCATTTGCTACTTATTTCCTATTAGTTTTCAGTTACAGCTATGTTCCTAGACAATGATTTTTGCCTTTGAAAGACTCCCATCTGTGAATTATATTAAGAACAAACTACATTATTAAAGAAATCAGAAAACCTGTTCTGAAAAAAAACCTCAGAAATGTTCTGGATATGAAACTGGATTAGCCCTTCATCACATACACTGTGTCTACACAAGGAGGTTGGTGCACTGTCATCCAAGATATGATTTCACTGCATAATAGTGACTCTGCACTTAATCTGCCTCCCATGCGGACACTTCCTGAAGCGCTGAGGGTGTCCATGTGCAAGGGAGCTAACTTTCACAAGTAGTATAGGGTACCCAATCCAGAGATGATTTGAGCACACTACAGAGAATTAGTGTTGACTAGTTATTACACCTTCCATATATAAATATGACCCAGATTCACCTAACCTCAGAGCACAATCCTTCACCAGATGTTGCCACCTGCCTCTCATGTGCTTTGTACCTCATCCCTCTGCATGGTCATCTTTGTGTAAAGGGTGTTTATGCACTATGGCACCAAGAGTTGGAACTATCCTTGTTTTTAAGACACACTCTAAAATGCTGTGTATTGCTCTAATTCATAGAGGAATCAAAGCTGCATCATGTCAAAGCTAAAATAACTATATCTAGGTTCCTGTAACAAAAAAACCCCTAGATTTAAAGGAATCTTTTTTCCTCCCTTTTATTCTAGCAATTTCATGCATGAAATGATCAATGGGTACTGTGCTTTTACAAAACATTTACTTATTTACCAATAATCAATATATACTACCTCAAGAAAAGCTCAAAGGCAACTCAGACATTTTTGTATGACAGTATTGCTTCAATTTCACAGAAAGATTCTATTGTCTTTAGAGGGGAAAGATAGATGCTTATGCTTACTATAGATATGAATTGAGGGGAAAGATAGATGCTTATGCTTACTATAGATATGAATTTCTTAGTTGATGCCAGCTTGCATTGGCTTCGTGTGGCAAGGTTTTGGTAGCAGGGGGGGTTACAGGGGTGGCTTCTGTGAGAAGCTGCTAGAAGCTTCCCCTGTGTCCAACAGAGCCAATACCAGCTGGCTCTAAGACGGACCCCCCGCCGGCCAAGGCCGAGCCAATCAGCGATAGTGGTAACGCCTCTGTGATAACATTTTTAAGAAAGAAAAAAAGTTGCGGGACAGACAGAAACGGCAGCCAGAGAGAGAGTGAGACCATGTAAGAGAAACAACCCTGCAGACACCAAGGTCAGTGAAGAAGGAGGGGGAGGAGATGCTCCAGGCACCGGAGCAGAGATTCCCCTGCAGCCCGTGGTGAAGACCATGGTGAGGCAGGCTGTCCCCCTGCAGCCCATGGAGGTCCACGGTGGAGCAGATATCCACCTGCAGCCCATGGAGGACCCCACACTGGAGCAGGTGGGTACCCGAAGGAGGCTGTGACCCCGTGGGAACGCCGCGCTGGAGCAGGATCCTGGCAGGACCTGCGGATCTGTGGAGAGAGGAGCCCATGGAGCAGGTTTTCTGGCAGGACTTGTGACCCTGCGGGGGACCCACGCTGTAGCAGTGTGCTCCTGAAGGACTGCACGTCATGGAAGGGACCCATGCTGGAGCAGTTCGTGAAGAACTGCAGCCCATGGGAAGGACCCACGTTGGAGAAGTTCGTGGAGGACTGTCTCCCGTGGGAGGGACCCCACGCTGGAGCAGGGGAAGAGTGTGATGAGTCCTGCCCCTGAAGAGGATGGAGCAGCAGAGACAACGTGTGATGAACTGATCGTAAACCCCATTCCCTGTCCCCCTGTGCCGCTGGGGGGGTAGGTAGAGAATCCAGGAGTGAAGTTGTGCCTGGGAAGAAGGGAGGGGTGGAGGGAAGGTGTTCTGAGATTTGGTTTTATTTCTCATTACCCTACTCTGGTTGATTGGTAATAAATTGAGTTAATTTTCCCCAAGCTGAGTCTGTTTTGCCTGTGATGGTAATTGGTGAGTGATCTCTCCTGTCCTTATCTTGACCCACAAGCTCTTTGTTATATTTTCTCTCCCCTGTCCAGCTGAGGAGGGTGGAGTGATAGAGTGGCTTTGGTGGGCACCTGGCATCCAGCCAGGGTCAACCCACCACACAGCTAAACCCCACACGCACCTATTAAGTCAATATTTTTAATCACTGAAAGCAGCTAAGACACCAATGCAGTGTTTTCACCAATGAATGAAAATTCAAGTTAAATAATAAGGAATAAATGAGATCAATTAATCTAGCTTATTTACTGAACATGCATGAAATACAAAAGGTTTTTCTTTGTATGGTCACACTTTCAGAAGATAGATGGAAGCATAAAATAGACCTTTAATTATAAGAATGCTTATTATGTCCAAAATCACAAATCAAATTGTTAACATAACTGGGCAATTACACTTCTGAAGATACATTTGCAAATGAGCACTTTCGTACTCTGACACACAGCCTCCAGAGCCCCTCCCTTCTCTAACACAGATTTAATCAATTTAACCTAAATTAAATTAATATATAATTTACAGGAAAAGCTATAAGGCAAAAAAACATGGAAGGTAATTATCAAAAAACACTTCCTAATTTTTTTCTAAATTATAGAACAGTCTCAAAAGGCAAGTAGGGAAGTTCCAGCACGTGAGTCATTTAGCACTAAACTGGACAGAGCATTAGTTTAAAAATAATAATAATAATTTTTTAAAAAGCACAGAAAAACACATACATCTCCCAAAAACATCACACCACAGATGAACAGTCACATCTAGGCAAAAAAATTAACAGATGAATGAGCAGTTCTTTTCCATCCCTGTTTTTCATGATTCTGTGGGAAATAAATCAAATAGTCTTTACTGTACATTTAAAAAAATATATTAACAAAAAATAAAACTGATTCAATAACAATTTAAAGACATGGATAAAATATTTATTGGAGAACCAGTATCAAACAGGCAAAAGAATCACAACTTTGCTTTCTGATCTTAATGTATTCCTAGCACTAATACAGGCATAACTTTGTCTTGGGCCATAGTGACTCATTGACATTATTTGTGAAGTCAACTATGTGAATGTAATAAACTATGGAGTGAACATAATGCACAGTGGCTGTAGGATCCACAAATACTATTTCTCCACTAGAAATGTGAAATTCTAGTATCCACATGGGGAGTTAGTGTGGGATACCTACTGAGTTTTATGTACTTACACTAGTTTCATTTCCCCATATCAGCATTGCCTTCCATATTTATAAAAGCTCTGCAGCATACTCAGCAGCTCTTCAATAAAAAAAACATTGTGCAACCTTTTATTGTACCTACTAGGGGTTTTAAAGAGTTTTATTTATGTAAAATATTAATATACCACATGTAGTGATTATACATGTCAATGTTTACTTGTCAGATATGTTGCAAATACTTTGATAAGGAACAGTACTGTGAAGTTTGTAACGCAGTTATAGAGACTTAAGGAACATTACAACATGTGCTAAGCATAATCATAAGAATACAAGTATTGTTGACAGTCAGTTAACCATAGAATTTTAACACAGAATGATTAATTATAGTGGTTTGTTTTAAGAAATCGTTATGGACCTTAGTTTTGTTGCTTAGAAATCCTACTTTGATCAAAGTTCTGGTTAATGGATTATGTGAGATCAACCAATGATTGTTTTAACATAAGAATATTAATAAGGTGGTATGATTAAAAGACCAATCATTGAAAAGGAATTAACATAGAATGTACTTTTGTGTAATCTAATATATGATGGCAAGAATCGTACTGCGCAGAATCACCTGAGAGGTCAAGAAGCAGACAAGTGAGGAAGACTATGGAAGACCACCAGAGGGCTTCTGAAGACCACCAGAGACCTTCACTGTGCTTGTGTAAAGGACATTTACATATGTTAATAGTTTCCCGGAAAACTAATGATTATGTATAACATTTCTCGGAAATCTAGTGAATATGTATAACAGGTGTGCATTTAACCTGCATAGTTAAACCAGACAGATGCACACGACAGGTGGAGCGATCCCCCGTGTGCCCAGCGATGCAATAAAGGAGTGCCTGCTTCTTAACTTCTCATTGTTGTTAAGGAGTTTTATTCTGGATTTTGGCAACAGATACACTCTAAGCAGATTTGCCGCCTTTACTAAAAGCAGTCAACACAGGACTAACGATGCCAGAATGCACAGCATTTCTTACTGAATCAAAATCAATTCATAAATCACTAGGAATTGCATATTTTATTTTGAAATGGATTTTCCTATGACAGAACATGATTTTTAAAAGCCTAAACACTTTTCTCTAAAGACACAGACATTATATGAGATGAGAGGCAAATGCTTCACAGATTAAACAAATTATTCAGGGGAAAAAAAATAAGCTAAAGTAATACAAACTATGGTTTAGAAGGACAGCTGACTTACCAGTGCTGATTTACAGCAGTTACCTGGTATACTGGGTCTGGCTAGGATGGAGTTAACTTTCTTCATATCAGCCCATATGGTGCTGTGTTTTGGATTTCTGAATAAAGAGTGTTGATAACACACCAGTGTTTTGGCTATTGCTGAGCAATGCTTACACAGTGTGAAGGTTGTCTCTTTTTCCCTATCACCCACCCTGTCACGACCCAGACTGGACAGACCAGGGAGTCATGTTTAATTTGAAATTCCCTCAGGCTAAATTAAGGCGAAACGACACCAAATGATCAGTTAAAGATTTTATTTATGACAGAAGCAGACTGAACTGGGGAGGCGTGGTAGTAGGTGGCAGGGTTTCTCACAACAGGAATTGGCATGGAACTACCTCAGTAAACCGTGTAACCCAGGGTAACCATATACATCAATTCAGGGAATAAGGAGATCCCTCCCATTGAGTCACGAGGTTCAGAGCAGACCCCCTTGCTTTCTAGACTCCTCCTCAGAGAATGAATGGCCCAGGGGCGGCTGGATCTACTCTCAGTCTCAGACTTGGTCAACAGTTTATATCTTGAAACAGATGAGGTGTAGGGATTGTGGAAAAGGAAAGAGAGAAGAAGACGGAGAGAGAACAAGGAGGAGAGAAAGATTTCACCGGTCCTGGGTCCAGCGTTGGTTCAGTCAGCCGAGGGGTCCAGTTCCGGTGGGCTTGCACGCCCGGGGCTTCAGTTGGTGTCCTTTTATCATCCTTGCCCCTCCTTTGGGAGGGCACCCAAACTCCTCAGGTTAATGTGCAGTTTGTGAGCCTTTGGGCTTGGGGGTCATTTGTGGAGTAACTTCTCCTTCCCTGCAGACATGGCCATTGTTTGATCTTTGTATCAGAACAGGGAGCTGTGCACCCTCCAGCATGCCCTCCCCTCCTGTTGCTGATGTCTGAGCTGATGGGCTTTTCACCTTGGTTCCTTGCTGTGCAGGGTTTGTCTTTAAGCAGAACTTGCCCCACCACAATGTTTGAGACATTAACTCTTTTGGTCTCTCACACCCCCCCCAACAAGTAGGCTGTGGGGGTACACAAGAAGTTGAGAGGGGGGACAGCTGGGACAGCTGACCCCAACTGACCAAAGGGATATTCAATACTGTTGCCGAAATCTGGAATAAAACTCCTTAACAACAATGAGAAGTTAAGAAGCAGGCACTCCTTTATTGCAGCACTGGGCACACGGGGGATCGCTCCACCTGTCGTGTGCATCTGTCTGGTTTAACTATGCAGGTTAAATGCACACCTGTTATACATATTCACTAGATTTCCGAGAAATGTTATACATAATCATTAGTTTTCCGGGAAACTATTAACATATGTAAATGTCCTTTACGCAAGCGCAGTGAACGTCTCTGGTGGTCTTCAGAAGCCCTCTGGTGGTCTTCCATAGTCTTCCTCACTTGTCCGCTTCTTGACCTCTCTTAGGTGATTCTGCGCAGTACGATTCTCACCATCATCTATATTAGTTTACATAAAAATGCATACTATGTCTATTCTTAAATTTAACCTTTCTAATAATTGGTCCTTCAGTCACACCATCTTATTAATATTCTTATGTTAAAACAATCATTGGTTAATCTCACTTAACTCTACTGATTGGAATCCTCAATAATTAGATCGAGGTGGGAAGGGTAAGGGGTTTCCAGGCAGCAAACTGGTGTCCATAACAGTTTCCCTAGTTTCCTAAAACAAAACACTACAAACCAACAAATCTTTGTCAAAGTTTCTGTGGTTAACTGATTTTAGACAATACTTGAATTCTTATAGTCACACATAGTACATTTTCTACAGTTCCTAAGTTCCTATGACTACATTTCAAACTTAACACTCCCATACCTATGCTTCACAATTTTCTACTTCTTAATCAAACCAAACTCTTTTATATAATTAGATTTTAATTTCTTTATCAAAATATTTTCAACAATACCATATGACATCATGCTCAGCAATAAAAGCTCAAGAAAAGGAGGAGGAAGGGGAGACATTCATGGTTATGGTGTATGTCTTCCCAAGGAACCGTTATGTGTCCTGAGGCCCTGCTTTCCTGGAAATGGCTAAACATCTGCCTGTCGATGGGAAATAATGAATAAATTCCTTATTTTGTTTTGCTTGCATGTGCAGCTTTTGCTTTACCTATTATTTATCTTTATCTCAACCCACAAATTTTCTCACTTTTGCTCTTCCGATTTTCTTCCCCATCTCATGGGGGGGGGGGAGCGGCTATGTAGGTTCTTGGCTGCTAGCCAGGGTCAACCCACCACACCTGGAGGAACACCACCATCCTATTTACTAATGTAAATGTTTTTAAGTATGTCACCATGTTACAAATCTGCATTTCCTTGCAAGATTGCTCTTTGTCAAGCACTGCTGAGTTGAAAGTAGCTTATTATTTTTAATCAGTCAAAATAACAAATAAAAATATATACTAGTCATTAATTAATGACCTTATTGAAATGCTTCTACTGTTTCATATTTAGCCAAACTCAGTCTTTATTTTTTTTTTTTTAAACTTCAAGGAAAAAAAATTTGAATTTTGAAAGTTTGTTGTATGGACAAGTGCCAGCTGAATTAAACAACAACTAAAACTTTTAGATGTAAAACAGCATTTATGATAAGTGGACTGATTGATAGTTTTTCTAGTCCGATGAGGCCTCTCTAATGTTGTTGTCCAGTATTGTACACAAAAGAAATTAAAGTTATAGCAGAATGAAAATGAAGATAGTTAACCTCTAGTCTGATTTGGAATCTTTTTCTAAACAGCCATCCAAATCTACCTTGAAGATACTGAATTATGGGGAATCCATTAGTTCCTTTAGAAAGTTGTTCTGTTGATTAATTAATCTGTGTTAAAAATATGCACCTTTATTTCTGTAATAACTCAGAGCAGGATTGTATATAAACTTTATCCCCCCCCAATTAACTTCCCCCCCCTTCTCAAACAACTTTTTCACAGCTCCCTCACTTTTTCAAAGGCAAAATACAGCAGAAATAGTATCTTCTTTAATCCTTTCAATAGGAGAAAGCATCCAGAGGGGAAAAGTCATACATCACCTGCCTTTTACTATTATTTTCATTATGTATGGTATTCCAAGATGACAATCAAAATATTCTGTTGGGGGGGGTTATAAATTAATCAAGGTTTGATAGAAACTTTTCCTACTTTACAGTCTACTTTGATGTTTTTGCCATCCACATATTCTTGTTTCAAATACTTGTTAACAAAAAAAAAAAATCAGCCTTGTCTATGTATCTAGCTTCTGTAGGATAATCTATCTGGTAGAGCTCAACACTTAAGAATGGAATAAAGATATTGGGGGAAGGGAAGAGTCAGTAATTTGGAAAAAGTTAACGACAAACCAGTAAACATCTCCCTCCCCTCCCATTAACTCAAGAAACTTGGGCTATTTGCTGTTAAGGCTTAAGTTGATATTAGCTGGAGTTCTGTGTACTTTTCATATTACTGCCAGTATTTAAAACAAACAAAGCAATTGCCCTCAAGGTGTGTCAAGCTGCCAGATACTCAAGCTCTTGTACTTTTCCTCTTTGTGCCACCTCTGCTCTCCCTGCAGTACTGCACTGTGAAGCATGTATGTCAAACCCTGGGAGCAATGCAGATAGGAGATAGAGCTTAAAAAAAAAAAAAAAAGAAAAAAATTAGAAAAAGAAGGTGACACAGGCAAACCAATTGATTCTGTTCTGCTGAATCCACCTCTTCCATACTGTGAAGGAGGCAAACTATCAGCCCTTTAAGGTGATTTGAACTAGGTGCTTGGATAATAATATAGTTATTGACCAGCACTAATGTATTGGGTGTCCGTGGCAAGGTTTTGGTAGCAGGGGAGGTGCAGGGGTGACCTCTCTGAGAAGAGGTAAGGGGCTGCCCTGTGCTGGACAGAGCCAGCAATGGACTCACTGCAGGCCAAAGCTGAGCCTCTGTGAAAACATACTTAAGAAAGAGCAAAACACTGCACAGGCAGTGAGGAGTGAGGGGGGGGAAAAAAAGTGTGAGAAAAAACAGGTACCAAAGTCAGAGAAGGAGGAGGAGGTGCTCCAGGCATCAGAGCAGATATTCCCCTGCAGCCCGTGGAAGAGACCACACTGGAGCAGGTGGATATTTCCTGAAGGAATTGTGGCCTGTGGAGAGCCTGCACTGGAGCAAATTCTCCTGAAGGACTGCAGCCTGCGGAGAGGACACATGCTGGAGCAGGGGAAAAGTGTGAGGAGGACGAAGCAGCAGAGAGAAACTGTTATGTACTGACTGCAAGCCCCCATTCCCACACACACCCCCCATGCTGCTCTCAGACAGAGGGGGGAGTAGAGGAGTTGATGATGGAGTGAAGTTGAGCCTGGGAAAAATGGGTTGGGGGGGAAGGTGTTGTATTAATTTGTCTTTGTTTCTCACTATCCAAATCTATTTTAAGTAGCAATAAAATAAATTAATAAATAAAATTTCCCCTAAGTCAAGTATGGTTTTTCCTGTGATGGTAATTGGTAAGTGATCTCTCTGTCTTTATCTAAATCAATGAGCTTTTTCATCTTATTTTCAACCCCCTGTCCTGTTGAGGAGGGGGAATAAGAGAGCAGCTGGGTGGGTGTCTGGCAGCTGGCCAAGGTCAACCCACCACAACTAATAAGACAACAGCACTGCTCTTCTTGCTAGAGAGCCCCTTTTCACTCCCATTCCTAGGCATTTTGTTGAGAGGGGAGGCCATGCTTCCTGCTCTTGCCCCTGCATTGTCCAGGTCTCTATGCTAGCCTGGCTTAGTCTTCAGACACTGCCCCTATCTACCTCTTGCTTTCTCATCCCTTCCTGAAGAACATCTATACTTCTCTCCTCCATACACATATGGTGAGGAAGAAAAGACTCACTTAATATTGCATTCTCAAATGATCAATGTAGTATTTACTTATAGCAGATGTTAGCAGCGAGAAATAAAATCTTATCACTGTAAGCTAACACAGAAATGAAGTTACATATGTTTTCACATTGTTAGCATTTCAATTTTGCTGTCATGTTGCCCTACAGTATTTGCTTATCCACATTGAATGAATAGTGCAAAGACCCAGTTCAGGAGAATTAGTTGGGAAATGAGGGAGGGGAGGGAATTAGATTATTTACAAGAAAATGTGACCGATCGGCACATCCCCACAGTAGGTAACCTTTGTTTAGATATATGGCTGTACCATATATATGGTCATCAGGTTGTATAATCAGCTTTCCCTGAGGTAACTAGTAATGTCTTCCTGAGCTAGACAGACTAGCATGAGGGGGAAGCATATACATGGCTCAGCTCAACATAAAGTATAAAAACTGAGCAATCAACAAAATGAGCTTTGAAGAGAGCAATGGGCTTGAGCTGGCTTCAACCCATGTATTCCTCCCCAGCAGCTGAGGATGCCCAGCATCATGACAGTAAGAATATAAAGACCAGTAATAGGAATCATGTTTGTACTGTGATTAAACTGTATATTGCAATTGGTATATTATGCTTGTGTTGTGATTTCAGTGT
Source organism: Harpia harpyja (assembly GCF_026419915.1). Taxonomy (NCBI): domain Eukaryota; kingdom Metazoa; phylum Chordata; class Aves; order Accipitriformes; family Accipitridae; genus Harpia; species Harpia harpyja. The sequence goes on from NC_068968.1 coordinate 10,496,669, forward strand.
ACTGCTGTATTATTCTACTAAATCAAAATCCCATGTAACACCAAATATATCAAATAAGTAAATTTGATATTAAACATTAAACCCTCCTCATGTGGAATAACTAAAAGAACCTGTCAGAGAGTATTGGACTCTGACACTAACTGGTGTCACAGGATATTCCTGAGGGTAAATGTTATTTACTAACAATTCAGCAATAACGGGATTTCTGATTTAGCATTACAACCATGAATAAGAGACTAAGAGAGGCAACACATGCTGTGACTAAGGAAGGGTAGTGATAAGACTGGCTGCAGATGGGACTGCTACCATTTAGAGGGTATAAATCATTATGAGTGCTAACAAAGACTGGAAAAAGCTAGGCAATAAATTTTAAAAAGAGAGATGGAGATATCCTATCTGAGATTTTTCATGGGTAGAACAACATTGCACTGATCCCAGAGATATTTAGAATAAATTTGAAAAATTGAAAGGTTCTAATAATTTGAAGAAAGGAAAGGGGAAAGCAGGCTTGTTCTGGTTGTTAGGAAGTTGCTTGCGAGCAGTAGTGGAGAAGTTAGAGGAGGAGACACGTAATTATAACATTCTACAGAGAAAGAAACAATTATAAGAGATAATACGATGTATAAAACACAACATACGTAGAAAATCAGAACAGGTTCTTAGAATCAAAATTGGAGCCTCAGATCATAGCCAATGCTCACATGCGTAGGGATCGCTTACTACAGTCTACTCAAATAGACCCTGTTAAAATGATGGCTGTTATATACACCAATGATGGTGAATGGTCAGGAGATATCTGGCTTGATCCTGATCCTCCTCACAATGATTCAGATGATCCACGGGAAGAAAATAATGTAAAAATGGTTGCTCCCATGATAAAAGTAGAGCAAACACCAGGTGCACCCCGTCAAACAACTGTGAGAAGTTTTACTTTCATGGAGTTAACTGATCTTCAAACTAAATTTTCCTTTAAGACTGGAGAAACACCCCTAGAATGGATGGCCCATATATGGGGGGAAGGTGCAAATTAGGTTACCCTCACCATGGATGAGGCTCAAGGTTTACTACTAGGACTGGGGTTTCTCCTAAAGTGAGCAGCTGCAGCGCTGAAACTGCTCACCCTTTCTACAACGACAGGAATAAATGCAGCTACTTGATGGGAGACGGTTCTGCAGCAGTCTGCTTTACCCTTATATGAAACATCAGACTCCAAGGTAAAGGTTAGGAACATGCAAGCAGTTAAGCCCAGCTACAATGCCCCCCCCTACTCGATTCCAGTAAAAAAAAAAAAAAAATAAAGGCAAAGACCCTCCAGACAGTGCATCGGAGAAACATAGTTCTGTTTGGCAAAAATGTTTAGTTAAAGGGTTAATGAGGCAGCAACTGCAAGGTCTGCTGACTGCAGTGCTGAAACAATTAGTAAGAGAAGCCCAGGAGCAGATCTCAGGACCCACACCAGCTCCCTGCCCACCCCCGAAGTTAGGGAGTATCACTCAACACTTGGAGCAAGGCGATTTAAATGCTAGGGGAGCTGACAGCTCCACTGTTTGGGCCATGGCCGACAAGGCAGCCGCATGGAACTAGGGTCTGGAAGTGTTGGTTGCTGTAAATGGTAAGTATACCACAACATTTTTGCCCAAGCACAAATACAGGCTGGGCAATGAGTGGATTGAGAGCAGCCTTGCAGAGAAGGACTTAGGGATGTTGGTTAACGAGAAGTTCAACATGACCCGGCAACGTGTGTTTGCAGCCCAGAAAGCCAACCATATCCTGGGCTGCATCAAAAGAAGCATGACCAGCAGGTCAAGGGAGGTGATTCTCCCCCTCTACTCTGCTCTTGTGAGACCCCACCTGGAGTACTGCACCCAGCTCTGGGGTCCCCAACATAAGAAGGACATGGACCTGTTGGAGCAAGTCCAGAGGAGGGCCACGAAGATGATCAGAGGGCTGAAGCACCTCTCCTATGAAGACAGGCTGAGAGAGTTGGGGTTGTTCAGCCTGAAGAAGAGAAGACTCCAGGGAGACCTTATTGTGGCCTTTCAATACTTAAAGAGGGCCTACAGGAAAAATGAGGAGGGACTTTTTACAAGGGTGTGTAGTGATAGGACAAGGGGTAATGGCTTTAAACTGAAAGAGGATAGATTTAGATTAGATGTTGTATTGGTTTTGTGTGGCAAGGTTTTGGTAGCGGGTGGGGTTACAGGGGTGGCTTCTGTAAGAAGCTGCTGGAAGCTTCCCCTGTGTTCGACAGAGCCCATACCAGCCGGCTCTAAGACAGACCCGCCGCCGGCCAAGGCCGAGCCAATCAGCGATAGTGGTAACGCCTCTGTGATAACATTTTTAAGAAGGAAAAAAAGTTGGGACGGCGGTATTCGGCAGCCGGAGAGAGGAGTGAGAACATGTAAGAGAAACAACCCTGCAGACACCAAGGTCAGTGAAGAAGGAGGGGGAGGAGATGCTCCAGGCGCCGGAGCAGAGATTCCCCTGCAGCCCGTGGTGAAGACCATGGTGAGGCAGGCTGTCCCCCTGCAGTCCATGGAGGTCCACGGTGGAGCAGATATCCACCTGCAGCCCGTGGAGGACCCCACGCCGGAGCAGGTGGGTTCCCGAAGGAGGCTGTGACCCCGTGGGAACCCCGCGCTGGAGCAGGCTCCTGGCAGGACCTGCGGATCTGTGGAGAGAGGAGCCCACGGAGCAGGTTTTCTGGCAGGACTTGTGACCCCGTGGGGGGCTCACGCTGGAGCAGTCTGTGCCTGAAGGACTGCACACCGTGGAAAGGACCCATGCTGGAGCAGTTCGTGAAGAACTGCAGCCCGTGGGAAGGACCCATGTTGGAGAAGTTCGTGGAGGACTGTCTCCCGTGGGTGGGACCCCACGCTGGAGCAGGGGAAGAGTGTGATGAGTCCTCCCCCTGAGGAGGATGAAGCGGCAGAAAATAACGTGTGATGAACTGACCGTAAACCCCATCCCCGTCCCCCTGTGCCGCTGGGGGGGTGGTAGAGAATCCGGGAGTGAAGTTGTGCCCGGGAAGAAGGGAGGGGTGGAGGGAAGGTGTTCTGAGATTTGGTTTTATTTCTCATTACCCTACTCCGGTTGATTTGTAATAAATCAAGTTAATTTTTCCCCAAACTGAGTCTGTTTTGCCCGTGACAGTAATTGGTGAGTGATCTCTCCTATCCTTATCTCGACCCACAAGCTCATTGTTATATTTTCTCTCCCCTGTCCAGTTGAGAAGGAGGGGGAGTGATAGAACAGCTCTGGTGGGCACCTGGCATCCAGCCAGGGTTAACCCATCACAGGCTTTTTTTGGTGGAGAATGCGGGCAAGTGAGGAATTTGAGATAAGGATAGTAACTGAGAGAGGTAACGGGCAAAACATGGACTGAACGCAGCTAGAGAGTTAAGAGCTGCATGACGAGCAGGGAATTTTTATTGTTGTAATTGTGGTGAAGGGACCAGGGGTGGATTGTGTGTAAATTGTCCACTTTTTGTCGGTTTTGTGATGATATTATTTTGATTGGTGTGGGGAATTCTTTTTTGTTGATGTGAGTGAAGATTTTGTGTGATGAATGTAGATTTTAATGATAGTTCTTAAAAATGTGATGCACAGAGGCGAGGGGTGGAATGTATTGGTTTTGTGTGGCAAGGTTTTGGTAGCGGGTGGGGTTACAGGGGTGGCTTCTGTAAGAAGCTGCTGGAAGCTTCCCCTGTGTTCGACAGAGCCCATACCAGCCGGCTCTAAGACAGACCCGCCGCCGGCCAAGGCCGAGCCAATCAGCGATAGTGGTAACGCCTCTGTGATAACATTTTTAAGAAGGAAAAAAAGTTGGGACGGTGGTATTCGGCAGCCGGAGAGAGGAGTGAGAACATGTAAGAGAAACAACCCTGCAGACACCACCCACCGATCGATGCCCAGTTAGTCCTCGAGCGGCGATCCCCCCCACCCCCACTCCCCCCAGTTTATATACTAGACATGACGTCACATGGTATGGAATACCCCGTTGGCCACTTTGGGTCAGCTGCCCTGGCTGTGTCCCCTCCCAACTTCTTGTGCCCCTCCAGCCTTCTTGTTGGCTGGGCATGAGAAGCTGAAAAATCCTTGACTTAAGACTAAACACTACTTAGCAACAACTGAAAACATCAGTGTTATCAACATTCTTCTCATACCAAACTCAAAAACATAGCACTATACCAGCTACTAGGAAGACAATTAACTCTATCCCAGCTGATACCAGGACAGGGGGTATTGTAGAAAAACAAAAAAAAAAAAACCAAACAAAAAAACCCCCACATTCACCATATTACAGCCCCGTACAGCCTGTTAAAAAAACAGACAGGACATGGCATATGACTGTTGACTATAGGGCTTTGAATAAAGTAACTGGCCCTTTAACAGCTGCTGTTCCTAGCATAGTAGATATAGTTAATACAATAAACGAATGTGCTTTTCCATGGATAGGAGTGTTAGATATAAAAGATGTTCTTTATGATCCCAATACAAGAGCAAGACAAACCAAAGTTTGATTTTACTTGGAGTACCTTTAATCATCTACCCCAAGGTTTTAAACATAGCCCCACAATTGCTCATGCCATGTTAGCTAAAGAACTAGAATCAATCATCCTCCCACCTGAAGTAACAATTTTAGAATATGTAGATGATATTCCAATCGGAGGACCAGAATAGGAAGTGGTTTGCCAAAGTGTGAACGCTATTGTCCAGCATTTACAAGAACTAAATCTTAGCATTCCCAACTCAAAATGGCAAGGACCAAGTCAAGAGGTTACATTTTTAGGTTCCTGGTGGATAGGAGGATGTAAAACTGTATCAGAATCTACATTAGAAGAGATACAAAGCATTCCAGCACATTCTGACAAAAAAGAATTGCAAGCTTTATTAGGAACTTTTGGGTTTTGGAAGTCACATATTCCTAGATTCAGTATCTAGCGAGACCTCTATGATCTGCTGAAGAAAAAAAGCAGACTCAAGAAAGGGAAATCAAGCTATGTGTGCTTATTCCTTTTTTAAAAGCAATTTTAGCTGGTAAGCCATTACCCTTAGGGGTAGCACAGAAAACTACTGTGCAGCAATAGGCTTTGTCTATACATTACTGAGTGACAAGTGATGGGATGAATACAGAAAACAAATTATCAGAAAGTATAGAGCAAATTGGGATGCCTATTGAATACTCCCATTTGCCCTCCTCCCTGTTAACTGATGCCTTACCCTGGGACAGCGAGACAAGAAGAGTTTGGTTCACAGATGGGAGTGTCAAGCAAATGGGGAAACTAGAGAGGTAAAGCTGCAGCTATATTGGTAGAGACCAGAAAAGCTTTCACAGATGAAATCAACAGCTCGGCCCAACTGGCAGAGCTCAGAGCTTTGGAAATGACCCTGGAGCAAGGAGCCACTTGGGTCTATACAGACTCATATGTTGTGTGGGCCGGTACCACCCAGTGGCTAGAGAACTGGGTGAAAAACAATTGGCAAGTAAATGGTAGAAATGCATGGGGAAGAACACACTGGAAAAAGATTTATGACATAGCTCAATCTAAGAGCATATCCATAGGGCATATATCTGCCTACCAAAAACATAAAACCCCTGAAGCAAAGTGGAACCAGATGGCTGATCATTTGGCTAGAAAAAAACTGTATTACAAAATTCTGCCTCAGAACAGCTAGGTAAGTGGTTACAGGAATGGCTAGGACACACTGGGAGTTATGATTTGTTTCAACAGGCTGCAAGGAGAGGATGGCCTGTGACAAAAGCTCTGGCAAAACAAATTGTAGACTCATGCCATTTTTGTCAAACAGTGGTACAGTCCATGTCAAAAGGATAAGTTTGTCAATATCAGGGAAGGTAAACTACTCTGGGAAACCTGGCAAGTAGAGTGTATTGATCCTTTAAAGCAAACACCTGAAGGCTGGAAACAGGAGTACAAATAGTGGTATAGGGAACATGCACTCCACCCAGGCTGCAATTGGTCTGACAACCACTGCTGGTTTAAACCAGTTGTTTGCTACTTTTCCCTTGCCCAGAGAAATAAAAATTGATAATGGATCACATTTTAAAAATAAAGAAGTGCAAACTTGGTGTGCTTCAAATGGAGTACAATAGACTTTCCACCTACCATATCAACATCAAAGTAATGGGACAGCAGAAAGGTGGAATGGACTACTAAAACAACTACACAGGAGTGAATCTATTAATGCTTCTGAATGGGGATCCCATTTGTGAGAAGTTGTAAGTCAGCTAAATAAGCAACAAACTCCCATGGGAAGGCCCATAGATAAGTGATTCATGTCAATGGCTGCACAAATTCCTGTTAAAACAGAGGTGAAACCCTAAGTCCTGGAGATGAGGTCGTGGTTAAACACCCAACTCGGGGATGGATCTGGGTGACTCTGTTGTTATAGAAAGGAAAAGGAATATGGCATGCTGTAGACACTAAGGGAAGCAAGTTAACCATAACTGAGGCTTGGATTATGTCGAAGACCTAGGTGTCTTCTCTTACAGGAAAATGTGGTGTTACCTTATCAGCATGGGAACACACCGCCTAAACCTGTATCTAACACAAGTCTTATGAGGAGCGGCTGAGGGAACTGGGGCTGTTTAGTCTAGAGAAAAGGAGGCTGAGGGGAGACCTTGTTGCTCTCTACAACTATCTGAAAGGAGGTTGTAGTGAGATGGGTACTGGTCTCTTCTATCAAGTAACTAGGGATAGGATGAGAGGAAATGGCCTCAAGTTGCACCAGGGGAGGTTTAGATTGGATGTTAGGAAAGACTTCTTTACTGAAAGGGTTGTCAGGCATTGGAACAGGCTGCCCAGGGAAGTGGTTGAGTCACCGTCCCTGGAGGTATTCAAAAAGCACATAGACAAGGCACTTCAGGACATGGTTTAGTGAGCATGGTTGACGGTTGGACTCGATGATCTTGAAGGTCTTTTCCAACCTAAATGATTCTATGATTCTAACAGGATCTGCCTTTTCATGTTGCCCATGGAACAACTCAGGTGTTGAACATCAGTCACAAGCCATCTTTGAAACCAGTTACAGGAGGAATACCATCTGTATTAGCACAAGGTCAAGGACTGATCGCAGGTAATAATGTTACACTAACTCTAAGATCTAAAGTTAATCTGAATTTAACTATATGTAATAACACCGGATGGGAAACCGCAAATGGTTTTAACAATAAAGTGAAATGGGTACTACAGACATGTAAGGCAACTAATCGTATGTTAGTGGCTCATAAGAATTACACTCTAACTGTAAACAATGATAACAACACAATAATATAAGGCAATTTTTCCATAAACACCATTGTGTTGTTTATAGTGACCCTCTCTATGATTGGTGGCTACAAAAATCATAGACCAATAGGACAGAGAACTAAAAGATATATCATCCAAACTTTGTTGGGTAGAATTGGTACAGGAACAGGAACATTTAATTCATTTGATATTGAAACCCTAACAAATAAATTGTTGTTATTGGGAGAAACTGAAGCTGGTGTAACCAGAATGACTGCAAGCTGGCTATCAACAGCTTTACAAACTTCAGTACAAGATTGGCAAGGTACTTAGCACCTCCGGCAGCACATTAATGTACTGCTATGATCCCAATTACTAATCCCCAAAGAAATATCACAAGTCAACAAGTGTGGTACAGATCAGAGGCATATTATCCCCAAGCAATCTTTTAGTAAGTTATCATCTACTTGCAAACAGGTAAGGAAAGGAAACAAAACCAAAACACACACATCAAAATACTGGCTGCTTCTCTCCACGTCTTCGACCTTCTGCCCTAAAGGCAGGGAGCCAAAAAACTAAGGAAACCTGAAAAATAAACAGTGCTGTGAGCATGGTATTTCTCATGCCAAAACAATCATTAGACATACAATACTTCTGTTGATAAACATAAGAGGTCCTGAATAACACAGTGTCATGGTTTCAGCCCAGCTGGTAACAAAGGACCACGCAGCTGCTCACTCACTCCTCCCCGCCCCCTTCCAGTAGGATGGGGAAGAGAATCAGAAAGGATTATCCACCATTCTATACCATCTACATCATGCCCAGATCTTACATTTTCCAATCAACTACTACCACTTTCCTTGTCTTATATATATATATATATATGTATATGGACACCCCCCCCCCCCATACACACACACACACAAATAGTATTCCCTTAGTCGATGGGCTATCCCTCCAATGTGTCCATCAGTTTTATTTAGTCCATGACTTTGGGGCTCCATCTGTTGTAACAGTCCTTCAGGACAGGAGAGATGGTGTGAGGTGTTAGGTTGTTGTATACTGCCTCTGGAGCTTGTGGCTGGTACATTTGGTGCAACCCACGCCCTTGGCCTGCAGGTCGAAGATGTTGATCTTGAGGAAATTGCTGGGCACCAGTTCAAGTTCTATCACTGTTGCACTTGGCTTGGTTTCAAAGTCCATCCTTCAGTCATTTGGGTAATTCTTACTGTAATACCCTTGATATGGCATATAGACACTATAGATATAACGACATACATTGGCAGGTTATTTAGCAGTTAACATCATACAGCCTAATTCACTGGCTATTCTCTCCCAAAATCAAACGTCCTTGAGGTACACATCAAAATTGCCCATCCTTCCGCATCACACACCAGGTGCACCCAGGTCCTTCAGCAAAAGCAATCACGTGGATGGGTTTGTCTCTGCTTGAGGCAAGACTAACACAGACTGTCTTACCTAACATACTCTTCATGCACACTACAGGGGCTTTATCTCCTTCTACAGTATGTGGAAGTCTTGGTTGGGCAGGGCCACCCTGATTGGCAGATCCTCAAGTATTAACCAACCAGGTGGCTTTTGTTAAATGTGTATCCCAATGTTTGAAGGTTCCACCCCCCATTGCTCTCAGTGTAGTTTTCAGCAGTCCACTGTATCGTTCGATTTTTCCAGAGGCTGGTGCACGATAGGGGATGTGATATACCCATTCAAAGCCATGTTCTTTGGCCCAGGCGTCTATGAGGTTGTTTTGGAAATGAGTCCCGTTGTCTGACTCGATTCTTTCTGGGGTGCCATGTCACCATAAAACTTGCTCCTCAAGGCCCAGGATAGTGTTCCGGGCAGTGGCATGGGGTACAGAATATGTTTCCAGCCATCCAGTGGTTGCTTCCACCATTGTAAGCACATGGCACTTGCCTTGGCGAGTTTGTGGGAGTGTGATATAGTCAATCTGCCAGGCTTCCCCATATTTATATTTCAGCCATCGCCCTCCATACCACAGGGGTTTTAGCTGCTTGGCTTGCTTAATTGCAGCACATGTTTCACATTCATGGATAACCTGCACGACAATGTCCACGGTCAAGACCACCCCTCGATCATGAGCCCATCTATATGTTGCATCTCTTCCCTGATGGCCTGAGGTATCACAGGCCCACCGAGCCATAAATATCTCATCCTTATGTTGCCAGTCCAGATCCACCTGAGACACTTGAAACTTAGCGGCCTGATCAGCCTGCTAGTTGTTTTGATGTTCTTCAGTGGCCCGACTCTTGGGTACATGAGCATCTACGTGATGTACTTTTATCAGTAACTTCTCTAGCCAAATAGCAATATCTTGCCACAGTACGGCAGCTCAAATGGGTTTACCTCTGCACTGCCAGTTGCTCTGCTTCCATTGCTGTAACCATCCCCACAGAGCATTTGCCACCATCCATGAGTCAGTATAGAGATAGGGAGCACTGGCCACTTTTCTCTTTCAGCAATGTCTAACGCTAGCTGGATGGCTTTCACTTCTGCAAATTGACTCAATTCACCTTCTCCTTCAGCAGTTTCCGTGACTTGTCATATAGGACTCCATACAGCAGCCTTCCACCTCCAATGTTTTCCCACAATGTGACAGGACCCGTCAGTGAACAGGGCATATTGCCTCTCATCTTCTGACAGTTTATTATACAGCAGGGCCTCTTCAGCCCGTGTCACCTCCTCCTCTGGCAACATTCCAAAATCTTTTCCTTCTGGCCAGTCCGTGATCACTTCCACAATTCCTGGGCGACTGGGGTTTCCTATGCGAGCTCGTTGTGTGATCAGTGCGGCCCACTTACTCCACGTGGCATCAGTTGCATGATGTGTAGAGGAGACCCTCCCTTTGAACATCCAGCCCAGCACTGGCAGTCGGGGTGCTAAGAGGAGCTGTGTTTCAGTACCAACCACTTCTGAGGCAGCTCAAACTCCTTCATATGCTGCCAATACCTCTTTTTCAGTTGGAGTATAGCGGGCCTCGGATCCTCTGTATCCTCGACTCCAAAACCCCAGGGGTCAGCCTCGGGTCTCCCCAGGTGCTTTCTGCCAGAGGCTCCAGGTAGGGCCATTCTCCCCGGCTGCAGTATAGAGCACATTTTTAACATCTTGTCCTGCCTGGACTGGTCCAAGGGCTACTGCATGAACAATCTCCCATTTAATTTGTTCAAAGGCTTGTTGTTGCTCAGGGCCCCATTTAAAATCATTCTTCTTCTGGGTCACTTGATAGAGAGGGCTTACAATCAGACTGTAATTTGGAATATGCATTCTCCAAAAGCCCACAACGCCTAAGCAAGCCTGTGTTTCCTTTTCATTAGTCAGTGGGGACATAGCTGCTATTTTGTTGATCACATCCATAGGGATCTGACGACGCCCGTCTTGCCATTTTACTCCTAAGAACTGGATCTCCTGTGCAGGTCCCTTGACCTTACTTTCTTTTATGGCAAAACCAGCCTTCAAAAGGATTTGGATTATTTTCTTCCCTTTCTCAAAAACTTCTTCTGCTGTATTGCCCCATACAATGATGTCATCAATGTATTGCAGGTGTTCTGGAGCTTCACCTTTTTCCAGTGCAGCCTGGATCAGTCCATGGCAAATGGTGGGGCTGTGTTTCCACCCCTGGGGCAGTCGATTCCAGGTGTACTGGACACCCCTCCAAGTGAAAGCAAGCTGTGGCCTGCACTCTGCTGCCAAAGGGACTGAGAAAAACGCATTAGCAATGTCGATTGTGGCATACCACTTGGCTGCCTTTGACTCTAGTTCGTACTGAAGTTCTAGCATATCTGGCATAGCAGCACTCAGCAGTGGCGTGACTTCATTCAGGCCACGATAGTCTACTGTCAGTCTCCACTCCCCATTAGATTTCCACATGGGCCATATGGGACTATTAAAGGGTGAGTGAGTCTTGCTGATCACTCCTTGGCTCTCCAATCAGCAAATCAGCTTGTGGATGGGAATCAGGGAGTCTCGGTTGGTGCGATATTGCCGCCAGTGCACTGTCGTGGTAGCAATTGGCACCTGTTGTTCTTCAACCCTCAGCAACCCCACAACCGAAGGGTCTTGAGAGAGGCCGGGAAAGGCGGACAGCTGTTCAATTTCCTCCATCTCCAGTGCAGCTATACCAAAGGCCCAACGGTACCCCTTTGGGTCCTTGAAATACCCCCTCCTGAGATAATCTATGCCAAGGATGCACGGGGCCTCTGGGCCAGTCACAATGGGGTGTTTATGCCACTCATTCCCAGTTAGACTCACTTCAGCTTCCAATACGGTTAGCTCTTGGGATCCCCCTGTCAAACCAGAGATACAGATGGGTTCTGCCCCTTTATAACTTGATGGCATTAGGGTGCATTGTGCACCAGTGTCTACTAGACCCTTATATTCCTGTGGGTCTGATGTGCCAGGCCATCGAATCCACACTGTCCAGTAGACCTGGTTGTCCCTTTCCTCCACCTGGCTGGAGGCAGGGCCCCTCTAATCCTGGTCAGAGTATCTGTTACTCACTTTTCGCAAACGTGAATCAGAAGTCCCTTCAAGAGGATCAGAAATGAGATCAGCCCTTCTACTCTGTCTGGGGGACTGCTCACGGGAAACTGGAGCAGCAGCTTTCCAAGAAGAATCCTCTTTTCTGATTGCTTTTTCTCGCAACTCCTGTACCCGTGCATCTAGGGTTGAGGTAGGATCTCCATCCCACTTCCTCATGTCCTCTCCATGGTCACACAGGTAAAACCAGAGGTTAGCCCGTCATGTGTACTTTCTCTCTCCTCTCTCTTGGGCAGAGGAATCCTTACTCCTAATAGCTGCGATGCAGGCCTGTACAGGTGGGGAGGAGGACATATCCACTTTGAATTGCTGGAACTCTCGGGACAATTCCTCTACAGACGAGACACAGGCCCGTAGGGAGGAAGAGAGACTTCCTTCGTATTGCCGGAGTTGGACAGCCAGTTCGTCCACCGTTTGTCCATTGCCTTCTTTCCAGGACATTACTGCCAATGAGTTGGCATAGGTTGGTGGTGCACTTTGTAGAAACTTCTGCCACGTGGGTTGTGTGCATTGGACTTCATCTGGATCTGTGGGTGACTGCCCATTTTCTGGGTCATTATAAGTCACCTCCAGCACAGCTAATTCCCTCAGGTACTGGATACCTCTCTCCATGGTGGTCCACTTGCCTTGGTGACATGTAACTTCATCCTTGAAGGGGTATCTTTCCTTTACACCTAACAGAAGTCGCCTCCAGAGGCTGAGGACTTGTGTTTTTCTCCCAATTGCCTTGTCAATGCCCCCTTCCCTAGACAGAGATCTCAACTGCTTGGCTTCCCTACCCTCTAATTCCACACTACTGGCCCCATTATCCCAGCATCGGAGCAGCCAGGTAACAATGTGCTCACCTGGGTGGCGGCCAAAATCTTTTCGCATGTTGCACAACTCACTCGGGGATAGAGGTCAGGTGATTATTTCAGGTTCTGCCTCTTCCTCCTGTTCTCGTGATGACCCTGGTTCACTTTCATCCCTCACTAAGCAAACTGATTTCTTTGTGTGTTTCTTCTTCTGTACAGGGGCGACTGATACTGGCACAGGTTGGTTCTCTGGTTTAGCTGCAGTACCTGTCGCCAGGGCTGGGGTAGCCATGGTGCCTGTCGCTCTGTTTTCCCTCTCTTCCCCCTGAGGGTGCTGCCTAATATCAAGCAGTGTTTGGTAGATACTGGCCAAGGCCCAGCACAGTGCAGTGCAGTAAGCTGTGCGTCTCTGGAATAGCCACAGCATTTTCCTTTCAAATATTCTACCACTTCATGAGGGTTCTGTAGTTGTTCAGGAGTGAACTTCCAAGCCACTGGAGGTGAGAAGTTCTCTAGATACCTGCCCATATCCTCCCACATGCCGTGCCACCCATGAATATCCAGCCTTGGGGCAGATCTCTGGGTGGTATTCTTAAAAAAACCTTTTTGTAGCCCTAAACAAGACCTGAAACATATTCAGGAGACATAGCACTAACAGCATGCTGGCTTGCACATCCCAAGGATATTCAAAATTCTCAAAAGCTGTTGTAATTAGCCGGAAGGAGAAAAGGGAGGTGAACGAACAGAGGGGAAGTATCCCCCCCAACTTCTCCATGGATTGGGTGCGATTACCAATAAATTCCAATAGAAGGCGCCCGAAGTATGGAAATGATATCACTGCCGCATACAGATACCAGCTTAACCTCATGACCAGTGATGTAATCATTTCATAAATCGACATTGCCCAGTACAGCAAAATGATAATCCTGATCCCACTCCCAGAGATGATAAACATAACCGCAGGGAATACATAGAGCATATAAGAACTTACACAACACCACCATGTGAACAAATGAACCAACATTGTGACTAGCGACTATTTAAGTAATATAAAAGACGCGTATGACAAATTTGTTTTAACACGCTCTGGCCAGATCTGTCGTTATCTCAACCCTTTGGGCCCCACGTTGGGCGCCAAAAAGGACTGTCATGGTTTCAGCCCAGCCGGTAACAAAGGACCACGCAGCTGCTCACTCACTCCTCTCCGCCCCCCTCCAGTAGGATGGGGAAGAGAATCAGAAAGGAGAAAAGAAAAAAAACAAACCGGAACCTCGTGGGTTGAGATAAGGACAATTTACTGGGACAACACAAAAAGAGAAGTTACAACAACAACAACGGTACTAATAAAAGAATATACAAAACGAGTGATGCACAGTGCAACTGCTCACCACCCGGAACCCAACGCTCCACCACTTCCCCCACCAAAATCCGAGAGAGCACCCCCCAGCCCACTCCCCATTTATATACTGAGCATGATGTCACATGGTATGGAATAGCTCCTTGGCTAGTTCAGGTCAGCTGTCCTGGCTGTGGCCCCTCCCAGATTCCTGTGAAAATTAACTCTATCCCAGCTGAATCCAGGACACACAGATATATGAAATGCAATACTTCAGTTTCCTCAGTATGAAAAGAATGCTGCTGCCACACCAAACAAGATTCTCTATAAATATAAGCATGAGGACTCAAGTGTTTCTCACATGACTCAAAACCCTTTGTTTACTTGAAACAGAGAAATGCAAGTTTCTTTTTCAAGATCAGCTACAGAAGTTTTCCAGACAGCCAGCACAACAAGAAATCTTTTTGTTATTTACACTATGAAGCTATAAGGGAAATGGCAGCAGCAACCATTGCAGCTCATTACATCAGGAAGTATCCTCAAATTCCTCCATGACTTTTGTCAACTATACTGAAAGACTGCAGAACAAGCCACAGACACAGTGAAATAAATTACAAGGCATAGATCATGATGGATTTAACATCAGATGCTTCCCAGTTTAAGCTTGGCAAATCGCTTTGCCAACATCACCTAAGCCATTCTCCATGGCCTAGTGTCTTATTCTATTCTTCCGACAGGTTAACTTAGTTATCAGAGTTATTTGTTTTGATAAGTACTTAATTCCCTAGACCACAAGATAAATATATATTAGGTATTTGGAAGGATCATCCTGGTACATATTTCACTTTAAAACATAAGCATGGTCTGGAACATTTCACTTTAACACACAAGCATAGTCTCATTTAAACACAGTGGTCTCATTTAAACGCAGTGGGACTTTGTCATTTGCAGGGATCTCAGCGATTTGGAGACCCTAAACAATAAGCAGCACGACAGCCTCATTTCCTCTTAGAAACAGTTTCCTGTGGCAAATGACTAAAACAGAAAAAGGTTTTAGAAAGATAAAGATAGCCCAAACTAGCATTCTGATTTTATAAAAGACATAAAACTGCACATTTTTGAACTTTGAGAGAAGATGCCCTGTTTCCTCGGGTCCTATGGATACTTTTGCCCCTTTCCCCAGTTACCTTGAGCTCCTAGAATTTTGCAGCCACATTTAAAGAAGAGATTGTAACTGCTTTCAAGTATATATATTTAGCAAATGTCTTCATGCTGACCTTTACAAGTTTCTGGTGAGCCTTTCTGCACACTATAGAACTGCTGGGAAATTCCATAATTACTGAAAATTTAGGCTGTAAAATTTAGTTAAATCCTCTCTGCTCAAAAAAAAAAAAAAAGTCTGTGCTACCTTCACATTTCTCTTATTTCTGGGGTTTTTTTGTAAATAATTTAATTACATCATAATATTTCATTTGTATAATCCTTTCCAATGAAAGGTCTGGAGATGAGTCACTAGGGTTTTGCTGGAGGGTACAATCAAGGCTGCCTGTAGAACCGACTTAAATCAACTCAAATGAAAAATGAGCAGCAACTACTTTTGTTATCAATTAATACGTATAATATGACTGAAATAACCAGGGAGCTGCTGAAGTCCTGTGTACAGACCCCATCAGTTAATACTTAAATAGGGAAACAATAACTAGGCATGATTCAGGGTTTAGGAACTAACTACTAGACAGTGGAGCTTTATGTTTATGTCAGAAAAGGTAATGGATTGTGGTCTGGTCAACAAACCTTGAAGAACCACTTGGAACTGCCAAGATCAGGGAAGAAGTAGGTAAAAGGTAATTCCTACAGGGGGAGATCAGGACCACCGACTCATTGACCGCTTACTCAAATGACACCACCTACTCAAATGATACCACCTACTCAAAAGAAGACAGTGGAGGAAGATGATAAGAGTCTGCACACTAATTTACATGAGAGGCAAAGAAGAAAGAACCAATCATTAAGGGAAATAATAATGAATATGTATTACTTAAGTATATAAATGTGGGAATTTTTGAGACAAGGGTGTGCTGTCTTGAGACAGGCACCCATTCATGCACATCAATGAAATTAATTTGAGAATACCTCAACTCTCTGTGTTATTGGCTTGCACACCGGGTAAACAAACCCCGTTTGAGGGACCACACTTTGACTAAATTGTCAAACAGTTGTAATGTGACAATTCAGTTTACTATGCAATGTTTTCCTATTTTAAATGAGATCATCTCCTAATGCCACACAACTGCTTGTTTCCAAATATACACGGGATTTCATTGTCAGCAGATTCAAGGAGGGGAGAAATCACACACACAGAGAAAGAAACACCACCACAGAACAACAAAAAAACCCACAAATTCTTCTGCCTGGGATATCAATTTTTACCTAAAAGATTAAGGTATAAGAAACATGCATTTAGATCAGTGTTATAGTTGCTCTTTAACATGTTTTTTCATCAGGGCTGTTCTTTCTCAATTAAAAGAAAGTGCTGTTAAAGGGGATTTCAAGCTCTTTAAATTCATAACTTTGCTTTCACTAGCAACTTTTGCAAAAGAGTGCAAGATACAGTTATTAAATCTAATGTTAAAGTTCAGATTCAAATCTCAACCCAGCCCAAAAGAGTTCCCTTATTTTTCCTACCCCTCACAAAAATACTATCTGACAATTACATAATTTGAAACTCAAGGTGTCAGACTTCCCCTTTGCACTTTAATAGCAAGTCAACAAATATACCTTGTGGGGGAACACATTCTTCTCAACCTCTACCTTCAGTCCTCTTCCATTGCACAGGCTTAATACAGAGCAAGCCGAGAAGGTAAAAAGAAAAAAAAAAAGCAACAATGAATTAATAACTCATCCCATCTACAATCAAGCTCCAGTAAATCTTACTCAAACAATTTAAGATGTTGCTGTTCCAGCTTTCCACTCTGCTCCTGTGCAGGACATCATTGCATCTGTAAGCAGAGCCTGCAGAAGGGAATGTGCTCCTGACGTTGTTGCCCCAGGTCAGCATATTAGTCAAATCAAAAAACATCCAGAAATCAGATCTGCTGCTATGGGCTCTGACTTACAAGCAGCTTGTAGCATAGATGTTAGAGACTGCATATAAGAGGTAAGAGAGCAAAAGAAAAACCAAGAAATTTGGTAAATATCTCGCCAAAAAATGGGTACTGCATTTGTCAAAATGCTGGAAAACAGAACTGAAATAACCAATCTTTTTATGTCACCTTTCTTCAGTTCAGTAACTAGATGAACATGATACAATAACAGCACCTTCACTTACAAGGTATACTTGCTTCCTATATGGATTTGATTTCCCTTGTTTCTCCTAAGAAAGCAGGAGTGATGGCTCATGCCAGGTTCAGTGTGAAGGCCAGATATTGCTGCTGTCCTTTCACACACAATAAGCAGTTACTTCCCCAAAGCCCTCTTTGTCTGCTACTCAGTCACAGATCATTTTGTGTAAGGTATTATCGTGGTTTAACCCCAGCCAGCAACTAAGCACCATGCAGCCGCTTGCACACTCCTCCTCGCTCCCAGTGGGATGGGGAGGAGAATCGGGGGGGGAGAAAAAAAAAAAGTAAAACTCACATGTGGAATAATTGCTGGAGGTGACTTATTGATATGTGTGTCCTCCCCCTTAAGGGAAGGTAAACCTCCAGGGTGGAATGCAGTGGATATGCAAGAAATCTGTTCCATAATAATTCCCTAAGCAACATAACCTGCAACCTTAGATGTTACCAGCACCAGGGGAGCTTGGTATGCTGACTCTGAGAAACAACACAGACGGTGGAGCGGAGTGGAGACACCGCGGCCAGGCTCTGTGATATCACTGCAGGGATGGGGAACTGGAACTACTGGAACAAGAATGGAAGGTCCCTGCATTGAATCCACTGAAGCAAGGAGGTGAAACAATGGGGTTCTGTCAACGCTATTGTCTTACTTCTGATTTATATCATAAGTGCCCAGTTCTGGAGTAGTGACACGCTAAATCATGTCCTCTGGGTGAACTTTGTTCATTATAATCTCATTATAATACCAAAACACACCTCCATCCCAAAAGCTACCCACCTCCAAGGTGCGACCACCCTTCATGACCACGCACTCTGAATTTTCTCTAGCTTATACCTTTAAAAGTAAAGCAAGGAGATTTTACACCAATCATAATAAAGGTATGTATGACTAGAGTCACTCAAGCTCCACCTAAAAATAAGAAAATAGTATAAAAGGGCTTAAGAGAGGAGGAATGCTAGGGAAGACACCATCATAGAAGAGTTGGGAGGACATCGCTGACTTCTGGGATCAGTCGACGGGCTGAACCTCTCTTCCCCCCCATAAGGATGCCTATTGGGTGGGATTCAAACACTCAGCTGTACCGAGTGCTTCCCTGGGAAACTTAGAATTCTTTAGAGCTCTTTTCTTTCATAATTTTATGCACTTGTAGTCGACTGTATTATCATTTGCACGTGCTTTGCAGACAGTGTATTTATCACCAGCAATCCAAAAGAACCTGTACTCCTGTTGCTTTAATAAACTGTACAGTTCATTAATCTAGCTGTGATAGTTTGCTGAACACGACTAAACTCCTGAAGTCTGGCTGTTCTAATTCGTTGCACATGACTAAATTGAAAGCAGTGTGCTATTTGTGCATCTGTAATCGTGAAAGTTCAATATATTGAACGCAACCGAACTTATAGTGCTGAATTGGGCATCACTCAATCTAAGCCTAGCCACCCCCAGCCCCTCTGATATCTGAGGACAAGCTGGAATGCAAGGGAGTTTATTTTCTGCCAAACTTCTTTACCCTTTAACGCAACACTCGTGGGTTGAGATAAGAACAGTTTAATAACTGAAATAAAATATAATAAGAACAATAATAATACAAATATAATAACAATAATTGTAATGAAAAGGAATATAACAAAAAAAAGAGAGATAAATCAGACCCAAGAACAGACAAGTGATGTACAATGCAATTGCTCACCACCCGCTGACCTATGCCTGAGCAGCAATCTGCCCCTCCTGGCCAACTCCCCCCAGTTTATATACTAGGCATGACATTCTATGGTATGGAATATCCCTTTGGCTAGTTTGGGTCAGCTGTCCTGGCTATGCTCCCTCCCAGCTTCTTGTACACTTGCTTGCTGGCAGCACGCAGGAAACTGAAAAATCCTTGACTTAGTATAAACACTACTTAGCAACAACTGAAAACATCAGTGTGTTATCAACATCCTTCTCATACTGAATCCAAAACACACTGTACCAGCTACTAGGAAGAAAATTAACTCTATCCCAGCCAAAACCAGGACAGGTATTCATTTTTCAGTCTCTCTCAAACAAACACCCCTTCTCTTCCAAACATGTGGTGAGACCTGTAGTTAGTGAATCACTTTCCACAGCAGTCACATCAGTAGTGTTACCCCCAACTCATTCAGTACTTCCCATGCAAATAGATCAGATTGCCACACCTTACAAATGAAATATTTATGGTTAGTTTCTCTCAAAAACATTTGTTACAATAAGTATAACCCTTTCATAAGCACTAATACAAATCCATCCAGAAGGCTGGAGGGGCACAAGAAGTTGGGAGGGGACACAGCCAGGGCAGCTGACCCAAACTGGCCAAAGGGATATTCCATACCATGTGACATCATGCTTAGTATATAAACTAGGGGGAGTTGGCCAGGGGGAGTGGATCGCTGCTCGGGAACTAACTGGGCATCAGTCGGCAAGTGGTGAGCAATTGCATTGTGCATCACTTGTTTCGTATATTCCGATTCTTTTATTATTGTAATTTTTTTATCATCATTATTTTTTCTTCCTTTCTGTCCTATTAAACTGTCTTTATCTCAACTCATGAGTTTTACTTTTTTCCCTAATTCTCACACAGCCCCCCCTGGGGGGGGGGAGTGAGCAAGTGGCTGCGTGGCGCTTAGTTGCTGGCTGGGGTTAAACCACACTTTCAAATAGTCCTGTGAATTTTTACAAGAAATTAGTTTCTTAAACCACTGTTTCTGAAACGTACCGAAATGTGCATCCATACCACAAAAATCAATTCCAACTGAATTCCTTCATATTAGTTAACTGGTGACAATGAATTATGTACTGCATCAAACAGCACTATGAATGCTTCAGCAAATACACTCTCACATGAAGACTGAAAAGTTGCAAAAAAAATTAAGGATTTTTACTGTTTTTATGAGAACATACTTACAGTGTTATGTTCAATACCAGAAATTAGGATAACAACAATAAAGACCTTGCCAAGTCTTAAGTCATTGATTTACCTGTTTATTTTAAAAAATATTTTAAAAATGGGGATTTCAGTTCAATTGTTAAAGTTCCAAAAATAAACCTAGGAACAAAAGCAGATACATAAGTTCTTCTATACTTCCTTTAATTCCTAAATACCATGCTACCAGTTTCATTTGCTCATCTCCAAATGTGGAGATTCTCTCTTTTGGAAAGCTGCCCTAATTCTTTTTCCTAAAGCCTTGTTGCTAGGGTTACAGCTGCATGGCCAACTCCTGTTGAAACGCAAGTCTTTGGAGAGAGGCATAAATGCTTTAATTATCTTTTTCTCAGAGGGCACATAGTGAGAATAGAGCATTCCCACACACACCCACCAGAAAGTACTTGAACAATTCCAGCCACTCAATCATGACTATTTACATATGAACAATTGCACAAGGAATCCTGTGGCCTTACAAAATTGCATGCAATCACCATAGGTCTTCCAAGTCAAAGAAGGTGTCCATCTATGATCCAGTCTCTTGTGGCATTTGGAGTTAGGAGCCTTATGACAAAAGCTTCCCAAAACATAAGTGCCAAATACCCAACTTCCCTCAAAGCCTGCCAGATTTCTGAGAAGCAGGATATGCAACGTAAGGGTATGTGGAAGGAGTGTCTGCTCCTTTAAGGGTATCTGGTCAAGAACCTTTTCAATGCAAAAAGGGATAATAAGAAAAGGGGGAAGCCATAAACAAGAACATACAGAGACACAAACATGACTGACAAATGGTAAGGGGAAGAGGCAGTGATGAGAACCAAACCTGGTCAATCACACTAATTGATAAGGGTATGTGGGAATGTTTATTTCAGTAAATTATCTAATCGAGAACCTTGTCAAATGGGATACTAAGGAAAAGGGGAAATCCAGAAACAAAATATACAGAATACACAAACTTAACAGGCAAACGTAGAGGGAGACAAAGATGACAAGAAACAAACCTTGAGAATCGCACTAATTGATGGGCTATCAAGAAACTGCATGCAAACCAAGACTTTGTAACTAAGGATGCAAATCTGAGGGTCCAGGACGTTGGGGGAGGTGGGGGGAAGAGAGTGGATGGAACTATGCAAACTGATGAGGGAACGTGCAGGGGAAGGGGGATTGGAGAGGAACAAAAGGAGGAATACAAAGAAAGGGGTACAAAAAGGACCGGTCAGGTGTAAAATAAGGCCGGTTAGTATGCTTGTCTGGCCGAGTCCTGCACCTGATCACCACGGCCTGTCCTATCTTCTTATATCTTCTTATTACATCCTTTCTTTACTATCTCTGTGTAATCTCACTCTCTATCCCGTGTGTGTGTGCTGCAAGGACTAAGTGTCAGCTACTGGGGGGACTGGCACAAGTGGATATGGGGCCAGTAACTGGAGTCAGACCGGGGGCATAGGAGCCCCAGGCCTGTGGTGTCAGTTACTGGAGTGAGAGAGAGTCCTAGCATCAGTAGTTGGATGCAAGCACTAAACAAATTGCGCCAAGGACTATTAACACTCCCCCAAGCCTCTCCCGGCAAATGGGATGTCAGCATTGAAGCAGTCTCTGGACATTCTTCTTCAGCATTCTAATTGCAGATGGCACTTTGTCCTGAGCATTACACACCACCTGGGCTTGGGGCATTTTTTGTGGACATGATTATTCATGGTAGTAGAAGCCAGAATTACTCTTAGGCTTCCCAAATTTTTGTGGCTTGATTACAAAATGGCAGACTTTTTTTCCTTCATAAAAATCAAATGAAAGACACAAAAATATGATTGCAAAAACCACTGTGGGGGGAAAAAGAGCAGGAAATGTACAGTTTTTTTCAGGATGTCATGTTTCACACTGTACATAAGCTTAGCCAATTTAAGAGAAAGATTGTGGCATATGACCCTACATCCAGAAAGAAAAAGCATTATAGGACAGAACTTTCCCATCTGTTAGAGATACTTATAATATCATTACAAAGTACATTCTACAGCTACTTAGAAGTCTAAATATAAAACCTCAAAAATGGAAGGTCTCTCAGAGTGTATATTCAATATTTCAGAATACATTAACTGAACATGATACAGATGTATTTCTAATTACACTTCCTAGCATCACTTCTTTCTGAGCCTCATTTACATTCGCTTTCCCATTACACAGCAGGAGAACAAACCAGTTAAAGTGACTAATTTAGACAATCAACCAATTTCCCTGAAGCACTCTCCCATCCTACTTTTTGGATAATACACTCTTCATATAGACAGACAGATATAAAGAAAGTTGGTTTCCATGATTGTAATTTTCTTATTGATGAACTTGGTTTTCTAAATTTCTTCTACTTTATGGCTTCCACCAGCACAAAAGCTCAGTGACTTTGTTTCTCAAGTTGCACTTTACTGTGAAAAATGACCGCAAATGTGACACTGTGACATTGATATTGTTCAATCTGGATCAGCTGTGCTCCACTTCAAAATGCAAACAAAATATTTGAGTTGAATGAGTTGGTCGCACTGTTATCAATTAGTATGTATAATATGATTGGAATAACCAGGGAGCTGCTAAAGTCATGTGTACAGCCCCCCCCATCAGATAATACTTAAAATAGGGAAACAATAACTAGGCATGATTTAGGGTTTAGGAAGAAAGAATAGACAATGGGGCTTTGTAGATAGGTAGAATGCTTATGTCAGAAAAGATAATGGATTGTGGTCTGATCAACAAACCTTGAAGAACCACTTGGAACTGCCAAGATCAGGGAAGAAGTAGGTAAAGGTAATTCCTACAGGGGGAGATCGCGACCACTGACTCATTGACCACCTACTCAAAAGAAGACAATGAAGGAAGAAGACAGAGTCTGCACACTAATTTACATGAGAGGCAAAGAAGAAAGAACCAATCATTAAGGGAAATAATAATGAATATGTATTACTTAAGTATATAAATGTGGGAATTTTTGAGACAAGGGTGTGCTGTCTTGAGACAGGCACCCATTCATGCGCATCAATGAAATTAATTTGAAAATACCTCAACTCTCTGTGTTATTGGCTTGCACACCAGGTAAACAAACCCCATTTGAGGGACAAAAATTGGATCATATCAAAGACAATCATAAAGGGATGCATAGTATCCAAATTATATTAAGTCAGACAAAGGGATAAAGAGACCCCTTCTGCTTTTTATGAGACATTGTGCAAAGTGGCACAAAAATGGACTGATTTAGATCCAGAAGATCCCAGCAATTTGAAGTTCTTTAATATGTTGTTTATTGGTCAAGCTGCAATAGATATTAGAAAAAAACTGCAAAAAGTAGAAGGGGCAGATGGAATGACAATTTCACAGTTGTTATCCATTACATACAAAGTATATAATAATCGAGATGAGGAGGCCGAGAAGGAAAAACAAGGACAGGCCAAAATTCAGGCATCCCTAGTAGCTGCCCTAAATGATGGGAGAAGTAGAGGGCGAGGAAGGGGATGTAGAAGAGGTGGATTTCAAGGACAGGGAAGTTATGATAGAGGAAATTACAACATCTCTTTAGGAACAAACCAAGGTGCATATTGTATAAAGGAGGGACATTGGAAAAAGGAATGCCCTAATCTCTCTAATGATCAGAGAAAAAGGAGAGGAAACTATTGAAATAATGGCAGAGATTGAGTTAGACTGAAGGGGACCAGAGGAATCTATTAAAAACTCCCCAGCTGATTCTCTGGTTCCAGTTAAGCTGGGGAATAAGATAACAGATTTTTTTAGTTGATAGTGGAGCCACACATTCTGTAGTAACTAGTTGTAAAGGACACTTAAGTAAAACTAAGATAAATATTGTTGGCGTGACAGGGAAAAAGACCTTAAGACCATTTTAAAAAACTATGGAGTGTTCAATTGGTGATACTAAATTAACACATGAATTTCTCTACGTGCCAGAATGCCCCTTACCACTGCTTGGATGAGACATACTTTGTAAGTTGAATGCACAACTAACATTTTCTGAAGACTGTATTCAGTTGCATATTCCTGCAGAGACAGCTTGGAAAGCCCAGATATGTTTAATAACTGAAGAGAATCCTGATGAAGAAAGGGATATTCCAGAAGAAGTACTAAACGCAGTTATATCTTTGGTATGGGCATCAAAGATACCTGGACGAGCGAAGAATGTGATTCCGGTAAAGACTGGACTTAAACTGGGAGCCCAGCCAGTAAGAAAAAGACAATATCCTATTAAGCTAGAAACCTGAAAGGGCTTAGAACCTATGATAAACTCCTTTTTGGAATATGGACTACGAGAATGCTAATCAGAATATAATACTCCAATTTTACCTGCAAAGAAACCTCATTCTTCAGAGTATAGACTGGTACAGAATTTACAAGAAATTAATGAGAAAAGTAGATGTTCACCCTGTGGTTCCAAATCCATACACTCTCCTTGCTTCAATCACTGACAGTAACACTTATTTTACAGTGTTGGACCTGAAAGATGCTTTCTTTTGTATTCCTGTGGATAAGCAAAGCCAGACAATCTTTGCCTTCGAATGGGAAAATCCAACTACAGGGCACAAGAATAGCCCCACTTTGTTTAGTAACATATTGGCTAAAGAGCTAGAACAATAGCAAAGTGATAATGATGCATCATAACTGTTTGATTACTTTTGAACAGGTGTATTCCAGTAGACCTGACCTGCAGGATGAACCCTTGCCTAATGTGGAGTTGGAGCTATTTACTGATGGGAGCAGTTTTGTATTGAAAGGAAGGCGAAAAGCTGGATATGCTGTGGTAACATCTACTCAAACTTTAGAAGCTAAATCTCTGCCTAATAATACTTCTGCCCAAAAGGCAGAATTGGTAGCATTAACGCAAGCCTTGGAACTTGGCCAAGGAAAAAGAGTCAATATTTATACTGATTCTAAGTATGCTTTTGGAGTGGTGCATGCACATGGAGCAATTTGGAAAGAAAGAGGACTTCTAAGCTCACAAGGAACCCCAATTAAATATGGAGAAGAAATAATGAAACTTTTACAGGCAGTTCTTCAACCCAAGGAAGTTGCAATAATACATTGTAAAGCCCATCAAAGAGGAAACAGTGAAATTCTAAAGGGAAACTGAAAAGCAAATCAAGCGACAAAAGAAGCAGCTCTAAAAGAGTCAAAATCTGAAGGAGCCTTAATTCCAGCCACAGTGTACTGAGAAAGAAGATCAATTGGCAGAACAATTAGATTGTTCTAAAAATGATCAGGGATGGTGGGTGACACCTTTAAAACAATTGCTACATTCTGAAAAGATGATGGAAATTCTACTTAAAAGATTGCATCAAGAAACACATTCAGGAGCAGATGCATTGGTATTGACTGCCGAAAAGATATGTTGTAGGACCAAAAATGCAAAATCTAGCAGATATAATAGTTAAAAGATGTGCTATTTGTTGTGCTACTAATCCAAAAATTACCAAGAGAGTTAGAGGAGTTGTGAAACAAGGAATAACTCCTGGGGAGTACTAGCAAATAGATTTTACGGAAATACCAAGGTGTAATTTATACAAATACTTATTGGTGATAGTAGATACCTTTTTGGGTTGGCCAGAGGCCTTTCCATGTCGTACCAACAAGGCTAGAGAAGTAATTAAGGCCTTATTAAAACAAACTATCCCTAGGTTTGGTATTCCAGAAGGTTTTTCTTCTGATAAAGGAACCCATTTTATTGTAGAAATAGTACAGGGAGTTTCTAGATTTTTGGGTATTAAATGGGATTTGCATACCCCTTGGAATCCACAGTCCAGTGGTAAAGTAATCTTGTAGAAATATAAGAGAGGCAATGGAGACAGGGTGGTTGAATAAAATCCTGCATGGGTTTGAATTCTCCAGGACTGGATGGCTATAGACTTTACTACAGAACCTAATCATTTTAGTTATTATAGTGATTTTTGTTTGGAAGTCTTAAAAGTATCATCATGAGACAGGTATCTCAATCGTATGTATTAATAAGAGATAGAAAATGAGACTTGTTCAAGTATATTAAGACTTCACAAGTCTCAAAGGGGGGAAATTCTTATCAATTAATATGTCTAATATGATTGAAATAACCAGGGAGCTGCTAAAGTCCTGTGTACAGACCCCATCAGTTAATACTTAAAATAGGGAAACAATAACTAGACATGATTCAGGGTTTAGGAACTCACTACTAGACAATGGGACTTTATGTTTATGTCAGAAAAGGTAATGGATTGTGGTCTGATCAACAAACCTTGAAGAACCACTTGGAACTGCCAAGATCAGGGAAGAAGTAGGTAAAGGTAATTCCTACAGGGGGAGATCAGGACCACCGACTCATTGACCACCTACTCAGATGATACCACCTACTCAAAAGAAGACAGTGGAGGAAGAAGACAGGGTCTGTGCACTAATTTACATGAAAGGCAAAGAAGAAAGAACCAATCATTAAGGAAAATAACAATGAATATGTTGTATTAGTTAAGTGTATAAATGTGGGAATTTTTGAGACAAAGCTGTGCTGTCTTGAGACAGGCACCCATTCATGCACATCAATGAAATTAATTTGAAAATACCTCGACTCTGTGTGTTATTGGCTTGCACACCAACCGGGTAAATGAACCCCATTTGTGGGACAACAGTACAACCCAGCTGCACCTCAGTGATTTGTTTGACCCAGCTTTAAGAATGAAAGAATTGGAACACAGCCTGATATAAACATACTGGGTACAAGAGACAGCAGTAATAAGAAATGAATATGTATTCGTAAAAATGGGTGTCTGAAACAGAGTTTCACAGTTGGACAACTTGTCCAGAAGGGTGCTGTGAGGGACAGTATCAAAGTCTTACTAAAATCCAGAAAAACTACATCCACCGCCTTCCCTCCATCCACTAGGCAGGTGACCTTATCATAGAAGGAGATCAAATTAGTTAGACAGGACTTTCCCTTTGTGAACCCATGTTGACTGTGCCTGAGGACTGCATTATTCTTTAAATGCCTTTCAATAGTACCCAGTATAATCTTGTCCAGTATCAGAGTATTGGACTCTGACAAACATGCTAACTTTCTCACAGATAGAAAGGGAGAAAATTTGAGGTAGGAAAGGGAAAACCCAATAAGAAGTTGTGGAATGATTGCTGGAGGTGACTCATCGATATGACACCCCCCGCCCCCATCAAAGGAAGGTGAACCTCCAGGGTGGAATGCAGTGGACACGTAAAGAATCGGTTCCATGGTAGTTCCCTAAGCAACATAACCTGCAACTTTAGATGTTAGCAACACCAGGGGAGCTTGGTATGCTGACTCTGAAAAGTAACACGGAAGGTGGAGCAGAGTGGAGATGCCGCGGCCAGGCTCTGTGATTGCAGGGATAGGGAACTGGAACGATAACAATGAGAACGGTTGGTCCCTGCATTGAATCCACTGAAGCAAGGAGGTAAAATAATGGGGGTTCTGTCGACCTAATGCCCTACTACTGATTTATA
The DNA here is from genome assembly GCF_026419915.1 of Harpia harpyja. Lineage (NCBI taxonomy): Eukaryota > Metazoa > Chordata > Aves > Accipitriformes > Accipitridae > Harpia > Harpia harpyja. The sequence goes on from NC_068968.1 coordinate 10,524,383, forward strand.
TCACACGTGCCCAGTTCTGGGGTACTGATATGCAACACCATGTCCTTTGGGTGAACTTTGCTCATTATAATCTCATTATAATACCAAAACACACCTCCATCCCAAAATTTACCCACCGCCAAGGTGCAACCACCCCCCCACAGAGCATGCGCTCTGAATTTCTTCTAGCATATACCTTTAAAAGCAAAGCGAGAGAACTTTATACCAATCAAAGTAAAGGTATGTATGACTAGAGTCACTCAAGCTCCACCTAAAAGGAAAAATAGGATAAAAAGACCCAAAAAGAAAAAGACTATTAGGGAAGATACCATCATAGACAAGTCGGGAGGACATCACTGACTTCTGGGATCAGTCGACGGGCTGAACCTCTCTTCCCCCCCATAAGGATGCCTATTGGGTGGGATTCAAACACTCAGCTGTACCGAGTGCTTCCCCGGGAAACTTAGAATTCTTTAGAGCTCTTTTCTTTCATAATTTTATGCGCTTGCAGTCGACTGTATTATCATTTGCACGTGCTTTGCAGACAGTGTATTTATCACCGGCAATCCAAAAGAACCTGTACTGTTGCTTTAATAAACTGTACAGTTCATTAATCTAGTCGTGATAGTTCGTTAACGCAACCAAACTCCCTAAGTCTGGTAATTCTCGTGCGTTGAACGCGGCTAAGCCGAGAGTGCAGTGTGCTATAAATGCATCCATCATTGTGCAACCGGACTTATAGTGCTGAATTGGACATTGTTCAGAAACTAAACCTAGCCACCCCCAGCCCCTCTGACATCTGAGGACGTTACCGAACTCCGGAATAAAACTCCTTAACACCAATGTGAAGTTAAGAAGCAGGCACTTCGTTTATTGCAGCGCTGGGGACACGGGGGATCGCTCCTCCAAAGGCGTGTCCAACTTAGTATCAAAATCCATCAGTTTTTATAGACTTTTTCTGTCAGGTCATTGTTACATAAGCTCTTTACATAAAAATGCATACTGTGCTTGCTCTTAAATTTAACCTTTATAATGATTGGTCCTTTGATTATATAACCTTATCAATATTCTTATTTAAAAACAATCATTGGTCAGTTACACTTAGCTCTACTGATTGGAATCTTCGATACTCAAATCGAGATGGGAAGGGTAAGGGGTTTCCAAGCAGCATAACTGGTGTCCATGACGGTTCCCTTAGTTTCTTGAAACAAAACATAGAAAGACCAGTAACTTCCTGGTGAGGTTTCTATGGTTAGCTATTTCAAACTTCAACAATATTGAGGTTCCTATAGTCACACATAACACAGTTCCTAAAGTTTCTATGGCTACATTTCAAACTTAACAATCCTATACATTATGCTTCACAATTTTACTTCTTAATCAAACCTAACTCTTCTATGTGATTAAATTTTGATTTCTTTACCAGAATATTTGCAACAAGGATAAGCTGGAACACAAGGGGGTTTATTTTCTGCCAAAATTCCTTTACCCTTTAATGCAACAGAAGTATAGCATCATTTTGCAATGTAGTATAAAGTGTTAATTCAGAGAAGGAAAGGAAGGCAAAGAATTCTGGGGAAAAGGGTATGGGAATGGGAGGACAGGCAAAAATATGAGTAGTTCAGGAACAGAAAGAAATAAAAGGACTGGGGACTAAGAAAGATCACTTGAAAACAGCTAGGAATACAGGGAGTAACCTGAGCGGGAATGATGTAAAATAGTAAACTCAAGGCCAGCCTTATGATTTTAGAGGTTCCATTCAAGCATGTGACTCAAATTTCTGGAGAGGAAGGTCTAGAGAGGAATCCGTTAATGTGCCTTGCCCTCTTCTTTACCATTGCAAAGGAAGACACAGCTGATGTATATTTTTATTAGGTTGACTAGGACAGAGGGTCTATAGAGGAGATACCCATGTCATGTATCCCTGTCAGAATGACCCTGATGTCTCAGTCTGACAATCCAAAAACTGAGGTGCTATACTTCAGTGGTGTTATTGATGTACTTAAGAAATTATGTACTTAAGCCACCCTAAGAAGACCACAAAGGTCTTGTGGAATAAGATACCCTTTGTATACACAAGGCATGCCGTGCTAACGACTGTGCCCCTGAAGAAGAACTAAAAGACTGATAAGAAGGGAACATCCCACCCCAGGAGGCGCCTAAAAGTTGAAAAATTGCTAATAGGCAACTTGATATTTGATATTTGGTATATTTGGTATTTGATATATAAGTATAATGGCATTAGCCAAATTATTTAAGAGTATGTGAAATATAACCACTGATGAAAAGATACCGAAAACATCACCATTGGGATGTTTATTGGCACATTGGGGTGAATTACATGATGATTTACGTAAAAGTCAAATGATTGAATATTGTAATCATTGGTGGCCTTTGTATGTCTTGGAAGATCAGGAAAAGTGGCCAACAAATGGAACTTTAAGTTATAATACTATATTACAGTTAATGTTATTTTGTAGGAGAGAGGGTAAATGGAGTGAAGTGCCATATGTGGATTTGTTTTTTTATTTGAGGCAGAGAACGGATTGGCAAAAAGAATGCAAGTTAATTAGTCGAGATAATTTGGTGATGACATTGACTTCAGAAAATAAGAAAGCTAAGAGTTGTTGTTCGGCTTGTGATATTGGAAGGAGGTGCATTAGATGTACGGTACCAAAAGAGGACGAAATGGAAGTAGAATTAGAAATAGCCCCACCAAGGGAGGAGCAGGATCTCTCTCCCTCACATGCACGGGAAAGGAGTATTGAATCAGGGAGAATAATAGAACCGGATAGTACTAGAATGAGGGAAGGAGCTGATGAGACACCAGAAGTAGTAATTCATACCCCAGTGTCTCGGAGAACTCATCAGCAATCTCAATTGTTGGCTCCCTTGAGACAGGGAGTGGGACAGCATGGGCCAGTATATGTCAAAGTGCCATTTTCTATTATGGATTAGATGGCATGGAAACAGGCAGCAGGGGTTTATAGAGAAGACCCAGAGAGAGTAGGAAGGGTTGTAGAAACAATTATTAGAACTCAGGATCCTGATTGGAATGATTTACAAGTAATATTGGATAACTTATTGGATAGTACTGAAAAACAGATGGTATTAAAAACTGGAAAAGCACAAGCAGAGGCAGCATTTATGAATGAAACGCTCTCTGGAACTTTGGAACAGAATTTTCCTTCGGGAGATCCCCAGTGGGATCCAAATGGCCCTGTACACAGGAGAAGGTTAACTCGATATCAAAAATGGGTATTGTATGGAGTAAAGCATGCAATGCCGAAAGCTTTGAATTGGTCTAAATTATATGAGATAAAGCAAGATAAAAATGAATCTCCCTCTGTGTTTTTGGAAAAATTGAAGGAAACTGCTAGAAAATATACTGATTTAAAATTGGAAACAGAGGCAGAACAACAACAATTGGCTTCGATTTTTACGGGGCAGTCAGCGCCTGATATAAGGCGAAAACTCCAAAAATTGGAGGGAGAGGACTCAAGAAATTTAAATAAAATGCTAGAAACAGCATGGAAAGTCTATAATAATCGAGAGAAGGAAGAAGAGCAAAGAAAAGAAAAGAAAGAAAAGATTAGAGACAGTAGATTAATAGCTGTCTTAACAGGAAATGCAGCAAGAGGAAGAGGACGAACTCGAGGAAGAGGAGGTTTTAGAAACTTTGGTAACTGGGAACCTAATGCACCTCTAGGAATGAATCAGTGTGCATATTGTAAGGAGGATGGACATTGGAAGAAGGATTGCCCTAAATTGCAAACAAATAAGCAAGAGGCTGCAAAAATGATGACTTTGAATGAATGAAGGGGACCGGAGGGGAACCCAGCTGAACCTCTGGTTACAATTAAGCTGGGAAATGATAAAGTTGAATTTTTAGTTGATACGGGAGCAGTATATTCTGTTTTGAATACTTATAAAGGGAAATTGGGAAATAAAACAGCTAACATAATTGGAGCGACTGGGAAACAGGAAAATAGACCATTCTTTCAACCCCTTGATTTAAAATTTGGAAATAAGGCAATTACACATGAATTTTTGTATGTGCCAGAATGTCCGATACCCTTGTTGGGTCGAGATTTGTTATCCAAATTAAATGCACAGATAGCTTTTGAGGGAGGAGAAATTCTTTTAAAAATACCAGAATCAAAGACAGGAGAAATATTGATGATACAGGAGAAGGTTAAGATTCAGGAGATGCCACAAGAAGCTGATGATGCTGTGATCCCTACAGTTTGGAACACAGAGATACCTGGAAAGTCTAAAATGGCACAGCCTGTAAAGGTAGAACTGAAGGAAAATGTGAAGCCAGTGAGATTAAAACAGTATCCAGTTAAACCTGAGGCTAGATTGGGAATCAAGAAATTAATTGATAAATTTTTGGAATATGGAATTTTAGAGGAGTGTGAATCTGAATATAATACTCCAATTTTACCAGTGAAAAAGCCATCAGGAGAATATAGATTAGTACAGGATCTGAGGGCGATAAATCAGGTAGTGAAAGATATACATCCTGTAGTGGCCAATCCATATACACTCTTAACAGCTCTAGGGGAGAATCATCAGTGGTTTACAGTGCTTGATTTGAAAGATGCTTTCTTTTGTATACCCCTGGAAGAAGGAAGTCGAAAATTATTTGCTTTCGAGTGGGAAAATCCAAAAACAGGACGAAAAACACAATTGACATGGACAAGATTGCCGCAAGGATTCAAGAACAGTCCAACAATTTTTGGGAGCCAATTAGCAAAAGAACTTGAGATGTGGAAACGAGATGGTCCCAAACCTGGACATTTGCTCCTACAGTATGTAGACGACATATTGATAGCAACAGAAGAAAGACCAGCGTGTATAAAGGTAACAATTGATCTTTTAAACTTTTTGGGGCTAAGCGGATACAAAGTCTCTAGAACTAAGGCCCAGACAGCAAAACAGACTGTGATATATCTGGGTTTTGAAATCTCACAAGGGCAAAGACAGTTGGGAACAGACCACAAAGAAGCAATTTGCAGTATCCCGGAGCCGAGAAATACCCATGAATTAAGAACCTTTTTGGGAATGACTGGGTGGTGTCGGCTATGGATAATGAACTATGGTCTGTTGGCTAAACCATTATATGAAGCTCTTAAAGGTCCACCATTTGAATGGGGTCCAGATCAGCAGAGAGCTTTCAAGAGTTTAAAACAGGCCCTGATGACAGCACCAGCCTTGGGACTTCCGGATTTGACTAAAGACTTTCAGTTATTTGTACATGAGAAACAACACATTGCACTGGGAGTGCTGACTCAGAAGATGGGAAGTTGGAAGCGACCGGTTGGATATTTTTCCAAACAATTGGACTTTGTAAGTAAGGGCTGGCCTGCTTGTTTGAGAGCGGTAGCAGCCACTGTGATGATAATACAGGAGGCCCGAAAATTGACTTTGGGAAGAATGATGGTGGTATATGTGCCACATATGGTGATATCAGTGTTGGAGCAAAAGGGGGGCCATTGGCTATCCCCGAGAAGAATGATGAAATATCAGGTAATTTTGATGGAGCAAGATGATGTGATTTTGAAAACCACTAACTTAACTAATCCTGCAGTCTTTTTGAGTTCTATACAGGAAGAAGGACACCTGGAACATGATTGCCTGACTACCATTGAATATGTATATTCCAGTCGAGAGGATCTGAAGGATGTACCTATGGACAATCCGGACTGGGAATTGTACACAGATGGTAGCAGTTTCGTCGAAAATGGAATCCGCTATGCAGGATATGCGGTAACAACTGAAAAATCAGTTATAGAAGCCAATGCTTTGCCGAGCACAACTTCAGCTCAGAAGGCGGAATTAGTGGCTTTGACAAGGGCTCTAGAATTGAATGAAGAAAAGAAAGTAAACATCTGGACTGATTCAAAATATGCATTTGGTGTGGTGCATGTCCATGGGATTTTATGGAAAGAAAGAGGATTATTATCCTCTCAGGGGTCCAACATTAAATATAAAGAGGAGATTTTGCATTTATTACAAGCAGTTCAGAAACCAACTGCAGTAGCAATCATGCACTGTAAAGCACATCAATCAGAGAATACAAAAGAGATTGTAGGGAACAGATTAGCAGATAAATCAGCTAGGGAAGCAGCCAAAAGGAATGCCTTACAAATGGCATTAATTCCTACAAAAACTATTGCATTACCAAAGGAAAAACCTAAATATTCAGAGGAAGATGAGAAATTGGGGAGATTATTAAATGCAAGGAAAAATCTGGAAGGATGGTGGGTGACATCAAAAGGTCAAGTAGTAGTCCCACCATTTGTAATGAGGGAAATAGTACAGACAAAACATAAGGAATGTCATTGGGGAGCAGAAGCATTAGTAACTCTTTTGAGAAGGCAAGTAGTATCAGTGAAAATGCTAGAAATAGCTAAAATGACAATTGCTAAATGTGAAATATGTTTGAAAAACAATCCAGTAGTAAAGAAAAAGGTCCAAATGGGAATATTGAAATCAGGAATGGAACCAGGGGATTATTGGCAAATAGATTTTTCAGAGTTACCTCGACAAAATGGGTATCGATACATTCTGGTAGGGGTTGATACTTTTACAGGATGGCCGGAAGCCTTTCCCTGTCGGACCAATCAAGCAAAGGAGGTCATTAAATGGCTACTACAAGAAATTATCCTGAGAGTTGGAGTACCTATTGGAATCTCTTCTGATAGAGGTTCCCATTTTGTTGCAGAAGTGGTCCAGGGTGTTAGTAGAATTTTGGGAATTACATGGGACTTGCATACACCTTGGAGGCCACAATCTAGTGGAAGGGTAGAAAGAATGAATCAAACACTGAAAAGGCAAGTTAGTAAAATATGTCAGGAAACTAATTTAAAATGGCCTCAGGCACTCCCACTGGCCCTTTTACGAATTCAGGTCCAACCAAAGAGTGGGACATTAATTAGTCCTTATGAGTTATTATATGGAAAACCTTATGAATCTCCTGAACCAAACTTGAGCATACATTTAAAAGGAAAACAAGATGTATATAACTGTCTGCTTTCTTTAGGAAAAACTTTAACTGCGCTTCGGAGTGCAGTTGTTTGGAACAGGCTTCTGTCTTTGGAAAATCCAGTACATGATTTCCAACCAGGTGATTATGTCTATGTGAAGACATGGACTTCTGAACCTCTTCAGGAACATTGGAAAGGACCCTTTCAAATATTGTTGACTACTTTCACTGCTGTCAAGATTGCTGAATCAGATGCATGGATCCATTATACTCGGGTGAAGAAAGCTCCATCATCTTGGAAAGTTGTATATAGAGACCCTAGAACCTTAAAACTGACTTTGAAGCATGTCTAATCTTCCATATCATTTTGGAATCTGGGGGAAATGGTTTTTGATTTGGAAAATAATATTGGTGGGAGTCTGGTCTGAGATTGTGGCTAAACAACAAGTAACAGTGAACTACGGAGGTACTTTGGGATTGGGATGTAATTTTACTCAGATTCCAGAACTTGATCCTGACAAATTAGAAATTAGTTGGATGAGAGATAAGGGAAAAGGCGAGTATCTACCAGGACAAACTGAGCTGAAGAAAAAGACAAGAAATAAGAGACAAGCTGAATAATTAATTTACCTCCCAAAGAAAATTCAGGAAGAAAATTTGATGGTAGGATTGATTAAGGGATTTGCTAATTTCCAGAATGTGACACAAATTACTGCCTGTTTACCAATACCAAGGGCAGTTGGTGAATCCGTTCCATGGGGAATTTTGACAATGAATTTGACTAATTTAGAACATAGAAATGTGACTACCCACTGTGAACAAAGGCCAGTAGTTGGATGGCAAGAACAAGTGACAACTATTAAGAAGCAATGGAAGTCTCCAGGGAGCAGGGCAGATTGTGAAAAATTATTAAATTCGGTTTTTATTAAAGTTGGGAGATTTCATAATGTAGGATATTGTACTTATGATGAACAAGTTAAGAAAAATACAACTCAAATGATCATGGAATGGAAATGTGATAAGGCTAATCAGACAATACCAGAAAGGACAATTAGTTGGGATTCAGTGTGGTCTATGACTATACTGTCTCAATTCCAATATATGGCCAAAGCTCCTTGGTGTTTTACTTGGGATGGAACCATTTTTACAGCTTGGCCATCAGTAAATGACAAAGGGAGTACATTACAAGAAAAGGAAAATTTAGTATCTTGGTGGAAATGTGGGAAAATATACAATTGCAGTACTAAAGACATGGCAATACAAAGAATTCCCCCCTTTAGCAGCAGCCGTGAAGTATGGCTGCTTGTGTAGAGGACTTAAAAATGATCTCCAATTGACTGAAACCTTTAAACCTAAAAGAGGAACAATATTTAGTTGCAGAAAAACTACCATTCAGAGTCCAGGACACTTAGTTTGGGCAATGAGTGACGGAACCTGGACAACCCATCTGCCTCTTGATGGGAAGGTAAAACAAATCACTTTGGGAATGCCAACATTATGCCCAATTTGGAAAAAGTCTCCTTTTAAAGGATCGTTAGAAAATTTGAAATTGGAATGGGCAAAAAGGTCAGAAATAGATGATGAATGGAATGAAGCCTCCACTGGAGTTAGAATTAGTTGGGCCTTAGAATCTCTACTAACCCCTTTGGCAATATACAGGAATGGAGAATGGCTGTACCAACTAACAGGACAGGTAGAGAAACTGGCCAATGTGACCAGAAAAGGATTTAGAGATCTAAATATACAATTACAGGCCACTTCCAAAATGACTCTGCAAAATAGAATGGCTTTAGATATGCTTTTACTCAAAGAACACGGAGTGTGTGGATATTTAAAAGACAGAATGGACCATTGTTGTATACACGTTCCAAATGTAACTCAGGATGTAGAACATGATTTGGAATTATTGGGAAAAATTGAGAAAGACACACAAGAGTTGCAACAAGATATGCAAGAGAGTTGGATAGACAAGATCTTTAAGGGATTAGGGTGGAAACTAAGTTCTTGGATTAAATCATTGATTAGTACAGTATTAACTTTGATGATAATCTCTTTAATGATCATTTTGATTTATTATTTTCTGAAAAAGCAAATTACTCGTAAAACTTCTTTTAATCGCATGATCATCCAAGCTGTTGCAAGACAACAAAATGGACAATCAATCCCAGAGTTTCCTCCACCTTATAGTGAATAATTAGTAAAATGATAGTGAAAGTATTGAAATGATTTTCAAAACTTTCAAAGGGGGGAATGTTGAAAATATTTAGATAAAGAAATTAAAATCTAATTATATAAAAGAGTTTGGTTTGATTAAGAAGTAGAAAATTGTGAAACATAGGTATGGGAGTGTTAAGTTTGAAATGTAGTCATAGGAACTTAGGAACTTTAGAAAATTGTCGTGGTTTAACCCCAGCCAGCAACTAAACACCACGCAGCCACTCACTCACTCCCCCCCCACCCAGTGGGATGGGGGAGAAAATCGGGAAAAGAAGCAAAACCCGTGGGTTGAGATAAGAACGGTTTAATAGGACAGAAAAGAAGAAACTAATAATGATAATGATAACACTAATAAAATGACAACAGTAATAATGAAAGGATTGGAATGTACAAATGATGCGCAGTGCAATTGCTCACCACCCGCCGACCGACACCCAGCCAGTCCCCCGAGCGGCGATTCCCCACCCCCACTTCCCAGTTCCTATACTAGATGAGGCGTCCCATGGTATGGAATACCCCGTTGGCCAGTTTGGGTCAGGTGCCCTGGCTGTGTCCCCTCCCAACTTCTTGTGCCCCTCCAGCTTTCTCGCTGGCTGGGCATGAGAAGCTGAAAAATCCTTGACTTTAGTCTAAACACTACTGAGCAACAACTGAAGACATCAGTGTTATCAACATTCTTCGCATACTGAACTCAAAACATAGCACTGCACCAGCTACTAGGAAGACAACTAAGTCTATCCCAGCTGAAACCAGGACAGTATCCACCCCTTATTCTATACCATTGACGTCATGCACAGTTCCCATACCTTTAGTTACATCCTGATCAATCATCATCACCTTTCCATCCCTTTAAGACATATGAACAATGATATATATATATATATGTATACACACACAGAGATATCATTCCTTTAGTTCATGGGTCATGTTCATAAAATGTTCATTGAGTTCATTTAGTTTCTGACTCTGGGCTCCATCTGTCATACCAGTCTTTCTGGGCAGGAGGGATGGTGCAAAGTCCTTTCAGTCGGTAGAGCAGAATTGGGCTTCAGTGCGCTGTGACAAGCAGGTGACATTTGGCGCAGCAGGAGGATGGTGTGCACTGTTGGATTGTTGCATGCTGGAGTCAGTTCTGGTTCCATCACTACTGCGCTTTGCTCAGTTTTATCACAGTTCTTTTCTTGCTTGATCTAAGTGATTCTTACTATAGTACTATGGATATAGCATACAACAATTATAGTAAGGATAACATGCAGTAGCAGGGTTATATAGCAACTAATATACAGTTTAATTCTGGCTATTCTCACCTAAAATTAAATCCCCTTGAGGCACACATCAGACTTCCCCATCTTTTTGCATCACCCACCAAGTGCACCCAGGCCCTTGAGCAAAAGCAATCCCACGAATGGGTTTACCTTTGCCTGAGGCAGGAGTAACCCAGACTGTCTTCCCTAACATATTTTTTATGTGCACTACAGGGACTTTATCCCCTTCTACAGTACGTAAAAGTTCTGAGTGGACAGGGCCACCCCGATTGGCAGATCCTCTGGTGTTGACTAACCAGGTGGCTTTTGCTAAATGTGTATCCCAATGTTTGAAAGTTCCACCCCCCATTGCTCTCAATGTGGTCTTTAACAATCCATTATATCGCTCAATTTTCCCAGAGGCTGGTGCATGATAGCGGATATGATACACCCACTCAATGCCATGCTCTCTGGCCCAGGTGTCTATGAGGTTGTTTTGGAAATGAGTCCCGTTGTCTGACTCAATTCTTTCTGGGGTGCCATGTTGCCACAAGACTTGCTTTTCAAGGCCCAGGATAGTGTTCCGGGCGGTGGCATGGCACACAGGATATGTTTCCAGCCATCCAGTGGTTGCTTCCACCATTGTAAGCACATAGCACTTGCCTTGGCAAGCTTGTGGGAGTGTGATATAGTCAATCTGCCAGGCTTCCCCATATTTATATTTCAGCCATCGCCCTCCATACCACAGGGGCTTTAACCTCTTGGCTTGCTTAATTGCAGCACATGTTTCACATTCATGGATAACCTGTGCAATAGTGTCCATGGTCAAGTCCACCCCTCGATCAAGAGCCCATCTATATGTTGCATCTCTTCCCTGGTGGCCTGAGGTATCATAGGCCCACTGAGCCATAAATAGCTCACCCTTATGTTGCCAGTCCAGGTCCACCTGAGCCACTTCAATCTTGGCAGCTTGATCCACCTGCTGGTTGTTTTGATGTTCTTCAGTGGCCTGACTCTTGGGTATGTGAGCATCTACATGACGTACTTTTACAACCAGATTCTCTAGCCGGGACGCAATATCTTGCCACAGTGCGGCAGCCCAAATGGGTTTACCTCTGCGCTGCCAGTTGCTCTGCTTCCATTGCTGTAGCCACCCCCACAGGGCATTTGCCACCATCCATGAGTCAGTATAGAGATAGAGCACTGGCCACTTCTCTCTTTCAGCAATGTCTAATGCTAGCTGGATGGCTTTCACCTCTGCAAACTGACTCGATTCACCTTCTCCTTCAGCAGTTTCTGCAACTTGTCGTGTAGGACTCCATACGGCAGCTTTCCACCTCCGATGCTTTCCCACGATGCGACAGGACCCATCAGTGAACAGGGCATATTGCCTCTCATTGTCTGGCAGTTTATTACACAGCGGGGCCTCTTCAGCACGTGTCACCTCCTCCTCTGGCGACATTCCAAAATCTTTGCCTTCTGGCCAGTCCGTGATCACTTCCAAAACTCCTGGGCGACTGGGGTTTCCTATGCGAGCCCGTTGTGTGATCAGTGCAATCCACTTACTCCACGTGGCATCAGTTGCATGATGTGTAGAGGAGACCCTCCCTTTGAACATCCAGCCCAGCACTGGCAGTCGGGGTGCTAAGAGGAGCTGTGTTTCAGTACCAACCACTTCTGAGGCAGCTTGAACTCCTTAATATGCTGCCAATACCTCTTTTTCAGTTGGAGTATAGCGAGCTTCGGATCCCCGATATCCTCGACTCCAAAACCCCAGGGGTCGGCCTCGGGTCTCCCCAGGTGCTTTCTGCCAGAGACTCCAGGTAGGGCCATTCTCCCCGGCTGCAGTATAGAGCACATTTTTAACATCTTGTCCTGTCCGGACTGGTCCAAGGGCTACTGCGTGAACAATCTCCCATTTAATTTGTTCAAAGGCTTGTTGTTGCTCAGGGCCCCATTGAAAATCATTCTTCTTTCGGGTCACTTGATAGAGAGGGCTTACAATCAGACTGTAATTTGGAATATGCATTCTCCAAAACCCCACGACACCTAAGAAGGCCTGTGTTTCCTTTTTATTAGTCGGTGGAGACATTGCTGCTATTTTGTTGATCACATCCATAGGGATCTGACGACGCCCGTCTTGCCATTTTATTCCTAAAAACTGGAACTCCCGTGCAGGTCCCTTGACCTTACTTTCTTTTATGGCAAAACCAGCCTTCAAAAGGATTTGGATTATTTTCTTCCCTTTCTCAAAGACTTCTGCTGTGTTGCCCCATACGATGATGTCATCAATGTATTGCAGGTGTTCTGGAGCTTGACCTTTTTCCAGTGCAGTCTGGATTAGTCCATGGCAAATGCTGGGGCTGTGTTTCCACCCCTGGGGCAATCGATTCCAAGTGTACTGGACAGCCCTCCAAGTAAAGGCAAATTGTGGACGACACTCTGCTGCCAAAGGGATTGAGAAAAACGCATTAGCAATGTCAATTGTAGCATACCACTTGGCTGCCTTTGACTCTAGTTCGTATTGAAGTTCTAGCATATCTGGAACGGCAGCACTCAGCGGTGGCGTAACTTCATTCAGGCCGCGATAGTCAACTGTTAGTCTCCACTCCCCATTAGACTTTCGCACTGGCCATATGGGACTATTAAAGGGTGAGTGAGTTTTGCTGATCACTCCTTGGATCTCCAGTTGGCGAATCAACTTGTGGATGGGAATCAGGGAGTCTCGGTTGGTGCGATATTGGCGCCGGTGCACCGTCGTGGTAGCAATTGGCACTTGTTGTTCTTCAACCCTCAGCAACCCCACAATCGAAGGGTCTTGAGAGAGACCAGGCAGGGTAGACAGCTGTTCAATTTCCTCCATCTCCAAGGCAGCTATACCAAAAGCCCATCGATATCCCTTTGGGTCCTTAAAATACCTCCTCCTGAGACAGTCTATGCCAAGGATGCACGGAGCCTCTGGACCAGTCACAATGGGGTGTTTATGCCACTCATTCCCAGTTAGGCTTACTTCAGCTTCCAATACAGTTTAACTCTTGGGATCCCCCTGTCACACCAGAAATACAGATGGGTTCTGCCCCTTTATAACTTGATGGCATTAGAGTACACTGTGCGCCGGTGTCTACTAGAGCCTTATACTCCTGTGGGTCTAACGTGCCAGGCCATCGAATCCACACAGTCCAATAGACCCGGTTATCCCTTTCCTCCACCTGGCTGGAGGCAGGGCCCCTCTAATTCTGGTCAGAGTATCCAGTATTCACTTCTCGTAAAATTGGCTCAGAAGTCCCTTCAAGAGGATCAGAAATAAGATCAGCCCTTCTACTCTGTTTGGAAACTGGAGCGGCATTTTCCCTGGTAGAATCCCCTTTTGTGGTGGTTTTTCCTCGCAGTTCACGTACCCGTGCATTTAGGACTGAGGTAGGTTTTCCATCCCATTTCCTCATGTCCTCTCCATGATCACATAAGTAAAACCACAGGGCACCTCGCGGTGTGTACCTTCTATATTCTCTCTCTTGGGCAGAGGAGCGCTCACTCCTAATAGCTGAGACATTGGTCCTTACAGGTGGGCAACAGGACATCTCCTCTTTGAATTGCTGGAAATCCTCGGACAGCTTCTCCACAGCCGAAATGCAGGCTTGTAGGGAGGAGGAGAGATTTTCTTCGTATTGACGGAGTTGGCGAGCCATTTCATCCACTGTCGGTGCCTCTTCGTCTTTCCAGGTCATTATCGCCAGTGAGTTGGCATAGGACAATGGTGCGCTCCGTACAAACTTCTGCCACATTGGTCGTGTGCATTGGACTTCGTCTGGATCTTTGGGTAATTGTGGGTTGTCTGGATCATGATGAATTGTCTCTAGCACAGCTAATTCCCTCAGATATTGGATACCTCTTTCCATGGTTGTCCACTTGCTTGATTGACATATAACATCTTCCTTAAAGGGGTACCTTTCCTTCACACTTGACAGGAGTCGCCTCCAGAGGCTGATGGCTTGTGTCCCTCTTCCAATTGCCTTGTCAATGCCACCTTCCCTGGAAAGCGATCCCAGCTGCTTGGCTTCCCTACCTTCTAATTCCAAGCTATTAGCCCCATTGTCCCAGCATCGGAGGAGCCAGGTGATAATATGCTCACCTATACAGCGGCCAAAATCTTTTCGCATATCCTGCAGCTCACTCAAGGATAGGGTTTGGGTGATTACCTCTGGTTCTGCCTCTTCCTCCTGTTCCCGTGATGACCCTGGTTCGCCTTCATCCTTCGCTAAGCAAACTGATTTTTTCGTATATTTCTTTTTCTGTACGGGGGCAACTGATACTGGTGCAGGTTGGTCCGCTGGTTCAGTTGCAGTACCGCTCGCCGGGTCTTGGATAACCGCAGTGTCTGTTGCCAAGGTTTGGGTAGCTGCCGTGCTCATTGCCGAGGCTGGAGGGGCTGCAGTGCCTGTCGCTGCGGTTTGGGTAGCCACAGTGCTCGTCGCCGGGGCTGGAGGGGCCGCAGCACCCGTTGCCGAGGTTTGAGTGACTGCAGTGCTCATCGTTTTGTTGTTAGGTCCAGAGACCTTCTCTTCCCCTTGAGGGTACTGAGTGGTGTCAAACAGGGCTCGATAGGCATGGGCCAGGCCCCAGCACGTTGCAGTAATTTGTATCTCTCTGGAGCTGCCGGGGTGACAGCATACCTTTTCCAAATATTTTACTAGTTCTTCTGGATTCTGCATTTGTTCAGGGGTGAATTTCCAAAACATTGGAGGTGCCCACTTTTCTAGGTACTTGCCCATACTACCCCACACACCCTGCCACTCATAATTATCCAGCCTTGGGGCAGATCTCTGGGTGATTTTCTTAAATAGTTGTTTAACCTTAAAAGAGAGCTGAACCACATTCAGAACCATGCTAATTCCTAGCAGTAGGGCTAGGACCGTGCTGGTCCCAACATCCCAAGAGTATTCAATTTTTTCAAAATTCTCAAACACCATTGTAACTGGACTGAAGGAGAAAGGAGAGGGGAAGAAAGGTATGCCACCCATAGACTGGTTTTCCAAGGAGGAAAGGTAAATGGTGTAATTATTAATAGTTTCCCACAGATGGCTCCCGAAGTATAAAGGTGACAATGCTGAGTGCAAGTACCAGATTAATCCCACAGCCGACGACTTTATCATACCATAAACCAGTGTTATACAATACATCAAAGCAAAAACCTTAATCCACCTCCCACGGATGATAAGCAGCAGAAGAGGGACTACATACAGCAAGCGAGGTGATACATAAAAGAACTTTAAAAACCAGAGCAACAACTCTAAGAACACATAAATCAACATAATGACCAGCGACTATTAGACCGATATAATAAATACTTATAACAAATTTGTTTTAACAAGCTCTGGTCAGGTTTGTCGTTATCTCAACCCTTCGTGCCCCACGTTGGGCGCCAAAAAGGACTGTTGTGGTTTAACCCCAGCCAGCAACTAAACACCACGCAGCCGCTTACTCACTCCCCCCCACCCAGTGGGATGGGGGAGAAAATCGGGAAAAGAAGCAAAACCCGTGGGTTGAGATAAGAACGGTTTAATAGGACAGAAAAGAAGAAACTAATAATGATAATGATAACACTAATAAAATGACAACAGTAATAATGAAAGGATTGGAATGTACAAATGATGCGCAGTGCAATTGCTCACCACCCGCCGACCAACACCCAGCCAGTCCCCCGAGCGGCGATTCCCCGCCCCCACTTCCCAGTTCCTATACTAGATGAGGCGTCCCATGGTATGGAATACCCCATTGGCCAGTTTGGGTCAGGTGCCCTGGCTCTGTCCTGTGCCAACTTCTTGTGCCCCTCCAGCTTTCTCGCTGGCTGGGCATGAGAAGCTGAAAAATCCTTGACTTCAGTCTAAACACTACTGAGCAACAACTGAAAACATCAGTGTTATCCACATTCTTCGCATACTGAACTCAAAACATAGCACTGTACCAGCTACTAGAAAGACAGTTAACTCTATCCCAGCTGAAACCAGGACAAAAATGTACTATGTGTAACCATAAGAATTCAAGTATTGTCTAAAATCAGTTAACCACAGAAACTTTGACAAAGATTTGTTGGTTTGTAGTGTTTTGTTTTAGGAAACTAAGGAAACCGCTATGGACACCAGTTTGCTGCTTGGAAACCCCTTACCCTTCCCACCTCGATCTAATTATCGAGGATTCTAATCAGTAGAGTTAAGTGAGATTAACCAATGATTGTTTTAACGTAAGAATATTAATAAGATGGTGTGACTGAAGGACCAATTATTAAAAGGTTACATTTAAGAATAGACATAGTATGCATTTTTATGTAAACTAATATAGATGATGGTGAGAATCGTACTGCGCAGAATCACCTAAGAGAGGTCAAGAAGCGGACAAGTGAGGAAGACTATGGAAGACCACCAGAGGGCTTCTGAAGACCACCAGAGACCTTCACTGCGCCTGCATGAAGAGACATTTACATATGCTAATGATTTATCGGAAAACTAATGATTATGTATAACATTTTCCAGAAATTTAGTGAATATGTATAACAGGTGTGTATTTAACCTGCACAGTTAGACTAGACAGGTGCACACAATAGGTGGAGTGATCCCCCGTGTGCCCAGCGCTGCAATAAAGGAGTGCCTGCTTCTTAACTTCTCATTGCTGTTAAGGAGTTTTATTCCGGAGTTTGGCAACAAATCTAAAAACTTACTTCCTTACACACTTTCAGGAAGCTAAAACCATTAAAATCTTGCACAGAAGACAGTCCATGAAACAAATATGAAAACCATACAGTACAAAACCAAGGCAATAGAAAAGACATTTCGGATTTTAAAGATACACTGGCTTTACTATAGTGGTATCCAGAAACAAACACAACCATGAATGCAGTCTGCTAACATTTTAGGCTAGCACTTTTGGCAACTAGACTGTATTGCAGAAATGCGGGAGAAGCTTTCAGTGCCAGAAATGAATGGAATAAGGGTTTCCTCAATAAACTCTACTTGTCTGTTATTATAAAAGCATTTCTCTCCCAAAATTCACTACCATTTTTACACTATCTCCAGAAGAGAGAAGAAAGTTTTTTCCACCTTCCCCCCCCCACCCCAG
Organism: Harpia harpyja; assembly: GCF_026419915.1. Taxonomy (NCBI): domain Eukaryota; kingdom Metazoa; phylum Chordata; class Aves; order Accipitriformes; family Accipitridae; genus Harpia; species Harpia harpyja. The sequence continues at coordinate 10,541,924 of NC_068968.1, forward strand.
TACTCTAGACCTTCAGTGAATGAAGTGATATGTACTGATACTAGAATGGAAAAGTGTACTGGTTTTGGCTGGGATAGAGTTAATTATCTTCATAGTAGCACATGGTGATATGTTTTGGATTTGTGACCAAAACAGTGTTGATAACACACACACGTATTAGCTACTGCTGAACAGTGCTTACACAGCATCAAGGCCTCCTCTTTCTCATGCTGCCCCACCAGTGAGTAGGCTGTGGGAATGCACAAGCAGCTGGGAGGGGGGGGACAGGTGGGACAGCTGACCCTGTTACAATACAAGGAAAAATCAGTTTGAAAGAAGTATGGAGAGAGACTTTTTACCAGGGCCTGTAGCAACAGGACAAGGGGTAACAGTTTAAAACTGAAAGAAGGTAGATTTAGATTGGAAATAAGGAAGAAATTCTTTACAACGAGGAGGGTGAGACACTGGAACAGGCTGCCCAAAGAAGTTGTGGATGCACCACTGCTGGAACTGTTCAAGGTCAGGTTCAACAGGGCTTTGAATCATTCTACAGTTCTATGACAGCAACCCCTATTGCCCTGTGCTTCTGGGGGGCAAGCAAGGAGTAGATCAGTCAGGAGTGAACTTGAGCCTAGGGAAGGGGTGGAGGAAAAGGTGTTATTTTCTTTTTGTCCCCCCAATTGGCAATCAGTTAAATTAATTTTCCCCAAGTCAAGTCTATTTTGCCTGTGACTAATTGGTAAGTGATCTCCCTGTCTGTCTTGACCCAGGAGCTTTTTCATCCTATTTTCTCCCTCATCCTGTTGAGGAAGGGGAGTGTGTGAGCATCTGGGTGGGTCTCTGGCAGCTAGCCAAGGATAACCCACCACAACCCCTGTTGTGGTTTAACCCCAGCCAGCAACTAAACACCACACAGCTGCTCACTCACTTCCCCCCTACCCAGTGGGATGGGGGAGAGAATCAGGAAAAAAAAAGTAAAACTCATGGGTTGAGATAAGAACAGTTTAATAGAACAGAAAAGAAGAAACTAATAATGATAATGATAACACTAATAAAATGACAACAGTAATAATAAAAGGATTGGAATATACAAGTGATGCACAATGCAATTGCTCACCACCCGCCGACCAATGCCCAGTTAGTCCCCGAGCGGCAATCCCCCCCCCCCCCCACTCCCCCCAGTTTCTATACTAGATGTGATGTCACCTGGTATGGAATACCCCGTTGGCCACTTTGGGTCAGCTGCCCCTGGCTGTGTCCCCTCCCAACTTCTTGTGCCCCTCCAGCTTTCTTGCTGGCTGGGCATGAGAAGCTGAAAAATCCTTGACTTTAGACTAAACGTTACTTAGCAACAACTGAAAACATCAGTGTGTTATCAACATTCTCCTCATACCTAACTCAAAAACATAGCACTATACCAGCTACTAGGAAGACAATTAACTCTGTCCCAGCTGAAACCAGGACAACCCCATACACCCCACTGTGGTGGTGCATTTCTTTCCCCCTCTCCAGGCTGATTTACGAACTCAGGAAGGCTCACTAGGCCTTAGCATAAGTGTAATGAGTCGGGCAGTTAAGCGACCCTTGACTGTGCCAGGAATTCTTACACAGCTAAGACAGGGAGACATGCTGTGTGTCTCAAGGACTCCTGCTGCCTGGCAAAGGCAGGGGGACGGGAGTAGAGATAGCCAGCTCTCTCTCATAACAACCTTCGAGACATTACAATCCTCCCCTGACAATCTTGGAGCATCCCGTATCTATGTTTTGAGTTATTCTCCAACAGTCTCGGAATTTTCCAGCGCAGCTGGGATTCTAGAAATTTGTTGATGACAAAAGTCAATCATCTCCCAAACCTATAAACAGCAGTACTAAGCGAGGCCCTTTGAGCTCTCCTGGACCACACCAGGCTGTGACCAGCATCTCCCTCTGAGTGGGACGCCTCTCAGAGCTCGCAAGCTGTCCAGTTTGCGAAAATCAGAGGTCTGTCGCCAAAAGCCAACACGACCTGGGCTGATTCTCTTCACTCCTTGAAGCTCGACCCTTCTCCCGTTGAGACAAATGCCGAAGCATTTGACATGAATATTTTCACTGACCTCGAGGGGAATTTTTAACAGGTATACCTCTTTTACTCTCTCTTTTATTCTTTTACTCTCTTATATGTATTTCTCTTAGTGTCTTTATGCACACATGTGTACTAACCTGAATAGTCTATAGTAAGTTATAGCAAGTATATTATAAGATATAAGTTAATACTTTCAAATTTATACTTAAATTTCAGTCATGATTTTTATTCAACTGTGAATGAATTTTAGGCTGCTATTATATTCATAATCCCTTTAGATATAAACCGTTGACCAAGTCTGAGACTAGGAGTCGATCCAGCCGCACCTAGACTCCAACAGGAGTTTAGAAAGCAAGGGGGTCTTCTCTGAACCTTGTGACTCAATGGGAGGGTCTCCCTTACCCTTTCCCACATTTCCTTTTACCCTATTACGTTTTTGGTCCCTATATACATAAGTTTAGTTTGATTCTGATTTAATTTTCCTGTGTGCATTTCATCCATGTACTAAGTAATAGAGTGAACCTTGCCAGTGAATTCTGTGAAGTCGCACTTTTATACAAATTTCTATAAAATCATTTTTCTATTGCTAATACTATTGGAGGTGATTCTTTAAGCAATCCAAACCCCTCTCTCATTTTTAAATTCCCCCCCTGCGACACCCACCTTTGGGGGGTCAAAAAGTCTGGTATATAAACATCACAACCTCTTAAAGGTTTGCTCAAGTTACCAGGTATTATACTAACCGCTGCCCAGTGGGCAATGAATTATAGCAGCAAATGCTGATTAACATTATTTCATCACCACAAACCATTACTCCTTCTAGAGATGTAAAACATAGTCAATTACACTTCTTGCTGGGGAGGAGGAAAAAAAAAAACCAACATGTTTAACATTTCTTGTTTACTGTGACACCTCTGTATGTCCTGATCTGATTTCTTGTCACTACTCTGAGTAATGATTTAATCAGTGCAGTGAATGCTCTGATACCTAGGGGAAAAAAAAGCCACAAAAAATGCAGGAAGTCACTCAAAACACACACACTGAATTTCTCTCCTTCCAGTTTCTAAAGCAACTCAACTGGTTTTGGACAGAAATAACCATGAAAGGACGTTCAAAACATTTCTAACTCTTTTCCCTGTTGTAAAAAACCACCTTCTCCACAAGCTTTGCTCAAACTGCTATACTGCAAACCACCACAGAGCTGACATGCTCACAAGGTCACCATTACTAGCATGCTTCAAAATAATTTATTTTGCCTTGTTATATGATAGTTTAAGTTGTCACTAAACAGTTATCTAAAAGTTATACTAAAAGTTGTCAAAGATAACATACAATACAGCTGCAACATTTCTGGACTACAAACTAGTTTCAGTGTTCTTCATTCATCTGGTGTACAAATGAATTAAAATATTTCACAGACCATACACTACTTTTTTTTTATATTTCCAATTTATGTATCTTTGGTATAGAGTTATATAAACTTCAGCAGGAAGTTTCTTCAATCCAGCATAATTGATTCTATTCTTGGAAAGGAGACCACTCTTTCAACATGGAAAGTACATAGAAAAAAAATCACCCACTAGTAAAAAAAAAAAAAAAAAAAAAGTTAGTTATCCAGGCAAGTATATCCATATTGTAAGTTCTTACCCAAGCTAATAGGGGAAATTAAATTTGAGAGGACAATGTAAATATTCACACACAATTAGTTTTATGCCCATATGTGGTGGGTTGACCTCAGCTGGACACCAGGTGCCCATGGGTCAAGATAAGGACAGGGAGATCACTCACCAATTACCATCATGGGCAAAAAACAGACTCGACTTGGGGAAGATTCATTTAATTTATTGCCAATTAATTGTAAGAGAGTAGGATAGCAAGAAATAAAACTAAAAAACACCTTCCCCCTCCACCCTTCCCTTCTTCACTCCCAACTCTTCTACCTCCTCCCCTCCCCAAGCAGCACAAGGGGAAATGGGGGTTGCAGTCAGTTCATAATGCTTTGTCTCTCTCTGCCACTCCTTCCTCTTCACACTCTTCCCTTGCTCCAGCATGGGGTCCCACCCACAGGAGACAGTTCTTCACAAACTGCTCCAACATGGGTCCTTTCCACAGGGTGCAGTCCTTCAGGAATGGACTGCTCCAGCGTGTGTCCCCCATGGAGTCACAGGTCCTGCCAGGAAGCCTGCTCCTGCATGGGTTCTCCATGGGCTGCAGCTTCCTTCAGGGCACATCCAACTGCTCTGGCCTGGGGTCCTCCACAGGCTGTAGGGGGACAGCCTGTGTCACCATGGTCTTCTCCACAGGCTACAGGGAACTCTCTGCTCTGACACCTGGAGTACTTTCTCCCCCTCCTTCTTTACCTTAGTGTCTGCAGGGCTGTTTCTCTCACCCCTCTCTCCCACAGCCGCTGCACAGCTTTTTTTACCCTTTCTTAAATATGTTATCACAGAAGCACTACTTAAGTTGCCGATTGGCTCAGCTTTGGCCAGTGGTGGGTCCATTTCAGAACCAGCTTAAACTGCCTCTGACATGGGGGCAGCTCCTGATGTCTTCTCACAGAAGCCACCCCCCCCCAAAAAAAAAACCAACCTTGCCATGTAAACCAAATACAACATACTAGAACTTATACACAGTAAAGGACCTCATTGCTTATTTGAATTGCTACTTAATAATAGTCATAAGCATTTGCAAGATCACTTTCTGTAATTTCATCTTCAATATTCCCTTTCTCCCCCTCAAAAAACACACCAATCATTACAACAGAAATTCACTTATTTTATTGTCTTTCAAAATTGTATCTATGTTTTGAGAAAGTGAAAAACGTACCTTTCAGAAACACATCCACACATCTCCATGGAGCTAATATTAATCAGATGACCTAAGTAAATGTCAATAACTAAATGTGCCTTGAGTGCAAGAACACATTCTAACCCCAATTACTTCTTTCAACTGTAATACTAGTGTTACCTTATATTTACAAGAGTTCCTTATACACTGATTCAATTTTTCAAAAAAAAAAAAAACCACAATAAAACTCAGACCTTGAGCATTAGATAGGATCCTTCACACACAAAAAAAGAAATAGAACTAAAGCAACTCCCCCAACTTTACAAACAAATTTCTTTTAGATTTTATTTTTTTTTAAGCAGTTAGTACAGGAAGGATATTTGGAATGGGTGTGAGAAAGGTCTGTTCAGTGTTTTGTTTAAATTGCTAAGAAGTTTCTCATTTTGAAAAGTAAAAAAAAAAAAAAAAAAAAAAATTACTCCATTCATCCAAGTTCAAAAACAAGATCAGAAGGCTTATGATCTATTTCACATCTGACTTCAGAGTTAGAAGTCCCAAAAACTGATGGGCCTATAAAAGATTTATAATTTTGATAAAAGCATAAAGTTACATATACTACATAACAGACTAAAAATTAAATGCTTAATCCAAGACAAGCCCCACATTTCAAACCACCTTGTTAAAATAAGAGTTTAGCTCTTTGGATACAAAATGAGTTTCACTGTTACATCCCCAATGGCCTTTAGACACTTGGTTTAATAGGTAGCTTCAAGGAATTTTTCTTCAGAGTGACATTCTGCATTTCATACCGTTGTACAATAAGCTATACCATTATTTTAAAATGCGAGGGGGGGAGGTAACAGACACTCGTGCCTCTTGCTCGGGAGGGAGGCACCGCAGCATCCCCAGCAGGCCACCACACCCTGTGTTCAACACAGGCCGTGCTCAGGGCCCCCGCACAGCCTTGACCTCCCACAGGTCTGCCACCGAGCAACCTGTTCAAAGCACCACTTGCCCTCCCTCAACACAGTCTGCTCTCACATCTACCTCCCCCCGAAAAAACAAAACAACACAAAAACCACCCCACCAACCCACCCACTAACATCCTAATTTTTATAATCTACCAGAAACGCTGTTTCTTGCCTGCCTCTCTTTTTTTGGTTTGTTTGGGGTTTTTTTGTTGTTGTTGTTGTTGTTAAAGTGTCAGAAGAAAACGGTTTTTAAAACGCCTCGAGAGCATCGCTCACCGCACTGTTGACAAAGAGCCTACCTGTTCTGAGGTTAAGTACCCCTGCAAGGGGGCTGTTCTCACAACGCCTCACCCGGGCCTCGGCGGCCCTGCCGCCGCTCGCGGGGAGCTCGCCCAGCCCAGTCGCAGGGCTGAGGGCTTGTAGTACGGAAGATACCGGTGGGCTCCTCGGCAAGGAGCCGCCGCCGGCAGACTGGGGACTCTACAGGGAGAGGTTGCCGGGACTACCCCCTTGCTCCGGTCCGTGGGAGGGGGGCTTGGGTTTCTGCCAGCTCCCTGCCCAGGGGAAGGGAGCAACCGGTTCCGGTGCCCGAGGCGCAGCCCGACTCGCTGCCGGCCGCAGGTACCTGCTCCACGGCACCCTGCCCAATCCGGCGCCAGCAGCACCCCTGATGGCGGGCAGGCCGGCGAGGCCGCTCCTCGGGCTCACGGGGGAAGGAGGGGGTGGTAAAACCGCCGACTGGGCTGGCGGGGGAACCCAAATCCCTGTCCCCGTCACTCACCGCTATGCGCAGTGGCAGTCTCTCCTTGTCCACCTCTCCTTGGTACCTTCTCCCCCTCCTTTCGGGAGTCCCGTGCCCCTTCTCCACGGTGCTAGGGAGGGGTGGAGGAGGATAGAGGCGAAATCAATGGAGGAGGCTGGTGATGGCCGGGTGGTCACACGCAACGGGCAGGAGCGGCGCTAGCCTCTCTTCGCCCTCCCGGCTGACTCTCCTACCGCAGCTGAGCGCCAAACACTGCCTGCTGCCGCCGGCGAAGCGCCTTCCCCCCGCCGCGCTGCGAGCCCGGCCGGGAGGGTCTGGGGTGGGGAGGAGGTGAAAATGGCGACCTCAGTGGCGCTAGTGCGGCGATGGGAACAGATCCACCAGGCCGGCTCACTCCACGCTACCGGCTGGGCTCAGCACGACGAGGAAGACAGCGAATAAAGGAGACACAAGCAGCAACTAAAGGAGTTGCTCTTTCCTGTCAGCCCTTATATACAACCCGCCCCTCTGCTGCCGCACTTTCAAACCGCCGCCGGACGTGGCCGCAGTGCCAGGGATTAGTGAGGTAGCTGGTGCTGCAGCGCTCCCTGATGCCGCGCGCGGCATCACCGGGGAGCTGCAGGAGCCCCCCCGGGGGTGGCTGGGCGGGGTAGCCACAGTGTCTGTGGGCCTCACGGCCCAGCAAGGTCCAGTGCGGCCTGGGGTATATCGTCGTTTTTGCGGCCCCTCGCTGCCAGCCCGGGGCGGCGGGGTGAGTCAGTGGGCGGCGGTGGGGCAGCCGGTGGGAGCAGGCCTGGCAGCTCCTCCCTAGCTGTGGTCAGTTATGTGGGGTATGTTCCTCCTACACGGCTCTCATCACTGCGGGCCCTGGTCAGCAAGGCACTCCTAGAACTTCCTGACATCTGCCCCATCCTGTTATAAAAGTGTTTTCCAAAATCATCTTAACAGGGCATTTGAACCACCTAGGAAATCGGACTTTGGCTGGTGCCACGTGCGGTCCTGGGGACAAACTCTCCCTGTCCACCAGAGAGCTTTCTCTGTCCAGCCAGGAGGAGAATCCTTCTCCCTGAGTAGGATTCCTCTCCTTTCCTTTCAGGTCCATGAAGTTAGGGAGCTGGGTGAAGCCAGCATTCCAGATTCCTCCTGAAGTCAACTGAGAGAGAAGAATCTGGAGGAAGGAGGGAGTCATCTCACCTGCTCGGATGCTCACCTTTGCTTTATCAGGAAATAGCACATCCCAGGATAGCATAAAAACCAGTTAATTCTGTTCTGGCATTCATAAGGCCTTGAGAGACGTGTGAAATACGTTCATGAGAACTGATATGATCCATGTCAGCCCTTCAAGAAAAGAAAATGTAAACCATGACCAAATGCTCTGGCTTATGACCTCAGGCTATTTACAGCAGCAAACCCCCTTTGTAAATTGATGAACTTTCCCGTCTTACTTATCCCCCTTGTAGGATTAGGATTTCAGTCTATGGCAGCAATACAAACCTGACTTTGCAGAATGATTAGGGCTCCTGTTGAGTGTTCCACACCCATAGCTCTTATTGATTCAAAATAGGTATTGCACCACTGTGACTCTTGAACAGACCTCACTCCATTAGATTGGACCATATATTGTCCTTAAAAGAGAAGAAAAAAGGTTTCACTTTGCCACTAAAAGTGGCAAGCATGACTCAAACATGAAACTTGACCAATGTGCAGGATCAGATCTTTCCCACTGAGTGGCAAGGAACTGGTGGCAGCTATACCCAGAGATACCTCAGTTCTGTTGTGTTCCAGTCCTCCAAATTAAGAGAAGCTGCCATCCTCCTCCATCTCACTTGTGTACTAGTTGTCCTTATTTTACAGATCATGTGTGGTTCAGCTGCATGGGTAAAACTGAAAATGTTGCAGTGTTAAAAGAGTTTCCACTAAGCTGAACTTGGACAGTATCACAGAGAAAGAGACACAGAGACCAATTATAGAGTGGAAAGTTTCCTTGTCTATACCTAAATCAGCAAACTGTTATAAAACAGTCTGAAAAGGCTATCAAACATATCAAAAAGTATTAAAAAACTTTTGGTCTCTTTTTAGTCTATATGAATACACCTGATATTTAGGCTTATTAACAATATAGGTTTCATGTCTTTAATAAAAGCTGTATCAACTGACAATGCAATGCATGAGTGCTCCTGCAATGCCTTCAATTGATTTTCCTTGTTCTCTTGCCTTTTTTTTTTATTTTTACAGACTCTTTTTTATGATTTTGGACATTTTTCTTAGAGGCCTGCCTTTGTGCCACTGAAGTACCAGATGTGGTTATTTCTGAATTGCTTTCTGAAGGACCGTGTGAGGGGTGTTTGAATCAGGTCACAGATCTAGTCACTCATCTTCCCTTTTACAGATCCAGCCACTGAAAACCACCAGTCCCAGCCCTATGCCCTACTGATGGTGTTTTACTTGTACATGATTAGATGATGGAGTGTCATTATCTGATGAATACAAAGAACTGTTGCAAACATTGTTACCATTCTATTTAAGCTTCTCATTACTGTTAATGAACTATACTTCACAAGAATCCTGTCATGTAGAGAAAATATTATTATCCCCACTTTCAAGATGAGAAATTGCTGTATAAAGAGGCAGTGTACCTTGCCTCAGGTCATACATGTAGTATGTGGTAAACCCAGAAATTTAATCCAGAGTTTGAGCACAGATCTAGTGTGGTGGGTTGACCTTGGCTGGCTGCTAGCCCTCCCTCCCCCAGTTGTTTTCTTGCTCCCCCTCCTCAACAGAACAGGGGGAGAAAATAAGATGGACAAGCTTGTGGGTTGAGATAATGGCAGTTTAATAAGAAAAGCAAAGGCCATGTGTAGAAGCAAAGCAGAAAGAGTAAATTTATTCTCTACTTCCCATCAGCAGGTGATGTCCAGCCACTTCCTGGGAAGCAGAACCTCATTACACATAGCACCTTAACCACAAATGTCCCCCCCTTCTCTCAGCTTTTATTGCTGAGAATGACATCATATGGTATGGAATATCTTTGGTCAGTTGGGGTCAGCTGTCCCAGCTGTGTCCCCTCCCAACCTCTTGCCCACCCCCAGCCTACTGGCCTTTGGGGGTGGGGGTGGTGGAGAGAAAGCCTCGAGGTAATGTCATGGAGGCTCATCCAATCAAATTAAACAGGTGTTAAATTGAACAAATTTATTCTTCAATCAAAACCGTTTGGAACTCCGACAACATTAGTGAACCACAGGTTCAATGATGTAAGGGGAAATTAATACTACACAACTGACTTCAGAATTCTTAAGCTTTAGAAATGGTAACCCAAAATGTGCATATCACTCACCTAAAAAATGAGGGCTCTCAACCTGCAGGAGTTACCTTGGGCGGCGTCCCGACCCAAGGGGAGAGTCCCTGACTGCAGACCCGCTGCTCCGAGGAGGACCGACTCAATTTCCCTCCGGCGGGGCTCCGTTTATCAGTCGAATCTGATCTGTGGTCAAATAAGGTCATGTTAGTCCTCCTTGGCCGAGGGCCAACACTTCCTTATTCCTGACCAAAGTGTGTACCTGGCGGTTGTAACTGGACCCCACTGTGTGGGCGGGGCGGCTCGACCCCCGAACCGCAGCTTCTAGGGTTTTTTTCCTCTTTTCCATGGCCAAGAAGTTTTGCTCTATCAGGGCGGGTGTACCCGCCACAGGCTGCCAAAACATTGGTGCATTATCAGCACTGTTCTAGCCACGAATGCAAAGCACAGCACTATATGGGCTGCTATGAGGAAAGTTAACTCTGTCCCAGCCAGACCCAGTACATCCAGTCAGTCTAACCACAAGCTCATTTTCTTTATTAAGCACTCTTTCTCAGGACTTCACTCCTGAAAAATGTTTGGGAGAAGGAGCAAAGCACTACTGAAGAAAACATGTCAACAGAAATTCTGTTGAGGAACAGCTCATGCAGAAAACTATGTAGTTAAAAGGAGGTCTTGTGAGTAGGCATATTTACACAGAAAACTTTCTGCAGAAACATCATCCTGTTTTAAAGTGTATAGACCAAGAAGGGGGACAAGCATGCAATATGTCACTTCAATATTGTGCATCTAAAACGTGACATAAGTAAGAACTTCCAGCTCTTACTGGCCAAATGCAGGAGCATGTGAATTATAGGAATATTGCAGGAATCTTAGGCCAAACCTGCTGACACATTAATGATTCCCATAAAGCACTGTCCACGTGTATTGGGTTTGCATGGCAAGGTTTTGGTAGCAGGGGGGGCTGCAGGGGTGGTTTCTGTGAGAAGATGCCAGAAGCTTCCCCCATGACCGATAGAGCCAGTGCCAGCCAGATCCAAAACAGACCCACTGCTGGCCAAGGCTGAGCCAATCAGCTATAGTGGTAGCGCCTCTGTGATAACATATTTAAGAAGAGAAAAAAAATGCTGCGCAACAGCAGCCGGAAGAGAGGAGTGAGAATATGTGAGAGAAACAACTCTGCAGACACCAAGGTCAGTGAAGAAGGAAGGGGAGGAGGTGCTCCAGTTGCCAGAGCAGAGATTCCCCTGCAGCCCATGGTGAAGACCATGGTGAGGCAGGCTGCCCCCCTGCAGCCTGTGGAGGACCCCAAGCCACAGCAGGTAGATGTGCCCAAAGGAGGCTGTGACCCCATGGAGACCCCGCACTGGAGCGGGTCTTCTGGTGGGACTGGTGGCCTTGCGGGGGACCCACACTGCAGCAGTCCATTCCTGAAGGACTGCACCCCGTGGAAAGGACACATGCTGGAGAAGTTCATGAAGAACTGAAGCCCGTGTGAGACAAGGGGAGTCAAAAGAATCTCAGTAGACATAATAAAGGGGGATGAAAGATGATGTTTAGCGCTTACATTGTTGAAATTAGCTGAGGTAGAGACAGTCCTTGATAAGAAGAGCTGGTCCCAAGAACCAGCCAATGAGGCAGAGACAGTTCCTGATAAGAAGCAGGAGCTGGCCCCAAGAGCCAGCTAAGACTGGTCTTGCGGCTTGGGTGAATACCAAGAAACCACTGAGCCTGCGCAAGAAAAGAGGTTACTAGCGGTGACGGAGTCATCTATCTTCATCTCTGTGACCACCAGACAACCACCATAAAGAGGCACTGCGCAAGCGCAGTTGAGAGGAGACTATGGAAATGACCTCTCGGAGCTAATTTTAATATGAAGCGGGGATAGGTCATGCATATGTATAGGCGTATTGTGAATATGTAACAAGTGACTGTATAAACTTGAAGCGAACTGCCAAGTCGGGCGTGCACGACTTTGGTGGGACTACCCCCCGTGCTGCCCAGCGCTGAATGAACATACCTCCTTTACAATCTCACTGATTGTGGAGTCTGTTTCCGCATGTCAGTTTGGCGAGCCAGGCAGGAGACTCTCTGCTCGGCTGAGGGACCGACTGCGGAGCGGACGCCCCTAGGCACGCCCCAAGCACTTTCCTCGGAGGAGCCTCCGCTGCCAGCCGCTCACCGCGGGAGCAGACAACAACCTCCTGAAGCCACGGACCAAACGGTATGTGTCACAGAGGGAGCCTGTAAATCGTACAGGCCAGGGCAGCTGGTAAATCGCACAGAGACATCTGGTGTGCAGCGTAGTCCCCGTATGGGAGGAGGGTACCCTGTATGGTAACAAGGGGGGGATTTGCTGACCGATAGAGCGGCCGCCAGCGATCTTGGGGGTAGATCGAGCAAATCCGGGGTGACCGCTGCATCCCGGTATCGGGAGCCAGGACGGACCTGTCGATGACTGGTATATAAGAGGCAGGAGAAGGGTAAGCGCACCACTCGCAATTGCGCTTGGTGCATTTTTGGGGTAAGTGGACCCCCTCGCAATTGCGTTTGATTTATTTTTGCAGCTGCTGAAAGGTTGTCAACTGGAGCGATGACTGTATGATGTGAATGTTTGGAAATTTATGTTAAAGATTTTGTGTGGGTGTATGGAAATGATATGTTGAAATTTATAGGTGTATGTATGTTTGTTAATGTGTGAATGTCTTTACGTATTAATAGGGGTGATTCCCTGCTTTGTATGTGGGCTTGTAACTGGACTATATAGTAATTAGCATCCGGCTTGGGTTTTGATGAAGTGTAAATCTTGTGGGAGAAGGTGGTACTGTACATCTACCAGACGGAAACCAGACTGCCTTGAGTGTTTTCCCCAAATTCCACACTTTTATGATTGGGAAAGAGCTCTCCAAGAATATTGGTGTGTAAAGGAAAATTTAATTCCAGAAATTTGGGACGTGTGGGAGGGAAACTGGGGGAAGACTATAAAGAAGTGTAAGGAACGATTTGCATGGAAGCTTATTAAAAGGAGAAGTTATAAAATGGGAAACAATCAAGGAGGAGTATTAAGGAAGAGTCCTCTGGGTTGTGTAATTGCCCACTGGAAAGATATTGTTGGGACCGGAGGTACGGAAAGTAAAAAGAACCTTATTAAATATTGCAATCAGTGGTGGCCGTTGTATAAGTTAGAAGGTGATGCTAAGTGGCCACTTAATGGGTCAGTAGATTATAATACTTTATTACAAGTAATGCTGTTTTTAAGGAGAGAAGGAAAATGGGATGAGGTTTTGTATGCAGACATGTTTTTCACTTTCCGAAACCATCCGGAGTGGCAAAGGGACTGTGGAATGGTACCCCCACAGAACCCCATGGTGCTTGCACTTGAGCAAGAGAACAACAAGGAGCTTAGAGGTAAACTGAGGCGGTGTTGTTCGGCATGTAGTATTGGACAAAGATGTACAAAGACCAATAAAATCCATCAGGCACCAGAACAAGATCTAACTGATTTGTTTAAGCCTCCCCCTCGACCACAGGAACAGGATGCAGACTCGGATAGAACTCCGACCCCCCCGAACAGCCCTGTATCTTCCCGTACTAGGAAGAAAACTACCTCAACAGCTTTACAAGCACCTCTCCGAGAGGCGGTGGGGCCGGATGGTGGGACAATGTTAATCAAAGTACCCTTTTCTACTGCTGACCTAGGGGAATGGAAAAAGGTTGCAAAAGATTATAGGAGTGATCCGGTAAGTGTAACTAAGCATTTCCAATTTATTGTAAAACAGCATAACCCTGATTGGAAGGATATACAGCTATTACTGGAATACCTGACTGAGACAGAGAAACAGCTGATTTTAAAAACAGCAGGGAACTTAGCTGAAGATCATTATAAGATTACAGGAGGGGACATTAAGGAATATTTCCCTCTCCAAGACCCAAAGTGGGATGTTAATAGATCTGCACATATGGAAAGATTGCAGGGGTATCAGGATTGGATTACAAAAGGAATGGAGAGGGCAATCCCCAAAACTATAAATTGGTCAGCTTTACATGCAGTCAAACAAAGTCCTTCTGAGTCTCCATCCGAATTCCTGGATCGACTGAGGGATGTAATGCGCCGCAGCACACCGCTGGATCCTGGGTCAGAGGTAGGAGTACAACAATTAGTCTCCCTGTTTTTGGGTCAATCTACAGGGGATATAAGGCGCAAACTTCAGAAATTAAACCCTACAGAGCGTAGGAATTAAGAAATATTGTTGGATGAAGCATGGAGAGTATTTAGTAACAGAGAGGAAGGATATAGGCAAGGGCAAAGGAAATTAATGGCTGTTATCCAGGAAGAAAGAGGAAGAGGGCCTAGACGAGACTTGCCCCGACTGGGCAAGGATCAATGTACTTTGTGTAAGAAATTCGGTCATTGGAAAAAGGAATGCCCAAGGAACAAGGAGGATCAGAGGGCTCAAACAGGAAGAACGGTAGCCCATATGAAGGGAGATTGACGGGAACCTGGGGAATCTACCGTAGCGGACCCACTGGTTATAATTAAGCTAGGGAAAACACAACAAGAGGTAGAATTTTTGGTAGATACAGGAGCAACATACTCGGTTCTGAATCAAGCTTTGATGCCCCTGGGAGATGATTATGTCATGGTGAAAGGAGTGACTGGCCAAAGTGAAAAGGCATATTTTTGTAAACCTTTAGAATATAAATTAGGAAAACAGTGGGGCATTCATAAATTTTTATATATGCCTGTTGTGGTTTCAGCCCAGCCGGTAACAAAGGACCACGCAGCCGCTCGCTCACTCCTCCCGCCCCCCTCCGGTGGGATAGGGAGGAGATGGAGGAGAGAAAAGAAAAAAAAACCTGGAACCTCGAGGGTTGAGATAAGGGCAGTTTACTGGGACAACACAAAAAAAGGTTACAACAACAACAACGGTACTAATGAAAGAATATACAAAAAGAGTGATGCACAGTGCAACTGCTCACCACCCGGAACCCGACGCTCCGCCACCGAAAGTCGAGAGCCCTCCCCCCGGCCCGCTCCCCATTTATATACTGAGCATGATGTCACATGGTATGGAATAGCTCCTTGGCTAGTTCAGGTCGGCTGCCCCGGCTATGCCCCCCCCCCTCCCAGGTTCCTGTAAAAATTAACTCTATCCCAGCTGAACCCAGGACATTATCCACCCCTTATTCTATACCATCTACATCATGCCCAGATCTTACATTTTCCAATCAACTACTACCACTTTCCTTGTCTTATATATATATATATGTATATGGACATCCCCCCCCCCCCACACACACACACAAATAGTATTCCCTTAGTCGATGGGCTATCCCTCCAATGTGTCCATCAATTTTATTTAGTCCATGACTTTGGGGCTCCATCTGTTGTAACAGTTCTTCAGGATAAGAGAGATGGTGTGAGGTGTTAGGTTGTTGTATGCTGCCTCTGGAACTTGTGGCCGGTACATTTGGTGCAACCCACACCCTTGGCCTGCAGGTCGAAGAGGCTGATCTCGAGGAAATTGCAGGGCACCAGTTCAAGTTCTATCACTGTTGTACTTGGCTTGGTTTCAAAGTCCATCCTTCAGTCATTTGGGTAATTCTTACAGTAATACCCTTGATATGGCATATAGACACTATAGATACAATGACATACATTGGCAGGTTATTTAGCAGTTAAATATCATACAGCCTAATTCACTGGCTATTCTCTCCCAAAATCAAATCTCCCTGAGGTACACATCGAACTTCCCCATCCTTCTGCATCACCCACCAGGTGTACCCAGGTCCCTGAGCAAAAACAACCCCTTGGATGGGTTTGTCTCTGCTTGAGGGGGGACTAACCCAGACTGTCTTTCCTAACATACTCCTCATGCGCACTACAGGGACTTTATCCCCTTCTACAGTATGTGGAAGTCTTGGTTGGGCGGGGCCAGCCCGATTGGCAGATCCTCTAGTATTAACTAACCAGGTGGCTTTTGTTAAATGTGTATCCCAATGTTTGAAAGTTCCACCCCCCATTGCTCTCAATGTAGTTTTCAGCAGTCCATTGTATCGTTCGATTTTTCCGGAGGCTGGTGCGTGATAAGGGATGTGATATACCCACTCAATGCCATGTTCTTTGGCCCAGGTGTCTATGAGGTTGTTTCGGAAGTGAGTCCCGTTGTCTGACTCGATTCTTTCTGGGGTGCCGTGTCGCCATAAAAATTTCTCTTCAAGGCCCAGGATAGTGTTCTGGGCAGTGGCGTGGGACACAGGATATGTTTCCAGCCATCCAGTGGTTGCTTCCACCATTGTAAGCACATGGCACTTGCCTTGGCAAGCTTGTGGGAGTGTGATATAGTCAATCTGCCAGGCCTCCCACTGTTTATATTTCAGCCATCGCCCTCCACGCGACAGGGGTTTTAGCCACTTGGCTTGCTTAATTGCAGCACATGTTTCACATTCATGGATAACCTGTGCAATAGTGTCCATGGTCAAGTCCACCCCTCGATCACAAGCCCATCTATATGTTGCATCTCTTCCCTGGTGGCCTGAAGCATCATGGGCCCACTGAGCCATAAATAGCTCACCCTTATGTTGCCAGTCCAGGTCCACCTGAGCCACTTCAATCTTGGCAGCTTGATCCACCTGCTGGTTGTTTTGATGTTCTTCAGTGGCCTGACTCTTGGGTATGTGAGCATCTACATGACGTACTTTTACAACCAGATTCTCTAGCCGGGACGCAATATCTTGCCACAGTGCAGCCGCCCAGATGGGTTTACCTCTGCGCTGCCAGTTGTTCTTCTTCCATTGCTGTAGCCACCCCCACAGGGCATTTGCCACCATCCATGAGTCAGTATAGAGATAGAGCACTGGCCACTTCCCTCTTTCAGCAATGTCTAAAGCTAGCTGGATGGCTTTCACCTCTGCAAACTGACTCGATTCACCTTCTCCTTCAGCAGTTTCTGCGACTAGTCATGTAGGACTCCATACAGCAGCCTTCCACCTCCGATGCATTCCCACAATGCGACAGGATCCGTCAGTGAACAGGGCATATTGCCTCTCATATTCTGGCAGTTTATTATACAGTGGGGCCTCTTCAGCCCGTGTCACCTCCTCCTCTGGCGACATTCCAAAATCTTTGCCTTCTGGCCAGTCCGTGATCACTTCCACAATTCCTGGGCGACTGGGGTTTCCTATGCGAGCTCGTTGTGTGATCAGTGCGGCCCACTTACTCCACGTGGCATCAGTTGCATGATGTGTAGAGGAGACCCTCCCTTTGAACATCCAGCCCAGCACTGGCAGTCGGGGTGCTAAGAGGAGCTGTGTTTCAGTACCAACCACTTCTGAGGCAGCTCGAACTCCTTCATATGCTGCCAATATCTCTTTTTCAGTTGGAGTATAGCAAGCCTCGGATCCTCTGTATCCCCGACTCCAAAACCCCAGGGGTCGGCCTTGGGTCTCCCCAGGTGCTTTCTGCCAGAGGCTCCAGGTAGGGCCATTCTCCCCGGCTGCAGTATAGAGCACATTTTTAACATCTTGTCCTGCCCGGACTGGTCCAAGGGCTACTGCATGAACAATCTCCCGCTTAATTTGTTCAAAGGCTTGTTGTTGCTCAGGGCCCCATTTAAAATCATTCTTCTTTCGGGTCACTTGATAGAGAGGGCTTACAATCAGACTGTAATTTGGAATATGCATTCTCCAAAACCCCACGACACCTAAGAAGCCTGTGTTTCCTTTTTATTAGTTGGTGGAGAAATAGCTGCTATTTTGTTGATCACATCCATTGGGTTCTGATGACATCCATCTTGCCTTTTTATTCCGAAAAACTGGATCTCCTGTGCAGGTCCCTTGACCTTACTTTCTTTTATGGCAAAACCAGCCTTCAAAAGGATTTGGATTATTTTCTTCCCTTTCTCAAAGACTTCTTCTGCCGTGTTGCCCCATACGATGATGTCATCAATGTATTGCAGGTGTTCCGGAGCTTCACCTTTTTCCAGTGCAGCCTGGATTAGTCCATGGCAAATGCTGGGGCTGTGTTTCCACCCCTGGGGCAATCGATTCCAAGTGTACTGGACAGCCCTCCATGTGAAAGCAAGCTGTGGCCTGCACTCCGCTGCCAAAGGGACTGAGAAAAACGCATTAGCAATGATGTCAATTGTGGCATACCACTTGGCTGCCTTTGACTCTAGTTCGTATTGAAGTTCTAGCAGATATGGCACAGCAGCACTCAGCAGTGGTGTAACTTCATTAAGGCCGCGATAGTCAACTGTTAGTCTCCACTTCCCATTAGATTTCCACATGGGCCATATGGGACTATTAAAGGGTGAGCGAGTTTTGCTGATCACTCCTTGGGTCTCCAATTGGCAAATCAGCTTATGGATGGGGATCAGGGAGTCTCGGTTGGTGCGATATTGCCGCCGGTGCACTGTCGTGGTAGCAATTGGCACCTGTTGTTCTTCAACCCTCAGCAACCCCACAACCGAAGGGTCTTGAGAGAGGCTGGGCAAGGCGGACAGCTGTTCAATTTTCTCCATCTCCAGTGCAGCTATACCAAAGGCCCAACAGTACCCCTTTGGGTCCTTGAAATACCCTCTCCTGAGATAGTCTATGCCAAGGATGCATGGGGCCTCTGGGCCAGTCACAATGGGGTGTTTATGCCATTCATTCCCGGTTAGACTCACTTCAGCTTCCAATACAGTTAGCTCTTGGGATCCCCCTGTCACACCAGAGGTACAGATGGGTTCTGCCCCTTTATAACTTGATGGCATTAGGGTACATTGTGCACCAGTGTCTACTAGAGCCTTATATTCCTGTGGATCTGATGTGCCAGGCCATCGAATCCACACAGTCCAATAGACCCGGTTATCCCTTTCCTCCACCTGGCTGGAGGCAGGGCCCCTCTAATTCTGGTCAGAGTATCCAGTACTCACTTCTCGTAAAATTGGCTCAGAAGTCCCTTCAAGAGGATCAGAAATAAGATCAGCCCTTCTACTCTGTTTGGAAACTGGAGCGGCATTTTCCCTGGTAGAATCCCCTTTTGTGGTGGTTTTTCCTCACAACTCACGTACCCGTGCATTTAGGACTGAGGTAGGTTTTCCATCCCATTTCCTCATGTCCTCTCCATGATCACATAAGTAAAACCACAGGGCACCTCGCGGTGTGTACCTTCTATATTGTCTCTCTTGGGCAGAGGAGCGCTCACGCCTAATAGCTGAGACATTGGTCCTTACAGGTGGGGAGTAGGACATATCCTCTTTGAATTGCTGGAAATCCTGGGACAGCTTCTTCACAGCCAAAATGCAGGCTTGTAGGGAGGAAGAAAGATTTTCTTCGTATTGACGGAGTTGGTGAGCCACTTCATCCACTGTTGGTGCCTCTTCGTCTTTCCAGGTCATTATCGCCAGTGAGTTGGCATAGGACGATGGTGCGCTCCATACAAACTTCTGCCACATTGGTCGTGTGCATTGGACTTCGTCTGGATCTTTGGGTAATTGTGGGTTGTCTGGGTGTTTTAGGGTGGTTTCGAGGATTCCCAAGAAGGCGAACACACACACACTGACTATAAGGGGAAAAAGCAAGCATTTATTAACTACAGATGTGCGTTATGCTAAGGGTATCTTGTAAAGCAAGTTAACATACCGACCCAAGGACTGTAAGGAAGATGGACCATCCATACATTCTTGTGCCGTCTTGCGCCGCGAGCTCAGCCCAGCAATCGGTAGGTGCCAGCTTTACGTGGGCGTCCCCACGGAGGCAACGGTGGCCTTGCCGTACACCAGCCTGATGCTCTTCGGAAAAATCCCGGTATTTATACATTTGCAGAGGAACGGGTTTCGGCACACGTGGCCAGCGGGTGCCAAAACACGCCTCGGTTGCAACATAGGGAGCCTATGATGCATGCGCTCGCTGGCCAGGCGCGCTGCACAAGCCATAGCCATCCTGTCTACTGGTTCATGGGCTTTGTACACACGGCATATTGTCATAATCCAGCAGTCACGCGCCGACCATGCTCACAGCTGTGCTGTGCAACAGCCTGCTGTCCGTCTTCCCCCAGTATTGCTCAGCTCTCTTATCTCTGTGGTCAGCATTCCAAGCAACGGGCAACAAACCATCCGTTTTCTGTGCTGACTGCATTTTTCTCGGCTATCTACTTCTCCCCCAGTGTTCATCAACGGACCAAAATTCCATCTTTTAAGCCATCCGTATACATGCCACTGCGTGGTCCGTGGATGGAACACAACAATATTCTACCATTCATACGATATGTTGTTGCAGCAGAGTATCCATAATCTGTCATATTAGTTGAATAATACAGGGGACAAAACACATGATACATAAAAATACAAGACATACAAGAGCAAAACCTAAGATGAGTTGTCATAGCCATGGCCACCCCCATGTCCACCCTGCAAAGAGGGTTCCAACCTGTCTGCACAACAAGTTTGTGACTTAGCCTTTGTAGCTCCTGTATTTGTGCATGAACAGATGTGGAGTGGTCGCTCAAGTTCATGCAACAGAGTCCATCAAAGTCTTGGCAGCCATGTCCATGAGCAAGTAATGGAAAGTCAATTGCAGCTCTATTTTGTAAGGGTGTGTGTCTAATACTACCTACATCTAATAGTAAATAAGATAATGCTACACCAATCTGCATTCAGGGACCCCTGAATTTGTGATTCCTGGGGTGGCAATGAGGATGAATGCCCAATCCGTGGAAACCAGGCATTCCAATCCGTCGCGTCTATGGCCTGCTGCATGGGGGTCTCCGTCAATAGGTTCTTAAACTTCGTTGATGCCAGCAGAACCCCTATTAAACATGTGGAAAAGGGATTGTTTGGTGTTGCTGTATTGGGGCATAAGGAATCTTGTCTGGTCATGTTAGCCAGGGTCATCCAGACATTTTCTTTGGGTTGTGGCGGTATCCATGACTATGTCCATCTGTGAACACAAGAGGGGAGGGGAAACATAGCCCATACCCTACTCCCGTCGCGTTAGGTGCTGTGCTGGCACGTGCCGCCATGCAGATTCTCCCTGCACCACAATAGTTACAGTTTGTGAGTCATCAGCAGCTATAACTTCAGCCGCAACCGATTGTCCTAATGGGGGCCGATACCATACCCGCGCCCCAGCGAACCACCGCGTGGTCTCTGTAGTTGGTGGTGCATTCAGGACATGATATACCAAAACCCATGGGGCGGTAGGTAGGATCACCGCCCACGAGGAGGTGTTTTTGATTCCAAATATGAGTGGTCTTTTTCCAGATTCCTGAGTTGGATTCAGTAACACAAGGCCCTGGGGTCAAACACAATAAACGTAGACAGCTGCCGGAGGCTGGATACAGCGTGACATCGGTGCGGAACCACCACGTCTCTTGGCTAGCCATGGTTATATCTGTAGTGCTTTGCACGGCGTATCCACTGCCTTGGGGTGTAGCTGTGAAGGCCGTCCATTGTGTGACAGATATTCCTGGATTTGCAACCTTTGTGGTTCTGATCTGCCCTTGCTTCATGCGTAGGATGGGGGTCGAGCTCTGGCCAATGATACGGTTATTCTAGATGCGTACTGCTTCAGTTAGATGGTCTACCCACCCAGTGAATGTACCACCCCCCAAGCGCTTCAGCTGCTCTTTCAATAATCCATTAGTGCACTCTACTAATCCTGCCCCCTGGGGGTGGTAAGGAAGATGCCATGTCCACGTAACTCCTCGGTCACTGGCCTACTGTGCTACTCTGGTGTTTTTGAAATGCATCCCATTGTCAGATTGGATCTCTACAGGGGTACCATAATAGAGCTCTATCATTTCTAAGCATTTAATTGTGGTATGTGCATTACTATAGCGGCTGGGAACTGCTACTACTAGTCCCGAATATGTGTCCACAGCTACGCAGATATAGCGCTGTTGCCTATGTTCCCACAAAGGTCCAATATAGTCAATCTGCCATACTTCACCCCCAGTTGTGCCCCGCCGTATGTGCCCTACTGGTTGATCTAAATAAGGATGTCTTTTTAGCAGTTGGCAAGTTTCACATTGAGCAATACATGTTTGTACATCTTTTACTGAAAGTTGTACACCCTGGGCCTTGGCCCATGCTATGGTGGCATCCCTTCCTCCATGAATGGCCTTCTCATGGGCCCACTGTGCTAATGCGGCGTTACTCTGTTCCTCTAGCTTTACTGATTGAATCTTTGCGAGGACATTGGCTTGTGCATTCCCCAGATGTGTTTCAGATTGTTCTTTCGTGTGTGCGTCCACATGAAATACACGGACGTCCCTGTCCTGGAGGAGAGCCCAAATACACTCCCAGTAAGGACGGCCCCACACATCTTTAGTCCCGATTTGCCACTGGTCAGCATGCCATTTTGGCAACCAATGTACAAGTCCTTGGGCTACAGCCCAAGAGTCAGTGTAGAGATAACAGATGTGATTGGGTGGGGTGGCGTCAATAGCTTGCCAAACTGCTATTAACTCTGCAAGCTGAGCGCTGCCCATTTCCCCCTCAGTACTGAAAGTTGTTCTAGTAGCAGGGTTGTAGGTGATGGCCCGCCAGTGTCCTGTTGCAGAGCAGCTGCCATCAGTGAACCAGGCAAACTCTTTCTGTTCCTTTGTAAGCTCTTCATATGGCACACCCCACAAACCCAGTTGATAATTCACCACATCAGTAGCTGTTTTCCCTTCCTCAAATACCCCAGTGCTCACTGCTTCATGGAGTTGGTGTGTACCCCTTGGACCTGGCTTGGCTCTCTCCTGCAGGTACCACCGCATTTTGATAATTGTGGCTTCCTGTGCGTGGCCGATCTTATGTGTTGTGGATGGAGTGATTGCCCAGGCTATCACCGGTGTCTCGGTCCGTACTAAGACATCGTGCCCAAGGGTCCTGGCTTCAGTGTGGAGCAGGGCCCAATATACAGCAACTAGTTGTTTTTCAAATACAGTATACCACAATTCAGCCCTGGTAAGCCGGCGGGACCAAAACCCCAAAGGCCATCTGCGACCATCCTGTAGTTGCCACAAGCTCCAGAGAGCCACATCACGCTCTAGCGAGACGTGTAGCTCCACAGGCCCATCTTGGATAGGGTGAAGTTCCAAATATTCCTGGACTATGTGTTTTGCTTGTTCAAAGGCCTCCTGCTGTGCACGTTCCCATTGGAAATGGGCCTTCTTTTGGGTTACAACATATAAGGGCTTCAATACAATGGCCAGGCAGGGAAGATACGACCGCCAAAAGCCAAGTGCCCCCAAAAATTGTTGTGTAGCAGGGAACCATCTGGAGACGTGAGCCAAGTAACAACCAGACACCGATATGGTTAAAGTTGTTCTCCCTTTATTGCCCAAATAGCATGCTTATATACCTTGTCAAGCTAAACATCAGCTGTCCACGCGCCAAAAGCTAAAATATAATTGGTTATACTATCTCTGTCCACGCACATAAACATAGGACACAATTGGTTATACTAACTAAAACATGCGAAACTTGTCTCAGCCTAATTGGTTAAGATAAACTGCCGAATTGAGGTTCTTCGTGCCAAGTTCCCTTTATCTTGGAATGCGCACCTGTGTTCTTCTAATTGGCATCTTTCTTTTTTTGTCTTCTTGTTTATTCTGTTCAAGGCCTTCTAAAGGCATCTGGAATACTTTTGCGACCGTTAGCTAAATATGTGTCCGCAACATTGTTGCACCTGTTTCTTAGTGGTCGGCCATGGCCATTCCTGTATAGTTTTCAATACAGGTTCAGGGATCTGCTGTTTTCCTTGATGCCACATAATACCTAAGTATTTCACAGTGTCTGAGGGTCCCTGAACTTTCTTGAAGTTTACCGCCCACCCATCCTGTTTCAATTTGTCTAGGACATGGTCGAGTTGTCGTTGTACTTGCTCTTGGGATGGTCCCTGGATTAAAATGTCATCGATATATTGTACTATTCGGGTCTCAGGTTCCCGGCTGACCTGTTGTAGGGTCTTGTGAATGGCTTGGTGACAGAAGGTTGGGCTGTGTAGGTACCCCTGGGGTAATCTGGTAAAAGAAGTATACTGGGTCCCACCCCAGGTAAAAGCAAATTGCTCTTGAGTAGCTGGAGGAATGGGGACAGTGAAAAAGGCATTGGCTATATCAATTACAGCGTACCAGGTGCCTGGGTGCGCCTGGATCTGATGTACCAATTCAGCTACTTCAGGAACAGCAGCGGTTATCGGTGGAGATACCTTATTCACACCCCTATAATCTACAGTCATCCTCCAGCTCCCATCCGGATTTTAACTGGCCAGACGGGGCTGTTGAATGGGGAGTGCGTGTAACGCACCACGCCTGCTTGAAGCAGGTCTTGTATTGTTTGCTCAATTTCAGCCTTCCCTCCCGGTATTCGGTATTGTTTTAGGTGTACCACTGTGTAAGCCACAGGTATATTTGCCTTGTCAGGAATTTTCCCTACTTGGATGGCCCGAATGTGCAGTTGCTGTGCCACACCAAAAGCCCATAAACCATCGGGCAGCTCCAAGGTCTGGCCCCGGAGTATGTCCATACCAATAATATATTATTCTCCAATCTGGGCTATCATAATCCTAAAAGACCTGGGGGGCCATTCCCCAATTTGCAATGTTACGTGCGTTAGGCATCCGATAACTGGTTGGTCCCCTAAGCCCCATACGGGGCTTGTCTCCCCCTTATGTTTGGCTGGATTGCCGTGTATAATTGTGACCTCCGCCCCAGTGTCCACTAGAGCCCGCACTGGCTATTTGTTTGTAGGAGACCACCAAATTGTGCAGGCTACAAAGGGATGCGGGTCATGCCGCTGTACACGGCAACTCAGACCCAGGGCTTGGTCTGACCCTCATTCAGCTTTTGGGTGAAACTGGGCCAC
Organism: Harpia harpyja; assembly: GCF_026419915.1. Classification (NCBI taxonomy): domain Eukaryota; kingdom Metazoa; phylum Chordata; class Aves; order Accipitriformes; family Accipitridae; genus Harpia; species Harpia harpyja. The sequence goes on from NC_068968.1 coordinate 10,566,621, forward strand.
GGTCTCGTCTAGTTCCTTCCAAGGGTACTGTGGGATTTTCGGATGAGGCTCAAAACCGGAATGAGACACGGGAGCGAAACCTGGGGCCTCGCTTTGAATCTTACGAATTTGATTCTTGTTCCCCTGTTGGGCTAAACGGCGCAGCACCGATAGGGGCTGCCCATCTATTTCTGTTTTGGGGATGCCCTGTTCCAGTAATTGTTTAAACAAGCAGCCGCGCTCTCCTGGCGGCCCTGGTTCAGGGCGCGGTTCTTTCATTGGTTGGGGTCGGGGAGTACTATTCTCCATTGTCATGATGCCTGGGAGGTCTCCCATCTGACCTAGCTTTTCAATTACCTGAGATATGGGGTTCCCCTGCTCCGCCATAAAAAGGGGAATCAAATATGGTCTCCAACCTGCTGGACAGCCCTCAAGGAGCAGGTTACGACTCCCAGGGAGGAGTGGCTGGTCAAGATAAAGGCCGGGATCTCCCATACCCACTGCTAACTTCATACCCTCTGCCTTCAGGAGGGCGATAGCCTGCTGTAAAGTAGCCCAACTTTTTGCACCCTGCGGCCACGCCCCATCATTTGTATGTCGATCCCCGAGTCCTTCGGCTATTATAGCAACTAAGGTGCGGTTTATACCCGGAGTCATCCGCCACAAAGCTGAATGAACATATGGGTCTGTTGTAAGTCCCAGGAATTTACTAGCATCTACACTATCTATCAACACTGTATCCCCTCCTTCTTCCATAAGCCATACCAGCCAATGCTGTGGCTTTTCACCGGTTTTTGGCTATATTTTGCTAAGAGGTTTTTAATGTCCTCAGGGGAATAATCTTCCATCTGGTCCTGTTGGACAAATACGCCGTTGGGATCCTGCACCGCCTTTCGCTTTACTATGGGAGCAGCTCGCTTCCCTGACTCAGGCACTGCAGAGGTCAGGGGTGCTGCCTCCTCCCCCTCCGTCTCGGTGGAATCATCATCACCACTTTCCCATACATTACCATCCCATGTCTCGGGATCCCACCCGGGGTCAGTTACAATTGCCCGGACGTGATGGCCACCCTTCGGCTTTTGGGAGCCCTTTTGCCTCCGGCGTGCTGCTCGCACTGCAAAATGGGTAGCAAGATTGGCACATTTCTGCACCAACTCCTCCCGCTGTTTTGTTTCACTAAGGAGGGCTTGTTGTTGTAAGATTGTAGTCGCCTTGAGCTCCCGCAACTGATTCTCCAGCTGTTCAACTTTTGCCTCCAACTTTTGTGTTCGCCCCCATTGTACTTTATAAGCACATAGGACAGCACCCCCCATCCACCCAGCATGCTTAAGGCAGCCCTTCCCCTTCGTATGTGATGTTTCTACGAACCCCTCCCAATATTTTAAAACCTCCATAGGGGATTGATTAGTCGATGGTTCTGGGCATACCCGAGTACAGGCTTCCCACTTGTCCCAAAGGGTATTCCAGGGTTCCAGGGTCCAACCTGGTCTCTCAATTGTGGGTGCCGACCCACTGGTACCTGTCCTAGATTTCCAGAGCATTTTTAGAGCCATTATATCGAGTAAGCAAAAACCTCTTTCCTGTATCTTACACAAAACGAAGAAGGAAAGGAAAAAGAAAAAAAACCTACTCCACCGTGTGTCAAAAGTCCAGTACACCCGCAATGGATACAAAAGAACTCTAAAAATTTATTCAGCAGTAAATCTGTGGGTAAGATGTGCCACCCACCCCAACCACAATCTATATAACAGAACACAAACAACTCCTACACAAGCAGCAAGGACTCTGTCCCGCAGTAGACCTTGTTATCGGATTTCTCTCTAATCCTTCATGTGGAGACCCTCCCATTAACCCCCTCCATAACCAAGTGGCACACAGACAGATAGCTACCGGCTCCACTATCTGCGTCCCACCCACTAATGCCTGAGTGGCGCACCGACGGATAGCTACCGGCTCCACTATCCGCGTCCCACCCACTTGTGTCTGTGTGCCTCCTTCTTTACGGGAATCCCATCCTCGTCGCCAATTATGTTTTAGGGTGGTTTTGAGGATTCCCAAGAAGGCAAACACACACACACACTGACTATAAGGGGAAAAAGCAAGCATTTATTAACTACAGATTGTTACGGATGTACAACTAACCAAATCCAACAGGTGTTAAAACTCAGATTTATTCTTCAGCAAAAGTTAGTTAGAAGTCCGGTAACATTTTATAAAACCACAGGCTCAATGATGTAAAGAGAATTAATACTACACGGCCGACTTAAGAATCCCCAAGATTTAAAGTGATGGCTCAAAACGCACGTATCACTCACCTAAAAGCTGAGGGCTCTCTCCCTCGAGGAGTTACCTCGGGCGGTGCCCCGACCCGAGGGGAGTCCCCGACTGCAGAGCCGCTGCTCTAAGGAGGACTGCCAACGTGTCCTCCGGCGGGACCCCGTTTATACCCCTGTCGAATCTGACCTGTGGTCATTTAATCCTATTGGCTAGGAGGGTCACCTCGGTGTACCTGGCGCATCTCGATTGGCCAGTTCAAATTTCAACCTGCAGCTTCCAGGGTTTCCTTCCCCTTCTCCCTTCCTGGAGAAGTTTTGTTTCCTGCTGGCAGGACGGGGGGGGGGGGGGGGGGGGGAGGAGGGAATGTACTGCCACACAGATGTGCGTTATGCTAAGGGTATCTTGTAAAGCAAGTTAACATACCGACCCAAGGACTGTAAGGAAGATGGACCATCCATACATTCTTGTGCCGTCTTGCGCCGCGAGCTCAGCCCAGCAATCGGTAGGTGCCAGCTTTACGTGGGCGTCCCCACGGAGGCAACGGTGGCCTTGCCGTACACCAGCCTGATGCTCTTCGGAAAAATCCCGGTATTTATACATTTGCAGAGGAACGGGTTTCGGCACACGTGGCCAGCGGGTGCCAAAACACGCCTCGGTTGCAACATAGGGAGCCTATGATGCATGCGCTCGCTGGCCAGGCGCGCTGCACAAGCCATAGCCATCCTGTCTACTGGTTCATGGGCTTTGTACACACGGCATATTGTCATAATCCAGCAGTCACGCGCCGACCATGCTCACAGCTGTGCTGTGCAACAGCCTGCTGCTCGTCTTCCCCCAGTATTGCTCAGCTCTCTTATCTCCGTGGTCAGCATTCCAAGCAACGGGCAACAAACCATCCGTTTTCTGTGCTGACTGCATTTTTCTCGGCTATCTACTTCTCCCCCAGTGTTCATCAATGGACCAAAATTCCATCTTTTAACTCCTCCGTATACACCGGGTCATAATGAATCATCTCTAGCACGGCTAATTCCCTCAGATATTGGATACCTCTTTCCATGGTCGTCCACTTGCTTGATTGACATATAACATCTTCCTTAAAGGGGTACCTTTCCTTCACACTTGACAGGAGTCGCCTCCAGAGGCTGATGGCTTGTGCCCCTTTTCCAATTGCCTTGTCAATGCCACCTTCCCTGGAAAGCGATCCCAGCTGCTTGGCTTCCCTACCTTCTAATTCCAGGCTATTAGCCCCATTGTCCCAGCATCGGAGGAGCCAGGTGATAATATGCTCACCTATACGGCGGCTGAAATCTTTTCGCATATCCCGCAGCTCACTCAAGGATAGGGATCGGGTGATTACCTCTGGTTCTGCCTCTTCCTCCTGTTCCCGTGATGACCCTGGCTCATCTCCCTCCTTCGCTCAGCGAACTGATTTTTTTGTATATTTCTTCTTGTGTATGGGGGCAACTGATACTGGTGCGGGTTGGTCCGCTGGCTCAGTTGCAGTACTGCTCGCCGGGTTTTGGATAACTGCAGTGTCTGTCGCCGGGGTTTGGGTAGCCGCAGTGCTCGTGATCAACATTCATCACATACTGAACTCAAAACATAGCACCGTACCAGCTACTAGGAAGACAACTCTATCCCAGCTGAAACCAGGACAATTCATTATCCTTTTTGTTCTACCCCACAAACAGTAGCATTTTTTTACACCGAGTATACGTGCAAAAATTCCTTTGGCTTTGTCCTGGTTTCGGCTAGGATAGAGTTAATTTTCTTCCTAGTAGCTGGTACAGTGTTATGTTTTAAGTTCAGTATGAGAAGAATGTTGATAACACACTGATGTTTTCAGTTATTGCTAAGTAGTGTTTAGACTAAGTCAAGGATTTTTCAGCTTCTGATGCCCAGCCAACAAGAAGGCTGGAGGGGCACAAGAAGTTGGGAGGGGACACAGCCAGGGCAGCTGACCCAAAGTGGCCAAAGGAATATTCCATACCATGTGACATCATGCCTACTATATAAACTGGGGGGAGTTGGCCTGGGGGGGGGATTGCTGTTCGGGAACTAACTGGGCATCAGTCAGCGAGTGATGAGCAATTGCATTGTGCATCACTTGTTTTCTATATTCCAATCCTTTTATTATTATTTTTGTCATTTTAGTATTGTTATTACTATAATTATTAGTTTCTTCCTTTCTGTTTGTATTGGGTTTGTGTGGCAAGGTTTTGGTAGCGGGGGGGGGGGTTACATGGGTGGCTTCTGTAAGAAGCTGCTGGAAGTTTCCCCTATGTCCGACAGAGCCAATACCAGCCGGCTCTAAGATGGACCCGCCGCCAGCCAAGGCCGAGCCAGTCGGCGATAGTGGCAGCACCTCTGTGATAACATATTTAAGAAGGAAAAAAAGTTGCTGGGACTCACAGAAACTGCTGCCGGAGAGAGGAGTGAGAACATGTAAGAGAAACAACACCGCAGACACCAAGGTCAGTGAAGAAGGAGGGGGAGGAGATGCTCCAGGCACCGGAGCAGAGATTCCCCTGCAGCCCGTGGTGAAGACCATGGTGAGGCAGGCTGTCCCCCTGCAGCCCATGGAGGTCCACGGTGGAGCAGATATTCACCTGCAGCCCGTGGAGGACCCCACGCCGGAGCAGGTGGGTGCCCGAAGGAGGCTGTGACCCTGTGGGAAGCCTGTGCTGGAGCTGGCTCCTGGCAGGACCTGCGGATCTGTGGAGAGAGGAGCCCACGGAGCAGGTTTTCTGGCAGGACTTGTGACCCCGCGGGGGACCCACGCTGGAGCAGTGTGCTCCTGAAGGACTGCACGTCATGGAAGGGACCCATGCTGGAGCAGTTCATGAAGAACTGCAGCCCGTGGGAAGGCCCCACATTGGAGAAGTTCGTGGAGGACTGTCTCCCATGGGAGGGACCCCATGCTGGAGCAGGGGAAGAGTGTGATGAGTCCTCCCCCTGAAGAGGATGAAGTGGCAGGAATAACATGTGATGAACTGACCGTAAACCCCATTCCTCGTCCCCCTGCGCCACTGGGGGGTTCGGTAGAGAATCCAGGAGTGAAGTTGTGCCTGGGAAGAAGGGAGGGGTGGAGGGAAGGTGTTTTGAGATTTGGTTTTATTTCTCATTACCCTACTCTGGTTGATTTGTAATAAATTGAGTTAATTTTCCCCAAGTTGAGTCTGTTTTGCACATGACGGTAATTGCTGAGTGATCTCTCCCTGTCCTTATCTTGACCCATGAGCCCTTTGTTATATTTTTCTCTCCCCTGTCCAGCTGAGGAGGGTGGAGTGATAGAACGGCTTTGGTGGGCACCTGGCATCCAGCCAGGGTCAACCCACCACACTGTTCTATTAAACTGTTCTTATCTTGACCCACGAGTTTTACTTTTTTTTTTTCCCAGTTCTCCCCCATCCCACTGGATAGGAGGGGAGTGAGTGAGCAGCTGCGTGGTGCTTAGTTGCTGGCTGAGGTTAAACCACGAGAGGCTTGCAAGAACCAGGGCCAATAATTAGGTTTCTAACATATTTTCTATAACTTCCCTTAATTTTCCTTGTATGCCTTGGAAATGTGGCCTTGAAAAGTCATAGTTAGTTACTACCTTGTATCTCTGTTTCCTCTCTCAGCCTCTATCTGGTCTGTTTAGGCTGCATGTTTCTATTACATGTTTGCACATTGATTGGTATTGAGCAACTTCTAATTTCTTTGGCTTCTCTACTTGGTATTGTGATACAAATAAATAATGCTACACTATTATTTTTATTATTTCTGAAGCTTTAGGCATTAGTTTTGTTTTCCTGTTTATGAAAATATTAGTTTATTGGTCTTACCAGAGATCAGGGACCATTCCATTAGGAACTATAAAAAGCAGGCTTTGCTGCAATATGCTACTATGAAACCAGATGGGATGGTCATAAAATGGGAGGAAGCCCTCCCCCCCACCTGGAATCCTCTTTGACTGACATCTAATTTTTCTCACTGTTGCTATTAATGGCAATGCCGAGGCGAGCAGCTCCGGTGCCGGCACAATCCACAGCGGAGCGCTCTAGCGCGGTGTACAGGGCGGTTTCCTGAACCGGGGAAACCTCAGGGGAGCCGAAAGAGCCGCCAGGAGCCCGCAGGTCGCGCGACAGCGGCTGATGAGACCTGGGCAGGGCCAGGAGCAACGGCGGCCAAGCCCCCCCTCCACGTGTAAAAGAAACCCCTAGAGAATGCTAGCAACCACAAGCGCCACGACCAGGGCGGCCAAACAGGGTGTGGCGTGTCAGCAAGGGCACGGCAGTTTGTGCAGGAAGGGTGCTGAAGCTCTGCCAGCTCGACCAGGGAGCAATGGTATCCACCCAGCAGAAAGCCATGGCCTCTCTAAACTCTGCACCCGCCGCAACTGATGCAGCTTCCCAGACAGAGATCCTATGGGAACATGCTGCCACCCAGGTATCAGGCTGTAGGGTGTACCCTGCTCTTATGCCAGTACTGGATGGCAGTAGTGAGTACAGCTGTGGGAGGTGTATCCGGGTAGAGGAACTCCTCTGCTTATTGATAGAGCTCGGGGAGTAGTTTGAGGAGTATCAGGGAGTCTGAGAGAGAGAGAGATTACTGGAATTGCACCCTACCTTCCCTGGAACAGGCCTGTCAGGCAGACAGGACACATGACACAGAGGATTCCCTATCCTCTCCACCTGGATGAATGTGGTGACTTAAGGGATAGGGGGGAAAGGTGACAAGTTCCTGCCTGGTGCAGCAGGCATGTATCCTCCGTGACTGCCCCACCTTCCCAGGTGCCCTTGCATAATAGGTACGAGGCTCTGCAAGTGGAACCAAACAATGATGGTCCATCTAGGTTGGAGGTGTTGCCAAGGTTAAGTCAGCCTATGCCCTGCATCAAAACTGCTTCCATAAAGAAAAAAAGACGGGTCACTGTCATAGGAGACCCTCTCCTGAGGGGAACAGAAGGCCCAATATGCAGACTGGACCCACTTCTTAGGGAAGTCTGCTGCCTCCCTGGGGCCTGGGTTAAAGATGTGAAGAAAAAGCTTCCTACCCTGGTACGGCCCTCAGATTATTATCCATTATTGATTTTTCAGGTAGGCAATGATGAAGTTGCAATAAGAAGTCCAAGGGCAATCAAAAGAGACTTCAGGGCCTTGGGATGACTAGTTAAGGGATCAGGAGCACAGGTAGTGTTCTCTTCCATCCTTCCAGTTGCAGGGAATGATGAGGGAAGAAACAGGAAGACCCAGCAGATCAATACCTGGCTCCAAGCCTGGTGTCACCGGCAGAATTTTGGGTTTGTTGATCATGGGTTGATCTACCCGATACCAGGCCTGCTGGCGACAGATGGAGTACACCTGTCTCAAAGGGGGAAAAGAATCCTTGTGCAATGTTGAGGAAATTATGCCACTGTCAATGCCCTTGGCCAGTGTTGATGGAATTACACCACCTGCAAGAATTATGCCACCATCCACAGGGCTTGGCCCTAGGTTCCTGCTCAAAGATGAGTTGCCAATCTGCTGAGTAAATAAGTGGTTTATTTATCTGACATGCAGAGCAGCTCAAGCTGGGTGCCTCCAAAGGGGGACCTCAAACAAAGAAACCCCTGGGCAATTATACGCTTACAATTTAAGTTCCCCACCCCCTCACGCAACAGTTTGAACCAATAGTAATATTAGGGTCTGGGGTCTTCCCGTTCTTCACTGAGTCCCTTCATTGCCTCTAGGCAGGCCATTTCTTCTCTTAATCTCTAAGGTTGCTGCATCAGCTGACGATCGTAGTGGCCTTCCTTATCTTCCAGTTCGAACTGGCTCTGGGGCCTTGTCGTAGTTTCAGCCCAGCCGGTAACAAAGGACCACGCAGCCGCTCGCTCACTCCTCCCGCCCCCCTCCGGTGGGATAGGGAGGAGATGGAGGAGAGAAAAGAAAAAAAAAAAACTGGAACCTCGAGGGTTGAGATAAGGGCAGTTTACTGGGACAACACAAAAAAAAAGGTTACAACAACAACAACGGTACTAATGAAAGAATATACAAAAAAAAAGTGATGCACAGTGCAACTGCTCACCACCTGGAACCCGACGCTCCGCCACCGAAAATCGAGAGAGCACCTCCCCCTGGCCCGCTCCCCATTTATATACTGAGCATGATGTCACATGGTATGGAATAGCTCCTTGGCTAGTTCAGGTCCGCTGCCCTGGCTATGCCCCCCCCACCTCCCAGGTTCCTGTAAAAATTAACTCTATCCCAGCTGAACCCAGGACAGGCCTTCTTTTACTTAACTAGGTAAAAGTTCAGCATATCTGGGTGAAAGTTCACAGCTTGCAGCCTAAGGCTTCAGCAAATTTAGCTACTAATGCTAAGCAAGTTCTATATAAGTAGTATACCAAACCGCACAACATGCAGGAGTTAGCAGGGTTCATTGAAAGAGCTTTAAACTAGATTTGAAGGGGGAAAGGGATAAAACCAGGCTTGCTAGAGATAAGCCTGGGGGCAGCATGCCAGTGTTTGAGGGACAATGTGCTAGTGAGGTCCTTCGGTCTACCATCTCAGTGGAGGTAGGGGATGGAGATCCATGTGCAGCAAAGACACAAGGGTTACTGATGTGTTAGAAACCACGGAAGCACCTGAGAATGGTCACATAGGAATTAGGGCTTCTCCCCCAAAAAAGGTGGTGGGATCAATACCCCAACTGAAGTGCGTCTACACCAATGCACGCAGCATGGGCAACAAACAGGAGGAGCTGGAAGCCATTGTGCAGCTGGAAAACTATGATGTAGTTGCAATCATGGAAACATGGTGGCATGACTCTCACAACTGGAGTGCTGCAATGGATAGCTATAAATTCTTCAGAAGGGATAGGCAAGGAAGGAGAGGCAGTGGGGTAGCCCTGTATGTTAGGGAGTGTTTTGACTGTCTGGAGCTTGATGATGGTGATGAAAGTGTTGAGTGTTTATGGGTAAGAATCAGGGGAAAGGCCAACAAGGCAGATATCATGGTGGGAGTCTGTTATAGACCACCCAACCAGGATGAAGAGACAGATGAACTATTCTATAAGCAGCTGGGAGAAGTCTCACAATTGCTAGCCCTTGTTCTCGTGGTGGACCTCAACTTACAAGCTGTCTGCTGGAAATACAATACAGCAGAGAAGAAACAGTCTAGGAGGTTCCTGGAGTGTGTGGAAGATAACTTCCTGACACAGCTGGTAGGTGAGCCAACTAGGGAAGGTGCCCCATTGGACCCGTTGTTTGTGAACAGAGAAGGACTTGTGGGTGATGTGATGGTTGGAGGCTGTCTTGGGCACAGTAATCATTAAATGATAGAGTTTTCAATTCTCAGAGAAGTAGGGACTGTGGTTAGCAGAACTGCTACCTTGGACTTCCAGAGGGCAGACTTTGGCCTGTTTAGGGGCCTGGTTGACAGAGTCCCTTGGGAGGCAGTCATGAAGGGCAAAGGAGTCCAGGAAGGCTGGACATTCTTCAAGAAGGAAATCTTAAAGGTGCAGGAGCAGGCCGTCCCTATGTGCCAAAAGATGAGCCGGCAGGGAAGAAGACCGGCCTGGCTGAACAGAGAGCTTTGGCTGCAACTCAGGAAAAAAAAGGAGAGTTTATGACCTTTGGAAGAAGGGGCAGGCAACTCAGGAGGACTACAAGGATGTCGTGAGGTTATGCAGGGAGAAAATTAGAAGGGTCAAAGCCCAACTAGAACTTAATCTGGCTACTGAGGTAAAAGACAATTAAAAATGTTTCTATAAATACATTAGCAACACAAGGAGGGCTAAGGAGAATCTCCATCCTTTACTGGATGCGGGGGGAAACATAGTGACAAAGGGTGAGGAAAAGGCTGAGGTACTTAATGCCTTTGTCTCAGTCTTTAATAGTAAGACCAGTTGTTCTCAGGGTACCCAGCCCCCTGAGCTGGAGACAGGGACAGGGAGCAGAATGAAGCCCCCATAATCCACAGGGAAATGGTTAGCGACCTGCTACACTACTTAGACACACACAAGCCTATGGGGCCGGATGGGATCCATCCAAGGGTACTCAGGGAGCTGGCAGGAGTGCTCACTAAGCCACTTTCCATCATTTATCAGCAGTCCTGGCTAACCGGGGAGGTCCCAGTTGACTGGAGGTTAGCAAATGTGATGCCCATCTACAAGAAGGGCCGAAAGGAGGATCTGGGGAACTACAGGTCTGTCAGTCTGACCTCGGTGCCGGGGAAGGTTATGGAGCAGCTCATCTCGAGTGCCATCACACGGCATGTACAGGACAACCAGGTGATCAGGCCCAGCAGCATGGGTTTATGAAAGGCAGGTCCTGCTTGACTAACCTGATCTCCTTCTATGACAAGGTGACCCGCTTAGTGGATGAGGGAAAGGCTGTGGATGTCATTTACCTGGACTTTAGTAAAGCCTTTGACACCATTTCCCACATCATTCTCCTGGAGAAACTGGCTGCTCATGGCTTGGACAGGCGTACTCTTCGCTGAGTAAAAAGCTGGCTGGATGGCTGGACCCAAAGAGTTGTGGTGAATGGAGTTAAATCCAGTTGGTGGCCGGTCACAAGTGGTGTTCCCCAGGGCTCAGTATTGGGGCCAGTTCTGTTTAATATCTTTATCAATGATGTGGACGAGGGGATTGAGCACACCCCCAGTAAGTTTGCAGACAACACCAAGTTGGGTGGGAGTGTTGATCTGCTTGAGGGAAGGAAGGCTCTACAGAGGTCTGGATCAATGGGCTGAGGCCATTTGAATGAATTTTAACAAGGCGAAGTGCCGGGTCCTGCACTTGGGTCACAACAACCCCATGCAACGCTACAGGCTTGGGGAAGAGTGGCTGGAAAGCTGCCCAGCAGAAAAGGACCTGGGGGTATTGGTCAACAGCTGGCTGAATATGAGCCAGCAGTGTGCCCAGGTGGCCAAGGCGGCCAATAGCATCCTGGACTGTATCAGAAATAGTGTGGCCAGCAGGAGCAGGGAAGTGATTGTTCCCCTGTACTCGGCACTGGTGAGGCTGCACCTTGAATACTGTGTTCGGTTTTGGGCCCCTCACTACAGGAAAGACATTGAGGTGCTGGAGTGCATCCAAAGAACAATGAAGCTAGTGAAGGGCCTGGAGCACAAGTCTTATGAGGAGCGGCTGAGGGAATTGGGGTTGTTTAGTCTGGAGAAAAGGAGGCTGAGGGGAGACCTTATCGCTCTCTACAACTACCTGAAAGGAGGTTGTAGTGAGGTGGGTGTCGGTCTCTTTTCCCAAGTAACAAGTGATAGGATGAGGGGAAAAGGCCTCAAGTTGCACCAGGGGAGGTTTAGATTGGATATTAGGAAAAATATCTTCACCAAAAGGGTTATCAAGCATTGGAACAGGCTGCCCAGGGAAGTGGTTGAGTCACCATCCCTAGAGGTATTTAAAAGATGTGTAGATGTAGTGCTTAGGGACATGGTTTAGTGGTGGACTTGGCAGTGTTAGGTTTATGGTTGGACTCTATGATCTTGAAGGTCTTTTCCAACCTAAATGATTCTATGATTGTATAATATTCCTAGGAGCCTTATTAATGGCATGGAGAGTTTTACAGTCTTATCTCATTAGTAGTGCTGTCTATGTTCAAGTATTTTCTTAGGCAGCTGGGATTCTGGAAAAAATCCTCTAAAATCAAGAAGAACTTTGAGTAAGTGACTTATTAGGTTTCTGAACCATTTGTGATCATCCTTCCCAACATTCAGTCTGCATTTTGAAAGCTGGCATTGCCCCTTTGTTATCAATTAATATGTATAATATGTTTGAAATAACCAGGGAGCTGCTAAAGTCCTGTGTACAGACCCCATCAGTTAAAACTTAAAATAGGGAAACAATAACTAGACATGATTCAGGGTTTAGGAACTAACTACTAGACAGTGGAGCTTTATGTTTATGTCAGAAAAGGTAATGGATTGTGGTCTGATCAACAAACCTTGAAGAACCACTTGGAACTGCCAAGATCAGGGAAGAAGTAGGTAAAAGGTAATTCCTACAGGGGGAGATCGGGACCACCGACTCATTGACCACCTACTCAGATGATATCACCTACTCAAAAGAAGACAGCGGAGGAAGAAGACAGAGTCTGTGCACTAATTTACATGAAAGGCAAAGAAGAAAGAACCAATCATTAAGGAAAATAACAATGAATATATTGTATTAGTTAAGTGTATAAATGTGGGAATTTTTGAGACAAGGGTGTACCGTCTTGAGACAGGCACCTATTCATGCGCATCAATGAAATTAATTTGAAAATACCTTGACTCTGTGTGTTATTGGCTTGCACATCGCGTAAATGAACCCTGTTTGTGGGACACCACCTTTGTTTTTGTTCTTTAAATTAAACTTTTTCTTTTGGGATTTTTAATCTCCACTTTTCATTAAAGATTTCTACTCTCTCTTTTTTGAATGGGACCATACTAGCCCCTTTCTGAACTGCAAACCAGGTGGACTCGCATTCTCACTGCTATTAACCTGCCTGTTCCTGCAGCAGAGTCAGCTCATTTTAACTGAGCAATAGTGACAAGATGGCACCTCTTGATCTGGTAACAATATAAATCATCACAGCTTTCTGCAGCACTTCTCATTGCTGCTAGACTGAGAAGAACTTCTAGAGCTACACACAGCATTTACTGCAATATTTACTTTCTCTTGAGTAGTAAAAGCATGAAATGAAATTGTCCTGGTTTTAGCTGGGATAGAGTTAATTGTCTTCCTAGTAGCTGGTACAGTGCTATGTTTTCAGTTCAGTATGAGAAGAATGTTGATAACACACTGATGTTTTCAGTTGTTGCTAAGTAGTGTTTAGACTAATGTCAAGGATTTTTCAGTTTCTGATGCCCAGCCAACAAGAAGGCTGGAGGGGCACAAGAAGTTGGGAGGGGACACAGCCAGGGCAGCTGACCCAAAGTGGCCAACGGGGTATTCCATACCATGTGACGTCACATCTAGTATATAAACTGGGAGGAGTGGGGCTGGGAGGAATCGCTGCTCGGGAACTAACTGGGCGTTGGTTGGCGGGTGGTGAGCAATTGCACTGTGCATCACTTGTATATTCCAATCCTTTTATTATTATTATTGTCATTTTTTAATTATTATTATTATCGTTATTAGTTTCTTCTTTTCTGTTCTATTAAACCGTTCTTAACCCACAAGTTTTACTTTTTTTTTTTTCCGATTCTCTCCCCCATTCCACTGGGTGGGGGGGAGTGAGCGAATGGCTGCGTGGTGCTTAGTTGCTGGCTGGGGTTAAACCACGACAATCAGCAAAATTGCTAGTGGTGTATTCATCTCCTGCATCCAGATCATTGATAAATATATTGAACAGAACTGGCCCTAGAATTGAACCCTGAGGAACGCTGCTGGTGACCAGTTGCCAGCCAGATGCAGCCCCATTCACTACAACCCTTTGAGCCCTGCCATTCAGCAAGTTCTTCACCCAGCGCAACGTGACCCTGTTCATCTCACAGTTGGACAACTTGTCCAGAAGGGTGCTGTGAGGGACAGTATCAAAGTCTTACTAAAATCCAGAAAAACTACATCCACCGCCTTCCCTCCATCCACTAGGCAGGTGACCTTATCATAGAAGGAGATCAAATTAGTTAGACAGGACTTTCCCTTTGTGAACCCATGTTGACTGTGCCTGAGGACTGCATTATTCTTTAAATGCCTTTCAATAGTACCCAGTATAATCTTGTCCAGTATCAGAGTATTGGACTCTGACAAACATGCTAACTTTCTCACAGATAGAAAGGGAGAAAATTTGAGGTAGGAAAGGGAAAACCCAATAAGAAGTTGTGGAATGATTGCTGGAGGTGACTCATCGATATGACACCCCCCGCCCCCATCAAAGGAAGGTGAACCTCCAGGGTGGAATGCAGTGGACACGTAAAGAATCGGTTCCATGGTAGTTCCCTAAGCAACATAACCTGCAACTTTAGATGTTAGCAACACCAGGGGAGCTTGGTATGCTGACTCTGAAAAGTAACACGGAAGGTGGAGCAGAGTGGAGATGCCGCGGCCAGGCTCTGTGATTGCAGGGATAGGGAACTGGAACGATAACAATGAGAACGGTTGGTCCCTGCATTGAATCCACTGAAGCAAGGAGGTAAAATAATGGGGGTTCTGTCGACCTAATGCCCTACTACTGATTTATATCACACGTGCCCAGTTCTGGGGTACTGATATGCAACACCATGTCCTTTGGGTGAACTTTGCTCATTATAATCTCATTATAATACCAAAACACACCTCCATCCCAAAATTTACCCACCGCCAAGGTGCAACCACCCCCCCACGGAGCATGCGCTCTGAATTTCTTCTAGCATATACCTTTAAAAGCAAAGCGAGAGAACTTTATACCAATCAAAGTAAAGGTATGTATGACTAGAGTCACTCAAGCTCCACCTAAAAGGAAAAATAGGATAAAAAGACCCAAAAAGAAAAAGACTATTAGGGAAGATACCATCATAGACAAGTCGGGAGGACATCACTGACTTCTGGGATCAGTCGACGGGCTGAACCTCTCTTCCCCCCCATAAGGATGCCTATTGGGTGGGATTCAAACACTCAGCTGTACCGAGTGCTTCCCCGGGAAACTTAGAATTCTTTAGAGCTCTTTTCTTTCATAATTTTATGCGCTTGCAGTCGACTGTATTATCATTTGCACGTGCTTTGCAGACAGTGTATTTATCACCGGCAATCCAAAAGAACCTGTACTGTTGCTTTAATAAACTGCGCTGCTCATTAATCTAGTCGTGATAGTTCGTTAACGCAACCAAACTCCCTAAGTCTGGTAATTCTCGTGCGTTGAACGCGGCTAAGCCGAGAGTGCAGTGTGCTATAAGTGCATCCATCATTGTGCAACCGGACTTATAGTGCTGAATTGGACATTGTTCAGAAACTAAACCTAGCCACCCCCAGCCCCTCTGACATCTGAGGACGTTACCGAAATGCGGAATAAAACTCCTTAACACCAATGTGAAGTTAAGAAGCAGGCACTTCGTTTATTGCAGCGCTGGGGACACGGGGGATCGCTCCTCCAAAGGCGTGTCCAACTTAGTATCAAAATCCATCAGTTTTTATAGACTTTTTCTGTCAGGTCATTGTTACATAAGCTCTTTACATAAAAATGCATACTGTGCTTGCTCTTAAATTTAACCTTTATAATGATTGGTCCTTTGATTATATAACCTTATCAATATTCTTATTTAAAAACAATCATTGGTCAATTTCACTTAGCTCTACTGATTGGAATCTTCGATACTCAAATCGAGATGGGAAGGGTAAGGGGGTTTCCAAGCAGCATAACTGGTGTCCATGACGGTTCCCTTAGTTTCTTGAAACAAAACATAGAAAGACCAGTAACTTCCTGGTGAGGTTTCTATGGTTAGCTATTTCAAACTTCAACAATATTGAGGTTCCTATAGTCACACATAACACAGTTCCTAAAGTTTCTATGGCTACATTTCAAACTTAACAATCCTATACATTATGCTTCACAATTTTACTTCTTAATCAAACCTAACTCTTCTATGTGATTAAATTTTGATTTCTTTACCAGAATATTTGCAACAAGGATAAGCTGGAACACAAGGGGGTTTATTTTCTGCCAAAATTCCTTTACCCTTTAATGCAACAGAAGTATAGCATCATTTTGCAATGTAGTATAAAGTGTTAATTCAGAGAAGGAAAGGAAGGCAAAGAATTCTGGGGAAAAGGGTATGGGAATGGGAGGACAGGCAAAAATATGAGTAGTTCAGGAACAGAAAGAAATAAAAGGACTGGGGACTAAGAAAGATCACTTGAAAACAGCTAGGAATACAGGGAGTAACCTGAGCGGGAATGATGTAAAATAGTAAACTCAAGGCCAGCCTTATGATTTTAGAGGTTCCATTCAAGCATGTGACTCAAATTTCTGGAGAGGAAGGTCTAGAGAGGAATCCGTTAATGTGCCTTGCCCTCTTCTTTACCATTGCAAAGGAAGACACAGCTGATGTATATTTTTATTAGGTTGACTAGGACAGAGGGTCTATAGAGGAGATACCCATGTCATGTATCCCTGTCAGAATGACCCTGATGTCTCAGTCTGACAATCCAAAAACTGAGGTGCTATACTTCAGTGGTGTTATTGATGTACTTAAGAAATTATGTACTTAAGCCACCCTAAGAAGACCACAAAGGTCTTGTGGAATAAGATACCCTTTGTATACACAAGGCATGCCGTGCTAACGACTGTGCCCCTGAAGAAGAACTAAAAGACTGATAAGAAGGGAACATCCCACCCCAGGAGGCGCCTAAAAGTTGAAAAATTGCTAATAGCCATGAAGTCAGCAAAAAATCTTCAATAACTGGAGGAAAGGTAAAGGCGGCAGGGCAAGATCACAACCACCGACTCAATTCAAGACCAAAAAGACTTACCCCCCCCACTCTCCTTGAGCATGCGCTGTAGAATAAAAGAACACTGTACCTTTAATTTGAAGCAGGGAAACTTTAACCCAATAGAAACTGTACTAGATAAGCAACTACCAGTAATAGTTTTGGGGAAGAACTTTGGAAGTTGAATATGTATAACTGAACCGTATAAATTGCTTGCCCTTTTAGGCATGAGGTGTGCTAGCTTTGTGGATTACCACCTAGCCCCCATCTTTGCGCAAACATGAATTGGAATAAAATACCTCTGCTCTGTGCGTATATTGGCGTTTCGCACACCGGGTAAACGACCCCACTTTTGGGACAACATTATGGGTTGACCCCAGCCAGCAGCCAAGCACCTACACAGCTGCTTGCTCACTCCCCTCCCCCAGCAAGACAGGGGAGAGAATAGGAAGAGTAAAACTGAGAAAACTCATGGGTTGAGATAAAGACAGTTTAATAGGTGAAGGAAAGAGGGGAAAAAAACCACAGCGATGCAAAGGCAATCACTCACCACTTGCCAGAAGCAGACTGATGCCCAGCCAGTCTCAGAGCAACGGCCACCTTGGAAGCCAAAAAACCTCATCCCCTTCTTCCCAGGTGTTGAAGGAAACTCAAAGCACCACTGGGTGTTTACCAGTTCCACATACCTCAGGACCAAGCGTTTTCCCCAATATGGCTCATCCCCATACTGTGTATCTGCCCAAGGGTGTTTGGAACATGGCTGTTGGGAGGTTTGGGGCTGTTTAGGGTTTGTTACTGGCTGGGCTGAAACCACGACACCTGTATTACCCACCAACTGTACCTGGGTCCTTGAGAGAAAGCAATCCCAAAAACAGGTTTGCCTTTTCCAGAGGGAGGAACAACCCATGCTGTCTTGTCCAGCCAGTTCCCTATGTGCACTATGGGGACCTTATCTCCTTCCATAGTATGTAGGGGCTTTGTTTGGGCAGGACCAGGTCAGTTATCAGACCTTGGGTGTTAACCAGCCAAGTGGCTGCTGCTAAATTTACATCCAAGTGCTTCTATGTCCCAGTGCCCATCACTTTCAGTATAGTCTTTAACAGTCCATTATATCATTCA
Source organism: Harpia harpyja (assembly GCF_026419915.1). NCBI lineage: Eukaryota > Metazoa > Chordata > Aves > Accipitriformes > Accipitridae > Harpia > Harpia harpyja. The sequence goes on from NC_068968.1 coordinate 10,584,366, forward strand.
GTCTTTCTGGAGGCTTGTGGTTGTCGGGGATGCGATACACCCAATCAATGCCATGATCCTTGGCCCAGGAGTCTATGCAGTTATTTTGGAAAAGAATCCCATTGTCTACCTCAATTCTTTCTGGGGTACCATGTTGCCACAGAATTGCCTTTCAAAGCCCAGGATGGTGTTTTGGGCAGTGGAATTGTTATCAATTAATATGTATAATATGTTTGAAATAACCAGGGAGCTGCTAAAGTCCTGTGTACAGACCCCATCAGTTAAAACTTAAAATAGGGAAACAATAACTAGACATGATTCAGGGTTTAGGAACTAACTACTAGACAGTGGAGCTTTATGTTTATGTCAGAAAAGGTAATGGATTGTGGTCTGATCAACAAACCTTGAAGAACCACTTGGAACTGCCAAGATCAGGGAAGAAGTAGGTAAAAGGTAATTCCTACAGGGGGAGATCGGGACCACCGACTCATTGACCACCTACTCAGATGATATCACCTACTCAAAAGAAGACAGTGGAGGAAGAAGACAGAGTCTGTGCACTAATTTACATGAAAGGCAAAGAAGAAAGAACCAATCATTAAGGAAAATAACAATGAATATATTGTATTAGTTAAGTGTATAAATGTGGGAATTTTTGAGACAAGGGTGTACCGTCTTGAGACAGGCACCTATTCATGCGCATCAATGAAATTAATTTGAAAATACCTTGACTCTGTGTGTTATTGGCTTGCACACCAGGTAAATGAACCCCATTTGTGGGACAACAGAATGGTTTACAGGTGTCATAGTTTAACCCCAGCCAGCAACTAAGCACCACGCAGCTGCTCTATTACTCCCCCTCCTCAGCTAGACAGGGGAGAGAAAATATGACGAAAGGCTTGTGGGCTGAGATAAGGACAGGGAGAGCCACTTAAATTCTGGCAGCCTGGTCTACCTGCTTATTGTTTTGATGTTCTTTGGTGGCGAAGTTCTTGGGCATGTGAGCATTTACGTGACATACTCTTACAGGCAAGTCTAAAGAGATGCTTATTGTATTAAAAACCACCTGTGAAGTGCTATCAGACATACATCTGTCTTCCAGGATGGACCATTGCCTTCATCCCTGCTCCAGCAGGGGAAAAGTATGAGGAGGAAGGAGCAGCAGAGACAAACTGTTACGAAGTGACCACAAACCCCCCATTCTCCATCTCCACTGTGCCACTCAGTGGGGTGGAGGAGGTAGAAGAGTCAGGAATGAAGGAGTGGAGTTGAGCCTGGGAAGAAGGTGGGGGAGGGGGAAAGGTGTTTTCGGCTTTGTCTTTGTTTCTCACTATCTAACTATTATTTGGCAATAAATTAAATTAATCTTCCCCAAGTTGAGCTTGTTTGGCCCGTGATGGTAATTGGTAAGCCATCTCCCTGTCTTTATCTTGGCCCATGAGCTTTTCCACCTTATTTTCTCCCCCGTCCTCCTGAGAGAGCAGCTGGGTGGGCATCTGGCAGCCAGCCAACATTAACCCCCACCCCAGTTTATTTAGTATATCAAAGTCAACATCAAGAGGGAATATGATTAATTTCTAAAAATACACCAGTGGGTAAACCTCAGGGAGGAAGAATAATTATTAAATTAAATTACAGTACTAGCACAGCAACAAAAGTGTATAAACTGAATAGTATTGGACTTCAAATTTGATGGCTTTTACACATCAGAGCAGCAAGGTTCCTTCCAACAAAAGCAATGAAGGGCAGAAATTAGGAAGTTTTAAATTGGCATGTGATAAATGAATCATCAGGATTATACAGTGTAGCTGCTTGCCATGATAATGGTCAGAGCTTGATGAGGTAGTCCATTGTGATTATCTATCTTTTACCTTTCTATTAACTCCTCTTGACTATGTTATATTATTTTGTTATATTTTGGTTACTCAGGTATCGTTCAATTAAAGTCCTGATGTTTTTGCCTCGTAGTTAATTTTGGACAACACTTTATCATAGTTTTCTAAGTTTCTACAGTATCAGCCATCAGCCTTCCACCTCTTATACAACTGTGAAGGTTGATAAACAAATTCTGCCTGACAAAAGTGCATGAGCCAGGATTTCTTTAACCCAAGTAAAAAAATGAATAATTTTGGATCATATTTCATTCAATAAAGTACAATGTGTTCCATTATGATTTGAGAAGGTTTTTAACATTTTTAAAATCAAAGTATTGTTTTGACACATATTTGAAATGTTCCAGTATAAAAAATTTTGATTAAACTTTTTGGCTTTTAAAAATTTGCCAGAACCTAAACTCTTTGTTGAATTAATCATAAATTCACAAAATCTTTAGGTCAACAGAAAAAATTGATTTTCAAATATTTATAAAAAATAATTAATCCATTCTAGCAATATAACTGATGTAATCACATTCTTCTATATGGTATTTCACTTGCTACCACACACTGGTATCTATCTAGTCGTGATAGTTTGTTAACGCAACCAAACTCCCTAAGTCTGGTAATTCTCGTGCGTTGAACGCGGCTAAGCCGAGAGTGCAGTGTGCTATAAGTGCATCCATCATTGTGCAACCGGACTTATAGTGCTGAATTGGACATTACTCAAACTAAACCTAGCCACCCCCAGCCCCTCTGATATCTGAGGATAAGCTGGAACACAAGGGGGTTTATTTTCTGCCAAATTCCTTTACTCTTTAATGCAACAGGGCCTCATCTGCTCGTTCCTCCTGGTCAGATGGCCTGTAGCTGACCCCCACTATAATGTCACCTGTCCCTGCCCTTCCTTTAATCCTGACCCATAAGCTCTTGGTCGGCTCCTCATCCATCCCCAGGTGGAGCTCCATGCACTCCAGCTGGTCACTGACATAGAGGGTGACACCCTCTCCTCATCTCCCCTGCTTCTCCTTCCTAAAGAGCCTGTATCCTTCCATTCCAACACTCCAGTCATTGGAGCCATCCCACCATGCCTCTGTGATGCCAGTAAGATCATAGCCCTGCAGACGTGCGCACGTCTAACTCTTCTTGTTTATTCTCCATGCTACGTGTATTTGCATAAAGGCATTTAAGTTGGGCCCCAGAAGAAGATGACTTACTGTTTGGAGTGGCTGGAATTCCTTTTGTCATGGTTTAACCCCAGCCAGCAACTAAGCACCATGCAGCCGCTCACTCACTACCCCCCAACACCCAGTGGGATGGGGGAGAAAATCGGGAAAAGAAGTAAAACTCGTGGGTTGAGATAAGAACGGTTTAATAGAACAGAAAAGAAGAAACTAATAATGATAATGATAACACTAATACAGTGACAGCAGTAATAATAAAAGGATTGGAATGTACAAATGAGGCGCAGTGCAATTGCTCACCACCTGCCGATCGATGCCCAGTTAGTCCCCGAGCGGCGATTCCCCCCGCCCCCACTCCCCCCAGTTTATATACTAGATGTGACATCACATGGTATGGAATACCCCTTTGGCCACTTTGGGTCAGCTGCCCTGGCTGTGTCCTGTGCCAACTTCTTGTGCTCCTCTAGCTTTCTCACTGGCTGGGCTTGAGAAGCTGAAAAATCCTTGACTTTAGTCTAAACATTACTTAGCAACAACTGAAAACATCAGTGTTCTCAACATTCTTCGCATACTGAACTCAAAACATAGCACTGTACCAGCTACTAGGAAGACAGTTAACTCTATCCCAGCTGAAACCAGGACACTTCTTTACTGTCCGAGGTCTCTGGGTTTGGCATATCGCCTCCTTACGGGCCTGTCCCAAAGTTCTTTGTCCTGCACTAATTTCATAGCCCAAATAATTCACTTTACGTTGCATTACTTGTACCTTTTTCTTGGATACTCGATACCCCTGGAGTCTCAGAAAGTTCAACAGACTCACCGTCCACGTCATACAATCTTTCTCTGTCTTGGTGGCGATCAGGATATCATCCACATACTGCAACAATTTTCCTTCCTCAGACGGGGTTTCCCAGGATTCCAAGTCTTTCGCAAGCTGATTGCCAAAAATGGTGGGACTATTCTTAAATCCTTGTGGCAACACCGTCCAAGTGAGCTGGGTCTTTTGACCACTCTTGGGGTTTTCCCATTCAAATGTAAACAACTTTTGACTGGCTTCATGGAGAGGGAGGCAAAAGAAAGCATCCTTCAAATCTAAAACAGTAAACCAAGTCAATTCAGGTGTTAATACGGTCAACAGGGTATATGGGTTCGCCACTACCGGGTAAAGGTCTTCAGTTATCCTATTTACCACCCGTAAGTCTTGGACCACCCGATATGACCCATCGGGCTTCCGAAAAGGTAATATAGGGGTATTAAATTCAGACTCACACTCTTTTAGTAGTCCTAGCTGCCAAAATTTTTCTATCACTGGCTGGATTCTTTCTCTGTCTTCCTTCTTTAGGGGATATTGTTTAATTCTTACCGGCTTTCGGCCTTCCTTGATCCTAACTTCAACAGGTGGAGCATTTCTCGCTCTTCCAGGTACATCGGTAGTCCATACCCCCGGGTACACTTGGTTTAAGATGTCTTCATTAATGCTTCCTTCTAGGGGGAGACTGGTTAAGGTTAAGCTCAATATTTGGATATACTGCTGATCTTTTACCTCCAGAGTAATTTCTCTCTTTTCAAATACAATTTTTGTTCCCAATTGTTCCAACAAGTCTCTTCCCAAAAGTGCCTTTGGGGAGCTGGGCATATATAAAAATTTGTGAATGCCCCATTGTTTCCCTAATTTATATTCCAAAGGTTTACAAAAATACGCCTTCTCACTTTGGCCAGTCGCTCCTTTCACCATAACATAATCATCTCCCAGGGGCATCAAGACTTGGTTTAAAACTGAGTATGTTACTCCTGTATCTACCAAAAATTCTACTTCCTGTTGTGTTTTCCCTAGCTTAACTATAACCAGTGGATTCGCTAGGGTAGATTCCCCAGGTTCCCATCAATCTTCCTTCACATGGGCTACCGTTCTTCCTGTTTGAGCCCTCTGATTTTCTTTCTTATTCTTTGGGCATTCCTTTTTCCAATGACCAAATTTCTTACACAAAGCACATTGGTTCTTGTCCAGTTGGGGTATATCTCGTCTAGGCCCTCTTCCTCTTTCTTCCTGGATAACAGTCATTTATTTTCTTTGCCCCTGCCTATACCCTTCTTCTCTGTTGCTAAATACTCTCCATGCCTCATTGTCCTGGGTTCAGCCGGGATAGAGTTAATTTTTACAGGAACCTGGGAGGTGGGGGGGCATAGCCGGGGCAGTCGACCTGAACTAGCCAAGGAGCTATTCCATACCATGTGACATCATGCTCAGTATATAAATGGGGAGCAGGCCGGGGGGAGGGCTCTCGACTTTTGGTGGCGGAGTGTCGGGTTCCGGGTGATGAGCAGTTGCACTGTGCATCACTCTTTTTGTATATTCTTTCATTAGTGCCGTTGTTGTTGTTGTAACCTTTTTTTGTGTTGTCCCAGTAAACTGCCCTTATCTCAACCCTCGAGGTTCCAGGTTTTTTTCTTTTCTCTCCTCCGTCTCCTCCCTATCCCACCGGAGGGGGGCGGGAGGAGTGAGCGAGCAGCTGCGTGGTCCTTTGTTACCGGCTGGGCTGAAACCATGACACTCATCTAACAATATTTCCAAATTCCGGCCCAACGTGGGGCATAGCTTCTGAAGTTTACACCTGGTATCTCCTGTTGATTGCCCTAAAAACAGGGAAACTAATTGTTGTATTCCTACCTCTGATCCAGGGTCCAGCAGTGTGCTACGGTGCATTACATCCCTCAGTCGATTCAGGAATTCAGATGGAGACTCGGAAGGACTCTGTTTGACTGCATATAAAGCTGACCAATTTATAGTTTTGGGGATTGCCCTCTCCATTCCTTTTGTAATCCAATCCTGATACCCCTGCAATCTTTCCATATGTGCAGATCTATTAATGTCCCACTTTGGGTCTTGGAGAGGGAAATATTCCTTAATGTCCCCTCCTGTAATCTTATAATGATCTTCAGCTAAGTTCCCTGCTGTTTTTAAAATCAGCTGTTTCTCTGTCTCAGTCAGGTATTCCAATAATAACTGTATATCCTTCCAATCAGGGTTATGCTGTTTTATAATAAATTGGAAATGCTTAGTTACACTTACCGGATCACTCCTATAATCTTTTGCAACCTTTTTCCATTCCCCTAGGTCAGTAGTAGAAAAGGGTACTTTGATTAACATTGTCCCACCATCCGGCCCCACCGCCTCTCGGAGAGGTGCTTGTAAAGCTGTTGAGGTAGTTTTCTTCCTAGTACGGGAAGATACAGGGCTGTCTGGAGGGGTTGGAGTTCTATCCGAGTCTGCATCCTGTTCCTGTGATTGAGGGGGAGGCTTAAACAAATCAATTAGATCTTGTTCTGGTGCCTGATGGATTTTATTGGTCTTTGTACATCTTTGTCCAATACTACATGCCGAACAACACCGCCTCAGTTTACCTCTAAGCTCCTTGTTGTTCTCTCGCTCAAGTGCAAGCACCATGGGGTCCTGTGGGGGTATCATTCCACAGTCCCTTTGCCACTCCGGATGGTTTCGGAGGGTGAAAAACATGTCTGCATACAAAACCTCATCCCATTTTCCTTCTCTCCTTAAAAACAGCATTAGTTGTAATAGAGTATTATAATCTATTGACCCATTAAGTGGCTACTTAGCATCACCTTCTAGCTTATACAATGGCCACCATTGATTGCAATGTTTAATAAGAGTCTTTTTGTTCTCTGTGCCCCCCGTTTCAACAATATCCTTCCAGTGTGCAAGCACACAGCCCAGAGGGCTCTTCCTTAATATTCCCCCTTGACCATTTCTCATCTTGCAATATTGTTCTTTAATGATCCTTATTTTTCCTCTTAGTTAGTTTCCAAGCAAACCGCCTCTTGCACCTTCTTACAGTCTTTTCCCAATTTTCTTCTCACACATCCCTAATTTCTGGAATTAAATTCTCCCTTCCACACACCAATTTCACTATCTCAGATTCTTGGTGAGTTCTTTCCCAACCATAAAAACGTGAAATTTGGGGAAAACACTTAGGACATCCAGGCTTACGTCTACCAGACGTACAATACTACCTTCTTCCACAGATTTTATACTTCAACAAAATCCATGCCGGATGCCAGTTATTATATAGTCTAATTACAAGTCCACACACAAAACAGGGAATCACCCCTATTTGTCCACCAATCGTGGGATCTTGGGATATATTTAAAGCAGGTTGTTCCAAATCCAAAGCTACTTGCCAGCCTGCGGGAGTCACATATGCTCCTTTTAAATAAAATTGTTCATTCTCCCTTCCTATCCAATGCCCTCCGTCATTTAAATATTCCCAAGGTTCAAGCCCAAACCACTGAAGAAGTGATTCCCTTCGCTCTAATCCTCCATTAAAACGTATAGACATTTACACATCAACAAATATATACATATAAATTTCAACAAAACATTCATACAAAGTCTTTAACACTAAACTTCCAAACATTCGCATCATACAGTCATCGCTCCAGTTGACAACCTTTCAGCAGCTGCAAAAATAAATCAAACGCAATTGCGAGGGGGTCCACTTACCCCAAAAATGCACCAAGCGCAATTGCGAGGGGGTGTGCTTACCCTTCTCCTGCCTCCTATATACCAGTCATCGACAGGTCCGTCCTGGCTCCCGATACTGGGATGCAGCGGTCACCCCGGATTTGCTCGATCTACCCCCAAGATCGCTGGCGGCCGCTCTATCGGTCAGCAAATCCCCCTTACCATACAGGGTACCCTCCTCCCATACGGGGACTACGCTGCACGCCAGACGTCTCTGCGCGATTTACCAGCTGCCCCGGCCCGTATTTCTACAGGCTACCTTTGTAAACATACCGTTTAGTCCGCTGCTTCAGGAGGTTGTTGTCTGCTCCTGCGGTGAGCGGCTGGCAACGGAGGCTCCTCCGAGGAAAGTGCTCGGGGCACGACTAGGGGCGTCCTCTCCGCAGTTGGTCCCGCAGCCGAGCAGAGAGTCTCCTGCCTGGCTCGCCAAAACTGACGTGCGGAAACAGACTCCACAATCAGTGAGATTGTAAAGTAGGTATGTTCATTCAGCGCTGGGCAGCACGGGGGGGTAGTCCCACCAAAGTCGTGCGCGCCTGACATGGCAACTTACTTCAAATTTAAACAGTCGTGTTACTTATACATAAGATTTTCTAATGCACCTATACATATGCATGATCTATCCCCGCTTCATATTAAAATTAGTTCCAAGAAGTCATTTCCCTAAGTCCCTCCTAACTGAGTCTGCGCAATGCCTCCTTGTGGTGGTCATAAAGATGAAGGCTGTATGTCTTCCTCGCGATGAACTCTTTACCTCTTGCTCCTGCACAGGCTCAGTCGCCCTTTGGCTTTTGTTCAAATCGCGTGGCCAATCTTGGCTGGTTCTTGCGGTCGACTCCAGCTTCTCATCAGGAACTATCCCTTGCTTCAGTTGGTTACAACAACATATACATTAATCATTGTCCCTTATCCCTTTGAACTATGTCTATTGCCATTAAAACTCTATTACAAGTTAGATAATCATTAAACCCTTACCTATATCTAAAATAAGTAACCATGCTGATATATTTCTCCTAAAATTTCTAGCCCCCCATCTCAGGGAGACTCTGATGAAAACAGCTCTGAAGAGGTAGAGGAATTGGAGGAAAGGGACGCGCGACCCCTTATTAAAACAGAAAGGCACACGGGTCCGCACGGTGGGAACCCCCGAGCCACTGTCCGCACGACCCCTTGGACGGTGGACGGGACCCGAACTCAGTGAATTACAAGCTAAGTTTTCACGCAAGCCGGGCGAAACCGAAACTGAGTATTTGTGGAGGGTTTCTTTAACTGGGGGAGATCGGATACTATTGAGTGATGACAAAGCGAGGGGTTTCTGGGGACCGGGAGTGTTTTTGAGTGACGGACCGGCGGGTGATCAGTCGATAACGTCCCGAGTAGCCTATTGGGCTGGGGGTGTGGACCCCAAGGAGAGAGGAGAACCTGTTACTATCCGGGTAAAGGGATTGTTGGAGTTAACGGAGGAAGTGCAAAAGGCGGCCTGTGTTCAGGCCATGTACGACAGAGGGCAGCAAGGGATAGCGATGGCTGTACCGGTGGACCCCCGCCACCCCTTAGACCCCTTATTAGAGGGCTGCCGGATGCTTTAAAAATACACGTCCAGTCCCTCAGAGAAAGAATTCAGGGGGCCATTGAGCGTAATCAGCAGAACCCGCCCGCGCACGGGATGACCTGGGCGGAAGTACTGCACAGCATAGTAGTTCACGGGCGCGAGATGGGATGGGCGGAGCCGAGCGGTGGCGCGGAGGGTAACAGGAAGGTCCGGCAAGCCAGTCGTAAACGCCGCCCCGAACGGCCTCCCCCCCGGGAGCCTGAGCCTCCTTCCCGGGGTCGGCCGGGTCGGAACGACGATCCCGGAAGGAATGATCTCTGGCGGAAGGCATTGGCACTGGGGGCACCCCGAGCCGTGCTGCACGGGCAGGCCGCTGACGACATCCGGAAGCTGGTGGAATTGCTGGAGGGGAAAACTAGAGACCAAAGGGAAGCGCCAGCAACCCCGCCCCCTCGGGAAGAGAAACTGAACCCTTTCGCGGCACTGCGAGGGGAGTTGGAAGGGCTAAAAACTAGAAGTTGCGGTCTGGGGTTCAGGCCGCCCAATGCGCGTGGTGAATTCTTGCCAACGGTCTGCTGATAAGGAGCCTTGTATACACATTCCTGTGGGTCCAAGACGGATAAGTTTAGAATTTTTAATTGATACGGGAGCCCAAATTAGTGTTTTAAACAAACGACAAGCTAATGAGCTAGGGATTAAACCATCAAGAAAGACTATAAACATAATGGGAGTGACAGGAGCAGCAGAAAAATGTCCCATAGCTCGAACTCAACTTTGGCTACCTGGGGAAAAGAGAATGACTGCTGTGGAAGTGGCTTTGAGCCCCTATGAGGGAAATATACTGGGATTCGATGTGCTGGCGGGCAAACAGTGGTACCTACCCAATGGCAGAGTGTGGAGCTTTGGGGGCAGAGGGGCAGGGGCAACCCATGTGAAAACGTTGCAGGTTGCTCCTGCACTACCGCAATCTAAGGTAACCCGTGTGTCTCAATACCCACTGCCAGCCGCTGCCAAGCGGGGTATTTCGGAAGTAATTAACGATCTTGAGAAGAGACAGACCACAAGTTGTCATGGTTTAACTCCAGCCAGCAACTAAGCACCACGCAGCCGCTCACACACTCCCCCCCCACACACCCAGTGGGATGGGGGAGAGAATCGGGAAAAGAAGTAAAACTCGTGGGTTGAGATAAGAATGGTTTAATAGAACAGAAAAGAAGAAACTAATAATGATAATGATAACACTAATACAGTGACAGCAGTAATAATAAAAGGATTGGAATATACAAATGAAGCACAGTGCAATTGCTCACCACCCGCCGATCGACGCCCAGTTAATCCCTGAGCGGTGATCCCCCGCCCCCACCCCCCCCAGTTTATATACTAGATGTGACGTCCCATGGTATGGAATACCCCGTTGGCCACTTTGGGTCAGCTGCCCTGGCTGTGTCCCCTCCCAACTTCTTGTGCCCCTCCAGCCTTCTCGCTGGCTGGGCATGAGAAGCTGAAAAATCCTTGACTTTAGACTAAACATTACTTAGCAACAACTGAAAACATCAGTGTTATCAACATTCTTCTCATACTGAACTCAAAACATAGCACTGCACCAGCTACTAGGAAGACAATCAACTCCATCCCAGCCGAAACCAGGACACAGGTCGCATACATTCCCCTTATAATTCTCCTGTTTGGCCAGTCCGTAAACCAGATGGAAGGTGGCGACTAACAATTGATTATAGGAGATTGAACAGTAATACCCCACCATTAACTGCTGCTGTTCCGAGCATAACCTCAATAGTAACGGCAATACAGGCCGCGGCCCACCCATGGATGGCTGCTTTAGATGTCAAGGATATGTTTTTTATGATTCCCCTAAGGGAAGAGGACAAACCCCAGTTCGCCTTCACTTGGGAGGGGACACAATACACTTTTAATCGGCCTCCCCAGGGATAGAGGCATTCCCCCACTATTGCCCTCAATGCTTTAGCCAAGCTTCTTGATGCTGTGGAAGTGCCATCAGGTGTTCACATATATCAATATATAGATGATATCCTAGTCGGTGGGGATAACAAGGAACAGGTAGGGCAGGTGGCTGAGGCCATCTGGAATCTGTTAGTCAAGAATGGGCTAGACATTCCATCTTCTAAATGTCAAGGTCCTGGACAAGAAATTAAATTCCTGGGGGGCATGGTGGATAGCTGGAGCTGTTGCGGTACCCGACGACACTCTATCAGCTATTGAAAAGGGACAGACTCCGGGCAATAAAACAGAATTACAGCAGCTGCTAGGTACTTTGGGCTACTGGAGAAAACATATACCAGGGTTCTCAGTGATTGCCCGGCCTCTCTATGACTTGCTCCAAAAGAATAGGAAATGGGATTGGACTTTGCAACATACGGAAGCCCTTAACACTTTGAAAGATGAGCTTAAGGCTTATCAGAGACTAGGCCCGTTGCACCCGCGAGACCCGTTAAGGGTGGAATGGGGATTTGCCGCACATGCTTCGTACTGTGGCGTGTTTCAAAAGGGACCGCAAGGACCAGCTAGGCCTTTATTATTCTCTTCCGCTTCATTTAAGGAGACTGAACAACGATACTCAGATTGGGAAAAAGGGGGTCCTTTCCCTCACTAGAGCGGTTAAGGAGGCTGAAAAGCTGCGCACATCACAAGATGTTATAGTACAGGGCCCTTTCCCTCTCTTAAACTCAGTCCTCAATGGGTCGCCTCCTCCCAAGGGAGTAGCCCAAAAGGCCACAGTTAGGAAATGGTATGCATACCTAGAAGGGATGTGTCAGCTGTGGGAGCACTGCTCAGCAGTAGCCAAAACATTGGTGTGTTATCAACACCCTTCTAGCTACAACTACACAGCACTATGAGGGCTGCTATGGGGAAAGTTACCTCCATCTCAGCCAGACCCAAACCAAAACTACATCACAGGGAGACGGCAAACTTCATCTTTCTTTAGCAGCCATTAGAAAAGGGAGATGGGCATGGGAAAGCAGGGCAATCCTTTGTTGCCCTTGAACCCTATGTTACTGAGGCATCTGAGACGCCCACTGGAAGGCGTCTTCATCTCTTCTATATCCCCAAGCGATCGGGTGAAGTTTGGTGACACAGGCGTGTAAGTGACCCGAGGACTTCACCTTTATTTAGTCTTCCCGGGGAGGAGATGGAAACGGTTTACCTGAAGTAGATGGAAACTGACATATGATGTTTCCTTGAAACTGCACTGGTGCAGTGTTTGCTTACTGAATGATTGAGCTAGGTAACATCTATTGTTCTGTCTGCGTCAACTCCCTAAGGTATCTGGAAGGTGTTCCCGCTTCTGGGGGCGGGGGAATTTTGAAGAAGCTAGGTATGGCTTTGTTATGGGTTTGTGTGGCGTGGGGTTTTTTTGGTCGCAGGGGTGGGGGCCGCAGGGGTGGCTCCTGTGGGAAGCTGCTAGAAGCTCCCCCGGCTCCAAGTCGGACCCACCTCCGGCCCAGGCTGACCCAATCAGTGACGGCGGTAGTGTTGTCCCACAAGTGGGGGCGTTTACTCGGTGTGTGAAATGCCAATATACACACAGAGCAGAGGTATTTTATTCCAATTCATGTTTGCGCAAAGATGGGGGCTAGGTGGTAATCCACATAGCTAGCACACCTCATGCCTAAACGGGCAAGCAATTTATACGGTTCAGTTATACATATTCAATTTCCAAAGTTCTTCCCCAAAACTATTACTGGTAGTCACTTATCTAGTACAGTTTCTATTGGGTTAAAGTTTCCCCGCTTCGAATTAAAGGTACAGTGTTCTTTTATTCTACAGCGCATGCTCAAGGAGAGTGGGGGGGTAAGTCTTTTGGTCTTGAATTGAGTCGGTGGTCGTGATCTCCCTCTGCCGCCTTTACCTTTCCTCCAGTTATCAAAGATTTTTTGCTGACTTCATGGCTATTAGCAATTTTTCAACTTTTAGGCGCCTCCTGGGGTAGGATGTTCCCTTCTTATCAGTCTTTTAGTTCTTCTTCAGGGGCACAGTCGTTAGCACGGCATGCCTTGTGTATACAAAGGGTATCTTATTTCACAAGACCTTTGTGGTCGTCTTAAGTACATCACTCCTTAAGTATATCATTTCTCAAGTACATCAGTAGTGCCTCTGGGATAACGTATTTAAGAAGGGGAACCTGCAGGGAGTAGGGGGATTGGAATGCGAGAGGAACACCCATGCAGATACCGAGGTCAGTGAAGAAGGAGGGGGAGGAGGGCCGCCTGAGGAGGTTGATGCCCCTGCAGCCCGTGGTGAGATGGCAGGCTGTCCCCCTGCAGCCCATGGAGGTGAACGGTGGAGCGGAGGCCCCCGAAGATGGCCGTGACTCCATGGGAAAGCCCGCGCTGGAGCAGTGTGTGACTGAAGATCCACCCGCGGAAAGGACCCACACCAGGGAAGTTCGGGAAGAACTGCAGCCCGCGGAAAGGACTCACATTGGAGACGTTCGTGAAGGACTGTCTCCTGTGGGAGGGACCCTGTGAAATGTATATTGGCTTTCGCAAAACGAGAACACAGAAATTTGCCTAACTACTGCATAAGTTACATCCCGAAAGGATGTTTGCCTCACTGCCACTAAATTAGGCCTTAACACGGGAAATATGGAGTTAATATATTCCAGGCATCAATTGTATTTTATAGTTTGTAGGTAATAAATGGGCACAAGCAGAATATGTAGTTTCTTTTGATGAGATAAGACATCCTGTAACTCAAGTAATTAAAGGACGTGTAGATAGATTTGTGAAAACATAGAAAAACAGACATATGGACTCAAGGACAAGTAAAATTGAGAACACAAGTAAGAAGATAAGGAGTGATTTGTTAGCATGAGAACAGCATTTTGGGGGTCAAAGATTATTTGACATGAAAGATACGAGAAGAACAAAGGAAAACCAGGAGTTTAATGTGAAAATATTAAAAAGTGTGACTAGAGGAAAACGACAGGGTGAAAAGTGCAGCCAGAGGAAGACTACTGACTTCATCCCTTGCAGATCTCCGAAGGCCGCCAGAGGAAGACTACTGACTTCATCCCTTGCAGATCCCCGAAGGCCCCTCTGAACCACAAGAGACGCGCACAAGGGGGGGTGGTCTGGGGTGGAGTTATGTTAATAGATACCTGAAATATTAAAATAACCCCTTTGAAATACCACAAACACAGTGTATAAAAAGGCAAGTTTGGGTATAACCGGTGTGCCTCTGGTTTTGACCATGCGCCCAGCGCTGTTTGCCTTTGTTCTATAATAAACTTGTAAAATTCAGGAAATTCAGCGTGAGTGCATTTCTCACAAATTGGTGACCCCGACGTCATCACCTTGTCTGCAGGGGCTCCGGAGGACCACGAACGAGGGGCGCCCCGTTGATTTCAGCGGCTCGGGAGAGGACCCTCGGAAGCCCCTCAGAATACAGGTGAAATTTTTCAGCCATATTATAGGGTAAAGGCAAGGACGGAGCTCCCTATCACCGCGGTTGCCCGTAATTCTTGTGCACGAAGACCCGAGTAAGAAAAGGACTGTAAGTATTATTCGGTCGGGCAGGATTGAGGTCGGTGAGTGTGTGACTGAGACGTGGGCCGGATAGTCTCCGGACCTACGAAGTGAGAGCGGAGCCCTTATAACCGCGTTTCCAATCTCCCGCGAGGGACTTGGCCGGTGAAGGGGCGAAGCGAGTGGACTGGAGAGAGTGGACCTCGGGAACATGGGACAGGGGTCGAGTAAACAGACAGGTCCCGGGAAGGAAGGGAGCAAAAAGGTACCTATGGATATACCCCCAGACAGTCCTCTGGGGATTAAATTATCTAACTGGGATAATAGTCCCTGTACTAAGGGGAAAGACAAAATAAAAATGATACATTACTGTATGATCAAGTGGACTAAAGAGAAGATTAGACCCGATAATTTGTTTTGGCCCCTATACGGGTCCTTTGAGGGGTGGATATGCCAGGCTTTAAACGTTTATGTAAATAGTAAGGAGCCCCTTGATCCAGAAGAAAGTGAATATGCCTCATGCTGGAAAGGGGAAATATGGCCAACCGGGGTTAATATACTAAAACTTAAAGAACAACAGGAGGTAGACCACTCTAAACGATGGGACCCATTAGACCATTTACCTCCTCCATATAACCCAGTCCCAGGGGCATCTTCACAGGAGGGAGAAGAGGCAGATGATGCCTCCCCAGAGAATATGGGGGCAAGTGATGAGGGAAGATCCCGGGGTGGGAGGGGAAGAAGGGTCCCCCACACTACACCTACGCAAGCCAGGAGACGAACTGCCAACATAATGGTAATAGGTGAGGTTAGTGATTCGGAAGAGGGACCCCCTAAAAAGGATGTGACCCTATTTCCATTACGAGAAGTTCCTTTGGGGGGGGCGCAAGGGGGTATTGGATTTGTCAATGCCCCACTAACCTCCACGGAAGTGCGAAATTTTAAGAAAGAGATGAAAGGTCTCTTAGACGACCCCCTGGGTTTGGCAGAACAATTTGACCAATTTTTAGGTCCAAATATATACACCTGGGAAGAAATGCAGTCTATTATGGGAATTTTATTTTCTTTAGAAGAAAGACAGATGATCCGAGTAGCAGGAATAAAAATATGGGAAAGGGAGAACCAGCAGGGACCCTCAGGGGAACAAAAGATGCCGATAGCCGCCCCTAATTGGAACCATAACGAGGGGGTTGGAAGACAGCACCTGAATGATTATCGAAACCTAATAATTAAGGGTATTAAAGAAGCGGCACCTAGGGGACAGAATGTAAATAAAGCTTTTGATAATCAGCAGGGAAAAGATGAAACGCCCACTGATTGGCTGGAAAGGCTCCGGAGGAATATGCAGCAGTACTCAGGCATAGATCCGATGAGCCCTGCAGGACAAACCCTGCTAAGGGTAAATTTTGTGACACATGCGTGGCCAGATATCAGAAAGAAGCTAGAAAAGTTAGAGGATTGGCAGGATCGAGGGCTGCAGGAGTTGCTGCGAGAGGCACAAAAGGTATATGTACGGAGGGATGCTGAAAAGGCAAAGGCGAAGGCTAGGATTATGGCAGCGACTATGCGAGAGTCTAATTCTGTGGGACGTCCTGAGGGTGCTAAGAAAAACAAGAACCAGGGACCAAGTGCCCTGAGACCAGGCCGAGTTGGGCCGCCCGGCTCACAACCCCGACGAGCAAGCGGACAGAAGGGGCCAAATAGGGAGCTTGAGTGCTTTTATTGTGGAAAATCAGGACATTTTAAACGAGAATGTCCTAAAAGGGCAAGAGATCTGAGGACCTTTGTGGAGGAACAACAGGACTAGGGGTGTCAGGGGCTCTTCTTCCTGGGGAATGAACATCGGTTTGAGCCCTTGATAAAATTAAAGGTAGGACCCCAGGAGGAAACGTTAGACTTTTTAGTGGACACAGGGGCAGAGCGCACCTGTGTTACCCGAATCCCAAAAGGGTGCAAAGAAAGTAGCGAAACTATAAAAGTATTGGGGGCAAAAGGGGAGGGATTTAAGGCACCAGTAATTAGAAATGTAATGGTGGAAAGTAAGACCCGTATAGGGGTAGGGGATTTATTAATAGTTCCGGGGGCTGGATGTAATTTGCTAGGACGAGACTTACAACTTCAACTGGGGATAGGGGTGGTGCCAGAGGAAGGACGAATGAAAGTAAGAATACTGCAGTTAACCCCGGAAGATGAGGCACAAATTAAACCCGAAGTCTGGGCCACCGAAGACAACAGAGGGGGATTAAATATTGACCCCATAACAGTTAACATAGAACACCCAGAATACCCCATTAGGGTTCGTCAGTACCCTATTTCCAAGGAAGGGAGAGAAGGATTAAAACCAGTCATAGATGGACTAATTCGGAGTAGGACTTTAGAACCATGCATGTCTCCTCATAATACTCCTATCTTACCGGTAAGGAAAGGAGACGGAAGTTACCGACTGGTCCAGGACCTAAGAGAAGTCAATAAAAGGACCCTGACCCGATTCCCCGTGGTATCCAATCCCTACACCCTACTTAGCCATATCCCACCAACTCACCAATGGTATAGTGTAATTGATTTAAAGGACGCCTTTTGGGCTTGCCCGTTAGCCGAGGAAAGCAGAGATATATTTGCCTTCGAATGGGAAGACCCTGAGACCCGCCGTAAACAGCAACTGAGGTGGACAAAACTACCACAGGGGTTTACGGAGTCCCCCAACCTGTTTGGGCAAGCCTTAGAGAAATTATTGCAATTTTTTCCTAATAATGAAGGAACATCAATTATCCAATATGTGGATGATTTGTTAATTTCTGGAGAAACCCAAGAGGAAGTAAGGACAACTACCGTTGCCCTCCTGAATTTTTTGGGTGAACAAGGGTTAAGGGTTTCAAAAAAGAAGCTGCAATTTGTAAAGCAAGAGGTTAAATACCTGGGACATTGGCTAAGTCAAGGGACCAGAAAATTGGATCCTGACAGAATAAAAGGCATTCTCTCTATCCCTCCCCCAACTTCAAAAAGAAAAGTGAGAAAGTTGTTAGGCTTATTGGGATATTGTAGGTTATGGATTGATGGGTATAGCAAAATGGTAAAATTTTTGTATGAAAAATTAACAGCAGGGGACCAGACAATATGGACTGAAAAAGATGACCAAAGACTGGAACAGATTAAAGAAAAACTGAGTAAGGCCCCTGTCTTAAATTTACCATCATTGATGCAACCCTTTCAACTATTTGTGAATGTGGAAAAGGGGGTGGCTTATGGAGTCCTAACCCAAGAGTGGGGGGGTTCTAAAAAACCCGTGGCCTACTTATCCAAATTATTAGATCCAGTAAGCAAAGGATGGCCAATATGCATTCAAGCCATAGCAGCCACAGCAATGTTGGTTGAAGAGAGTCGAAAGCTAACCTTCGGGGGTAAACTGATAGTTTATACTCCTCATGCTGTTAGGAATATATTGAACCAGAAGGCAGAGAAATGGCTGACTGACTTCCGAATTTTGAAGTATGAAGCTATATTAATTAATAGTCCTGAACTAGTTATTACTACCAGTACTAGTTTAAATCCAGCCCAATTCTTGTATGGGGACCCTATGGAGCCTCTTGCACATGACTGTTTAGAAGTCATACATTATCAGACCAAAGTACGGGAGGATCTGATGGAACAAGAATTAGAGGAAGGAGAAAAGTATTTTATAGATGGATCCTCTAGATGCATACAGGGCAAATGCATATCTGGATATGCAGTGGTCGATGGCTCAAAAATGCAGACAATAGAGAAAGGGAAAATACCCTCACATTGGTCAGCCCAATCCTGTGAATTATATGCATTGAATCGAGCCTTACGACTTTTAGAAGGGAAAAAGGGAACCATATTTACAGATTCCAAGTATGCATTTGGTGTAGTACATACGTTCGGGAAAATATGGGAAGAACGAGGGTTATTAAACTCGAAAGGGAAGAATTTGGTACATGAAGAATTAATTAAAGAGGTATTGGAGGCCTTAAAGTGTCCTGAGGAAATAGCGGTAGTACACGTGAGAGGACATCAAAAAGGAGTGTCATTTGTAATAAGGGGAAATAATCTAGCAGACAGTGAAGCCAAAGAAGCCGCAGAGGCGGGAGACGAAAAGGTATTACTTATCCTTACCCCTCCATATGAGGATGGGGTACCTCAGTTTACTGAAAAGGAAGAACAAGACCTACTAAAGATTGGGGGAGAAAAAGATGAGAAAGGGATATGGAAATTGAAAGATGGAAGGCAGATGTTGTCAAAACCCTTAGCTAGATGTATCCTTGAGAAGATACATCAGAATGCTCACTGGGGAACCCAAGCCTTGTGTGATCAATTCTTGAGAAAATATGGGTGTGTAGGAATTTTTGAAATAGCAAGGCAGGTGACAAATAGATGTATTACCTGTCAAAAGGTAAATAAGAAAATAATGAGACAGGTTCCAGGGGGAGGACGTAGTTTATCACTGCGACCATTCCAGGCGATACAAATAGACTTTACGGAACTACCTCCAGTACATCGATGGAGGTACCTTTTAGTATTAGTGGACCACTTGACCCATTGGGTAGAAGCTATGCCTATTGCCCGAGCAACCGCCAATGTGGTATCGAAAATGTTATTGGAAGAAATAATACCCCGATATGGATTAATAAATCGAATTGATTCAGATCGGGGAACCCACTTCACGAATTGTCCAACAGCTCATGGCAAGTCTAGGGATACGGTGGGAGTTACATACCCCATGGTACCCGCAAAGTTCGGGATGAGTAGAAAGAATGAACCAAACCCTCAAAAGAACTCTAACCAAACTAATGATTGAAACTCAGATGTCATGGGTCAAGTGCTTACCACTAGCACTATTAAGGATTAGAACCCAGCCAAGGTCTGATATAGGAGTCTCTCCTTATGAAATGATGTTTGGACTACCTTACATGATGGGAACGGGGGAAACAATCAGTTACGAGGGAGGGGAGCAACAAGTTAGAAAATATGTACAGACGATTGGAAAAGCCTTACAACATTTAAAAGCTCAAGGAATGTTATCCCAAACAGTGCCCTTGGATTTTCAGATCCATACTTGTAAGCCTGGGGACTGGGTGCTGATAAAGACATGGAAAGAACAAACTCTGACCCCTCAATGGGAGGGTCCGTTTCAGGTCCTGCTGACTACAGAGACAGCCGTTCGTACTGCTGAACGTGGATGGACGCATGCCACCAGGATAAAAGGACCAGTGGAGCCTCCGATTGAATGGACCTTAACATCAACCCCAGGAGATCTGAAGCTGAAGCTGAGTAAACAACCTTTATGAATAGACCTCCTTCTGACAATCTTGTCCCCAGCCCAGGAAGAGTCCTTTCCCCAGATCCGAGGGGGGGGCACCTCAAAACCCAGAGAAACCAAGGTCTGCCCCTAGGAGAGAAGCAGCAATCCCCCCACAAACTGGTGGTTCGGGGGTGTATCAAGTAACACCTGGGAACAGGACCCTAGCATTAGCATGTGATTTGGATAAAGAAAGCGACCTTTTGTTACCTTCCTTAAGCTACAGAATTCCCTATATTAAGCACCCTGGATCCGGGCATGTGAGATGGGTTTTATGTGAATGTTTGAATGTTTAAGGTGTAATCAAAAATGGTCTTGCGTGTCATATAATAGACAACCCCACTGTAGGAGATGTCACAGTGATGACAAATATTTAGGCCCTACTCGATTGGACAGTGCACAAATTGTGCAACTGTTTTGTGGGTGGAAATTATTGATTCCAGAAAATTGGGAAGTCTTTGATAGCGAATGGTATAAAACCTTGGCATGTTGCGCAAAGAGATTTGCATGGAAATTGTCAAACCAAGGGCACCTAATGTAGGGGGCAAGACCAGATTAACCTCTATACTTGCCACAGTGATCCGGCCACGGGCTGCACTCCCGTCGGGCATAGGAAGTGGAAGTATATGTTATACTGGACCCCTGCTACTACTACTACTCCTAACCGTTAGGGGCAATGCTGCGAACTCTTGCCACAAATGCACTCAATCAATCAAATTGGGGGGAAAAACATTAACCAATCTTGCGTACCATACACATATTAATAAGGTTTGCTATGAGATTCCAAAATTGGAAACTTGCAAAATTGGGAATCTTGAACTTTGGGTAGCGGAAAACTTAGGAAAAGGGGGAATTAAAAATGGGGTGAGCTGCCCGAGAGGGGAGCAGTGGATTTGTTTCACCAAAGCAGGTCACTGGGACATGTCTGATGGCGGGGGTGTACAAGATATGAAAAAAGAAGAAATAGTAAAAAAATGTGTAAAGTCGATCACTCAACCTCAGATTAAACCCCAAAGCTACAGCGATTTGTACAAAAGTATAAGGAACTTGTTGGAAGATGATTTACAGCTCCCTAGGTTAGGACAGAATTTGTTTATAGACCTTGTAGAAAGAATAAGTAAGGAATTAAATGTGACTAACTGCTGGATATGTGGCGGAGCCCTAATGACAGAAGAATGGCCATGGAAAGGGAGTAGTCTAAGGGTTCAAGACATCCTAAGATGGAACCGTACAAAGGTTTCCCGGGATCACAGACCTGAAGGGTGGATATTAAGTTCCACCGTGACTGGAGATGAGTGTATTTGGAGAACAGGGAAAGGAAAATTTAGGACTCGAGTAGGCACGTCACCTTGTAAAAGAATGAAGGCAACCAATGGATCTAGTGAATGGTGGTGGCCCGAGGCTCCAGACGGCTATTGGTCCGGACCAAACAACTCCAATTGTACGTTTGATAATATGACAGAACTTTTCTGGTGCAATAAAACCCAGGGCAAAGGTAATCCCTTTGAGGGGATAGACGAAATTAAAAGGTATTGGGATAACATCAACAATACTGATATGGAATGGAAAGCCCCAGATGGATTGTTCTGGATTTGTGGTAAACGGGCCTATACGGAGTTATCGAAGGATTGGAAAGGGAGTTGTACGTTGGGAATTTTACAGCCAGGGTTCTTTCTACTCCCATTACAACGAGGGGGAGAATTAGGGGTTCCGATATATGATAATTTACGAAGGAACAAAAGAGATTTCATTGGAGGAACACAAAGGTGAGGAGAGGATGACTGGCCACCAGAGAGAATCATAGAAACTTACGGACCAGCCACATGGGCTCAGGATGGTAGTTGGGGTTATAGGACCCCAATCTATATGTTAAATCGTATAATTAGGTTGCAGGCAGTGGTAGAGGTGATTACCAATAAAACGGCTACGGCACTGGAATTGATAACGAAACAACAGTCACAAACTAGAGCCGCAGTATATCAAAATCGGCTAGCCCTAGATTATTTATTGGCCGAAGAAGGGGGAGTGTGTGGAAAATTCAATTCATCAGATTGTTGCCTGCAAATAGATGATAATGGGGAAGCGGTAAAAGACCTAGCTAAAGACATCAGGAAAATAGCTCATGTGCAAGTACAAAAATGGAAGTCTATGCTTGATAGTAGCTGGTGGGATGGATTACTGGGTGTTGCGTGGTGGAAGAAGGTGGGGTTCTTCCTTCTGTGTGCTGTAGCAGGTCTTTTCTTCCTACCATGTCTTATACCTTGCTTAATACGACTAATTACTAGTATAGTGCAAGGAATGCAAATTGTTAGCATACCCATGGATCCTAAAAGGGCAAGTCAAAATAATGCTGAAAGAATAATGGTCCTAAAAAGGGTGTATAAAGGAGAAGACCCAATGGAGGAGGCGAAGTTGATTTTCGAAAGGAATGAAAGAATAAAAAGGATTAAGAGAGAGTATAGCTCAAGCCAAATGATGAGGGAAACAGAGGGGGAATTGTGAAATGTATATTGGCTTTCGCAAAACGAGAACACAGAAATTTGCCTAACTACTGCATAAGTTACATCCCGAAAGGATGTTTGCCTCACTGCCACTAAATTAGGCCTTAACACGGGAAATATGGAGTTAATATATTCCAGGCATCAATTGTATTTTATAGTTTGTAGGTAATAAATGGGCACAAGCAGAATATGTAGTTTCTTTTGATGAGATAAGACATCCTGTAACTCAAGTAATTAAAGGACGTGTAGATAGATTTGTGAAAACATAGAAAAACAGACATATGGACTCAAGGACAAGTAAAATTGAGAACACAAGTAAGAAGATAAGGAGTGATTTGTTAGCATGAGAACAGCATTTTGGGGGTCAAAGATTATTTGACATGAAAGATACGAGAAGAACAAAGGAAAACCAGGAGTTTAATGTGAAAATATTAAAAAGTGTGACTAGAGGAAAACGACAGGGTGAAAAGTGCAGCCAGAGGAAGACTACTGACTTCATCCCTTGCAGATCCCCGAAGGCCCCTCTGAACCACAAGAGACCGCGCAAGGGGGGGTGGTCTTGGGTGGAGTTATGTTAATAGATACCTGAAATATTAAAATAACCCCTTTGAAATACCACAAACACAGTGTATAAAAAGGCAAGTTTGGGTATAACCGGTGCGCCTCTGGTTTTGACCATGCGCCCAGCGCTGTTTGCCTTTGTTCTATAATAAACTTGTAAAATTCAGGAAATTCAGCGTGAGTGCATTTCTCACAGACCCCACGGTGGAGCAGGGGACGAGTGAGGAGTCCTCCCCCTGTAGGAGGAAGGAGCGGCAGAGACAATGTGTGGCGAGCTGACCCCAACCCCCATCCCCTGTTCCCCTGCGCCGCCGGGGGGAGGAGGTAGAGAGAACCGGGAGTGGAGTTGAGCCGGGAAAGAGGGAGGGGTGGGGGGAAGGTGTTCTAAGGTTTGGTTTTACTTCCTAATATCCTTGTTTTGATTTGATTTGTAGTAAATTAAATTGATTTTGTTTCTTCCCCAAGTTGAGCCTGTCTTTTGCCCGTGACCGTAAGTGGTGAGTGATCCCTCCCAGTCCTTATCTCCACCCACGAGCCTGCCTTTATATTTTCTCCTCCATCCTGTTGCAAATATTCTGGTAAAGAAATCAAAATTTAATCACATAGAAGAGTTAGGTTTGATTAAGAAGTAAAATTGTGAAGCATAATGTATAGGATTGTTAAGTTTGAAATGTAGCCATAGAAACTTTAGGAACTGTGTTATGTGTGACTATAGGAACCTTAATATTGTTGAAGTTTGAAATAGCTAACCATAGAAACCTCACCAGGAAGTTACTGGTCTTTCTATGTTTTGTTTCAAGAAACTAAGGGAACCGTCATGGACACCAGTTTGCTGCTTGGAAACCCCCTTACCCTTCCCATCTTGATTTGAGTATCGAAGATTCCAATCAGTAGAGCTAAGTGTAACTGACCAATGATTGTTTTTAAATAAGAATATTGATAAGGTTATATAATCAAAGGACCAATCATTATACAGGTTAAATTTAAGAGCGAGCATAGTATGCATTTTTATGTAAAGAGCTTATGTAACAATGACCTGACAGAAAAAGTCTATAAAAACTGATGGATTTTGATACTAAGTTGGACACGCCTTTGGAGGAGCGATCCCCCGTGTCCCCAGCGCTGCAATAAACGAAGTGCCTGCTTCTTAACTTCACATTGGTGTTAAGGACTTTTATTCCGGATTTCGGTAAGAATCCCAACGTGGCCGGGGTGGGGGGAGCGAGCGAGCGAGCGGCTGCGTGGTGCTTTGTTACCGGCTGGGCTGAAACCACGACAGTCTTATACATTCAGAGAGACTGGGCGATTACCATAGGTTTTAGAAGCCTGTGGCGCCTGGTGGAATTCACGTCTCGCCTCGCAGGCAACGTTGCCGATACTTTGCTCCAAACCAGAGCGAGCAAAGGGTTATTATTAAACAGTGATCCACTGAAGAATCGTAGAATCCTAGAGCAGCCCAGGTGGGAAAGGACCTTGAAAGATCATCTGCTCCATCCTTCCGTGGGAAAGGGAGCCTAGATGAGATTATCTAGCACCCTGTCCAATCGCACCTTGAAAACCTCTAGCGATGGGGACTCTACCACATCCCTGGGGAGGCTGTTCCAGTGGATGATTGTTCTCACTGTAAAAAAAAAAAAAAAAAAAAAAAGTCAATAGTCAGTCTGTCTTGTATCGAGATGAAATCTCTCTCCTGGGGCAACTTGTACCCATTGCCCCTTGTCTTCCCCATGTGGCTCCTTGTGAAGAGAGAGCGTCCCTCCTCTTTGTAGCCACCCTTTAAGTACTGGAATACTGTGATGAGGTCCCCCCTGAGCCTTCTCTTCTCCAAGGGAGAAAAGACCAAACTCCTTCAGTCTTTCCTCATAGGGCAGGTTCTCCAGCCCTTTGATCATCTTCGTGGCCCTCCTTGGGACTCTCTCCGGTCTGTCTGCGTCTTTTTTTGAATTGTGGGGACCAGAAGTGGACACAGTGCTCCAGGTGCGGCCTGCAGGGGTGGCCTCTGTGAGAAGAGGCCAGGGTCTGCCCTGTGCCGGACACAGCTGGTTCCAGCCAGCTAGGCACCGGGCTCACCGCAGGCCAAAGCTGAGCAACTCGGCGAAGCTGGTGGTGCCCCTGTGGAAACATATTTAAGAAAGGGCAAAACGCTGTCCGGGGCAGGTATTTCCCTGCTGCCCGTGGATCCGGCAGGTGGATATTTCCTGAAGGAACTTTTTCATCCTATTTTCTCTCCCTGTCCTGTTGAGGAGGGGCAGTGAGAGAGCAGCTGGGTGGGCCCCTGGCAGCCGGCCAAGGTCAACCCGTCAACCCATCGCAAAGCCTAAAAGGCAGATTCCTCCATGTAGCAGTTGAAGGGGGTTGGTGGTTTAAAGAATGATAGTGACTGGGGTAGGAACAGGACGTTTTGGAGATAGGAAAGTCGGGAAATATCTGGGGATCCAGTCACTTTGGGTGGGCGGGGGGGGGAATTTCAAGAGAAAAAGCCTTCTTTCTGAGCAATAAGAGGTTCTTGTGAGAAAAAGGATCTTGACTCCATTTTCTTTCTCACTTGGTAATAAAAGTGATAAAGAACTGGAACTCCTGCGTGCAAAGGGATGAAAATGTGCGGAGCCCGTTGGATTCTCTTTGTGTGTGCGCATTGGAAACCCAGGAACAGCTATGAAGAGGTCATGGAGTAGATGCGAGCTTGGTCTTGCTAAACTTGATTAAAACAGAGCCTTAGAGAAGGCAATGCCTTGAGGATGTGAAGGGTAAAAGGACAATAAGTAAGGCTGGAGATGTAGTTCCTGACCCTTTTGTCGGGAAGGATTAGGACTGAATGTTGATTTGACTGAAGCGCAGGTACCAATCCGTCTTCCGTAACTGAAATTTCAGTAGCAAAGGAGACCCAAAGCTGAGAATTGGGCACCGATGATGCTTTTGATACTGTCCAGGTTTCCCCTAGCAATGACCCCAGAGCTCTGAGGGCGATAGTCAAGGGCATGGGGGCCCAGGTGGTGTTCTCCTCAGTCCTGCCGGTGAGGGGAAAGGGTGGGAGGAGGAGGGCACTGATAATGCGGGTCAAGAATTGGCTGCGGAGCTGGTGCTGGTGACAGGGTTTTGGGTTCTATGACCATGGGCCCCTGTTTGTGGGTCAGCGTCTGCTTGGGAGAGAGGGGATCCACCTCACTAAGCGGGGCAAAGGTATTTTTGCCAGTAGGCTAGCTGACCTCATTAGGAGGGCTTTAAACTAGGAATGAGGAGGGGAGGGAGAGAGTAACCAGCAGCCCTGCGAGGCAGCGACGGACAGGGTCACTGAGCAAAGCGCAGGGGTTGATGTGACAGGAAGGGATCACAAAATCACCAAAACGGGGCTTAAGCAGGGTCACCTCCAGCATTTGCATGTAAGCAAGGAAGTGCCTACAAGGCACCATTATGGAGAAATCCCCAAAACCCCTTCTGGGGAGTCAACATGCTGGGGGTGCCTCTCTGAAGTGCCTGTACACTAATGCACGCAGTATGGGGAATAAGCATGAGGAGTCAGAGATGCGTGTGCAGTTGCAGGGCTACGATCTTGTTGGGATCATTGAGACGTGGTGGGATGGCTCCCGTGACTGGAGTGTTGTAATGGAGGGCTACGGGCTCTTTAGGAAGGACGGGCTGGGAAGACGAGGAGGGGCAGTGGCCCTTTTATGTGAGACAACAGCTGGAATGCATGGAGCCCTGCCTGGGGAGGGCTGATGAGCCGACTGAGAGCTTATGGGCAAGGATTGAAGAGAAGATGGGTAAGGGTGGCATTCTAGTGGGTGTCTGCTATAGGCCACCCGACCAGGAAGAACAAGCGGATGAGGCCCTCTACAGACAGATAAGATGGGAGCAGCCTCGCGTTCGCAGGCCCTGGTGTGGCAGTACACTCCCCCCACCTCCCAAGCCGGAAACGAAACTTCTCCAGGCAGGGAGAAGAGGAAAAAAAACCCTAAACCCTAGAGGCCGCAGGTTGAAATTTGAACTGGCCAATCGAGACGTGCCAGGTACACAGAGGTGACCTTCTTAGCCAATAGCGATTAAATGACCACAGATCAGATTCGACAGGGGTAGAAATGGGGTCCCGCCGGAGGACATGTTGGAATCAGTCCTCCTCGGAGCAGCGGGTCTGCAGTCAGGGGCTCCCCCTTGGGTCAGGGCACCGCCCGAGGTAATTCCTCGAGGGAGAGAGCCCTCATCATCTTTTAGGTGAGTGATATGCGCGTTTTGAGTCATCATTTTTAAATCTTAAGGATTCTTAAGTCAGCTGTGAAGTATTAATACTCTTTACATCATTGAGCCTGTGGTTTTATAAAATGTTACCGGAGTTCTAACTAACTTTTGCTGAAGAATAAATCTGAGCTTTAACACCTGTTGGATTTGATTGTGCATGCCTCCGTAACACCTGGTCCTCACGGGGGACTTCAACCACCCCGATATCTGCTGGAGGGACAACACAGCAGGGCATAAGCAATCTAGGAGGTTCCTGGAGTGCATTGACGACAACTTCCTCACCCAAGTGATAGAGGAGCCAACGAGGAGAGGTGCTCTGCTGGACCTCCTACTGACCGACAAGGAGGGGCTCGTTGGGGATGCGAAGGTCAAAGGCGGCCTTGGCTGCAGCGACCGTGAGATGGTGGAGTTCAGGATCCCGAGAGGAGGGAGGAGGGTAAAACACAAGCTCACGTCCCTGGACTTGAGGAGAGCCGACTCTAGCCTCTTCAGGGATCTGCTTGGAAGCGTCCCATGGGATAAGGCCCTGGAGGGAAGAGGGGCCCAAGAAAGCTGGTTAATACTGGAGGGTCACCTCCTCCAAGCTCAAGAGCGGTCCATCCCAACGAGCAGGAAGTCGGGCAAAAATGCCAGGAGGCCTGCGTGGATGAGCAACGAGCTCCTGGCCAAACTCCAGCACAAAAAGGAAGCCTGCAGGGGGTGGAAGCAAGGACGGGTAACCTGGGAGGAATACGGAGACATTGTCCGAGCACGCAGGGCTGAGGTTAGGAAAGCTGGAATTCCCACCTGGAATTGAATCTGGCAAGGGAGGTCAAAGACAACAAGAAGGGCTTCTATAAGGGCTTCTACTTAGTGGGCATGGTTGAAGGTTGGACTCGATGATCTTAAAGGTCTTTTCCAACCTAAACGATTCTATGATTCTGTAAGTACATAGGTGACAAAAGGAAGGCTATGGAAAAATGTGGGCCCTCTGCTGAATGAGGCGGGGGGACCTGGTGACACAGGACATGGAAAAGGCTGTGGGACTGCAGCGGCCCCTTCTCTCCCTTCCCCCCCCCCGCCGGTACCTGCCACCCTTTCTCTTCTGTCCTGGGACTTCGAGGTGACCTGCTGAAAGAAAATGGTGTCCACCTGCCGCAACTGCAAGGCTGCGGCTGCAACCCAAACGGAAGCGCTACAGCCTACCTGTGCTGACGTCTCCCCACAAACAGACCTCCCAAGGACTGATATAGCTGTCTAGACCTCGGGCCGCATGGAGCTCCAGTACCTGGAAGTCCCCCTAGCACCCGAAGGCAGCGGTGGATGTCATAGCTGCAAGCGTGCCCAGCTGGAAGATCTCCTTGGACAAGTAACTATGCTACAAGAGGAGCTCGACAGGCAGCACGGTATCCGGGAATGCGAGCAGGGGATCGATGCGTGGTATTGTACGCTGTCCCGGGCTGAGCGACAGCCTGCCTTAAGGCTGCGCAAGAGGAAGGTAAGCCTGAATCCAACCTCGAGCTGACTGATGCAAGGCACTCACGAGATGAAGGAGACTGGATGCTTGTCTGTGCTTGGGGTAGAAGGAAGAACCCTCCCCATCTCCTGAAGTGTCCCTACATAACAGACAGGATGCTCTGGGGTTGGAGACTGAAGAACATGTGAGTAACGGACAGGATCCAGGACAAGCCAACCATGCAAAGCTGACCCAACCACCCACCCGCATTAGAACCAGCGCCGCCAGAAAAGCACGCAAGGTATTAGTAATTGGAGATTCCCTACTGAGAGGCACCGAAGCACCCATTTGCTGTCCAATCAATTTCCCTAGAGAAGCCTGCTGCCTACCAGGAGCTCGCATTCGTGGCGTCACTGAGAGGCTGCCGAGCCTGGTGAACCCTGCAGATTATCATCCGCTCCTACTATTCCGTGTAGGGTCTGGCGAGGCAACTTAGAACCCTCCCAAGAGACTATACGTCCCTCGGAGCAATGTTAAAAGGATCGGGAGCACAGGTGGTGGTCTCCTCTATCCTCCCAGTCAGAGGAAGGGGTCCAGGAAGGAGGAGACGAATTGAACAGGTGAATGCCTGGCTGCATAGCTGGTGCCACGCTCAAGGTTTTGGCTTCTATGATCGTGGATCTACCTTTGAGAAGCCGGGTCTGTTGGGAGCTGATGGGATTCACCTGACCAAGCGGGGCAAGAGGGTCTTTGCCAACAAGCTGGCCAGACTTACAAGGAGGGCTTTAAACTAGACTCAGCGGGGGAAGGGGACGGAGTTTTGAGCAACAGAGAAGAGCCAGGGGCTGCTGATGCGTTAGGAACCAACAGGGGAACACCTGAGAAATGCTGCAAAGGAACTGGGGATTGATCCTCCAAAAAGGTGACACGGTCGACAGCCCAGCTGAAGTGCCTCTATACCAATGCATGCAGCACGGGTAACAAACAGGAGGAGTTGGAAGCCACTGTGCAGAAGGAGCAGAAGGGAGCTGGCAGCTCTTTAAGGACGTTTTTCTTAGCGCACAAGAGCTCTCGATCCCCATGCGTAAGAAATCAGGCAAGGAAGGCAGGAGACCAGCATGGCTGGGGAAGGACCTTCTGGTCGAGCTGAAGCGCAAGAAGGAAATGCAAAGGCAGTGGAAGCGGGGACACGCATCCTGGGAAGAATATAGGGATGCTGCCCGGGTGTGTAGGGATGGGATCAGGAAAGCTAAGGCACAGCTGGAGCTGAATTTGGCAAGGGATGTGAAGAATCATAAGGAGGGCTTCTACAGGTGCGTTGGTCAGAAAAGGAAGAGTAAAGAAAACGTACGCCACCCCCACCCCCCTCCGATAAAGAAGACGGGAGATCTAGTGACAACCGACATGGAGAAGGCTGAGGTACTCAACGACTTTTTTCCTCCCTTTTCGCTGGCAACCACTGTTCCCACATCTCTCAAGTCCCTGAACCTCAAGGCCGGGACTGGGGGAACAAAGTCCCTCCCATCGTAGGAAACGATCCGGTTCGAGACCACCTGAGGAACCTGAACGTACACAAGTCCTGCACCTGGGGAGGAACAACCCCATGCACCGGTATATGCTGGAGGCCGACTGGCTGGAAAGCAGCTTTGCAGAAAAGGACGTGGGGGGCTCCTGGTGGACACCAAGTTGAACGTGAGCCGACAATGTGCCCTTGCCGCAAAGA
Organism: Harpia harpyja; assembly: GCF_026419915.1. Lineage (NCBI taxonomy): Eukaryota > Metazoa > Chordata > Aves > Accipitriformes > Accipitridae > Harpia > Harpia harpyja. The sequence continues at coordinate 10,614,766 of NC_068968.1, forward strand.
AGGCTAAGGATATCCTTAGCCCGATATAGAGGAAAGCAGGGTTTATGTATGTTACAATACAGTTGTGTAGACCAATCAAATTGCTCACTATCCCCGGGGGCGCAGGGCACCACAGGCCACCCTTGGGCAGCTTTGGGGGCACTGCCTATTTTTCTAAAAGCCTCCTACCCAGCTTAGCGCAAATCCTATCTTGATCTGCCCTCCAGCCCTCAAGCCACCAGTGCTGAACACAGGCTTTGTATTTTATTTTCTCCCAGGAGGCGTGCAGCTTAGAAACGTCTGCAACTGAAGCGGGGCTTTCAGGGAACAATTTAGAGCAACTTCTGTCGGTTCTGCGAAATGTTCTGAAAAGTTAAGGCCTGCCCTGCCCTGCCCTGCCCTGGCAAAAGCAGTCATTTGACTGGAGGGAGCAGCACCAAGAAGCCACAAGCACGTTTGGGGTGGACTTGATGCGGTAATAAATAACAAGAAATAGTACTTCTAGCTACAACAGCCTCTTCTGAGACCTCGTTGCCCGCCCGCAGGGTCGCAGCACTACACGGCACAGAGCACTACACGGCACAGATCCCTCCGCGGAGTCGCCCGACGTCGTCTCCCTCCGCGCCCCGGTCGGATCCCTCCGCGCCCCGGGGGCACGCAAACTCCCTGAGCCCCGGTAAGCGCCAGGTCGACGAGGGCGGACCCGCCAAGGGGGCGGGGACAAGCGGCAACGACAGACGAGACAGCCAATCGAGACGCGGGATCGGCCGGCGGCGATCTGGCGGCCCAATGGGCGCCGCGGAGGGCCTGGCCGAGTGGAGGAAGCGCGGGGGCGACAACGGGCGTTGTCGTGGCTGGCGAGATTGTTGGGGCGCGGGCCGCCCGGCCCGGTGGCGCCACTACTGTCTTCGGAAAGATCACCGGCAAGGCGCTTCCCCGCCAACGTCATCTACGAGGACGAGGAGGTAGCCGCGGCTTTGCTCTGTGCGCGGTTCCTCTTCCCTTCCCCCCCTCCCCCTCCCCCTGCGCTCGCAGGCACCCTGAGCCGAGGACCCGTTGCGCGGTGCCCGGGAGCGCGGCAGGGCGGGTGGCGGCGTTGCTGCGGGTGGGTGGGTGGCTGGAGGGACGGGGGACGGACGGGGCCTCTCTGGGTTGTGGCGCTCTCTACTGCACCATCCCTAAAACATCGCGCTTCTTCGGTACCCCCCCCCCGCCCCCGGCTGCTGCGGCGCGTACCGGGTTGCCGGTGTTGCCCGGCTCGCCTCGGTTCCCAGCCCCACCGCGTCGTGCGCGTGCGTAGAGGAGGGCCTCTGACGGTAACGCACTTGGTGGCAGCCGCAGACGTCTGCCGCCCGATATCCCTTTGGCACTGCAAGTCGCGCGAAGTTTGCTGCCGAGGGATGGGAGTGGTCCTGCCTCGTGTGGGATGATAGTCTTGAAACCAGAGCAGCGACCGTAATGAGTTAGTTCTGCATAGGAGAAATGCAGGTCTCGATGTGCCTCGTAACAGCATTATAGAGATTTCACAGCTCTGCTGTGCTAGGCTTTGGTTCTGAACCCCCAAACTGGATTATTAAAGCAAAGAATTACAGCTTTTCTTATTTTTCTTAACAAAAAGCTAGAAACCGGTCATCCTGCGGGCTGCAAAAGCTTCCCAGATCTTGTTTCTGTGGCGAAGTGGGACCGTGATAACAGCATGCTTGCGAGGTTCGCGCATGCTGGTGCACCACAACGTGCTAGGAACCAGAGTGAGCTGCTTAGACTGTGGGGAAAAAAATGCAGCCGTTGCCTACACGATGTTAACTTTAAGTTAGTATCCCGTATAATTTTGTTATTAAAATGCTGAAGATTAACAGTTAGGGATGCCTTCTGCTTTTGAAGGTAGGGTTTATGTGCAATACAGAAGACAGGCTCGTACTAGGCACTTGCAGGCTTCCTGCGATTATGCTTTCGTTCAATACTTGAGCTCCCTGTCGCATGGAAAACGAATGGCCGCTGATCTTCCACTTCACCAAACTCTTTGCTGGTTCAGTTAAGCCGTTTGTCTCCTGCCTCTGTGGTGGACCACATCGAATAGAAAAACTGCTTAGGAAATGATCAGCCCAAACTGAAACATACTGGAGGTCGCTAATCTGAAGTACTGGCCCGTCTCCTTGCCCCCATCATCTTGCGTGCACTTCTGGAGGGGGCTCTGTAAATATGTTGTATTTTGTGTATAGAAATTATTAATATCGCGTAAGAAAAATCAACGTTTCGGCTTGCGTTTGGGGTATCTGGCAATCTGCTTCTGTACGAGTTCAGTGGGGCGTATTGATTTGCTTAAGCTATTGCCTTTCTCTGAAGCCAGTTGCGTTTTAACTGTTTACTCTTCCTCCAGCGCCTTGCGTTCCATGATCTTTCGCCCCAAGCTCCGACGCTTTTCCTAGTCACGCCTAAGGAGCCAATTATCGGGTTATCTGACGCAGAAGATTCTGGTGAACCTGTAAGTACTGCGGAAGCTTTCTGTGGGCTAAACTGTACCTGTAATTAGTTCCTAATTTACTAGACTCTCTCTCCCATCCCCCCTTTTCCTCTTGATAGGGCACACGCAGTAGGCTATTGTGGGTTTTCTGGCGCTATAATCTTTTGCCTCTAGCTTGTAATGGAGTTGAGCTTTTTGACTAACAGTAGCGATATAAAGCAACGCTCCTCCCTGGGTATGTACTTCTGGTGCAAAATGCAGCGTTGTTTTGGAGCGCAGTCTGATGCCTGTCGTCGTGGTTTAGAGTAAGAGTAGTAGTACTTCCTCTAATACGGAGAAGAGGGCTTGGGGTTTTTGGCAGGTCAGGGGTGAGGAAGGGCAAAGCTGGTTGAGAGGTGCTGGATGCTTCACTCTTGGCTGTGAAAGTCAAGTTCAAAGACTTTGTAAACCCACGCAAAAGGCACCCTAAGGTTTATTTTCCACCACAATTGCTTATGTTGCCTGAAGATATAATGGGGGCTTTAACCCGGAGACAAACTTAGCTTCTGTGGCCGTTTTGTAGTCCGTTACTGTCCAGCTTGAAAAAAAATTGCATGGCTCTTCCCTCCCCCCCCCACACACACACACAGTGTGCATAATCGGTCTTTGTAGCTTTGCTTGGAAAATGTCAGTTGCAGGCGGGCGGACAGACGGTAATTTGAAGCGCAACGGTTGAATTGCTAGGAATTGGCTACCTGGTTTCTCTGGGTGGTTCTCTGCTCTCAGTCCTTCCCTTCCTGCCCTCTCCCCTCTTTGTGTGTGGCTTTTTATTTTACTTATTTATGGGTTTGTACTTCCTTCTCCAGCTTCTTGGGCATTTCATGATTGTTGGCAAGAAGCGTGCTGCTCACCTGGGCCTGACCAATGGATTCCGGATGGTTGTGGATGAAGGGCCCGAGGGCGGGCAGTCTGTCACGTACATCTACATGTTCTGGGTGGCCGTCAGTTGGGCTGGCCGCCTGGCTAAGATTTTTGCACCGCAAGAGTTGCTGCACGTGTACAAATCGCCACTGAATGGATTTCGTCTGTTGCCCGTCAGTCTAGTAGCCGCTGTTGACGTCTAATTTTTTGTGACGTGTGTCTGTGGAAGGTAATAAAAGCTTTGAGCAGCAGTTGCACAATAAAGATTTAGCATGGGGATATCACCTCTGTCTTGTGCGTCTTACTGAGGGAAATAGTTCTGCAAGTTAAAATGGTGTCTCCCTGGAGCGTAATTATGTGGAACGTTTCAGTCTGTTAACAGTGTTCTATAGACAGATAATGATTTGCCCAGTCATTTGAAGCGTGATGCTGGAACCGCTTAGCAGTCTCCTGCGTCGTGCAGGAAGCAAACTCTTAGCTTTTTGGAAGCGGTACGCAAATGTACGTAAAGCCAGTGTAGGCTGCTGCTAAAACTTTAGAAAATACTGTATGTGGCGCTACAGGCATGCCGTACAAGGGTGGTTTCGGCACAGTGCAATGCGGTGGAAGCATCCAACTCCTGTTGGAGCGCTTTATCAATGGCTGTGTGCTAAGGCCCCGTTGATATCCCTTTTCTGGTGAGGAGGGATATGGTAGGAGAAAAGAGTCGGTCTGAACGGCAGCTGTGGTGCTTCCATAGCACAGTGGAATATCTCTTGTGTCAGTTTGGGTCAGCTGTCCTGGCTCTGTCCCCTCCCAACCTCTTGCCCACCCCCAGCTTACTGGACTTTGGGGGTGGGGGTGGTTGGAGAGACAGCCTCCGTGCTGTGGGAGCACTGCTCAGCAGTAGCCAAAACATTGGTGTGTTATCAACACCCTTCTAGCTACAACTACAAAGCACAGCACTATGAGGGCTGCTATGGGGAAAGTTACCTCCATCCCAGTGTGGCAGGTACACCCACCCCGACAGGAAACGAAACTTCTCTGGACAGGGAGGAGAGGAAAAAAACCCCAAACCCTAGAGGCCGCAGGTTGAAAGCCGAACTGACCAATCCGACACGCGTCAGTACGTGGAAGTGTTGACCTTTTGGCCAATGGGGAATAAAACAACCACAGATCAGATTCGACAAGGGTAAAAATGGGGCCCCGCCGGAGGGCATTTTGAGTCAGTCCTCCTCGGAGCAGCGGGTCTGCAGTCAGGGGCTCTCCCCTTGGGTCGGGATGCCGCCCTAGGTAACTCCTCGAAGTTGAGAGCCCTCATCTTTTAGGTGAGCGACATGCGCATTTTGAGTCATCATTTTTAGACCTTAAGAATTCTTAAGTGGGCTGTGTAGTACTAATTCCCCTTACATCATTGAGCCTGTGGTTCACTAATGTTATCGTGGTTCTAACTAACTTTTTTACTGAAGAATAGATCTGATTTTTAACACCTGTTGGATTTGATTGTGTGAGCCTCCGTAACATTAAATTGGAGTAGTCGGCAGGATGATGTTAATAGAGGAATTATTACGGAGGCACGGCTGTAGCCCTTCTCCCCCAGGTATGGAATGGGCAAAGGAGAAGTGGTCCGACCCAGCAGCGGTCGTGGAGAGAATAGAACAATGCCGCGGAAATAGTCGAGATGGCAAAGGCAGTATGTGTGCCATCCTAGGCGCCTGCTTGATTCAAGCGCAAAACCAAAATAATGATTCTGACAGGCTGGCAAAGGATAATTCTAAAAAGCAATGGGAAATAGGTTGTTTGAAGGCGGAATTGAAACGAGAAAAGGAGCGGACGCGTCTATTAGAACGAAAGATTGAAATTATGCTCGCGCAAGCAAAAAAGCCCCCCAGCGTTACCCAAATCTGAAAGTTAATTACGGGCACGGACCCTGAGGATTGGGATGGGGACATTTGGGGAGACTCTGATGAAAACAGCTCTGAAGAGGTAGAGGAATTGGAGGAAAGGGACGCGCGACCCCTTATTAAAACAGAAAGGCACACGGGTCCGCACGGTGGGAACCCCCGAGCCACTGTCCGCACGACCCCTTGGACGGTGGACGGGACCCGAACTCAGTGAATTACAAGCTAAGTTTTCACGCAAGCCGGGCGAAACCGAAACTGAGTATTTGTGGAGGGTTTCTTTAACTGGGGGAGATCGGATACTATTGAGTGATGACAAAGCGAGGGGTTTCTGGGGACCGGGAGTGTTTTTGAGTGACGGACCGGCGGGTGATCAGTCGATAACGTCCCGAGTAGCCTATTGGGCTGGGGGTGTGGACCCCAAGGAGAGAGGAGAACCTGTTACTATCCGGGTAAAGGGATTGTTGGAGTTAACGGAGGAAGTGCAAAAGGCGGCCTGTGTTCAGGCCATGTACGACAGAGGGCAGCAAGGGATAGCGATGGCTGTACCGGTGGACCCCCGCCACCCCTTAGACCCCTTATTAGAGGGCTGCCGGATGCTTTAAAAATACACGTCCAGTCCCTCAGAGAAAGAATTCAGGGGGCCATTGAGCGTAATCAGCAGAACCCGCCCGCGCACGGGATGACCTGGGCGGAAGTACTGCACAGCATAGTAGTTCACGGGTGCGAGATGGGATGGGCGGGGCCGAGCGGTGGCGCGGAGGGTAACAGGAAGGTCCGGCAAGCCAGTCGTAAACGCCGCCCCGAACGGCCTCCCCCCCGGGAGCCTGAGCCTCCTTCCCGGGGTCGGCCGGGTCGGAACGACGATCCCGGAAGGAATGATCTCTGGCGGAAGGCATTGGCACTGGGGGCACCCCGAGCCGTGCTGCACGGGCAGGCCGCTGACGACATCCGGAAGCTGGTGGAATTGCTGGAGGGGAAAACTAGAGACCAAAGGGAAGCGCCAGCAACCCCGCCCCCTCGGGAAGAGAAACTGAACCCTTTCGCGGCACTGCGAGGGGAGTTGGAAGGGCTAAAAACTAGAAGTTGCGGTCTGGGGTTCAGGCCGCCCAATGCGCGTGGTGAATTCTTGCCAACGGTCTGCTGATAAGGAGCCTTGTATACACATTCCTGTGGGTCCAAGACGGATAAGTTTAGAATTTTTAATTGATACGGGAGCCCAAATTAGTGTTTTAAACAAACGACAAGCTAATGAGCTAGGGATTAAACCATCGAGAAAGACTATAAACATAATGGGAGTGACAGGAGCAGCAGAAAAATGTCCCATAGCTCGAACTCAACTTTGGCTACCTGGGGAAAAGAGAATGACTGCTGTGGAAGTGGCTTTGAGCCCCTATGAGGGAAATATACTGGGATTCGATGTGCTGGCGGGCAAACAGTGGTACCTACCCAATGGCAGAGTGTGGAGCTTTGGGGGCAGAGGCAACCCATGTGAAAACGTTGCAGGTTGCTCCTGCACTACCGCAATCTAAGGTAACCCGTGTGTCTCAATACCCACTGCCAGCCGCTGCCAAGCGGGGTATTTCGGAAGTAATTAACGATCTTGAGAAGAGACAGATCACAAGTTGTCGTGGTTTAACTCCAGCCAGCAACTAAGCACCATGCAGCCGCTCATTCACTCCCCCCCCACACCCAGTGGGATGGGGGAGAGAATCGGGAAAAGAAGTAAAACTCATGGGTTGAGATAAGAATGGTTTAATTGAACAGAAAAGAAGAAACTAATAATGATAATGATAACACTAATACAATGACAGCAGTAATAATAAAAGGATTGGAATATACAAATGAAGCACAGTGCAATTGCTCACCACCCGCCGATCGACGCCCAGTTAATCCCTGAGCGGTGATCCCCCGCCCCCACCCCCCCCAGTTTATATACTAGATGTGACGTCCCATGGTATGGAATACCCCGTTGGCCACTTTGGGTCAGCTGCCCTGGCTGTGTCCCCTCCCAACTTCTTGTGCCCCTCCAGCCTTCTCGCTGGCTGGGCATGAGAAGCTGAAAAATCCTTGACTTTAGACTAAACATTACTTAGCAACAACTGAAAACATCAGTGTTATCAACATTCTTCTCATACTGAACTCAAAACATAGCACTGCACCAGCTACTAGGAAGACAATCAACTCCATCCCAGCCGAAACCAGGACACAGGTCGCATACATTCCCCTTATAATTCTCCTGTTTGGCCAGTCCGTAAACCAGATGGGAGGTGGCGACTAACAGTTGATTATAGGAGATTGAACAGTAATACCCCACCATTAACTGCTGCTGTTCCAAGCATAACCTCAATAGTAACGGCAATACAGGCCGCGGCCCACCCATGGATGGCTGCTTTAGATGTCAAGGATATGTTTTTTATGATTCCCCTAAGGGAAGAGGACAAACCCCAGTTCGCCTTCACTTGGGAGGGGACACAATACACTTTTAATCGGCCTCCCCAGGGATAGAGGCATTCCCCCACTATTGCCCTCAATGCTTTAGCCAAGCTTCTTGATGCTGTGGAAGTGCCATCAGGTGTTCACATATATCAATATATAGATGATATCCTAGTCGGTGGGGATAACAAGGAACAGGTAGGGCAGGTGGCTGAGGCCATCTGGAATCTGTTAGTCAAGAATGGGCTAGACATTCCATCTTCTAAATGTCAAGGTCCTGGACAAGAAATTAAATTCCTGGGGGGCATGGTGGATAGCTGGAGCTGTTGCGGTACCCGACGACACTCTATCAGCTATTGAAAAGGGACAGACTCCGGGCAATAAAACGGAATTACAGCAGCTGCTAGGTACTTCAGGCTACTGGAGAAAACATATACCAGGGTTCTCAGTGATTGCCCGGCCTCTCTATGACTTGCTCCAAAAGAATAGGAAATGGGATTGGACTTTGCAACATACGGAAGCCCTTAACACTTTGAAAGATGAGCTTAAGGCTTATCAGAGACTAGGCCCGTTGCACCCGCGAGACCCGTTAAGGGTGGAATGGAGATTTGCCGCACATGCTTCGTACTGTGGCGTGTTTCAAAAGGGACCGCAAGGACCAGCTAGGCCTTTATTATTCTCTTCCGCTTCATTTAAGGAGACTGAACAACGATACTCAGATTGGGAAAAAGGGGGTCCTTTCCCTCACTAGAGCGGTTAAGGAGGCTGAAAAGCTGCGCACATCACAAGATGTTATAGTACAGGGCCCTTTCCCTCTCTTAAACTCAGTCCTCAATGGGTCGCCTCCTCCCAAGGGAGTAGCCCAAAAGGCCACAGTTAGGAAATGGTATGCATACCTAGAAGGGATGTGTCAGCTGTGGGAGCACTGCTCAGCAGTAGCCAAAACATTAGTGTGTTATTGTTACCAAAATCTGGAATAAAACTCCTTAACACCAATGTGAAGTTAAGAAGCAGGCACTTCGTTTATTGCAGCGCTGGGGACATGGGGGATCGCTCCTCCAAAGGTGTGTCCAACTTAGTATCAAAATCCATCAGTTTTTATAGACTTTTTTTGTCAGGTCATTGTTACATAAGCTCTTTACATAAAAATGCATACTATGCTCGCTCTTAAATTTAACCTGTATAATGAATGGTCCTTTGATTATATAACCTTATCAATATTCTTACTTAAAAACAATCATTGGTCAGTTACACTTAGCTCTACTGATTGGAATCTTCGATACTCAAATCAAGATGGGAAGGGTAAGGAGGTTTCCAAGCAGCAAACTGGTGTCCATGACGGTTCCCTTAGTTTCTTGAAACAAAACATAGAAAGACCAGTAACTTCCTGGTGAGGTTTCTATGGTTAGCTATTTCAAACTTCAACAATATTAAGGTTCCTACAGTCACACATAACACAGTTCCTAAAGTTTCTATGGCTACATTTCAAACTTAACAATCCTATACATTATGCTTCACAATTTTACTTCTTAATCAAACCTAACTCTTCTATGTGATTAAATTTTGATTTCTTTACCAGAATATTTGCAACATTATCAACACCCTTCTAGCTACAACTACAAAGCACAGCACTATGAGGGCTGCTATGGGGAAAGTTACCTCCATCCCAGCCAGACCCAAACCAAAACTACATCACAGGGAGATGGCAAACTTCATCTTTCTTTAGCAGCCATTAGAAAAGGGAGATGGGCATGGGAAAGCAGGGCGATCCTTTGTTGCCCTTGAACCCTATGTTACTGAGGCATCTGAGACGCCCACTGGAAGGCGTCTTCATCCCCAAGCGATCAGGTGAAGTTTGGTGACACAGGCGTGTAAGTGACCCGAGGACTTCACCTTTATTTAGTCTTCCCGGGGAGGAGATGGAAACGGTTTACCTGAAGTAGATGGAAACTGACATATGATGTTTCCTTGAAACTGCACTGGTGCAGTGTTTGCTTACTGAATGATTGAGCTAGGTAACATCTATTGTTCTGTCTGCGTCAACTCCCTAAGGTATCTGGAAGGTGTTCCCGCTTCTGGGGGCGGGGGAATTTTGAAGAAGCTAGGTATGGCTTTGTTATGGGTTTGTGTGGCGTGGGGTTTTTTTGGTCGCGGGGGAGGGGGCCGCAGGGGTGGGGGCCGCAGGGGTGGCTCCTGTGGGAAGCTGCTAGAAGCTCCCCCGGCTCCAAGTCGGACCCACCTCCGGCCCAGGCTGACCCAATCAGTGACGGCGGTAGTGTTGTCCCACAAGTGGGGGCGTTTACTCGGTGTGTGAAACGCCAATATACACACAGAGCAGAGGTATTTTATTCCAATTCATGTTTGCGCAAAGATGGGGGCTAGGTGGTAATCCACATAGCTAGCACACCTCATGCCTAAACGGGCAAGCAATTTATACGGTTCAGTTATACATATTCAATTTCCAAAGTTCTTCCCCAAAACTATTACTGGTAGTCGCTTATCTAGTACAGTTTCTATTGGGTTAAAGTTTCCCCGCTTCGAATTAAAGGTACAGTGTTTTATTCTACAGCGCATGCTCAAGGAGAGTGGGGGGGGTAAGTCTTTTGGTCTTGAATTGAGTCGGTGGTCGTGATCTCCCCCTGCCGCCTTTACCTTTCCTCCAGTTATCAAAGATTTTTTGCTGACTTCATGGCTATTAGCAATTTTTCAACTTTTAGGCGCCTCCTGGGGTAGGATGTTCCCTTCTTATCAGTCTTTTAGTTCTTCTTCAGGGGCACAGTCTTTAGCACGGCATGCCTTGTGTATACAAAGGGTATCTTATTTCACAAGACCTTTGTGGTCGTCTTAAGTACATCACTCCTTAAGTACATCATTTCCCCCCTTTGAGACTATGAGATCTCTTCATATGAGTGTCATAAGTCTCAGTACTTCATTTTATCATCATTACATATGAAGTAGTCGTGGCTTGCAAAACCAGTCTCTTAATACAACTTAAAACAACACAAAGTACGATTGTAAAAATTACAACAGTGATCAAAGTTTGAATTAGGTTTGCCAGCCATCCATTAAGGGAGAATCCTATTCCATGTAATATTTTTTTTACCACCCTATTTCCATTGTTGTTCAAAACTTTTTTCCAAGTCTAAAGTTAATATTCCCCAATTTAAAGGATTGTCTGCCAACTCAGGTGGAGGGAGACAAGCGGTTACACTGCTAACATTCTGGATTCGCCCAAAGGACTGGATAAGCTGTAAAACCAAATTCTCTTGACCTAGTGCTAGTACCAAATGGGATATTATAATAATCAGGTTCTTCATTCTCTTGAAGTTCCACGGTCTCTGATCAGTCGAAATTTGAGTTTCCCAGTCTGTGTGGCTGTCCACTTTTCCTGATCTGGTTCTGGTGCTCTTTTCACTCGCATGTAATGAATCCAGGAGTCAATTCCTTCTACTTTGACTGCAGTATAGGTTTTCAACAACACAGTGTAAGGTCCTTTCCACCTTTCCTTTAGAGGTTCATCCTTCCAGGTCTGTACGTAAACGATGTCCCCTGGTTGGAATGGATGAACTGGTGTATCCAACGGGAGAGAGACCTTCTGATTTAGATACCTGTGCAGTGAAGATAAAGTCTGCGAAAGAGAAATCAAATACTCTTTAACATCAGCCTGCTCTTTTATATGCATTTGGTCTCCTGTGATGTTAGAAAAATTTGTGGGATATGCTTTCCCATACACAATCTCAAAAGGGCTTACTTTCTGTTTGACCCTAGGAGTTATTCGAATTCGTAAAAGAGCTATAGGTAAAATTTCTATCCATTTAAGGTGTGTTTCTTGACACACTTTAGCAAGTTGCCTTTTAAGAGTTTGGTTCATTCTTTCTACCTTCCCACTTGATTGTGGCCTCCAAGGGGTGTGTAATTCCCACTTAATCTGTAAAAATTTAGAAACCCCTTGCACCACTTCTGCAATAAAATGGGGCCCATTATCAGAGGAGATTCCTTCTGGAATACCAAATCAGGGTATTATTTCCTTCAATAAGATTCTAATTACCTCTCTAGCTTTGTTGGTATGGCAAGGGAAAGCCTCTGGCCAGCCAGAAAAGGTATCTACCAATACCAATAAATATTTATATCGGTTATACCTAGGTAGCTCTGAAAAATCTATTTGCCAGTATTCCCCAGGAGTTATTCCTTGTTTCACAATTCCTCCTGTAACCTTTTTCTCAATTTTGGATTATTAGCACAGCAGATGGTACACTTTTTTTTACTACCATGTCTGCTACCCTTTGCATCTTTGGTCCAAAAAAATTTCTTTTTGCAGTTATTCTCAATGCGTCTGCTCCTGTATGCGTCTCCTGATGTAATCTCTTGCGCAAAGTTTCCATCATTGTTTCATGAATCAATAATGGCTTTAACGGTGTTATCCACCAACCTTGTCCATTTTTGGAGCAGTCTATTTGTTCTGCTAATTAATCTTCCTTCTCAGTATATTTTGGTGGTGGTAATTCTAAACGAGGCCCTGGAATTAAAGTTCCTTCAAATTTTGGCTCCTTTAGAGCTGTCTTTTTAGCAAGACAATCAGCCTTCCAATTTCCTTTTATAATTTCACTGTTTCCTTTTTGGTGGGCTTTGCAATGCATTATTGCAACCTTCTTTGGTAAGAGAATCGCTTGCAGCAGTCTCATAACTTTGGTCCCATATTTTATTGGAGTTCCTTGTGAGTTTAACAGTCCTCTTTCCTTCCAAATTGCCCCATGTGCGTGTACCACCCCAAATGCATATTTAGAATCTGTATATATATTAACTCTTTTTCCGTGACTTAATTCTAGAGCTCGCGTCAATGCTATTAATTCAGCCTTTTGAGAGGATGTGTTGCTAAGCAGTGCCTTTAGTCTCTAGCGGTTGGGCATTTGTTACCACTGCGTATTCAGCTCTCTGTTTTCCTTCCAGCATATATCTGCTGCCATCAGTGAAGAGCTCTACTTCTGCATCAGGCAGGGGTTCATCCTGTAGGTCTGGTCTGCTGGAATACACTTGTTCAATAGTGGTTAGACAATCATGTTGTAATTCATCAGATACCGAGATTGGGAGCAAGGTGGCAGGATTCAAAGTGGAGATCAAAGAAAGTGTGACATCATCTTGTTCCAGTAACACAGCTTGATATTTTGCTAATCTACTTGGGGAAATCCAGTGATGCCCCTTATTGTCAAGGAGGGATGATACAGCATGAGGTACAAACATGGTAATTGGTTGGCCTAGTGCCAGTTTTCGAGACTCCTCAATCAAGGTTATAGTCACCGCTACTGCCCTCAAGCAGGCAGGCCAACCTTTGCTGATCTCATCCAATTTTTTGGAAAAGTATCCCACTGGTCTCTTTTCATTCCCCAATTTCTGTGTTAATATTCCCAGAGCCACCTGCTGTCTCTCATGTACATATAATTCAAAGGGTTTTCTTAAATTTGGTAGTCCCAAAGCGGGAGCTTCCATCAACTTTCTTTTAATTCCATCAAAACTTGTACAGCATTCTGCTGTCCATTCCAAGATTCCCTCAGGTCTTTTTAGAGCAGTGTATAACTGTTTAGCAATCAGTCCAAAATTAGGAATCCATAGCTGGCACCATCCGGCCATTCCGAAAAATCCCCTCGATTGTTTCTTTCTTACCGGTTGGGCTCCTGGGTTTAATTCGACTTTTGCCGGAGCAGCGTTCTTGGCTCATCCGGGTTTCTTGGAGGCCCATACCAGAAGTATTACAGTGTTGCCAAAATCCAGAATAAAACTCCTTAACAGCAATGAGAAGTTAAGAAGCAGGCACTCCTTTATTGCAGCGCTGGGCACACGGGGGATCACTCCACCTATCGTGTGCACCTGTCTAGTCTAACTGTGCAGGTTAAATACACACCTGTTATACATATTCACTAAATTTCTAGAAAATGTTATACATAATCATTAACTTTCTGATAAATCATTAGCATATGTAAATGTCTCTTCATGCAGGCGCAGTGAAGGTCTCTGGTGGTCTTCCGAAGCCCTCTGGTGGTCTTCCATAGTCTTCCTCACTTGTCCGCTTCTTGACCTCTCTTAGGTGATTCTGCGCAGTACGATTCTCACCATCATCTATATTAGTTTACATAAAAATGCATACTATGTCTATTCTTAAATGTAACCTTTCTAATAATTGGTCCTTCAGTCACACCATCTTATTAATATTCTTATGTCAAAACAATCATTGGTTAATCTCACTTAACTCTACTGATTGGAATCCTCAATAATTAGATCGAGGTGGGAAGGGTAAGGGGTTTCCAAGCAGCAAACTGGTGTCCATAACGGTTTCCCTAGTTTCCTAAAACAAAACACTACAAATCAACAAATCTTTGTCAAAGTTTCTGTGGTTAACTGATTTTAGATAATACTTGAATTCTTATAGTTACACATAGTACATTTTCTAAAGTTCCTAAGTTCCTATGACTACATTTCAAACTTAACACTCCCATACCTATGCTTCACAATTTTCTACTTCTTAATCAAACCAAACTCTTTTATGTGATTAAATTTTTATTTCTTTACCAGAATATTTGCAACAACAGCATCCAAAATTTCCTCTGGGATTCTGGTCTCTTCTTGTTTCTTTTCAGTCAATAGACACAACTGAGCTCTCCATGCTCTCTCTTCAGGCACGTGTAGCTGAATAGACTTATCAAAAAATGTTAGCTGTGCTTTCAGTTTACACAATAGATCTTGACCCAAAAAATGGGAGGGGGGGCATTCTGGCATATATAGAAATTCATGAGCCAAAGTAGTATTTCCAATTGTATGTTCCATAGGTTTTTTTTAAAAATGGCCTAAAAGCTCGCTTTCCCGTGACCCCAACAATTGGCATATACATTTTACTTAAAGGCTCCTTACAGCTAGTTACTACCGAATGGGTTGCCCCACTATCTATCAGGAAATTTATAACTTTGTTCGCCAGCTTTACGGGAACCAGGGCATCGGCTGGGGAAATCTCAATATTCTCCACAGTCCCCTTTACTCAGTATCAGATGTCCCTAGCATAATTAAGTTAGTATTTGATTCTGGCCCCCCTTTTCCTGAGGATTCAGCAAATAATTTTTCTTTCTGTGGGCATTCCGTCTGCATTTTCTGGATAGGACCCCACTGATTGCTTCCAATTCAATAGACCTGAGGTAGTGAATGGGACATGTACAAATACTGGCTGTCCCTCCACCCCTATTTCCTGTCTAAAGGGAGCTTGTATAATGGGAAGCTGTCCCCTCGTTCTCCCTGAGATTGGGCTAAAATTCTCACTCCCTGCTCTTGAGCTGGAAGTGGGCTGGTCTTCATAACAACAGATTTAATTTTTCTAGCAATTTTCTGTTCTTCTCCCTTTCAGAATTTAATTCATCTTTCAAAAGCATCTTTTCAACCTCCAATTGTCCATTATGAACACTCAAGGCTGCACTTCTCTTCTGCCTCTAAAGCAGTTTTGGTCACTTCAACTTCAGCTTCTAATGCACTGAATTTTGTAGCTTCAATGAGATCGGCTGCACCCATTATGTTTGCCGTCTCCGATTTCAGTGCCTCCTCCTGTGCACAAGTTAGACATGCTCCAAAAATAGTGCACAGGATACCTTTACCTTTCCCATATTTTTTTTTTAATTTATTTTTTTCCTTCTTCCTCAGGCAACTGAATAGTGGTTGGATTGAGACTCGGGGAATACTATTTGTTAAAGGATTTCAAGGCTCAATTCAGGTTTTGGTTCTTCAGTCACCGCCCTGTTTAGTTTAGGGCTTATCAGAAAAC
Organism: Harpia harpyja; assembly: GCF_026419915.1. NCBI lineage: Eukaryota > Metazoa > Chordata > Aves > Accipitriformes > Accipitridae > Harpia > Harpia harpyja. The sequence continues at coordinate 10,630,217 of NC_068968.1, forward strand.
CCAGGGCTAAGCTGTCTACACAGCTCCCTGTGAGTCATCTCTGCAGAGAGACAGGGCCTCAAGGCAATCCAAGGCTGGGTCACCTTTGTAACCCCCATGAGTCGCCTGTGTGCACTAGACATGGTGAAACTTGTTTGTGAACTATGAGCCAGAGAATCCATACAATCCACCCCGTGACCTGAGTCACAATTCAACCACAGGTATGTCATCATTGACTGATGTATTGGTAGATTTTACAATCATTCTTTTAACACAACTAACGGCAATGCATACTACAATAATAGAAATGATAATCACTACTATCCTGTGATCTCCTTTTCTCATCCCTTCATTCTACATTTACCAGATTCCCCTCTGGAACCAACATCTGCACATCTCCAGCCTCCCCACCATCCTTAACACACTTCCTTTTACATTCTTTTTCTTTCCCTTTCCATTAATACTTTCTGCTAATACATTCAATCAGCATCATCCATCAACAATCTACATTTTTACAGTTTTCATGATCGCATCTTAAAACGAAAAACAAATCAACATACGCAACTTCACCCCATTTATTATCCTTCTACAAAACAACATCAATTGTAAAATAGTATTATAATTCAGCGATCCATTCTCTGGCCATTTTCTCCATCCTCCAATTCATACATCAGCCACCATTGTGCACAATAAGCTTTTAGTTTATCTTTCTTTAGGGGATCCCCTCCAAACTTTTTCCAATTTTTCAAGATGCATCCTAAGGGAGAACAAAGGGGAGTCTCCTGGGAAGTAGCATTGCCCATATCGGTACCGATTCTGAACCAGCATTCCATACACCAAATGAGGGACGTCTCCCTTCGTTACAAAAACATGTAGGAACGAAATTATGCTCCTGCTGCGTATCTTTCCTGCTGCGTATCTTTCCTGCTGCGTCTCACACAGAGCCCAAACGGGACAAAATGTCCCCAAATGCTTGCTACTCCCCAAAAGACTTTTCCCTCTTCCCTTATTTATCTATCAGAAAATACCTCTTTTCCAATAGCATTGCATCGTTGTGTCGCTTACCGCCTGACCGCAGGAGAGGAGCCAATGCAGTCCCCGATCAACAGGTCGGTGCACGCTGGAGTCCGCTCGGTTCCCTTCTCCCCATAGGGTGCGGCAAGACGATCCGAGCAAGGCTGTCAGCACAGTCCCATCTGGGTCGCCAAAAATGTTGTCCCACAAGTGGGGTCGTTTACTCAGTGTGTGAAACGCCAATATACACACAGAGCAGAGGTATTTTATTCCAATTCATGTTTGCGCAAAGATGGGGGCTAGGTGGTAATCCACATAGCTAGCACACCTCATGCCTAAACGGGCAAGCAATTTATACGGTTCAGTTATACATATTCAATTTCCAAAGTTCTTCCCCAAAACTATTACTGGTAGTCGCTTATCTAGTACAGTTTCTATTGGGTTAAAGTTTCCCCGCTTCGAATTAAAGGTACAGTGTTCTTTTATTCTACAGCGCATGCTCAAGGAGAGTGGGGGGGGTAAGTCTTTTGGTCTTGAATTGAGTCGGTGGTCGTGATCTCCCCCTGCCGCCTTTACCTTTCCTCCAGTTATCAAAGATTTTTTGCTGACTTCATGGCTATTAGCAATTTTTCAACTTTTAGGCGCCTCCTGGGGTAGGATGTTCCCTTCTTATCAGTCTTTTAGTTCTTCTTCAGGGGCACAGTCGTTAGCACGGCATGCCTTGTGTATACAAAGGGTATCTTATTTCACAAGACCTTTGTGGTCGTCTTAAGTACATCACTCCTTAAGTATATCATTTCTCAAGTACATCAGTAGTGCCTCTGGGATAACGTATTTAAGAAGGGGAACCTGCAGGGAGTAGGGGGATTGGAATGCGAGAGGAACACCCATGCAGATACCGAGGTCAGTGAAGAAGGAGGGGGAGGAGGGCCGCCTGAGGAGGTTGATGCCCCTGCAGCCCGTGGTGAGATGGCAGGCTGTCCCCCTGCAGCCCATGGAGGTGAACGGTGGAGCGGAGGCCCCCGAAGATGGCCGTGACTCCATGGGAAAGCCCGCGCTGGAGCAGTGTGTGACTGAAGATCCGCCCGCGGAAAGGACCCACACCAGGGAAGTTCGGGAAGAACTGCAGCCCGCGGAAAGGACTCACGTTGGAGACGTTCGTGAAGGACTGTCTCCTGTGGGAGGGACCCCACGGTGGAGCAGGGGACGAGTGAGGAGTCCTCCCCCTGTAGGAGGAAGGAGCGGCAGAGACAATGTGTGGCGAGCTGACCCCAACCCCCATCCCCTGTTCCCCTGCGCCGCCGGGGGGAGGAGGTAGAGAGAACCGGGAGTGGAGTTGAGCCGGGAAAGAGGGAGGGGTGGGGGGAAGGTGTTCTAAGGTTTGGTTTTACTTCCTAATATCCTTGTTTTGATTTGATTTGTAGTAAATTAAATTGATTTTGTTTCTTCCCCAAGTTGAGCCTGTCTTTTGCCCGTGACCGTAAGTGGTGAGTGATCCCTCCCAGTCCTTATCTCCACCCACGAGCCTGCCTTTATATTTTCTCCTCATCCTGTTGCAAATATTCTGGTAAAGAAATCAAAATTTAATCACATAGAAGAGTTAGGTTTGATTAAGAAGTAAAATTGTGAAGCATAATGTATAGGATTGTTAAGTTTGAAATGTAGCCATAGAAACTTTAGGAACTGTGTTATGTGTGACTATAGGAACCTTAATATTGTTGAAGTTTGAAATAGCTAACCATAGAAACCTCACCAGGAAGTTACTGGTCTTTCTATGTTTTGTTTCAAGAAACTAAGGGAACCGTCATGGACACCAGTTTGCTGCTTACCCTTCCCATCTTGATTTGAGTATCGAAGATTCCAATCAGTAGAGCTAAGTGTAACTGACCAATGATTGTTTTTAAATAAGAATATTGATAAGGTTATATAATCAAAGGACCAATCATTATACAGGTTAAATTTAAGAGCGAGCATAGTATGCATTTTTATGTAAAGAGCTTATGTAACAATGACCTGACAGAAAAAGTCTATAAAAACTGATGGATTTTGATACTAAGTTGGACACGCCTTTGGAGGAGCGATCCCCCGTGTCCCCAGCGCTGCAATAAACGAAGTGCCTGCTTCTTAACTTCACATTGGTGTTAAGGACTTTTATTCCGGATTTCGGTAAGAATCCCAACGTGGCCGGGGTGGGGGGAGCGAGCGAGCGAGCGGCTGCGTGGTGCTTTGTTACCGGCTGGGCTGAAACCACGACAGTCTTATACATTCAGAGAGACTGGGCGATTACCATAGGTTTTAGAAGCCTGTGGCGCCTGGTGGAATTCATGTCTCGCCTCGCAGGCAACGTTGCCGATACTTTGCTCCAAACCAGAGCGAGCAAAGGGTTATTATTAAACAGTGATCCACTGAAGAATCGTAGAATCCTAGAGCAGCCCAGGTGGGAAAGGACCTTGAAAGATCATCTGCTCCATCCTTCCGTGGGAAAGGGAGCCTAGATGAGATTATCTAGCACCCTGTCCAATCGCACCTTGAAAACCTCTAGCGATGGGGACTCTACCACATCCCTGGGGAGGCTGTTCCAGTGGATGATTGTTCTCACTGTAAAAAAAAAAAAAAAAAAAAAAAAGTCAATAGTCAGTCTGTCTTGTATCGAGATGAAATCTCTCTCCTGGGGCAACTTGTACCCATTGCCCCTTGTCTTCCCCATGTGGCTCCTTGTGAAGAGAGAGCCTCCCTCCTCTTTGTAGCCACCCTTTAAGTACTGGAATACTGTGATGAGGTCCCCCCTGAGCCTTCTCTTCTCCAAGGGAGAAAAGACCAAACTCCTTCAGTCTTTCCTCATAGGGCAGGTTCTCCAGCCCTTTCATCATCTTCGTGGCCCTCCTTGGGACTCTCTCCGGTCTGTCTGCGTCTTTTTTTGAATTGTGGGGACCAGAAGTGGACACAGTGCTCCAGGTGCGGCCTGCAGGGGTGGCCTCTGTGAGAAGAGGCCAGGGTCTGCCCTGTGCCGGACACAGCTGGTTCCAGCCAGCTAGGCACCGGGCTCACCGCAGGCCAAAGCTGAGCAACTCGGCGAAGCTGGTGGTGCCCCTGTGGAAACATATTTAAGAAAGGGCAAAACGCTGTCCGGGGCAGGTATTTCCCTGCTGCCCGTGGATCCGGCAGGTGGATATTTCCTGAAGGAACTTTTTCATCCTATTTTCTCTCCCTGTCCTGTTGAGGAGGGGCAGTGAGAGAGCAGCTGGGTGGGCCCCTGGCAGCCGGCCAAGGTCAACCCGTCAACCCATCGCAAAGCCTAAAAGGCAGATTCCTCCATGTAGCAGTTGAAGGGGGTTGGTGGTTTAAAGAATGATAGTGACTGGGGTAGGAACAGGACGTTTTGGAGATAGGAAAGTCGGGAAATATCTGGGGATCCAGTCACTTTGGGTGGGCGGGGGGGGGGAATTTCAAGAGAAAAAGCCTTCTTTCTGAGCAATAAGAGGTTCTTGTGAGAAAAAGGATCTTGACTCCATTTTCTTTCTCACTTGGTAATAAAAGTGATAAAGAACTGGAACTCCTGCGTGCAAAGGGATGAAAATGTGCGGAGCCCGTTGGATTCTCTTTGTGTGTGCGCATTGGAAACCCAGGAACAGCTATGAAGAGGTCATGGAGTAGATGCGAGCTTGGTCTTGCTAAACTTGATTAAAACAGAGCCTTAGAGAAGGCAATGCCTTGAGGATGTGAAGGGTAAAAGGACAATAAGTAAGGCTGGAGATGTAGTTCCTGACCCTTTTGTCGGGAAGGATTAGGACTGAATGTTGATTTGACTGAAGCGCAGGTACCAATCCGTCTTCCGTAACTGAAATTTCAGTAGCAAAGGAGACCCAAAGCTGAGAATTGGGCACCGATGATGCTTTTGATACTGTCCAGGTTTCCCCTAGCAATGACCCCAGAGCTCTGAGGGCGATAGTCAAGGGCATGGGGGCCCAGGTGGTGTTCTCCTCAGTCCTGCCGGTGAGGGGAAAGGGTGGGAGGAGGAGGGCACTGATAATGCGGGTCAAGAATTGGCTGCGGAGCTGGTGCTGGTGACAGGGTTTTGGGTTCTATGACCATGGGCCCCTGTTTGTGGGTCAGCGTCTGCTTGGGAGAGAGGGGATCCACCTCACTAAGCGGGGCAAAGGTATTTTTGCCAGTAGGCTAGCTGACCTCATTAGGAGGGCTTTAAACTAGGAATGAGGAGGGGAGGGAGAGAGTAACCAGCAGCCCTGCGAGGCAGCGACGGACAGGGTCACTGAGCAAAGCGCAGGGGTTGATGTGACAGGAAGGGATCACAAAATCACCAAAACGGGGCTTAAGCAGGGTCACCTCCAGCATTTGCATGTAAGCAAGGAAGTGCCTACAAGGCACCATTATGGAGAAATCCCCAAAACCCCTTCTGGGGAGTCAACATGCTGGGGGTGCCTCTCTGAAGTGCCTGTACACTAATGCACGCAGTATGGGGAATAAGCATGAGGAGTCAGAGATGCGTGTGCAGTTGCAGGGCTACGATCTTGTTGGGATCATTGAGACGTGGTGGGATGGCTCCCGTGACTGGAGTGTTGTAATGGAGGGCTACGGGCTCTTTAGGAAGGACGGGCTGGGAAGACGAGGAGGGGCAGTGGCCCTTTTATGTGAGACAACAGCTGGAATGCATGGAGCCCTGCCTGGGGAGGGCTGATGAGCCGACTGAGAGCTTATGGGCAAGGATTGAAGAGAAGATGGGTAAGGGTGGCATTCTAGTGGGTGTCTGCTATAGGCCACCCGACCAGGAAGAACAAGCGGATGAGGCCCTCTACAGACAGATAAGATGGGAGCAGCCTCGCGTTCGCAGGCCCTGGTGTGGCAGTACACTCCCCCCACCTCCCAAGCCGGAAACGAAACTTCTCCAGGCAGGGAGAAGAGGAAAAAAAACCCTAAACCCTAGAGGCCGCAGGTTGAAATTTGAACTGGCCAATCGAGACGTGCCAGGTACACAGAGGTGACCTTCTTAGCCAATAGCGATTAAATGACCACAGATCAGATTCGACAGGGGTAGAAATGGGGTCCCGCCGGAGGACATGTTGGAATCAGTCCTCCTCGGAGCAGCGGGTCTGCAGTCAGGGGCTCCCCCTTGGGTCGGGGCACCGCCCAAGGTAACTCCTCGAGGGAGAGAGCCCTCATCATCTTTTAGGTGAGTGATATGCGCGATATGCACGTTTTGAGTCATCATTTTTAAATCTTAAGGATTCTTAAGTCAGCTGTGTAGTATTAATACTCTTTACATCATTGAGCCTGTGGTTTTATAAAATGTTACCGGAGTTCTAACTAACTTTTGCTGAAGAATAAATCTGAGCTTTAACACCTGTTGGATTTGATTGTGCATGCCTCCGTAACACCTGGTCCTCACGGGGGACTTCAACCACCCCGATATCTGCTGGAGGGACAACACAGCAGGGCATAAGCAATCTAGGAGGTTCCTGGAGTGCATTGACGACAACTTCCTCACCCAAGTGATAGAGGAGCCAAGGAGGAGAGGTGCTCTGCTGGACCTCCTACTGACCGACAAGGAGGGGCTCGTTGGGGATGCGAAGGTCAAAGGCGGCCTTGGCTGCAGCGACCGTGAGATGGTGGAGTTCAGGATCCCGAGAGGAGGGAGGAGGGTAAAACACAAGCTCACGTCCCTGGACTTGAGGAGAGCCGACTCTAGCCTCTTCAGGGATCTGCTTGGAAGTGTCCCGTGGGATAAGGCCCTGGAGGGAAGAGGGGCCCAAGAAAGCTGGTTAATACTGGAGGGTCACCTCCTCCAAGCTCAAGAGCGGTCCATCCCAACGAGCAGGAAGTCGGGCAAAAATGCCAGGAGGCCTGCGTGGATGAGCAACGAGCTCCTGGCCAAACTCCAGCACAAAAAGGAAGCCTGCAGGGGGTGGAAGCAAGGACGGGTAACCTGGGAGGAATACGGAGACATTGTCCAAGCACGCAGGGCTGAGGTTAGGAAAGCTGGAATTCCCACCTGGAATTGAATCTGGCAAGGGAGGTCAAAGACAACAAGAAGGGCTTCTATAAGGGTTTCTACTTAGTGGGCATGGTTGAAGGTTGGACTCGATGATCTTAAAGGTCTTTTCCAACCTAAACGATTCTATGATTCTGTAAGTACATAGGTGACAAAAGGAAGGCTATGGAAAAATGTGGGCCCTCTGCTGAATGAGGCGGGGGGACCTGGTGACACAGGACATGGAAAAGGCTGTGGGACTGCAGCGGCCCCTTCTCTCCCTTCCCCCCCCCGCCGGTACCTGCCACCCTTTCTCTTCTGTCCTGGGACTTCAAGGTGACCTGCTGAAAGAAAATGGTGTCCACCTGCCGCAACTGCAAGGCTGCGGCTGCAACCCAAACGGAAGCGCTACAGCCTACCTGTGCTGACGTCTCCCCACAAACAGACCTCCCAAGGACTGATATAGCTGTCTAGACCTCGGGCCGCATGGAGCTCCAGTACCTGGAAGTCCCCCTAGCACCCGAAGGCAGCGGTGGATGTCATAGCTGCAAGCGTGCCCAGCTGGAAGATCCCCTTGGACAAGTAACTATGCTACAAGAGGAGCTCGACAGGCAGCGCGGTATCCGGGAAGGCGAGCAGGGGATCGATGCGTGGTATTGTACGCTGTCCCGGGCTGAGCGACAGCCTGCCTTAAGGATGCGCAAGAGGAAGGTGTTACGGATGCACGACTAACCAAATCCAACAGGTGTTAAAACTCAGATTTATTCTTCAGCAAAAGTTAGTTAGAAGTCCGATAACATTCTATAAAATCACAGGCTCAATGATGTAAAGAGAATTAATACTACACGGCTGACTTAAGAATTCCCAAGATTTAAAGTGATGGCTCAAAACGCGCGTATCACTCACCTAAAAGCTGAGGGCTCTTACCCTCCAGGAGTTACCTCGGGCGGTGCCCCGGCCCAAGGGGGAGTCCCCGACTGCAGACCCGCTGCTCCGAGGAGGACTGCCCACGTGTCCTCCGGCGGGACCCCGTTTATACCCCCGTCGAATCTGACCTGTGGTCATTTAATTCTATTGGCTAGGAGGGTCACCTCGGTGTACCGGGCGCATCTCGATTGGCCAGTTCAAATTTCAACCTGCAGCCTCCAGGGTTTCCTTCCACTTCTCCCTTCCTGGAGAAGATTTGTTTCCTGCTGGCAGGATGGGGGGGGCGGGATGTACTGCCACAGAAGGTAAGCCTGAATCCAACCTCGAGCTGACTGATGCAAGGCACTCACGAGATGAAGGAGACTGGACGCTTGTCTGTGCTTGGGGTAGAAGGAAGAACCCTCCCCATCTCCTGAAGTGTCCCTACATAACAGACAGGATGCTCTGGGGTTGGAGACTGAAGAACATGTGAGTAACGGACAGGATCCAGGACAAGCCAACCATGCAAAGCTGACCCAACCACCCACCCGCATTAGAACCAGCGCTGCCAGAAAAGCACACAAGGTATTAGTAATTGGAGATTCCCTACTGAGAGGCACCGAAGCACCCATTTGCTGTCCAGACAATTTCTCTAGAGAAGCCTGCTGCCTACCAGGAGCTCGCATTCATGGCATCACTGAGAGGCTGCCGAGCCTGGTGAACCCTGCGGATTATCATCCGCTCCTACTATTCCGCGTAGGGTCTGGCGAGGCAACTTAGAACCCTCCCAAGAAACTATATGTCCCTCGGAGCAATGTTAAAAGGATCGGGAGCACAGGTGGTGGTCTCCTCTATCCTCCCAGTCAGAGGAAGGGGTCCAGGAAGGAGGAGACGAATTGAACAGGTGAATGCCTGGCTGCGTAGCTGGTGCCACGCTCAAGGTTTTGGCTTCTATGATCGTGGATCTACCTTTGAGAAGCCGGGTCTGTTGGGAGCTGATGGGATTCACCTGACCAAGCGGGGCAAGAGGGTCTTTGCCAACAAGCTAGCCAGACTTACAAGGAGGGCTTTAAACTAGACTCAGCGGGGGAAGGGGACGGAGTTTTGAGCAACAGAGAAGAGCCAGGGGCTGCTGATGCGTTAGGAACCAACAGGGGAACACCTGAGAAATGCCGCAAAGGAACTGGGGCTTGATCCTCCAAAAAGGTGACACGGTCGACAGCCCAGCTGAAGTGCCTCTATACCAATGCATGCAGCACGGGTAACAAACAGGAGGAGTTGGAAGCCACTGTGCAGAAGGAGCAGAAGGGAGCTGGCAGCTCTTTAAGGACGTTTTTCTTAGCGCACAAGAGCTCTCGATCCCCATGCGTAAGAAATCAGGCAAGGAAGGCAGGAGACCAGCATGGCTGGGGAAGGACCTTCTGGTCGAGCTGAAGCGCAAGAAGGAAATGCAAAGGCAGTGGAAGCGGGGACACGCATCCTGGGAAGAATATAGGGATGCTGCCCGGGTGTGTAGGGATGGGATCAGGAAAGCTAAGGCACAGCTGGAGCTGAATTTGGCAAGGGATGTGAAGTATCATAAGGAGGGCTTCTACAGGTGCGTTGGTCAGAAAAGGAAGAGTAAAGAAAACGTACGCCACCCCCACCCCCCTCCGATAAAGAAGACGGGAGATCTAGTGACAACCGACATGGAGAAGGCTGAGGTACTCAACGACTTTTTTCCTCCCTTTTCGCTGGCAACCACTGTTCCCACATCTCTCAAGTCCCTGAACCTCAAGGCCGGGACTGGGGGAACAAAGTCCCTCCCATCGTAGGAAACGATCCGGTTCGAGACCACCTGAGGAACCTGAACGTACACAAGTCCTGCACCTGGGGAGGAACAACCCCATGCACCGGTATATGCTGGAGGCCGACTGGCTGGAAAGCAGCTTTGCAGAAAAGGACGTGGGGGGCTCCTGGTGGACACCAAGTTGAACGTGAGCCGACAATGTGCCCTTGCCGCAAAGAAGGCTAAGGATATCCTTAGCCCGATATAGAGGAAAGCAGGGTTTATGTATGTTACAATACAGTTGTGTAGACCAATCAAATTGCTCACTATCCCCGGGGGCGCAGGGCACCACAGGCCACCCTTGGGCAGCTTTGGGGGCACTGCCTATTTTTCTAAAAGCCTCCTACCCAGCTTAGCGCAAATCCTATCTTGATCTGCCCTCCAGCCCTCAAGCCACCAGTGCTGAACACAGGCTTTGTATTTTATTTTCTCCCAGGAGGCGTGCAGCTTAGAAACGTCTGCAACTGAAGCGGGGCTTTCAGGGAACAATTTAGAGCAACTTCTGTCGGTTCTGCGAAATGTTCTGAAAAGTTAAGGCCTGCCCTGCCCTGCCCTGCCCTGCCCTGGCAAAAGCAGTCATTTGACTGGAGGGAGCAGCACCAAGAAGCCACAAGCACGTTTGGGGTGGACTTGATGCGGTAATAAATAACAAGAAATAGTACTTCTAGCTACAACAGCCTCTTCTGAGACCTCGTTGCCCGCCCGCAGGGTCGCAGCACTACACGGCACAGAGCACTACACGGCACAGATCCCTCCGCGGAGTCGCCCGACGTCGTCTCCCTCCGCGCCCCGGTCGGATCCCTCCGCGCCCCGGGGGCACGCAAACTCCCTGAGCCCCGGTAAGCGCCAGGTCGACGAGGGCGGACCCGCCAAGGGGGCGGGGACAAGCGGCAACGACAGACGAGACAGCCAATCGAGACGCGGGATCGGCCGGCGGCGATCTGGCGGCCCAATGGGCGCCGCGGAGGGCCTGGCCGAGTGGAGGAAGCGCGGGGGCGACAACGGGCGTTGTCGTGGCTGGCGAGATTGTTGGGGCGCGGGCCGCCCGGCCCGGTGGCGCCACTACTGTCTTCGGAAAGATCACCGGCAAGGCGCTTCCCCGCCAACGTCATCTACGAGGACGAGGAGGTAGCCGCGGCTTTGCTCTGTGCGCGGTTCCTCTTCCCTTCCCCCCCTCCCCCTCCCCCTGCGCTCGCAGGCACCCTGAGCCGAGGACCCGTTGCGCGGTGCCCGGGAGCGCGGCAGGGCGGGTGGCGGCGTTGCTGCGGGTGGGTGGGTGGCTGGAGGGACGGGGGACGGACGGGGCCTCTCTGGGTTGTGGCGCTCTCTACTGCACCATCCCTAAAACATCGCGCTTCTTCGGTACCCCCCCCCGCCCCCGGCTGCTGCGGCGCGTACCGGGTTGCCGGTGTTGCCCGGCTCGCCTCGGTTCCCAGCCCCACCGCGTCGTGCGCGTGCGTAGAGGAGGGCCTCTGACGGTAACGCACTTGGTGGCAGCCGCAGACGTCTGCCGCCCGATATCCCTTTGGCACTGCAAGTCGCGCGAAGTTTGCTGCCGAGGGATGGGAGTGGTCCTGCCTCGTGTGGGATGATAGTCTTGAAACCAGAGCAGCGACCGTAATGAGTTAGTTCTGCATAGGAGAAATGCAGGTCTCGATGTGCCTCGTAACAGCATTATAGAGATTTCACAGCTCTGCTGTGCTAGGCTTTGGTTCTGAACCCCCAAACTGGATTATTAAAGCAAAGAATTACAGCTTTTCTTATTTTTCTTAACAAAAAGCTAGAAACCGGTCATCCTGCGGGCTGCAAAAGCTTCCCAGATCTTGTTTCTGTGGCGAAGTGGGACCGTGATAACAGCATGCTTGCGAGGTTCGCGCATGCTGGTGCACCACAACGTGCTAGGAACCAGAGTGAGCTGCTTAGACTGTGGGGAAAAAAATGCAGCCGTTGCCTACACGATGTTAACTTTAAGTTAGTATCCCGTATAATTTTGTTATTAAAATGCTGAAGATTAACAGTTAGGGATGCCTTCTGCTTTTGAAGGTAGGGTTTATGTGCAATACAGAAGACAGGCTCGTACTAGGCACTTGCAGGCTTCCTGCGATTATGCTTTCGTTCAATACTTGAGCTCCCTGTCGCATGGAAAACGAATGGCCGCTGATCTTCCACTTCACCAAACTCTTTGCTGGTTCAGTTAAGCCGTTTGTCTCCTGCCTCTGTGGTGGACCACATCGAATAGAAAAACTGCTTAGGAAATGATCAGCCCAAACTGAAACATACTGGAGGTCGCTAATCTGAAGTACTGGCCCGTCTCCTTGCCCCCATCATCTTGCGTGCACTTCTGGAGGGGGCTCTGTAAATATGTTGTATTTTGTGTATAGAAAGTATTAATATCGCGTAAGAAAAATCAACGTTTCGGCTTGCGTTTGGGGTATCTGGCAATCTGCTTCTGTACGAGTTCAGTGGGGCGTATTGATTTGCTTAAGCTATTGCCTTTCTCTGAAGCCAGTTGCGTTTTAACTGTTTACTCTTCCTCCAGCGCCTTGCGTTCCATGATCTTTCGCCCCAAGCTCCGACGCTTTTCCTAGTCACGCCTAAGGAGCCAATTATCGGGTTATCTGACGCAGAAGATTCTGGTGAACCTGTAAGTACTGCGGAAGCTTTCTGTGGGCTAAACTGTACCTGTAATTAGTTCCTAATTTACTAGACTCTCTCTCCCATCCCCCCTTTTCCTCTTGATAGGGCACACGCAGTAGGCTATTGTGGGTTTTCTGGCGCTATAATCTTTTGCCTCTAGCTTGTAATGGAGTTGAGCTTTTTGACTAACAGTAGCGATATAAAGCAACGCTCCTCCCTGGGTATGTACTTCTGGTGCAAAATGCAGCGTTGTTTTGGAGCGCAGTCTGATGCCTGTCGTCGTGGTTTAGAGTAAGAGTAGTAGTACTTCCTCTAATACGGAGAAGAGGGCTTGGGGTTTTTGGCAGGTCAGGGGTGAGGAAGGGCAAAGCTGGTTGAGAGGTGCTGGATGCTTCACTCTTGGCTGTGAAAGTCAAGTTCAAAGACTTTGTAAACCCACGCAAAAGGCACCCTAAGGTTTATTTTCCACCACAATTGCTTATGTTGCCTGAAGATATAATGGGGGCTTTAACCCGGAGACAAACTTAGCTTCTGTGGCCGTTTTGTAGTCCGTTACTGTCCAGCTTGAAAAAAAATTGCATGGCTCTTCCCTCCCCCCCCCCCCCCCCACACACAGTGTGCATAATCGGTCTTTGTAGCTTTGCTTGGAAAATGTCAGTTGCAGGCGGGCGGACAGACGGTAATTTGAAGCGCAACGGTTGAATTGCTAGGAATTGGCTACCTGGTTTCTCTGGGTGGTTCTCTGCTCTCAGTCCTTCCCTTCCTGCCCTCTCCCCTCTTTGTGTGTGGCTTTTTATTTTACTTATTTATGGGTTTGTACTTCCTTCTCCAGCTTCTTGGGCATTTCATGATTGTTGGCAAGAAGCGTGCTGCTCACCTGGGCCTGACCAATGGATTCCGGATGGTTGTGGATGAAGGGCCCGAGGGCGGGCAGTCTGTCACGTACATCTACATGTTCTGGGTGGCCGTCAGTTGGGCTGGCCGCCTGGCTAAGATTTTTGCACCGCAAGAGTTGCTGCACGTGTACAAATCGCCACTGAATGGATTTCGTCTGTTGCCCGTCAGTCTAGTAGCCGCTGTTGACGTCTAATTTTTTGTGACGTGTGTCTGTGGAAGGTAATAAAAGCTTTGAGCAGCAGTTGCACAATAAAGATTTAGCATGGGGATATCACCTCTGTCTTGTGCGTCTTACTGAGGGAAATAGTTCTGCAAGTTAAAATGGTGTCTCCCTGGAGCGTAATTATGTGGAACGTTTCAGTCTGTTAACAGTGTTCTATAGACAGATAATGATTTGCCCAGTCATTTGAAGCGTGATGCTGGAACCGCTTAGCAGTCTCCTGCGTCGTGCAGGAAGCAAACTCTTAGCTTTTTGGAAGCGGTACGCAAATGTACGTAAAGCCAGTGTAGGCTGCTGCTAAAACTTTAGAAAATACTGTATGTGGCGCTACAGGCATGCCGTACAAGGGTGGTTTCGGCACAGTGCAATGCGGTGGAAGCATCCAACTCCTGTTGGAGCGCTTTATCAATGGCTGTGTGCTAAGGCCCCGTTGATATCCCTTTTCTGGTGAGGAAGGATATGGTAGGAGAAAAGAGTCGGTCTGAACGGCAGCTGTGGTGCTTCCATAGCACAGTGGAATATCTCTTGTGTCAGTTTGGGTCAGCTGTCCTGGCTCTGTCCCCTCCCAACCTCTTGCCCACCCCCAGCTTACTGGACTTTGGGGGTGGGGGTGGTTGGAGAGACAGCCTCCGTGCTGTGGGAGCACTGCTCAGCAGTAGCCAAAACATTGGTGTGTTATCAACACCCTTCTAGCTACAACTACAAAGAATCATAGAATCATTTAGGTTGGAAAAGACCTTCAAGACCATCGAGTCCAACCATTTTCCATGTCCACTAAACCATGTTATGGAGTACCCCGTCTACGTGCTTTTTGAATACCTCCAGGGACGGTGACTCAACCACTTCCCTAGGCAGCCTATTCTAATGTGTGACAACCCTCTCAGTAAAGAATTTTTTCCTAATATCTAACCTAAATCTCCCTTGCCGCAACTTGAGGCTATTTCCTCTCGTCCTATCTCCAGCCACCTGACAGAAGAGACCAGCACCCACCTTGCTACAACCCCCCTTTCAGGTAGTTGTAGAGAGCTATAAGGTCTCCTGTGGGAACACTTGACTCAGTGACCACCTGTGGAAACAATGATATTATTGCTCTGGTTGGCAGAAAACCACGGGAACAGTGAAGTTCCCAGCGAAGTAATCATGCTGGAAGGACACGGAGCCAAGAATAGTGTAGAGATAAGATAGTTGCTGCTGAGTGGAAAATTTTGGAAAGCTTCTGCCCATGATTGCTGGCTGCTGCGTCAGACACAGCTAGCAGATATAAGGACTTGTTTTGTTCAATAAAGGGTCTTCGTTTGCAACCAGCTTCGGAGTCCATTTTCAATTGCAACAAATGGCGCCCGAACAGCCTGAGGATCCTAGGGCCTAAGACGCAGTGGGTTTGACTGCACCGGTTGCAAGCCCAGCTGAACTTCTCAAACTGCTGAAAGGAAGCAGAAGACTGTGCAGCCAAATCACCTCTCGCTGGACGACAGGTGAGCAGCTGGGAACAATGGGGAGTGAAATGTCCCGGGAAGAGAAAACTGTATATAGTATGATGCAGCAGCTCCTGCAAAAATATCAAGCCCATATAACTGAGCATAATTTGAAAATGCTGCTAAAATGGACAAAGGCGACGTGCCCTGATCTTGACTTCGTAACTATCTTTGATCCTGAACAGTGGGTCACGATAGGAGTCAAACTCTGGGATGCAGCAACTCGAGATGACAAAATTGCTCAATCCCTATTAGGGGCTTGGAGAACTGTTTTTGAATGCTTAAAGAAACATGTTGGGACTGGTCCGGAACAGAGATCTGCTGCTGCAGAAGCTCCAGGTCCTGCAGTCCCCGGAGTTTCCGCTCCGATATTGGAACCTTCGGCTCTGCCGTTGGTAGGAGCGGTTGGGGGGGCAGAAGAGGGTAATCATGAGGATGATGATCCTTTCGACCCCGGACCTATTGATCCTGAAGCTGCACCAGACTTATATCCTCCTGATCCCTGTGATATTTGGGGAAAAATTAAACAAGAGGCTGCTATGGCAGGGGACACTGACATTTTACAAAACCTGCGAGCTTTTCCAGTCATCTATGAAGCCAATCGCCAGCCCCGATGGGAGGGTCTGCAATTTTCTATTATCAAACTCATGGCTGAGGCATTTGCAGCTATGCATGTCAGTTCCCAAACATGTTTTTCTCGTGGGAAGAAGGGACATGTACGCCGTGAATGTCCAAATAGAAATAAAGGTGAAAAACAAGGGCACACCAAAAGTCCGGGAGTGTGTCCCAAGTGCAGAAAGGGTCGACATTTTGCTAATCAATGCAAATCTCATTTTAATAAGGAAGGACAGCCAATTCAGGGAAACGGGAAGTGGAGCGCAAAGAGGGGCCACGCGCAGACACAAGCAGCCCCCATTCAACAAGCGGGACCCCAGTCTCAAGTCTATATGCAAGAACAAGCGGCAGCGCCAGAATGGATCTGGCCACCGCAGAATCAGTAACCTTAGAAACATCTGAAGTAAAAGTGGTAGCCACGGGGGTGTGGGGACCGTTAGGGGGTAACAAAAGTGCGTTGTTAATAGGACGGTCATCTACCACGTTGCAAGGGCTTTTTGTGTTGCCAGGTGTAATTGATGCTGATTATCAAGGGGAAATCAAAATTATGGTGTGGACACCTATGCCTCCTTGTTTTGTGCCGGCTGGTTCTCGTATTGCACAATTGGTTGTTTTTAACATTCAGCCATCCTTGGCAGCAGCAAAAACAAGGGGCTCCGGTGGATTTGGCTCTACGGGGGTTCCACATATTTTTTGGGCTCAGCGGGTCTCTAATTCCAGACCGACTCTCAGTTGTAGATTGGAATGGGGAAATCCTCGCCAAACAATTGAGTTGTCTGGCATTATTGATACCGGAGCGGATGTGACAGTTATATCGCACTCTGTGTGGCCCTCTCATTGGCCAATTTCCAAAGTATTCACGGCAATTACAGGCATAGGAGGTCACACCATTCCATTGCAAAGTGTGTATTTGGTGCAAGTGATAGGTCCTGAGGGTAAAAGAGCTACCATTCGTCCTTTTATCCTCCCAACTCCCCTAACTTTATGGGGACGGGACTGTCTTGCACAATGGGGATTAAGTATTGGGTCAAATTTGTCACAGGGGTCACTGAGGTGCAGCACACCCTGAAATTAACATGGAAAACTGAGAATCCAGTATGGGTGGATCAGTGGCCCCTGACACTTGAAAAGCTGCAACATTTACAATCATTGGTGGATGAACAGTTAAAGGCAAAGCATATTGTACCTACGACTAGTCCTTGGAATTCGCCTGTGTTTGTGATACAGAAAAAGAGTGGAAAGTGGAGATTGTTACATGATTTGAGACGTATTAATGCAGTATTAGAAGACATGGGTCCTTTACAACCAGAACTCCCATCTCCCACTATGATTCCAAAAGATTGGTGTTTAACAGTAATTGATTTGAAGGATTGTTTTTTTACGATTCCTCTAGATCCATGTGATGCCCCCAAATTTGCTTTTTCTATTCCTTCTGTTAATGCTTCTGAACCGAATAAATGGTATCACTGGACAGTGTTGCCAGAGGGTATGAAAAACAGCCCTGCCATTTGCCAATGGTTTGTAGCAAGGGCTCTTTCTCCTGCTCGAGAGAAATTGCCTAATGCTCTCATTTATCATTATATGGATGATATTCTTGTAGCAACACGGACAGAATCAGAGATGCAAATAGCAATGTCTGAAAACATCCAGCTGAAACCAGGACAGTCGTGTTAGACAATATTAAACTTCATCATTTGGAGGTAGCTCCAGAGAAGGTTCAAAAAACAACACCTTGGAATTATTTAGGGTGGCGAATAACTAATCAGCACATAATACCTCAAAAGTTGAAAATTATCACAGAGGTTCAAACATTAAATGATATGCAAAAATTACTTGGAACAATAAATTGGGTCAGACCGTTATTAGGCATAACAAATGAAGAGCTGCATCCTGTCTTTCAGCTTTTAAAGGGAGATCCAGCATTGAATTCCAAAAGAACTTTAACTCAGCAGGCAAAGTTAGCACTTCAAAAGGTGGCCACAGCAATGTCTGAGAGACAGGCTCAGAGATGCGATCCTGATCGTCCATTTCAACTGATAATTTTAAATCCTGATTTTCAACCATATGGTCTCATTTTTCAATGGGACGAAAAACAAAGAGATCCTCTGTTGATAATAGAATGGATTTTTTTGTCGCATCAATTCAGCAAAACAATAACAACAAAAATTGAAATGATTGTGTCTCTGATTTTGAAAGGACGACACAAGCTGCTATCTTTGAGTGGCCAGGAACCTTCAATTCTCATATTGCCTGTCTCTGTGCAGATGTTACAATGGATGTACCAAAACTCTTTTTTGTTTCAAACTGCACTGGAAGGTTTTTCTGGAACCATTTCAATTCATCCGCCAAGTCACAAATTGTTACAGTTACAGTTTAATGTACAGGAACTTCCCAAATGTAGTTCTGTTCCTTTAGATGCATTGACAGTTTTTACAGATGGATCAGGAAGAACGGGTCGAGCTGTTATAGTTTGGAAAAATGATCAGAACGAATGGCAATCAGACATTGAGATAGTAAAAGGGTCACCACAAATTGTTGAACTATCTGCAGTCGTTAGGGTCTTTCAGAAGTGGGACTGTCCTATTAATATTGTAACTGACTCTGCTTATGTTGCAGGAGTTGTGAGCCGTCTTGAAGCCTCTTATTTGAAAGAAATAGATCATAAACCGTTATTCGTGTTATTCCAAACACTTTTGGCCTCGTTAAATCATAGAAAAAACCAATATTTTATTATGCATGTGCGATCGCACACTTCACTGCCTGGACCATTAACAGAAGGTAATAGGATGGCAGATTGGTTAGCTGGACTCGCCGTCCTTCCTAATGCATTCGAGCAAGCATGGTTTTCACACGCCTTTTTTCACCAAAATGCAAAGGCATTGCAAAAAACATTTCAACTCACTTTGAATCAAGCCCATCAAATTGTGACAGCTTGTCCAGATTGCCAACAGACGACTCCGTCTTTATCATATGGACTCAATCCGAGAGGCTTGCAAGCTTTAGAGATTTGGCAAACTGATGTTACTCACATTACAGAATTTGGTAGATTAAAATATGTCCATGTATCTATTGATACTTTTTCAGGAGCACTTGTGGCCACCGCCCACACAGGTGAAAAATCCCATGATGTGTGTAAGCATCTCTTACTCGCTTTTGCAACCTTGAGTGTTCCACAGCAACTAAAAACGGACAACGGTCCAGCTTATGTATCACAAAAAACACAAGAATTTTTGCAACTATGGGGTATTCGGCATAGCACTGGTATCCCTCATTCTCCCACTGGTCAAGCGATTGTGGAACGCGCTCATGGTTTGCTAAAAGCGATGTTATTAAAACAAAAAGGGGGAGTAGGGAATCTCTCTCCACAAGAAAAGTTAGCTAAAGCCACTTATGTTTTAAATTTTCTAAATCGCTGGTCTGATGCAGGCGGTCCATCGATTTAGAGACTTTTTATCCACATATCAGGAGCGGCCGGAAATTAGGGGTAAGGCCATGGTTTTAGTTAAGAATCTAGAAACAGGGCAATGGGAAGGTCCATTTCCATTAATAACCTGGGGGCGAGGTTATGCTTGTGTTTCCACAGATACAGGCCCACGATGGACTCCCGCTCGATTTGTACGACCATCATCATCTGGAACATCCTAGATGGTGTGGCAATGTGAATACCACCTCAGGCAAAAACTAACGTGTGGGTCACCTTGGCCAACATGACAGGTCAAGATTCTCTGTGCATTGCAACCGCATCACAAAGCCCATGAACCAATAGACAGGATGGCTATGGCTCGTGCAGCGCGCCCGGCCAGCGAGCGCATGCGTCATAGGCTCCCCATGTTGCAACCAAGTTAGGTTTTGGCACCCGCTGGCCACGTGTGCCAAAACCCATTCCTCTGCAAATGTATAAATACCGGAATTTTCCGAAGAGCATCAGGCTGGTGTACGGCAAGGCCACCGTTGCCTCTGTGGGGACGCCTATGTAAAGCTGGCACCTACCGATTGCTGGGCTGAGCTCGCGGAGCAAGACGGCACAAGAATGTACAGATGGTCCATCTTCCTCACAGTCCTCGGATGGATGTAGTCATGGATACCGCCGCAAGCCAAAGAAAACATCTGGATGACCCTGGCTGATGTGACCGGACAAGATTGCTTATGCCTCCGTACAGCAACACCAAGCAATCCCTTTTTCACATGTTTAATAGGGGGTTCCGCTGGCATCAACGAAGTTTAAGAACCTATTGATGGAGACCCCTGTGCAGCAGGTCATGGACTCAACGGATGGGAATGCCTGGTTTCCACGGATCGGGCATTCACCCTCATTGCCACCCCAGGAATCACAAATTCTGGGGTCCCTGAATACAGATTGGTGTAGCATTATCGGATTTACTGTTAGATGTAGATGGTATTAGACACGCAACCTTACAAAATAGAGCTGCTCTTAAATCATTAGTTAAGACACTTTTAATTTGTCTTGTAGTGTTTTTATGTATTTTGTGTGCCTTGTATGTTGCAATGTGTTCAAAAATTAATTGATAGATCAAGTAAGGCTGTGTTAATTATAAACAAAGAAGGGGGAGATGTGGGAACACTTGACTCAGTGACCACCTGTGGAAACAATGATATTATTGCTCTGGTTGGCAGAAAACCATGGGAACAGTGAAGTTCCCAGCGAAGTAATCATGCTGGAAGGACACGGAGCCAAGAATAGTGTAGAGATAAGATAGTTGCTGCTGAGTGGAAAATTTTGGAAAGCTTCTGCCCATGATTGCTGGCTGCTGCGTCGGACACAGCTAGCAGATATAAGGACTTGTTTTGTTCAATAAAGGGTCTTCATTTGCAACCAGCTTCGGAGTCCATTTTTCAATTGCAACAGTCTCCCCTCAGCCTCCTCTTCTCCAGACTAAACAGCCCCAGCTCCCTCAGCTGCTCCTCATAAGACTTGTGCTCCAGGCCCCTCACCAGCTTGGTTGCCCTTCTCTGGACACACTCCAGCAACTCAATGTCTTTCCTCTAGTGAGGGGCCCAAAACTGAACACAGTACTCGAGGTGCGGCCTCACCAGTGCCGAATACAGGGGAACAATCACCTCCCTGCTCCTGCAGGCCACACTGTTCCTGATACAGGCTAGGATGCGATTGGCCTTCTTGGCCACCTGGGCACACTGCTGGCTCATATTCAGCTGGCTGTCAACCAGCACCCCCAGGTCTTTCTCTGCTGGGCAGCTTTCCAGCCACTCTTCCCCAAGCCTGTAGTGCTGCATGGGGTTGCTGTGACCCAAGTGCAGGACCCGGCACTTGGCCTTGTTGAACCTCATACAATTGGCCTCAGCCCATCGATCCAGCCTGTCCAGATCTTTCTGTAGAGCCTCCCTACCCTCAAGCAGATCGACCCTGCCTCCCAACTTGGTGTCGTCTGCAAACTTGCTGAGGGTGCACTCAATCCCCTCATCCAGATCATTGATAAAGATATTAAACAGAACGGGGCCCAACACCGAGCCCTGAGGAACACCACTTGTGACCCGCCACCAACTGGATTTCACCCCATTCACCGCAGCCCTCTGGGCTCGTCCATCCAGCCAGTTTTTCACCCAGCAAAGAGTACACTTGTCTAAGCCATGAGATGCCAGCTTCTCAAGGAGTATGCCATGAGAGACAGTGTCAAAGGCCTTGCTGAAGTCAAGGTAGATAACATCCACAGCCTTTCCCTCATCCACTAGGCGGGTCACCTGGTCATAGAAGGAGATCAGGTTGGTCAAGCAGGACCTGCCTTTCGTAAACCCATGCTGACTGGGCCTGATCCCCTGCTTGTCCTGGACTTGCCATGTGAGTGCTCTCAAGACAAACCGTTCCATAATCTTCCCCGGTACTGAGGTCAGGCTGACAGGCCTGTAGTTCCCCGGATCCTCCCTCCGACCCTTCTTGTAAATGGGAGTCACATTGGCAAGCCTCCCGTCCTCTGGGACCTCCCCTGTTGACCAGGAACGCTGATAGATGATGGAGAGTGGCTTGGCAAGCACCTCTGCCAGTTCCCTCAGTACTCTTGGATGGATCCCATCGGGTCCCATAGATTTGTGAGTGTCCAGATGGCGTAGTAGGTCACTCACTATTTCCTCCCGGATTAGGGGGGGTATATTCTGCTCTTCATCCTCACCTTCCAGCTCAGGAGGCTGAGTACCCTGAGGATAACTGGTCTCCCTATTAAAGACTGAGGCAAAGGCGGCATTAAGTACCTCGGCCTTTTCCTCATCTCTGGTGGCTACGTTCCCTTCTGTATCCATTAAAGGATAGATATTCTTCTTGGGATTCTTTTTACTGTTAACATATTTGTAAAAACATTTTTTGTTGTCCCTTACAATAGTGGCCAGATTGAGTTCTCGCTGAGCTTTTGCCTTTCTAATTTCCTCTCTGTATGATCTAACAAGATCCCTGTACTCCTCCCAAGTTGCCCGCCCTTTCTTCCAGAGATGATAAACTCTCCTTTTTTTCTTGACTCCTAGCAAAAGCTCCCCGTTCAGCCAGGCCAGTCATTTCCCTCGGCGGTTCGACTTGCGGCACATGGGAATAGCCTGGTCCTGAGCCATTAAGATTTCCTTCTTAAAGAATGTCCATCCCTCCTGGACCCCTTTGCCCTTCAGGACCGTCTCCCAAGGGACTCTCTCAACCAGTGCCTCGAAGAGGCCAAAGTTAGCCCTTCGGAAGTCCATAGCGGTGGTTTTGCTGACCACCTTCCTTGCCTCACCAAGAATTGAGAATTCTATCATTTCATGGTCGCTAAGCCCGAGACGGCCTCTGACCATCACACCTCCCACCAGTCCTTCCCTGTTCGTAAAGAACAGATCTAGCAAGGCTCCTCCCCTGGTTGGCTCACCTACCAGCTGTGTCAGGAAGTTATCTTCCACACACTCCAGGAACCTCCTAGACTGTTTCCTCTCTGCTGTGTTGTATTTCCAGCAGACGTCTGGAAAGTTGAAGTCCCCCACGAGAACAAGGACACATGATTCTGAGACTACTGCCAGCCGCTTGTAGAATGATTCATCCGTCTCTTCAACCTGGTCGGGCAGTCTATAACAGACTCCCAGCACAATATCAGCCTTATTGGCTTTCCCTCTCATCCTTACCCATAAGCACTCCACCTTGTCATCAGAATCGTGTAGCTCTGTACAGTCTAAACATTCCCTAACATAGAGAGCCACCCCACCACCTCGCCTATCCCTTCTGAAGAGCTTGTAGCCATCCATTGCAGCACTCCAGTCACGGGAGTCGTCCCACCATGTTTCCGTGATGGCGACTAAGTCATATCTATCCTGCTGCACGATGGCTTCCAGCTCCTCCTGTTTATTGCCCATGCTGCGTGCATCGGCATAGATGCATTTGAGCTGGCCTATCGAATCCACCCCTAACATTGGCATGCTGCCCCCAGGCTCATCTCTGGTGCACCTAGTTTTATCCCTTACCCCCTTCAAACCTAGTTTAAAGCCCTCTCTATAAGCCCCGCCATCTCACGAGTGAGGATTCTTTTACCCCTTTGAGACAGCTGAATACCATCTGTTGCTAGCAAGCCCGGTGCCGTGTAAACCTCCCCATGATCAAAAAACCCCAAATTCCACCGATGGCACCAGCCTCTGAGCCATGTGTTAACCAGGTGTGTTTTACCTGTTCCTTTCAGTATATTTCCCTGCCACTGAAGGGATTGAAGAAAACACTACCTGTGCTCCCGATCCTTCCACTAATCGCCCCAGTGCCCTGAAGTCCCTTTTGATTGCCTTTGGATTTCTCCCTGCAATCTCATCACTGCCAACCTGCACAACCAACAATGGGTAATAATCAGAGGTCCGAACCAGACCAGGGAGTTCCCTGGTAATGTCTTTTACCCGGGCCCCAGGGAGGCAGCAGACTTCCCTGTGGGATGGGTCAGGTCTGCATATTGGGCCCTCTGTCCCCCTCAGAAGGGAGTCGCCTATGACAATTACCCTCCTTTTTCTTTTTTCAGAGGATGTGAGAATGCGTGGGGCTGCCCGACTGAGCCTAGGCACCTCCCTAGATAGGGCTTCACCTACACCCTGATCTTCATTGACCTGGTCCTCAAGTTCCAGAGGCCCATACCTGTTGTGTAGGGACAACTGGGAAGGTGAGGGAGACCAGGAGGGGACTCGCCTGCCTCCCCAAGCAGGGACCTGTATCCATTCCGCTCCATCTCTTAGGTCCCCTCCTGCCTGGTGGCAAGAGGGCAGGGGAACCTCTGCTTCTTATGGAGCCTCCATCTGCTGCCGCTGCCTCTGCCTCAGGGATGGTAGGGTGTGGCTCCACCAATCTATCTCCCTCTCACACTCCCTGATACTCCTCAACCTTTCCACTTCCTCCTTCAGCTCTGCCACCAGGCTGAGCAGATCATCCACCTGGTCACACCTCACACAAGAAGTGTCCCTGCTGCCCTCCGTCATCGGTGATAGACTCAGGCACTCCCTGCAGCCAGAGACCTGGACAGCTGCATGTTTACATGGGACCTCTGTCTGCATCGCCACATTTTTCCTGACAATGGCTTTCACCCGAGTGGCAACCATACCTGGGTCTCCCCCTGGGCCGACGTCCACCGCTTGAGTAGCCTTCTTGAGCTGGGAAAAGGTGCGGTTGTGCGAAATACCTGCGCGAACTGACGCAACGCGCCCCGTTCACCGGCACTCCTCTATGAGGGCTGCTATGGGGAAAGTTACCTCCATCCCAGTGTGGCAGGTACACCCACCCCGACAGGAAACGAAACTTCTCTGGACAGGGAGGAGAGGAAAAACACCCCAAACCCTAGAGGCCGCAGGTTGAAAGCCGAACTGACCAATCCGACACGCGTCAGTACGTGGAAGTGTTGACCTTTTGGCCAATGGGGAATAAAACAACCACAGATCAGATTCGACAAGGGTAAAAATGGGGCCCCGCCGGAGGGCATTTTGAGTCAGTCCTCCTCGGAGCAGCGGGTCTGCAGTCAGGGGCTCTCCCCTTGGGTCGGGATGCCGCCCTAGGTAACTCCTCGAAGTTGAGAGCCCTCATCTTTTAGGTGAGCGACATGCGCATTTTGAGTCATCAGTTTTAGACCTTAAGAATTCTTAAGTGGGCTGTGTAGTACTCATTCCCCTTACATCATTGAGCCTGTGGTTCACTAATGTTATCGTGGTTCTAACTAACTTTTTTACTGAAGAATAGATCTGATTTTTAACACCTGTTGGATTTGATTGTGTGAGCCTCCGTAACATTAAATTGGAGTAGTCGGCAGGATGATGTTAATAGAGGAATTATTACGGAGGCACGGCTGTAGCCCTTCTCCCCCAGGTATGGAATGGGCAAAGGAGAAGTGGTCCGACCCAGCAGCGGTCGTGGAGAGAATAGAACAATGCCGCGGAAATAGTCGAGATGGCAAAGGCAAAGGCAGTATGTGTGCCATCCTAGGTGCCTGCTTGATTCAAGCGCAAAACCAAAATAATGATTCTGACAGGCTGGCAAAGGATAATTCTAAAAAGCAATGGGAAATAGGTTGTTTGAAGGCGGAATTGAAACGAGAAAAGGAGCGGACGCGTCTATTAGAACGAAAGATTGAAATTATGCTCGCGCAAGCAAAAAAGCCCCCCAGCGTTACCCAAATCTGAAAGTTAATTACGGGCACGGACCCTGAGGATTGGGATGGGGACATTTGGGGAGACTCTGATGAAAACAGCTCTGAAGAGGTAGAGGAATTGGAGGAAAGGGACGCGCGACCCCTTATTAAAACAGAAAGGCACACGGGTCCGCACGGTGGGAACCCCCGAGCCACTGTCCGCACGACCCCTTGGACGGTGGACGGGACCCGAACTCAGTGAATTACAAGCTAAGTTTTCACGCAAGCCGGGCGAAACCGAAACTGAGTATTTGTGGAGGGTTTCTTTAACTGGGGGAGATCGGATACTATTGAGTGATGACAAAGCGAGGGGTTTCTGGGGACCGGGAGTGTTTTTGAGTGACGGACCGGCGGGTGATCAGTCGATAACGTCCCGAGTAGCCTATTGGGCTGGGGGTGTGGACCCCAAGGAGAGAGGAGAACCTGTTACTATCCGGGTAAAGGGATTGTTGGAGTTAACGGAGGAAGTGCAAAAGGCGGCCTGTGTTCAGGCCATGTACGACAGAGGGCAGCAAGGGATAGCGATGGCTGTACCGGTGGACCCCCGCCACCCCTTAGACCCCTTATTAGAGGGCTGCCGGATGCTTTAAAAATACACGTCCAGTCCCTCAGAGAAAGAATTCAGGGGGCCATTGAGCGTAATCAGCAGAACCCGCCCGCGCACGGGATGACCTGGGCGGAAGTACTGCACAGCATAGTAGTTCACGGGCGCGAGATGGGATGGGCGGAGCCGAGCGGTGGCGCGGAGGGTAACAGGAAGGTCCGGCAAGCCAGTCGTAAACGCCGCCCCGAACGGCCTCCCCCCCGGGAGCCTGAGCCTCCTTCCCGGGGTCGGCCGGGTCGGAACGACGATCCCGGAAGGAATGATCTCTGGCGGAAGGCATTGGCACTGGGGGCACCCCGAGCCGTGCTGCACGGGCAGGCCGCTGACGACATCCGGAAGCTGGTGGAATTGCTGGAGGGGAAAACTAGAGACCAAAGGGAAGCGCCAGCAACCCCGCCCCCTCGGGAAGAGAAACTGAACCCTTTCGCGGCACTGCGAGGGGAGTTGGAAGGGCTAAAAACTAGAAGTTGCGGTCTGGGGTTCAGGCCGCCCAATGCGCGTGGTGAATTCTTGCCAACGGTCTGCTGATAAGGAGCCTTGTATACACATTCCTGTGGGTCCAAGACGGATAAGTTTAGAATTTTTAATTGATACGGGAGCCCAAATTAGTGTTTTAAACAAACGACAAGCTAATGAGCTAGGGATTAAACCATCGAGAAAGACTATAAACATAATGGGAGTGACAGGAGCAGCAGAAAAATGTCCCATAGCTCGAACTCAACTTTGGCTACCTGGGGAAAAGAGAATGACTGCTGTGGAAGTGGCTTTGAGCCCCTATGAGGGAAATATACTGGGATTCGATGTGCTGGCGGGCAAACAGTGGTACCTACCCAATGGCAGGGTGTGGAGCTTTGGGGGCAGAGGCAACCCATGTGAAAACGTTGCAGGTTGCTCCTGCACTACCGCAATCTAAGGTAACCCGTGTGTCTCAATACCCACTGCCAGCCGCTGCCAAGCGGGGCATTTCGGAAGTAATTAACGATCTTGAGAAGAGACAGATCACAAGTTGTCGTGGTTTAACTCCAGCCAGCAACTAAGGACCACGCAGCCGCTCATTCACTCCCCCCCCACACACCCAGTGGGATGGGGGAGAGAATCAGGAAAAGAAGTAAAACTCATGGGTTGAGATAAGAACGGTTTAATAGAACAGAAAAGAAGAAACTAATAACGATAATGATAACACTAATACAATGACAGCAGTAATAATAAAAGGATTGGAATATACAAATGAAGCACAGTGCAATTGCTCACCACCCGCCGATCGACGCCCAGTTAATCCCTGAGCGGCGATCCCCCGCCCCCACCCCCCCCAGTTTATATACTAGATGTGACGTCCCATGGTATGGAATACCCCGTTGGCCACTTTGGGTCAGCTGCCCTGGCTGTGTCCTCTCCCAACTTCTTGTGCCCCTCCAGCCTTCTCGCTGGCTGGGCATGAGAAGCTGAAAAATCCTTGACTTTAGACTAAACATTACTTAGCAACAACTGAAAACATCAGTGTTATCAACATTCTTCTCATACTGAACTCAAAACATAGCACTGCACCAGCTACTAGGAAGACAATCAACTCCATCCCAGCCGAAACCAGGACACAGGTCGCATACATTCCCCTTATAATTCTCCTGTTTGGCCAGTCCGTAAACCAGATGGGAGGTGGCGACTAACAGTTGATTATAGGAGATTGAACAGTAATACCCCACCATTAACTGCTGCTGTTCCGAGCATAACCTCAATAGTAACGGCAATACAGGCCGCGGCCCACCCATGGATGGCTGCTTTAGATGTCAAGGATATGTTTTTTATGATTCCCCTAAGGGAAGAGGACAAACCCCAGCTCGCCTTCACTTGGGAGGGGACACAATACACTTTTAATCGGCCTCCCCAGGGATAGAGGCATTCCCCCACTATTGCCCTCAATGCTTTAGCCAAGCTTCTTGATGCTGTGGAAGTGCCATCAGGTGTTCACATATATCAATATATAGATGATATCCTAGTCGGTGGGGATAACAAGGAACAGGTAGGGCAGGTGGCTGAGGCCATCTGGAATCTGTTAGTCAAGAATGGGCTAGACATTCCATCTTCTAAATGTCAAGGTCCTGGACAAGAAATTAAATTCCTGGGGGGCATGGTGGATAGCTGGAGCTGTTGCGGTACCCGACGACACTCTATCAGCTATTGAAAAGGGACAGACTCCGGGCAATAAAACGGAATTACAGCAGCTGCTAGGTACTTTGGGCTACTGGAGAAAACATATACCAGGGTTCTCAGTGATTGCCCGGCCTCTCTATGACTTGCTCCAAAAGAATAGGAAATGGGATTGGACTTTGCAACATACGGAAGCCCTTAACACTTTGAAAGATGAGCTTAAGGCTTATTAGAGACTAGGCCCGTTGCACCCGTGAGACCCGTTAAGGGTGGAATGGAGATTTGCCGCACATGCTTCATACTGTGGCGTGTTTCAAAAGGGACCGCAAGGACCAGCTAGGCCTTTATTATTCTCTTCCGCTTCATTTAAGGAGACTGAACAACGATACTCAGATTGGGAAAAAGGGGGTCCTTTCCCTCACTAGAGCGGTTAAGGAGGCTGAAAAGCTGCGCACATCACAAGATGTTATAGTACAGGGCCCTTTCCCTCTCTTAAACTCAGTCCTCAATGGGTCGCCTCCTCCCGAGGGAGTAGCCCAAAAGGCCACAGTTAGGAAATGGTATGCATACCTAGAAGGGATAAACCAACTGCTCCCACTAAAGGAGGGTCCGGTTAAGGTTTTCAAACTACAGCAACCTGTGAACCCCGATCCAACCTTGTTGGGTCAATCTTAGAAACCTTCTCTGATTGAGGAGGCACCCAAATTTGTGGCAGGCTCAGATGTGCAGGGAGTGTGGTTCACTGATGCATCTGCCCGTTGAGTGGGATCAAAATGGCAATATAAAGCAGTGGCATTGGAAATTGGTACTGGGAAGACAGTTGAGGAAGAGGGTGAAGGTAGTGCACAAGTAGGAGAACTACGGACTTTATTACTGGCTGTAGAGAATGGTGCTACCATCATCTATACTGACTCTTGCGCAACCTTTAAGGGCGCTACAGAGTGGATATGTCAGTAGGAGCCTAGTAAGTGGGAAGTAGGTCATGTGAAATTGTGGAGGACAGAGGACTGGCAATGTCTCCTGGCAATAGGGAGGTCCCAACCTTTAAAGGTGGGATGGGTGAAGGGACATGCTCAGGATAGAACCCCAGCTGTGAAATGGAATCAACAGGTGGATCACCTGGCCCAAATCAGGATGGTCACCAGTGAGAAGGAAGATTGGGATAGACTAGCAAAATGGTTGCATATCAAGCAAGGTCACTCAGGGAAAGCAGATCTCTATTATGAATGCCGATCTTGGGGTTGGCCAGTGTCTATGAAAACCTGTGAAGCAATTCTCACAGCTTGCCCGCAATGCCGAATAAGGCTTAAGGCTAATCACCCAAATCAAGCCCTGGCCCAGCATATCAGACAAGGCAAGGCTCTTTGGAGTACGTGGCTGGTTGATTACATTGGTCCTCTGAGACCATCCCACGGGAGGAAATATATTTGGGTAGGAGTGGAGGTAGTATCAGGATTGTCTATGGCAACGGCTGTTGGCACAGCTACTGGAGACCAGACAGTCCAGGCTTTGCAAGAATGGTTTAGTATTCTACCTATTCCTGAATGTATTCAAAGTGATAATGGGTCGCATTTCACAGCCACAGTGGTACAAGACTGGGCACGAGGGGAAGGCCTCAAATGGGTGTTTCACACACCATATTACCCCCAAGCTAATGGTATAGTTGATCGAACCAATGGCTTGATCAAAAGACATGCTGACGTCTCATGACATAACTGGGACATGCGATTACCACAGGCAATTTTTACTGTTAATAACTGATGGGGAAATTACGGAAGTCCAAAAATTCAAGCATTTTGTCCTACAGGACCATTAACAGGCAATGACTCTATACCAGATGATCAGAGACGCCAGTTCCCACTGAGGACATACATGGGCCAACCTGTCATGGTGAAACTGCCCTCCATTGGCATTATTCCTATGACCTTAGCAAAACCCAGAGGCTTATATGCCTGGAAAGCCTTAGACGGGAGCGGAAAGACTCACCATATCAGTGCCCAGTGGATAATCCTGGACTTCTAACCCTGTGACCCGGTTTTAAGACCGAGGCCTAGTTTTGTGCTTTCTTACAGGACAATGAAGAAACGAGCCATTCCAGTGCTTCTACTGGTAGTGATGATGGTTGCAGGCGTGGATGGTGAAGATCTGGATGACAGTGTTGTGGCAAAATGATGGTGGGATTCACCCGAATGATGAACCTGACCTCTGTAATGGTTTGCTTGCCTATCCCCAAATCAGCTGAAGACCCCTTACCGATTTTTGTGCATGACATCAATATATCGTGAGCCCTTGAGCTCACATGGGAGCAATGTAACAATTATAGCTGGAGTTTCAGAGGACGGGGGAAGAGGTTATACTTATGTTGTTTATAGTTGGTCACCAGGTGCAGTAAATGCTAGTTTGGTATGGAACACCAGATGTAATTATATCCTCCAACCAACTCATGAGACCACGGGGTGGAGCTGGAATGGTACTACACCATGCCCTGAAATTCCATGGGTGGCAACCACATATGTGTCCTGGGTTCAGCTGGGATAGAGTTAATTTTTACAGGAACCTGGGAGGTGGGGGGGGCATAGCCGGGGCAGCCGACCTGAACTAGCCAAGGAGCTATTCCATACCATGTGACATCATGCTCAGTATATAAATGGGGAGCGGGCCAGGGGGAGGTCTCCCGACTTTCGGTGGTGGAGCGTCGGGTTCCGGGTGGTGAGCAGTTGCACTGTGCATCACTTTTTTTTTTTTTTGTATATTCTTTCATTAGTACCGTTGTTGTTGTTGTAACCTTTTTTTTTGTGTTGTCCCAGTAAACTGCCCTTATCTCAACCCTCGAGGTTCCAGTTTTTTTTCTTTTCTCTCCTCTGTCTCCTCCCTATCCCACCGGAGGGGGGCGGGAGGAGTGAGCGAGCGGCTGCGTGGTCCTTTGTTACCGGCTGGGCTGAAACCACGACAGTCCTTTTTGGCGCCCAACGTGGGGCAGGAAGGGTTGAGATAACGACAGATCTGGCCAGAGCGTGTTGAAACAAATTTGTTATACGCATTTCTTATATTAGATAAATAGATGTTAGTCACAATGTTGATTCATTTGTTTACATGGTGGCGTTTTGTAAGTTCTTATGTGCTCTATGTATTGCCTGTAGTTACGTTTCTCACCTCTGGGAGAGTGGTTGGGATTATCATTTTGCTGTACTGGGCAATGTCGACTTGTGAAATGATTACATCACTGGTCATGAGGTTAAGCTGGTATCTGTATGAGGCAGTGATATCATTTCCATACTTCGGGCACCTTCTATCAGATTTTATTGGTAATTACACTCAGTCCATGGGGAAGTTAGGGGGGGATGCTTCCCCCCGTCCGTTTGCCTCCCTTCTCTCCTTCTGACTAATTACAACAGCCTTTGAGAATTTTGAATATCCTTGGGATGCGCAAGCCAGTGTGCTGTTAGTGCTATGCCTCCTGAATATGTTTCAGGTCTTGTTTAGGGCTACAAAAAGGCTCTTTAAGAGTACCACCCAGAGATCTGCCCCAAAGCTGGATATTCATGGGTGGCACGGCATGTGGGAGGATATGGGCAGGTATCTAGAGAACTTCTCACCTCCAGTGGCTTGGAAGTTCACTCCTGAACAACTACAGAACCCTCATGAAGTGGTAGAATATTTGAAAGAAAAATGCTGTGGCTATTCCAAAGACGTACAAGTCACTGCACTGTGCTGGGCCTTGGCCAGTATCTACCAAACACTACTTGATATTAGGCAGCACCCTCAGGGGGAAAAGGGGGAAAAGATGGAAAACAGGACAACAGGCACCGTGGCAACCCAAACCCCGACAACAGACACCGTGGCTACCCCTACCCTGACAACAGGCACCGTGGCTACCCCAACCCCGGAGACAGATACTGCAGCTAAACCAGAGAACCAACCTGTGCCAGTATCAGTCGCCCCTGTACAGAAAAAGAAACACACAAAGAAATCAGTTCGCTTAGTGAGAGATGAAGATGAACCAGGGTCATCGCGAGAACAGGAGGAAGAGGCAGAACCTGAAATAATTACCCGATCTCTATCCCTGAGTGAGTTGCGTGACATGCGAAAAGATTTTAGCCGCCACCCAGGTGAGCACATTGTTACCTGGCTGCTCCGATGCTGGGATAATGGGGCTAGTAGTGTGGAATTAGAGGGTAAGGAAGCCAAGCAGTTGGGATCTCTGTCTAGGGAAGGGGGCATCGACAAGGCAATTGGGAGAAAAACACAAGTCCTCAGCCTCTGGAGGCGACTTCTGTTAGGTGTAAAGGAAAGATACCCCTTCAAGGATGAAGTTACATGTCACCAAGGCAAGTGGACCACCATGGAGAGAGGTATCCAGTACCTGAGGGAATTAGCCGTGCTGGAGGTGATTTATAATGATCCAGAAAATGCGCAGTCACCCACAGATCCAGATGAAGTCCAATGCACACAACCCATGTGGCGGAAGTTTCTACGAAGTGCACCACCAACCTACGCCAACTCATTGGCAGTAATGTCCTGGAAAGAAGGCAATGGACAAACGGTGGATGAATTGGCTGTCCAACTCCGGCAATACGAAGGAAGTCTCTCTTCCTCCCTACGGGCCTGTGTCTCGTCTGTAGAGGAATTGTCCCGAGAGTTCCAGCAATTCAAAGTGGATATGTCCTCCTCCCCACCTGTACAGGCCCGCATCGCAGCTATTGGGAGTAAGCACTCCTCTGCCCAAGAGAGAGGAGAGAGAAAGTACACACGACGGGCTAACCTGTGGTTTTACCTGCGTGACCATGGAGAGGACATGAGGAAGTGGGATGGAAAACCTACCTCAGTCCTGGATGCACGGGTACAGGAGTTGCGAGAAAAAGCAACCAGAAAAGAGGATTCTTCTTGGAAAGCTGCTGCTCCAGTTTCCCGTGAGCAGTCCCCCAGACGCAGTAGATGGGCTGATCCCATTTCTGATCCTCTTGAAGGGACTTCTGATTCACGTGTGCGAAAAGTGAGTAACGGATATTCTAACCAGGATTAGAGGGGCCCTGCCTCCAGCCAGGTGGAGGAGAGGGACAACCGAGTCTACTGGACAGTGTGGATTCGATGGCCTGGCACGTCAGACCCACAGGAATATAAGGCTCTAGTAGACACTGGTGCACAATGCACCCTAATGCCATCAAGTTATAAAGGGGCAGAACCCATCTGTATCTCTGGTGTGACAGGGGGATCCCAAGAGCTAACCGTATTGGAAGCTGAAATGAGTCTAACCGGGAATGAGTGGCATAAACACCCCATTGCAACTGGCCCAGAGGCCCCGTGCATCCTTGGCATAGATTATCTCAGGAGGGGGTATTTCAAGGACCCAAAAGGGTACCGTTGGGCCTTTGGTATAGCTGCCTTGGAGACGGAGGAGATTGAACAGCTGTCTACCCTGCCTGGTCTCTCTCAAGACCCTTCGGTTGTGGGGTTGCTGAGGGTTGAAGAACAACACGTGCCAATTGCTACCACGACAGTGCACCGGCGGCAATATCGCACCAACCGAGACTCCCTGATCCCCATCCATAAGCTGATTTGCCAATTGGAGAGCCAAGGAGTGATCAGCAAGACTCACTCACCCTTTAATAGTCCCATATGGCCCGTGCGGAAATCTAATGGGGAATGGAGACTAACAGTAGATTATCGTGGGCTGAATGAAGTCACGCCACCGCTGAGCGCTGCTGTGCCAGATATGTTAGAGCTTCAATATGAACTGGAATCAAAGGCAGCCAAGTGGTATGCCACAATTGACATTGCTAATGCATTTTTCTCCATTCCTTTGGCAGCGGAGTGCAGGCCACAGTTTGCTTTCACTTGGAGGGGCGTCCAGTACACCTGGAATCGACTGCCCCAGGGGTGGAAACACAGCCCCACTATTTGCCATGGACTGATCCAGGCTGCACTGGAAAAAGGTGAAGCTCCAGAACACCTGCAATACATTGATGACATCATTGTATGGGGCAACACGGCAGAAGAAGTTTTTGAGAAAGGGAAGAAAATAATCCAAATCCTTTTGAAGGCTGGTTTTGCCATAAAAGAAAGTAAGGTCAAGGAACCTGCACAGGAGATCCAGTTCTTAGGAGTAAAATGGCAAGACGGGCGTCGTCACATCCCTATGGATGTGATCAACAAAATAGCAGCTATGTCCCCACCGACTAATAAAAAGGAAACACAGGCTTTCTTAGGTGTTGTGGGCTTTTGGAGAATGCATATTCCAAATTACAGTCAAATTGTAAGTAAGTCCTCTCTACCAAGTTACCCGGAAGAAGAATGATTTTAAATGGGGGCCTGAGCAACGACAAGCCTTTGAACAAATTAAGCGGGAGAGTGTTCATGCAGTAGCTCTTGGGCCAGTCCGGGCAGGACAAGATGTTAAAAATGTGCTCTATACTGCAGCTGGGGAGAATGGCCCTACCTGGAGCCTCTGGCAGAAAGCACCTGGGGAGACCCGAGGCCGACCCCTGGGGTTTTGGAGTCGGGGATACAGAGGATCCGAGGCTCGCTATACTCCAACTGAAAAAGAGATATTGGCAGCATATGAAGGAGTTCGAGCCGCCTCAGAAGTGGTTGGTACTGAAACACAGCTCCTCTTAGCACCCCGACTGCCAGTGCTGGATGTTCAAAGGTAAAGTCTCCTCTACACATCATGCAACTGATGCCACGTGGAGTAAGTGGGCCGCACTGATCACACAACGAGCTTGCATAGGAAACCCCAGTCGCCCAGGAATTGTGGAAGTGATCACGGACTGGCCAGAAGGCAAAGATTTTGGAATGTCGCCAGAGGAGGAGGTGACACGGGCTGAAGAGGCCCCGCTGTATAATAAACTGCCAGAAAATGAGAGGCAATATGCCCTGTTCACTGATGGGTCCTGTCGCATTGTGGGAAAACATCGGAGGTGGAAGGCTGCTGTATGGAGTCCTACACGACTAGTCGCAGAAACTGCTGAAGGAGAAGGTGAATTGAGTCAGTTTGCAGAAGTGAAAGCCATCCAGCTAGCGTTAGACATTGCCGAAAGAGAGAAGTGGCCAGTGCTCTATCTCTATACTGACTCATGGATGGTGGCAAATGCCCTATGGGGGTGACTACAGCAATGGAAGAAGAGCAACTGGCAGTGCAGAGGTAAACCCATCTGGGCGGCCGCACTGTGGCAAGATATTGCTGTTCGGATAGAGAAGCTAGTGGTAAAAGTACGTCACGTAGATGCTCATGTACCCAAGAGTCGGGCCACTGAAGAACATCAAAACAACCAGCAGGCAGATCAAGCCGCCAAGATTGAAGTGTCTCAGGTGGACCTGGACTGGCAACATAGGGGTGAGCTATTTATGGCTCAGTGGGCCCATGATACCTCGGGCCATCAGAGAAGAGATGCAACATATAGATGGGCTCGTGATCGAGGGGTGGACTTGACCATGGACACTATCGCACAGGTTATCCATGAATGTGAAACATGTGCTGCAATTAAGCAAGCCAAGTGGCTAAAACCCCTGTCGCGTGGAGGGTGATGGCTAAAATATAAACAGTGGGAGGCCTGGCAGATTGACTATATCACACTCCCACAAACCCGCCAAGGCAAGTGCCATGTGCTTACAATGGTGGAAGCAACCACTGGATGGCTGGAAACATATCCTGTGTCCCACGCCACTGCCCAGAACACTATCCTGGGCCTTGAAGAGAAAGTTTTATGGCGACACGGCACCCCAGAAAGAATCGAGTCGGACAACGGGACTCACTTCCGAAACAACCTCATAGACACCAGGGCCAAAGAACATGGCATTGAGTGGGTATATCACATCCCTTATCACGCACCAGCCTCCAGAAAAATCGAACGATACAATGGACTGCTGAAAACTACATTGAGAGCAATGGGGGGTGGAACTTTCAAACATTGGGATACACATTTAACAAAAGCCACCTGGTTAGTTAATACTAGAGGATCCGCCAATCGGGCTGGCCCTGCCCAACCAAGACTTCCACATACTGTAGAAGGGGATAAAGTCCCTGTAGTGCGCATGAGAAGTATGTTAGGAAAGACAGTCTGGGTTAGTCCCCCCTCAAGCAGAGACAAACCCATCCAAGGGGTTGTTTTTGTTCAGGGACCTGGGTACACCTGGTGGGTGATGCAGAAGGATGGGGAAGTTCGATGTGTACCTCAGGGAGATTTGATTTTGGGAGAGAATAGCCAGTGAATTAGGCTGTATGATATTTAACTGCTAAATAACCTGCCAATGTATGTCATTGTATCTATAGTGTCTATATGCCATATCAAGGGTATTACTGTAAGAATTACCCAAATGACTGAAGGATGGACTTTGAAACTGAGCCAAGTACAACAGTGATAGAACTTGAACTGGTGCCCAGCAATTTCCTCAAGATCAGCCTCTTCGACCTGCAGGCCAAGGGTGTGGGTTGCACCAAATGTACCGGCCACAAGTTCCAGAGGCAGCATACAACAACCTAACACCTCACACCATCTCTCTTATCCTGAAGAACTGTTACAACAGATGGAGCCCCAAAGTCATGGACTAAATAGAAATGATGGACACATTGGAGGGATAGCCAATCGACTAAGGGAATACTATTTGTGGGGGGGGGATGTCCATATACATATATATATATATATGACAAGGAAAGTGATAGTAGTTGATTGGAAAATGTAAGATCTGGGCATGATGTAGATGGTATAGAATAAGGGGTGGATAGTGTCCTGGGTTCAGCTGGGATAGAGTTAATTTTTACAGGAACCTGGGAGGGGGGGGGCATAGCCGGGGCAGCCGACCTGAACTAGCCAAGGAGCTATTCCATACCATGTGACATCATGCTCAGTATATAAATGGGGAGCGGGCCGGGGGGAGAGCTCTCGATTTTCGGTGGCGGAGCGTCGGGTTCCGGGTGATGAGCAGTTGCACTGTGCATCACTGTTTTTTTTTTTTGTATATTCTTTCATTAGTACCGTTGTTGTTGTTGTAACCTTTTTTTTTTGTGTTGTCCCAGTAAACTGCCCTTATCTCAACCCTCGAGGTTCCAGTTTTTTTTCTTTTCTCTCCTCCGTCTCCTCCCTATCCCACCGGAGGGGGGCGGGAGGAGTGAGCGAGCGGCTGCGTGGTCCTTTGTTACCGGCTGGGCTGAAACCACGACAATATGGTACTCAATGGAACACCGACAGAGCATTCTAGAACTGAGTTTACAACTATCAGCCTTAGCCAATGCTACATCTGACAGTTTGAGACTCTTGAACAATCAGTTACAACATACCAGTAAAATGACCATCCAAAATCGAGCCATATTGGATTTGATGCTACTGAAAGAGAAAGGTGCATGTGGAGTTTTGAACCTGTCGATGGACGACTGCTGTGTTCACATTCCAAATGTGTCAATGCAGCTTCAAGATCAAATCAACAAAATAAAGTGGCAAGAGACTCAGAAGCAATTGCTTCTGTACTGGGGACTAATTGGCTAGGAAAGGTTTTTGATATGTTCAGATTTTCTTTGACGGGATGGATGACCAGCCTTCTTCAATCTTTAATAATGCTTGTAGTTATGATTATTGTCATCTGTATTGCAATAAGTTGTATCAAACGTGCGGTAGGGAAGTCTGTACTAATGGTTAAGTATACTCCCTTAAAACCTGTTCGTGCGCTGGATATTCCTTTATCAGATATTCCACTCTAATTCTAGACCAGAATGGCATGATGACCCACAATGAGTGTCAAATTCATCAGACTGCGCTCCCTTTTAACTTTGGAGGCAAGAGGTGACTGTACCACCACTCCAAGGAAACCAGTCGAATCATGACTGTGGTCATGGGGTGGATTGTGTGGCAGGTACACCCTGCCCGACAGGAAATGAAACTTCTCCGGACAGGGAGGAAAAAAAAAAAAAACCCTAGAGGCTGCAG
The DNA here is from genome assembly GCF_026419915.1 of Harpia harpyja. Taxonomy (NCBI): domain Eukaryota; kingdom Metazoa; phylum Chordata; class Aves; order Accipitriformes; family Accipitridae; genus Harpia; species Harpia harpyja. The sequence continues at coordinate 10,668,072 of NC_068968.1, forward strand.
GTTGAAAATTGAACTGACCAATCAAACGCGCCAGTACATGGAAGTGTTGACCTTTTGGCCAATGGGGAATAAAACAACCACAGATCAGATTCGACAAGGGCATAAATGGGGCCCCACTGGAGGACATTTTGTGTCAGTCCTCCTCGGAGCAGTGGGTCTGCAGTCAGGGACTCTCCCCTTGGGTCGGGATGCCGCCCTAGGTAACTCCTCGAGGTTGAGAGCCCTCATCTTTTAGGTGAGCGATATGTGCATTTTGAGTCATCATTTTTAGACCTTAAGAATTCTTAAGTGGGCTGTGTAGTACTCATTCCCTTTACATCATTGAGCCTGTGGTTCACTAATGTTATTGGAGTTCTAACTGACTTTTTTACTGAAGAATAAATCTGATTTTTAACACCTGTTGGATTTGATTGTGTGAGCCTCTGTAACATATGGCCATTAATGTTACAGCAAACAAATTAAGAGATGAACTAGGAATCTTTGAATTAGATTTAAGATCTATCAGACATCAATTAAATGCCCTGTCACAAGGTTTACAAGCATTCAAATATTGATGAACAGCCCCATCTTGAAAAATGCAAACATCAGAGAATTAGCTGAACTATAGAAGTCAGAGAGACTTGAGGACTGATTTGTTATTACCTGTGTTACTAAGAGAAGAAAAAAAATGCAGACAACCAGTAATGGTAACTTGAATATTAGCCCAATGTCCTTGTTTTGAGTATTAGAAGGTCTTAGGATGATTCTGAGTAATGATTCTCCTATGAGAGATGATCCTCATAGAAATGACCTTCATATTTTTGCTAGCCTGCCAGATATAACAGCCCCTATGTACATAGGTCTGAAAACTTGAGAATTTTATTTTCACCAACTTTATCTTCTGTGCATATAAATAAGATGCAACCCCTACTAAGGATGCGGTTCTTTGTTCCTAATGTTTGGATATAGCTGTTATGGATTGACATGGTAATTTCTTCATTTGTACCAGGCTACCATTTTTCCCAAACAGGCCTTCTTTCCGTGCTCCTGGAGATGGCTTTTGAAACTGAAGGTTGCATCTAGCTTTTTAAAATTTGCCCTCCCGCCCAATTCTGCTGGAAATACCAGGCAAAGGGGCAAGAGTTTACCACAAAAAACAGCATATGGGGAGAGGTGGAACAGCAGCCTCACTAGAGGAAGAAATGGAAATGCCAAACAGCTTGCATCAGCATGCAAGGAATTGACTGTCTGCTTCACTAAAATGGGTCTACGAACATTTATCTCATGGTGAGAAAAGGGGAATCAACTTTCCCCTTAGCTCCCTTTTTCAGCTATACACTACTGCAAGTCCTGTGTCTCTACATTTATTTACTTACATATTTATTTTGCTTTTCCCTCGCCGTTTTGCACCAGGAGGTGCTGGTCCAGTATGATCCCAGTAAGAAAGGCACTCGGATTCTGTAAGGTGTCATTCACAATTCTATTAGAGCTAACACTACAAGAGGAGAATAGCATAGATAATTTTACATCCCTTTAGATGCTGGGAACCCCAAATGGTGTAGCATCGAACAGGACTCTGACCCATGTGCAGCACACTGTGCAGACCCCATCTGTAGAAGAGAGGGAGAGAGTGTCCCCACCTTTCAGTCATTCAAGCTATTATAGGATTCTCTAGCAAGAAAGCAACTCCATTCATCATTTCTACTGTCAAAACAAAAAGACGTTCTCCTGAGAACTCCTTGCTGCACTGTAACATAAAGGCAAGGCCACACAGGTGGCTTTATCACCAGTACCAAGTGGGAGCTGCCTGCATCCTCTGTTACAAAGAGCTGGCTGAGTTTATCCTGTAGCCAAAGGATTTGTGCAACACAACACAGGCCTGAAGGCCATGCTGTATGTACAGCACAGCACAGGCCTGGGCCTACTCAGGTTAACTGTTATGTGGATCACTAACTCCTCGATGTACAATGGTCTTCCGGTTAGCATCACTACACTCACTAAAAATGTTTTCTTCCTAAGTTTTGGCTTCTGTTTTTTATTGCCCCTGAAAGCGGTAAATAAATTGGAGGCCAATAAATGTTGTGAAAGATTCTTCCGTTTTGCTAGAACAGTCAGCTCTGAGCTGTGAAACACTGACATTCCTTATGTACTGTATTGATTGTGAGTGAGAGCAACACAGTCCAATCAGGGCTATCGGACAATTTGCGGTAGGGCTCATCCCCTAAAATTTAGGTATCTAAAAGAGAGACATCTGTAAGAGACTGAAAGAGTTAATGTCTCAAACATTGTGGTGGGGCAAGTTCTGCTTAATGATGAACTCTGCATAACGACGAACCCTGCATAGCAAGGAACCACAGGTGAAAAGAAGCCGATCAGCACAGGACATCAACAACTGTAGGGGGAGGGCTGCCGGGAGAGAGGTACGCAGCTCCGTGTTCTGATATGCTGAACAGGGCAGCTCACCATGCATGGCCAAAGATCAAACAATGGTCACGTCTGCAGGGAAGGGGAAGTTACTTCCCAAACGACCCCCAAGCCCGCCGACCCATTTCCCGAAGGCTCACAAACTGCTCATGACACCTAATTAGCCTAATGAGTTCGAGTGCCTGCCCGAAGGAGGGGCAAGGGTGATAAAAGGACACAAACTGAAGCCCCAGGTGCACAAGCCTACTGGAATTGGACCTTTAGACTGACTGAACGAACGCTGGACTGGCAAAATCTTTCTCTTCTATCTCTGTCTTGTTTATATCTTTCTTTTTCCTTTCCCATAATCCCTACACCTTATCCCTTTAAGACATAAACTGTTGACCAGGTCTGGGAGTAGGAGTGGATCCAGCCGCCCCTAGTGATACTGAAAAAGCCAGTCGAAGAAACTCTCTAAGACTCGATTTTGGAGTTTTAGAAAGCAGGCATTCTTTATTGCAGCGCTGGGTGCACGGGGGATCGCTCCACCTATCGTGCACACCATCAGGCCTAATTGTGCAGGTTAAGTACATGTTCTACATACATATTCACTAGATTTCCGAGAAATGTTATACATATTCATTAGTTTTCTGGGAAACTATTAGCATATGCAAATGTCCTTTACGCAGGCGCATTGAAGGTCTCTGGTGGTCTTCAGGAGTCCTCTGGTGGTCTTCCATAGTCTTCCCCACTTGTCCGCTACTTGACCCTTCTCAGATGATTGTGCGCAGTGTGATCTTCTGCATGTTTGATACATCTTATCCTAAAGAATGCTCGTAAGTGCTTCTATTATCTATGCTCACATTTTGACGTAATTCATATGGATACTTCTAAGCTAAGTTACCTGAGGGCTAAAGTCCTTATCTTCTTCAGAAACTGCAAGGCCATCCAAAAGCAATTTCTCACACATTTTGCAACATACAGAACCCCCATCCACCACTGATCAGCAAACAATCGGGCAAAGAAACAGCAAGGCCATTGTACTCAGAAAAACATCCTGCATCACTAGGCTCCGCACTGAGAGGGAGTCTAGAAAGTAAGGGGGTCTGCTCTGAACCTCGTGACTCAACGGGAGGGATCTCCTTATTCCCTGAATTGATGTATATGGTTACCATGGGTTACACGGTTTACTGAGGTAGTTCCATGCCAATTCCTGTTGAGAGAAACCACACCACCTACTGTTATGCCTCCCAAGTTCAGTTTGCTTCTGCCATGAATAAAATGTTTAACTGATCGTTTGGTGTCGTTTCACCTTAATTTAGCCCGAGGGAATTCCAAATTAAACACGACTCCCTGGTCTGTCCAGCCCGGGTCATGACAACATCCTAGTCCAGTCATCTTAGGCTCACTTATCATGAATACAGGAAAAACGGACACCTTCAGAAGATGATTAATCTCATCCTAAAATAAGAATTCAAGATGATTCAGAGGAATTATCTACTGGTTTTAGAGACAGACTGTGGTCAATATAAACAGGGACAATAAGAATAACAACAGAGGATTGTCTTAACAAAGAAGGTTGGAGAAGGGAAAAGTTTAAGGGACTTTTCTGGGGCAAGAAGAACAGGGCAATGTATCACAAGAGCACTCAGCCAGATAATCAACTGGCACAATGTCAATTAATCCTTAAACTTGAAGTTATGGAGCAAAGTGGAAGTTAAAGCCATTTTTTTTGCCTTTTCAGCTACACTCAAATGTAAATTGACTGAGGATCTAACCCAAGACTTCTATTCAGCAACTGTGCTGAGTCTAATCCTGATTCATGAGCACAGGTTACCCATTTTCCTATTTGCAGAGCATGATTTCTACACGCAGGGACCTGGATTAGTACTTCAGTAGTGGCAGAGGCACACAGACTCACAGGTTTCTAATTAATTGATACTGGGATTCTAGCAGAGGCGTTGCAGATTTGTTCATGGAATCTGTCAAATGTCCTGGCAAATCCCTCCTAGTGAAATCTCAAAATAAGACAGGCCTGCCTTGGTCAGGAGTCTAGAGCGCATTCAAAGGGCAGATGTCAGTGAGACTAGTATTTTCTCAAGGTATCCCATATAAGCAAAGCACAGAGCATGCAAGAAAATATAACCATTGGGAAGCGCTAGCATTTTCCTCCCTCTCTCACCACAAAACAGAGGAGAAAAAGCTCAGTAGGCACAGTATGTCTCTTGATCCCTGCAAAAAAGCACCAACTTCAGCTTCAAACAAAGCACCAAAGTCCTACCTGTCTTTAGCAGCTGTGTCTCCAGTTTGAGGCTACTCAGAAAACTCTATGAAAGAAACAAAGAGAAGGATCAGAAGACATGGCAGATAAAATGGCTCTGGACTCTCAGATTATGAGATCAAACCTCAGATCTGGTGAAACATTGATAAAAGGCATGTCAATGGTATCTTGTAGAGTTGTTCTGCTTCCTGACTCTTGCAGCTTTTTCTATCGATAGTGTGTTTTATAATCTCCCAAATATCTCCCAACATATGGCATCAAACAGAATGCACAGTCCTAATTTCTTAGAACAATACACTATTTACGGAGTGAAGCATCCAGACTGTACTACTGACACTACCATAATCGGACTATAGAGATATCTGCAACAAATAAGTAGACAGAGTAACCTGTTCAAATTTGACAGTCTCCAAATAGGAGCTCAAATAGCAGTCTGCATTCTGCCATTGCACTGTCTTTCTGATTTTGAAGCCTTATGGACAACTATAAAATATATTTGGTGTTTTGAAACCCTTACTTTCACATGAGTACTTTTTCTATTAGGTTATGATCAGTACTAATAAGAGATTATTATCTCTGAATTACGGAACAGAAAAAGGATTGATTGTAATTTTTTATTTTTAGAACTAATGTTACTGGTGTCCTGGTTTCGGCTGGGATAGAGTTAATTTTCTTTCTAGTAGCTGGTATAGTGCTATGTTTTGGATTTAGTATGAGAAGAATGTTGGTAACACACTGATGTTTTCAGTTGTTGCTAAGTAGTGTTTAGTCTAAAGTCAAGGACTTTTCAGCTTCTCATGCCCAGCCAGCGAGAAGGCTGGAGGGGCACAAGAAGTTGGGAGGGGACACAGCCAGGGCAGCTGACCCAAAGTGGCCAACGGGGTATTCCATACCATGTGATGTCATGCCCAGTATATAAACTGGGGGGAGCAGGGGCAGGTGGATGGCTGCTTGGGGACTAACTGGGCATTGGTTGGTGGGTGGTGAGCAATTGCATTGTGCATCACTTGTTTTGTATATTCCAATTCTTCTATTATTATTATTATTATTATTATTATTATTTCTGTTCTATTAAACTGTTCTTATCTCAACCCACAAGTTTTACTTTTTTCGATTCTCTCCCCCATCCCACTGGGTGGGGGGGAGTGAGCAAATGGTTGCATGGTGCTTAGTTGCTGGCTGGGGTTAAACCATGACATGTGGCCTTTCAATACTTAGAAGTGGCTTATAAGAAAGAAGGGGAGTGACTTTTTACCAGGGCCTGTAGTGACAGGACAAGGGGTAACAGTTTTAAACTGAAAAAGGGTAGATTTAGATAGGAAATAAGTAAGAAATTCTTTAAGACAAGGGTGGTGAGACACTGGAACAGGTTGCCCAGAGATGTTGTGGATGCCCCATCCCTGGAAGTGTTCAAGGCCAGGTTCGATGGGGCTTTGAGCAACCTGATATAGTCAAAGATGTTCCTGCTCATTGCAGGGGGGTTGGACTAGATGATCTTTAAAGGTCCCTTCCAACCCAAACCATTCTATGATTCGATTCTATATATCCTTCCTCTGTCTTGACCTGAAGGTTTTCTGAAATTCTCCTACATCTCTATTAGCAGTAGTGGGATTCTTATTCTAGGAAAAGCTTGGCATGTTTTTCCTACCATATCATGTAGTTCTGTTGTGAGCCCCACCTCTTTTGACCAGTCCTATAGACACAGAATAAACATCAGCACTTAATGATAATACTGTTTGAAGTTCCAGTTGCAAGTTCAAAAAGCATATGCTTCAGGACACACAGTTACTGTTTATATGCTGAGTGTGGTTGGTTTTTTCTCATGAATATGAATGTCCTGTTCAAAGCAAATGTTGTCAGTCTTTGGTGGCTTGGGATTGAAAGTTATTCCAAATTAGTCTAGCAGGTTGGCTGGAGATGAAAAATACCAACAATATATGAGTAGCATGAATACAGTAATGCCTTGACAGGCTTCTAAGTCCCAATAGTTTTCTATTATTGCCCATGTTTAGTATCATTCAGTCCCTAAGGTTGTATTATATAATAATTTTTACAGATTAGTATATGACCAGTAATATAAACCCAAATTCAAAATCCCAGAAGAAACAAAGCTACAATTTCTAAAAACAATCAACAGGTTCAGGTGATAACAATAGGGTTGTCAAAGTCTATTTGCATGGTTATAGATTGTTCTTCTGTTGATGTTTGGTCAAAAGTTGTTCATCCAGATCATTCAGCTCTACTGTGATAGTCAATACACTCTGCGTTGTGTCTGAAGATGGTGTGACCCTTTTACACTGGGAAGCCTGGATCCAGTTGAGCAGGCTCTTGCACTTCACCGCAGTGTTAGTAATTACCAGTACCTGATTAGTTAGTAATTACCAATACCTGATTAGGTCCCTATCAGCACAGCTGAAATGCGTGTTTTTGCTGGAATACCTTAATGTAGACTCAGTCTCCTGGATTCACGGGGTGACAGACTTCAGTGGCGGGTTCAGGTGAGGTTTCTTTCAGTTGGGTATGGAAGAGCTTTACACATTTCATTAATGCATGACAATATTTTAGAAGACTGTTATCTGTCAATTGTAAGTTTGCCTGTACAGGAGTTAAGGGTGCTGTACAAGACAGTCACATGGGTCTGCCCATTAAAATCTCATGAGGTGACAGCCCATGTTTTCTATTCACAATGCTTATTAGATGCATCAATGAAAGAGGTAACACATCCAGCTATTTCAGGCCAGTCTCTGTGCAAATCTTTGCCAGATTGTTTTTAAAACCAGAGTTTTTCCTCTCTACAGTCTCACTGGATTGGAGGTGATACACACAATGAAACTTTTGTTTTATTTTTAGGGCTGCACAAATTTTCTGCATTACTTGTCCAGTACAATGAGTCCCCCTATTGCTATCTAGTGTTAGGGGAATACCAAACCGAGGAATTAATTCTTTTAGAAACTGCTATTTGCAACAGTTGTTGCATCTGTATGTTTACAAGGATAGATCTCTACCCATCCTGAGAACATATTTAAAATGGCAAGGACATATTCAAAATTACAGCACTTAAGCATTTATATAAAGTCAATTTGCAGCTTTACAAAGGGTCCCCACAGTTCAGGGGGTATAGCTATACTTGTCTTCTCCTGCTGTCCTATATTGTTGAAAAGGTGTCCTAACACTATGAAGATTCAAGAATTAGAACAGTACTTTACTAGCAAGCTAAAATCCTTTACACCTTAATTTCAGACAAAATGTAAGCCCCTTCCTGGTCATTCAAGCTATAGAATTATTTGATTAAATAAAAATGCATATAAATTATATAAACCCTAAATTTATGTGGATTATTAAATAAAAGAAAAATTGGATATTGAAGTTCTTTCTTTAACTTGCCTTTTTCAATATTAGCTGTATCTTTAGATATACCAACATTTTAATGATGTAGTTATTAGCTGTTACGGATGCACGCACACTCAAATCCAACAGGTGTTAAAGCTCAGATTCATTCTTCAGTAGAAAAGTTAGTTAGAACTCCAGTAACAGTAGTGAACTACAGGCTCAATGGTGTAAGGGGAATTAATACTACACAGCCAACTTAAGAATCCTTAAGATTCAAAAGTGATAACTCAAAATGCACATATCACTCACCTAAAAGATGAGGGCTCTCTCCCTTGAGGGGTTACCTTGGGTGGTGCCTGTTTTAGGGTGGTTTCGAGGATTCCCGAGAAGGTGAACACACACACACTGACTATAAGGGGAAAAAGCAAGCATTTATTAACTACAGATGTGCGTTATGCTAAGGGTATCTTGTAAAGCAAGTTAACATACCGACCCGAGGACTGTAAGGAAGATGGATCATCCATACATTCTTGTGCCGTCTTGCGCCACGAGCTCAGCCCAGCAATCGGTAGGTGCCAGCTTTACATGGGCATCCCCACGGAGGCAACGGTGGCCTCGCCGTACACTAGCCCGATGCTCTTCGGAAAAATCCCGGTATTTATACATTTGCAGAGGAACAGGTTTCGGCACACGTGGCCAGTGGGTGCCAAAACACGCCTCGGTTGCAACATAGGGAGCCTACGATGCATGCGCTCGCTGGCCAGGCGCGCTGCACAAGCCATAGCCATCCTGTCTACTGGTTCATGGGCTTTGTACACACGGCATATTGTCATAATCCAGCAGTCACGCGCCGACCATGCTCACAGCTGTGCTGTGCAACAGCCTGCTGCCCGTCCTCCCCCAATATTGCTCAGCTCTCTTATCTCTGTGGTCAGCATTCCAAGCAACGGGCAACAAACCATCCGTTTTCTGTGCTGACTGCATTTTCCTCGGCTATCTACTTCTCCCCCAGTGTTCATCCATGGACCAAAATCCCATCTTTTAACTCATCCGTATACAGTGCCCCAACCCAAGGGGGAGTCCCTGACTGCAGACCCGCTGCTCCGAGGAGGACTGATTCCAACATGTCCTCCATCGGGACCCCATTTATACCCTTGTCGAATCTGATCTGTGGTCATTTTAATCCCTATTGGCCAAGAAGGTCACCTCAGTGTACCTGGCACGTCTCGATTGGCCAGTTCATATTTCAACCTGCGGCCTCTAGGGTTTAGGGTTTTTTTCCTCTTCTCCCTGCCTGGAGAAGTTTCGTTTCCGGCTGGGGGGGGGGGAGTGTACTGCCACATTAGCTTCTTCACTAAGATATTTCATTGTTATCACTGGAAGGCATGTCCTATGAGGAGTGGCTGGGTTTGTCTAGTTTGGAGAAAAGGAGGCTGAGGGGTGACCTCATTGCTCTCTACAGCTTCCTGAGGAGGGGAAGTGGAGAGGGAGGTGCTTTTCTCTTCTCCCTGGTATCCAGTGACAGGATGCATGGGAAAGGTTCAAAGCTGCATCAGGGGAGGTTCAGACTTGACATTAGGAAGCATTTCTTTACCAAGAGGGTAGTCAAACACTGGAACAGGCTTCCTAGAGAGGTAGTTGATGCCCCATGCCTGTCAGTGTTTAAGAGGCATTTGGACAATGCCCTTAATAACATGCTTTAATTTTTGGTCATCCCTGAAGTGGTCAGGCAGTTGGACTAGATGATCATTGTAGGTCCCTTCCAACTGAACTATTCTATTCTATTCTATCCCATTTCAAAATTATATTGAGAATAGACAAATGAATGAAAAATATGTGCAAAAGGAAAATTTAGAACAAACTAATCCTTTCATATAGCTGCAATCATCCCCCTGCTTTGCTGGTGTGGGTCACTGAATGAGCCACACAAACAAGGGTGGGTGTATCTGTTACTCTTCTTGCTGTACTTCCAAAGCCACACACCCAGAGACACATGCACACAGGACACACAGAGGACACTGGCATGGCCAATCACACAGACTGCCACAGACAAGGTGCTGCCTTCAACAGGACATACATATAGGACCCACATAAAACATAAGCATAGACAGCCAAGTCCCCTTCAGGTGGCAGAGATAGAAGTTCACTAGTGAAAGCGCACACACGACACTCTAGATTTAAAAACACATCACAGTAGTGGATCCCTTGAGTACTGGCATGGACCCCTCTGTCCATCCAGTACCCCTGCATGGATCCCAGGCTCTCTTACCTGCTTCATGGGTCCCATTCTCACCAGCTGGTGCAGCTTTATGCTCGCTGGCAAACATGCATGCACTCACACGCTCATCCCAGAGGCACTCCATGCTCACAAGTCATGTACCACTTCAGTGTTCATTTTTCCTGGAAGGATCTTCCCACTTCTGGTTCCCACCTCTCAGACTTCTGGTTTGGGATTCTGGGGGGTTTTTTTGTTGTTTTGTTTTTGTACAAGGCCTCCTCGTACCAATAAAAAAAGACATCCCACTGAAACTGGGGTACCTTAGGTCCTTTGGAATCCAAGGTGCTCCTTAAGTATTGTACTGGGTTTCCATGGCAAGGTTTTTTGTAGTAGGGGGGCTGCAGGGGTGGCTTCTGTTAGAAGATGCCAGAAGCCTCCCCCATGTCGGACAGAGCCAGTTCCAGCCAGCTCCAGGACAGATCAGCCACTGGCCAAAGCTGAGACAATCAATGACTTTGGTAGCACCCCTGTGATAATATATTTAAGAAAGGGTAAAAAATGCTGTGAAACAGCAGCTGGGAGAGAGGAGTGAGAATATGTGAGAGAAACAACTCTGCAGACACCAAGGTCAGTGAAGAAGGAGGGGGAGGAGGTGCTCCAGGTGCCAGAGCAGAGATTCCCCTGCAGCCCGTGGTGAAGACCATGGTGACACAGGTTGTCCCCCTGCAGCCCATGGAGGTCCATGGTGAAGCAGGTATCCACCTGCAGCCCATGGAAGACCCCACGCCAGAGCGGGTGGATGCACCTTGAAGGAAGATACAGCCTATGGAGAGCCCACACTGGAGCAGGCTCCTGGCAGGAACTGTGGCCTGTGGAGAGGAGCCCATGTTGGAGCAGGTTTTCTGGCAGGACATGTGACCCCGTGGGGGACCCACGCTGGAGCAGTGTGCTCCTGAAGGACTGCACGCCATGGAAGGGACCCATGTTGGAGCAGTTCGTGAAGAACTGCAGCCTGTGGGAAGGACTCACATTCGAGAAGTTCATGGAGGACTGTCTCCTGTGGGAGGGACCCCACGCTGGAGCAGGGAAAGAGCGTGAGGAGGAAGGAGGGGCAGAGATGAACCATTATGAACTGACCACAACCCCCACTCCCCATCCACCTGTTCTGCTCAGGGAGGGGAGGAGGTAGAAGAGCTGGGAGAGAAGTTGAGCCCAGGAAGAAGGGAGGGGTGGGGGGAAGGTGTTGTTTTCAGATTTGTTCTTATTTCTCATTATCCTACTCCATTGTTAATTGGCAATGAATTAAATTAATTTCCCCAAGTCGAGTCTGTTTTGTTTGTGACAATAATTGGACAGTGATCTCCCTGTCCTTATCTCAACCCACAAGCCTTTCATCATATTGTCTCCCCCTGTCCTGTTGATGGAGGGAGAGTGATATAGTGGCTTAGTGGGCACCTGGCAGCCAGCCAAGGTCAACCCACCACAAGTACACTATTTTGTTTGTGCTAAAGGCACCTTCTATAGGAAAATACTTAGAGGGATTATCCTTGATCCAGAAATTCCATTTATCTAAATATCTGCAGGGTTTAGGAGAATAATGCATATACATATAATATCCTAGAGTCCCTTTTGGGGGGTACTGGGACTTCCTCTGATTGTCCAGTTCCCATTTTCACTCATTCAGGGAGATGAAGGAAAGTCAGAAGGGACCTGTGCCATCTAGATATAAACCTGCGGTCCCTGCTGCCAAGATGACTATCCAGCCTGGCAATACCCAGAAACTTAGGTGGATGAGCAAGATGCTGCTGGCCAAACTCAAGCACAAAAAAGGAAGCCTGCAGAGGGTGGAAGCAAGGACGGGTAACCTGGGAGGAATACGGAGACATTGTCCGAGCACACAGGGCTGAGGTTAGGAAAGCTGGAATTCCCACCTGGAATTTAATCTGGCAAGGGAGGTCAAAGACAACAAGAAGGGCTTCTATAAGTACATAGGTGACAAAAGGAAGGCTATGGAAAAATGTGGGCCCTCTGCTGAATGAGGCGGGGGGACCTGGTGACACAGGACATGGAAAAGGCTGTAGGACTGAATACCTTCTTTGCCTCAGTCTTTACTAGCAAGACCAGCCTTTAGGAATCCCAGGCCCCAGAGACCGGGGGAAAGTCTGAAGCAAGGAAGACATACCCTTGGTGGAAGAAGATCAGGTCAGGGAATACTTAAGCAAAAAGGATATACATAAGTCCATAGGCACTGATGGGATGTACTCACAAGCTCTGAGGGAGCTGGCAGATGTCATTGTGAGGCTACTCTCCATAATGTTTGATTGATCATGGCAGTTGGTAGAGGTGGCTTAGGACTGGAGGAATGCAAATGTCACTCTTCAAGAAGGGCAAGAAGGAGGACCCAGGGAACTACAGGATGGTCAGCCTCACCTCGATCTCTGCGAAGGTGATGGAGCAGCTAATCCTGGAAACCACTCCCAGGCACGTGAAGGACAAGACCATCATCAGGAATAGTCATCATGGCTTCACCAAGGAGGAGTCATGCTTGACCAACCTGATAATCTTCTATGATGAAATGACTGGCTTGGTAGATGAGGGGAGAGCAGCAGATATTGTCTACCTAGCCTTCAGGAAGGCTTTTGACACCATCTCCCATAAGATCCTCATAGAGAAGCTGATGAAGTATGGGCTGGATGAGCAGACAGTGGGGTGGGTAGAAAACTGGCTGAACAGCTGGGCCCAGAGCTTGGTGATCAGTGCCACGAAGCCTAGTTGGATGCCAGTAACTAGCGGTGTACCTCAGGCATTGATACTAGGTCTGATCCTGTTCAATGTCTTCGTTAACGGTCTGGATGATGGGTAGACAGACTGTACCCTCATTAAGTTTGCAGATGATACAAAACTGGGAGGAGTGGCTGATACAGCAGAGGGTTGTGCTGCCATCCAGAGGGACCTCGATAGGCTGGAGAATGGGCAGGCAGGAGCCTTGTGCAGTTCAACAAGGGGAAGTGCCAAGTCCTGCACCTGGGGAGGAACAACCCCAAGCACCAGTGTATGCTGGAGGACTACTGGCTGGAAAGCAGCTTTGCAGAAAAGGACATGGGGGGCTCCTGGTGGACACCAAATTGAGCCAACAATGTGCCCTTGCCGCAAAGAAGGCTAAGGATATGCTGGGCTGCATTAGGAGGAATGTTGCCAGCAGGTCAAGGGAGGTGATCCTTCCCCTCTACTCAGCACTGGTGAGTCCACACCTGGAGTCCTTTGTCCAGTTCTGGGCTCCCCGGTAGAGGAGAGACATGGACATAGTAGAGAGAGTCCAGCAAAGGGCCACAAGGATGATGAAGGGACTGGAGGATCTCTCATATGAGGAAGGGCTGAGAGAGCTAGGACTCTTCAGCCTGGAGAAGAGAAGGCTCAGGGGAGATCTCCTCAATGTGTACAACTACCTGAAGGGAAGGTGCAAAGAAGACAGAGCCAGGCTCTTTTCAGTGGTGCCTAGCTGTCGTGGTTTAACCCCAGCCGGTAACTAAGCACCACGCAGCCACTCACTCCCCCCCACCCAGTGGGATGGGGGAGAGAATCGGAAGGAAAAAAGGTAAAACTTGTGGGTTGAGATAAGAACAGTTTAATAGGACAGAAAGGAAGAAACTAATAATTATAATAATAACTAATAAAATTACAATAATAATAATAAAAGGATTGGAATATACAAAACAAGTGATGCACAATGCAATTGCTCACCACTTGCTGACCGACACCCAGGTAGTTCACTAGCAGCGATCCCTCCCAGGCCAACTCCCCCCAGTTTATATACTGGGCATGACATCACATGGTATGGAATACCCCGTTGGCCACTTTGGGTCAGCTGCCCTGGCTGTGTCCCCTCCCAACTTCTTGTGCCCCTCCAGCCTTCTCGCTGGCTGGGCATGAGAAGCTGAAAAATCCTTGACTTTAGACTAAACATTACTTAGCAACAACTGAAAACATCAGTGTGTTATCAGCATTCTTCTCATACTAAATACAAAACATAACACTATACCAGCTACTAGGAAGAAAATTAACTCTATCCCAGCTGAAACCAGGACACCAGTGACAGGACAAGAGGCAATGGGAACAAACTGAACTGCAGAAGGTTCCTTCTGAGCATCAGGAAACACTTCTTTACTGTGAGGGTGACTGAGCACTGGAACAGGTTGCCCAGAGAGATGGTGTAATCTCGATCCTGGGAGGAGAGTCAAAAGCCATCTGGACGTAATCTGGGCAACTGGCTCTAGGTGGCCATGATTGAGCAGGGGGGTTGGACAAGGTGACCTCCAGAGGTCCCGTCAAACCTTATCCATTCTGCAATTTGCCTTTCCCTTCCCACTGTGCATGCACACCATGCTCATTTGCCTGCAGGTCCCCATGGCAAGGGCCAGTTCTCCCACTGCTGAACTGCAAAAGAGAAACCACACCACCTGTAAAAGTCAGTTCTTTGCCAGCCGAGGAGGGAGACAAGGACACTTAGCATAGAATTACCAAGAGAATTTATTCTCTCATATTAGCTATGCACATAGTGGTGCCCCAGCCTAATGCATGGAGGACCCCAATACAGAGGAAAGCAGGGTTTATATACGTTACAATACAGTTGCATACACCAATCAAAGTATTCATGTTAAGGGGTGGGCTAATCAGTTACTATTGCTTGCATAATCATTATGTACTTGTTCCATGCAAGATCAGTACGTGCTTGTCCCATGCAGGTGGTGTAGATGTGGTGCGTAGTCAGTGGCGTGTTAATCTTCATTGTTCTAAACCCGTGTCCCGTGCAGGTGGAGTGGTTTTATACTGGATTATGATCGATTGCTGTTCTGGCCGTAGTTATATGCCTGGGGGTTTTTTTTGAAAGGCAAATCTACTATTGCTTTATCATCAGTATGGGGGGGTTCTCAGCTGGTGAGAGCTGGTTTAGGTTGGGTCTTCATGTCACATTGACCCTGAGGTAAAAGCTCTTAGTCTCAGGTAGTGATCATTCTTTTAAGCAAGTCGTATTGCAGTTAGCATCTTGCCTTTCACAGTCCCTCCTCTTCTTTTGTCCCTCACGACCTATTTACTTAATATAATACTTGGGAGTTATAGTATCACAAACAGAAAGACAACATTTAATACTCACATAAAAGACAACAAAAGCAAATATTATTAAGAACATTATAAGCTTTTGTGCCCCTTGAGCAATATTAGGAAACCATGACATTAGCCAATTTAAAGCATCAAAAGTTCATTCTTGTCCTACTTCATGTAGGACTTGCAAATGAGTTTTAATTTGTTCAATATCTGTCTTTATTCATTGATTTTGATTGACATAAAAGTAGCAGCTAGTATGAATTAGGGCACGTATTCCACCTCGTGCTGCTAAAATGTAATTTAAGGCCAATTGGTTCTGAATAACTATTTGTGAAGGCGTATTTTCACAAATTAGGTGTTTCTGTCGTAGGACCAGTTTTTGCCATCTGGTCCCTTTTTACATGGGAGTGATGAATCCACAAATCTTTACCCTCCACCTTTATTGCAGAAAAAGAGGTTAGTAATACAAGATAGGGTTCTTTCCATTTTGTAGACAAACCATTGTTCCGTTTATGTACCTTTATCCATACTTTATCCCTTGGGGAAAAGGTATGTAATTATCCCTCTAGTGGTATTGGCTGTGCTAATTTGGCTTGATTTTTGACTTTGCCTTCTAGTTTTTTGAACATTTAGTATATATCGTGTCACCTGTTCATCCCCAGCTAATAGGCTTGTATGGGTGGCAGGATATAGATTGGTGGCCATAGGGATAGATCATTCAAAAAGAATTTCTTAAGGTGGCAGTCTGGTATACTGTAACGGTCGCCACCAAATGTGCATTAAAGCTAGTGGTAGAGCATCTGGCCATTTGAGGTTGGTCTCAAGAAATTTTCCCCATAAGTATTTTTAAAGATGAGTTCATTCTTTCTATTTTAAAAGCTGAACGTGGGTGGTATGGAATGTGGAAGTGTTTGCATATGCCTAAGGTTTTCATAATGTTTTGCATAATTTGTGAGGTGAAGTGGCTTCCTCTGTCTGAATCAATTTGAATAGGGAGTCTGAATCTAGGAATGATTTCTTTCAGCAAAAATTTGACTACACTGGCCATGTCTGCTTTTCTTGATAGAGTTGCTTCTGGCCAGTTAGAAAGTTGATCTATTATTACAAGCATATATTGATAGCCCTGGGATGGTGGTAATTCTGCAAAGTCTATATGTATTCTTTGAAAGGGATAGTTCGCTCAAGGCTTTCCTCCTTGGGCCTTGAGGGAGGCTTTATGATGGTTATTAAATGCCTGAAAGGTCAGGCAAGCTGACGTAATTCATTTAGCAGCAATGTAGATCCCCGGAGCCACCTAGCATTTCAAGATGGTTTGAGCCAGAGCAGTTGTTCCAAAGTGGCCCTGGCTGTGTTCTAGACAAGCTACTGGGAGGTAACATTGCCTTGGTAGTAGTGGAAGGTTGTGCTCCCCTGCCCGCCGTATTCCTGCTTCACCAAGTTGAGCCCCCATAGTTTTCCATTGTTATATTTCATCGTCAGGGAGATTTTGGTAAATTTGTGGTAATTGGATTGTGGTGGGTGGACGCCAGGTGCCCACCAAAGCCGCTCCATTACTCCCCCCCACCTCAACTGGATAGGGGAGAGAAAACATGACGAAAGGCTCATAGGTCAAGATAAGGACAGGGAGAGATCACTCAACCAATTACCATCATGGGCAAAAAAGACTCGAGTTGGGGAGAATTAACTTAATTTATTGCCAATCAAACCAGATTAGGGTAATGAGAAATAAAACCAAATCTTAAAACACCTTCCCTCCACCCCTCCCTTCTTCCCAGGCACAGCCTCACTCCCGGATTCTCTACCTAACCCCCCCAGTGGTGCAGGGGGACGGGGAATGGGGGTTACGATCAGTTCATCACACGTTATCTCTGCCGCTCCATCCTCTTCAGGGGCAGGACTCATCACACTCTTCCCCTGCTCTAGCATGGGGTCCCTCCCATGGGAGACAGTCCTCCATGAACTTCTCCAACGTGAGTCCTTTCCATGGGCTGCAGTTCTTCACGAACTGCTCCAACATGGGTCCCTTCCATGGCATGCAGTCCTTCAGGAGCACACTGCTCCAGCATGGGTCCCCTGCAGGGTCACAAGTCCTGCCAGAAAACCTGCACCATGGGCTCCTCTCCCCACAGATCCGCAGGTCCTGCCAGGAGCCTGCTCCAGCGCGGGCTTCCCACAGGGTCACAGCCTCCTTCGGGCACCCACCTGCTCTGGCGTGGGGTCCTCCACGGGCTGCAGGTGGATATCTGCTCCACCGTGGACCTCCATTGGCTGCAGGGGGACAGCCTGCCTCACCATGGTCTTCACCACAGGCTGCAGGGGAATCTCTGCTCCGGCACCTGGAGCACCTCCTCCCCCTCCTTCTTCACTGACCTTGGTGTCTGCAGGGTTGTTTCTATTACATGGTCTCACTCCTCTCTCCGGCAGCAGTTTCTGTGTTGCTGCAACATTTTTTTCCTTCTTAAATATGTTATCACAGAGGCACTATCACTGTCGCTGATTGGCTCGGCCTTGGCCAGCGGCAGGTCTGTCTTGGAGCGGGCTGGCATTGGCTCCATAGGACATAGGGGAAGCTTCTAGCAGCTTCTCACAGAAGCCACCCCTGTAGCCCCTCCGCTACCAAAACCTTACCACACAAACCCAATACATGGATGGACGTCAGATTTTCAATTTCTTTTGCAGTCAGTTGGGGTCAAGGATTGTCTTGCTGCAGCTTTGGCAGCTGCATCAGCAAGAGCATTTCCTCTGGTATGTGGCGAGCTGGGTTTAAGGTGAGCTGGTTGATGTATTACAGCTATTTCTTTAGGTTGCAGGAGTGCTCGTAAGAGTCCTTTTATTTGTTCTTTGTTCGAAATGTGTGTTCCCACTGAGGTTATAAGACCTCTTTGTTTCCAAATCTTTCCTGTGGCTTGGCACATTCTGAAGGCATATCCGAGTCTGTGTAGATGTTAACTGATTTATCTCTACTTAGTTTACAGGCTTTGTTTAGGACAATTAATCTGGCTGCTTGTGCACTTAGTCTGGGGCTAAGTACCTCACTTATTAACACTTCGGTTTCTGAAGTAACGGCAAAGCCCGTGATGCAATGTCCATTTAGGTAATATGAAGAGCCATCAACATATACAATCAAAGCTGGATTTGCAAGATGGGGTATCTTGGAGGTCTTTTCTTATTTTTCTAGATTCTTGTATGACTTCTATACAGTCATGATGTGGAAGTCCTTCATGGGGTAGTGGAAGTAAGGAAGCTGGATTTAAAGCGTTGCAACGTTTCAGTGTAATGTCAGCTGTTAAGAGTGTTACTTCATATTTATGAAGGTGTTGAGAGGACAAGGCTTGAGCTACATGATTTGTCAAGATTGTTTCAACTTCATGAGGTACTTGAACTTCTAGGGGGTGTTCTAGGACTATATTTTACACTTTGTCTATTAAAGTAGCAGTGGTGCCCACAGCAAGCATGCAATGGATAGATCCTCATATGACTGGATCTAATTGCATAGAGTAATATATTACAGGCCTTGATTGTCCCTCCCCAATTCTTGTGTCAGTACCCCAGAGACAGTTCCTTCTCTTTCATGTACGTATAAGGTGAAAGGTGAAGGCCAAGTGCAGGGGCTGTCAACAAGGCTCATTTAAGGTTGTCAAAGGCAGTCATCTGGTCAACATTCCATTGCAAGGGTTCTGCTTGATCCTGATGTATACTGTTGAGGAGTGGCTTTGCTAATTCTCCAAAAGCAGCAATCCATGGTCTACAAAATCCTACAGCTCTTAAAAAGTCTCACACCTTTTTTTTGAGTTTGTGGCCAAGGAATATTTTGGATTGCTTGGATGCGATCTGGGGATAAAAGTTGAGTTCCTTCTTCTAAGATATATCCTAAATGTTTCATTTTTCATTTACAAAATTGGAGTTTATAATGAGAAATTTTGTGACCTTTATCAGCCAATGCAGTCAATAACGCTAGAGTATCAATTTTGCATGTGTGGGAGTGGGGACTAGCTCATAATGAAGACTCATTAGTTACAGTATCTCACCGGAACTTAACTTCAGAGGAATTTAGAGCTGCTCTTAGAGTGTAGCTGACTATACGGAATGATCTTTAATTCACTTAGCTCGCTATACTGAGGGGCTGTTTACAGTTGGAAAATGTTATAAGGAGAGGTGTAAGGAAGGCTTAAAATTATTAATTGATATACAATGAAAAGGAGATACTAAAAAGTACAAAGTCTCTGTGGAATTGAGTCTTATCAGTGTTGTTATACTTGCATCTAAAGTAAAAAAAGGAACATGCTGAAATGAAAGTTGGTTTAGTATGCTCTTGGTTCTATGACCATGGGCCCCTGTTTGTGGGTCAGCGTCTGCTTGGGAGAGAGGGGATCCACCTCACTAAGCGGGGCAAAGGTATTTTTGCCAGTAGGCTAGCTGACCTCATTAGGAGGGCTTTAAACTAGGAATGAGGAGGGGAGGGAGAGAGTAACCAGCAGCCCTGCGAGGCAGCGACGGACAGGGTCACTGAGCAAAGTGCAGGGGTTGATGTGACAGGAAGGGATCACAAAATCACCAAAACGGGGCTTAAGCAGGGTCACTTCCAGCATTTGCATGTAAGCAAGGAAGTGCCTACAAGGCACCATTATGGAGAAATCCCCAAAACCCCTTCTGGGGAGTCAACATGCTGGGGGTGCCTCTCTGAAGTGCCTGTACACTAATGCACGCAGTATGGGGAATAAGCATGAGGAGTCAGAGATGCGTGTGCAGTTGCAGGGCTACGATCTTGTTGGGATCATTGAGACGTGGTGGGATGGCTCCCGTGACTGGAGTGTTGCAACGGAGGGCTACGGGCTCTTTAGGAAGGACAGGCTGGGAAGACGAGGAGGGGCAGTGGCCCTTTTATGTGAGACAACAGCTGGAATGCATGGAGCCCTGCGTGGGGAGGACTGAGAGCTTATGGGTAAGGATTGAAGAGAAGATGGGTAAGGGTGGCGTTCTAGTGAGTGTCTGCTATAGGCCGCCCGACCAGGAAGAACAAGCAGATGAGGCCCTCTACAGACAGATAAGATGGGAGCAGCCTCACGCTCGCAGGCCCTGGTCCTCACAGGGGACTTCAACCACCCCGATATCTGCTGGAGGGACAACACAGCAGGGCATAAGCAATCTAGGAGGTTCCCGGAGTGCATTGACGACAACTTCCTCACCCAAGTGATAGAGGAGCCAACGAGGAGAGGTGCTCTGCTGGACCTCCTACTGACCGACAAGGAGGGGCTCGTTGGGGATGCGAAGGTCAAAGGCGGCCTTGGCTGCAGTGACCGTGAGATGGTGGAGTTCAGGATCCCGAGAGGAGGGAGGAGGGTAAAACACAAGCTCACGTCCCTGGACTTGAGGAGAGCCGACTCTAGCCTCTTCAGGGATCTGCTTGGAAGCGTCCCATGGGATAAGGCCCTGGAGGGAAGAGGGGCCCAAGAAAGCTGGTTAATACTGGAGGGTCACCTCCTCCAAGCTCAAGAGCGGTCCATCCCAACGAGCAGGAAGTCGGGCAAAAATGCCAGGAGGCCTGCGTGGATGAGCAACGAGCTCCTGGCCAAACTCCAGCACAAAAAGGAAGCCTGCAGGGGGTGGAAGCAAGGACGGGTAACCTGGGAGGAATACGGAGACATTGTCCGAGCATGCAGGGCTGAGGTTAGGAAAGCTGGAATTCCCACCTGGAATTGAATCTGGCAAGGGAGGTCAAAGACAACAAGAAGGGCTTCTATAAGGGCTTCTACTTAGTGGGCATGGTTGAAGGTTGGACTCGATGATCTTAAAGGTCTTTTCCAACCTAAACGATTCTATGATTCTGTAAGTACATAGGTGACAAAAGGAAGGCTATGGAAAAATGTGGGCCCTCTGCTGAATGAGGCAGGGGGACCTGGTGACACAGGACATGGAAAAGGCTGTGGGACTGCAGCGGCCCCTTCTCTCCCTTCCCCCCCCCCGCCGGTACCTGCCACCCTTTCTCTTCTGTCCTGGGACTTCGAGGTGACCTGCTGAAAGAAAATGGTGTCCACCTGCCGCAACTGCAAGGCTGCGGCTGCAACCCAAACGGAAGCGCTACAGCCTACCTGTGCTGACGTCTCCCCACAAACAGACCTCCCAAGGACTGATATAGCTGTCTAGACCTCGGGCCGCATGGAGCTCCAGTACCTGGAAGTCCCCCTAGCACCCGAAGGCAGCGGTGGACGTCATAGCTGCAAGCGTGCCCAGCTGGAAGATCTCCTTGGACAAGTAACTATGCTACAAGAGGAGCTCGACAGGCAGCACGGTATCCGGGAACGCGAGCAGGGGATCGATGCGTGGTATTGTACGCTGTCCCGGGCTGAGCGACAGCCTGCCTTAAGGCTGCGCAAGAGGAAGGTAAGCCTGAATCCAACCTCGAGCTGACTGATGCAAGGCACTCACGAGATGAAGGAGACTGGACGCTTGTCTGTGCTTGGGGTAGAAGGAAGAACCCTCCCCATCTCCTGAAGTGTCCCTACATAACAGACAGGATGCTCTGGGGTTGGAGACTGAAGAACATGTGAGTAACGGACAGGATCCAGGACAAGCCAACCATGCAAAGCTGACCCAACCACCCACCCGCATTAGAACCAGCGCTGCCAGAAAAGCACACAAGGTATTAGTAATTGGAGATTCCCTACTGAGAGGCACCGAAGCACCCATTTGCTGTCCAGACGATTTCTCTAGAGAAGCCTGCTGCCTACCAGGAGCTCGCATTCGTGGCGTCACTGAGAGGCTGCCGAGCCTGGTGAACCCTGCGGATTATCATCCGCTCCTACTATTCCGCGTAGGGTCTGGCGAGGCAACTTAGAACCCTCCCAAGAGACTATATGTCCCTCGGAGCAATGTTAAAAGGATCGGGAGCACAGGTGGTGGTCTCCTCTATCCTCCCAGTCAGAGGAAGGGGTCCAGGAAGGAGGAGACGAATTGAACAGGTGAATGTCTGGCTGCGTAGCTGGTGCCACGCTCAAGGTTTTGGCTTCTATGATCGTGGATCTACCTTTGAGAAGCCGGGTCTGTTGGGAGCTGATGGGATTCACCTGACCAAGCGGGGCAAGAGGGTCTTTGCCAACAAGCTGGCCAGACTTACAAGGAGGGCTTTAAACTAGACTCAGCGGGGGAAGGGGACGGAGTTTTGAGCAACAGAGAAGAGCCAGGGGCTGCTGATGCGTTAGGAACCAACAGGGGAACACCTGAGAAATGCCGCAAAGGAACTGGGGCTTGATCCTCCAAAAAGGTGACACGGTCGACAGCCCAGCTGAAGTGCCTCTATACCAATGCATGCAGCACGGGTAACAAACAGGAGGAGTTGGAAGCCACTGTGCAGAAGGAGCAGAAGGGAGCTGGCAGCTCTTTAAGGACGTTTTTCTTAGCGCACAAGAGCTCTCGATCCCCATGCGTAAGAAATCAGGCAAGGAAGGCAGGAGACCAGCATGGCTGGGGAAGGACCTTCTGGTCGAGCTGAAGCGCAAGAAGGAAATGCAAAGGCAGTGGAAGCGGGGACACGCATCCTGGGAAGAATATAGGGATGCTGCCCGGGTGTGTAGGGATGGGATCAGGAAAGCTAAGGCACAGCTGGAGCTGAATTTGGCAAGGGATGTGAAGAATCATAAGGAGGGCTTCTACAGGTGCGTTGGTCAGAAAAGGAAGAGTAAAGAAAACGTACGCCACCCCCACCCCCCCTCCGATAAAGAAGACGGGAGATCTAGTGACAACCGACATGGAGAAGGCTGAGGTACTCAACGACTTTTTTCCTCCCTTTTCGCTGGCAACCACTGTTCCCACATCTCTCAAGTCCCTGAACCTCAAGGCCGGGACTGGGGGAACAAAGTCCCTCCCATCGTAGGAAACGATCCGGTTCGAGACCACCTGAGGAACCTGAACGTACACAAGTCCTGCACCTGGGGAGGAACAACCCCATGCACCGGTATATGCTGGAGGCCGACTGGCTGGAAAGCAGCTTTGCAGAAAAGGACGTGGGGGGCTCCTGGTGGACACCAAGTTGAACGTGAGCCGACAATGTGCCCTTGCCGCAAAGAAGGCTAAGGATATCCTTAGCCCGATATAGAGGAAAGCAGGGTTTATGTATGTTACAATACAGTTGTGTAGACCAATCAAATTGCTCACTATCCCCGGGGGCGCAGGGCACCACAGGCCACCCTTGGGCAGCTTTGGGGGCACTGCCTATTTTTCTAAAAGCCTCCTACCCAGCTTAGCGCAAATCCTATCTTGATCTGCCCTCCAGCCCTCAAGCCACCAGTGCTGAACACAGGCTTTGTATTTTATTTTCTCCCAGGAGGCGTGCAGCTTAGAAACGTCTGCAACTGAAGCGGGGCTTTCAGGGAACAATTTAGAGCAACTTCTGTCGGTTCTGCGAAATGTTCTGAAAAGTTAAGGCCTGCCCTGCCCTGCCCTGCCCTGCCCTGGCAAAAGCAGTCATTTGACTGGAGGGAGCAGCACCAAGAAGCCACAAGCACGTTTGGGGTGGACTTGATGCGGTAATAAATAACAAGAAATAGTACTTCTAGCTACAACAGCCTCTTCTGAGACCTCGTTGCCCGCCCGCAGGGTCGCAGCACTACACGGAACAGAGCACTACACGGCACAGAGCACTACACGGCACAGAGCACTACACGGCACAGATCCCTCCGCGGAGTCGCCCGACGTCGTCTCCCTCCGCGCCCCGGTCGGATCCCTCCGCGCCCCGGTCGGATCCCTCCGCGCCCCGGGGGCACGCAAACTCCCTGAGCCCCGGTAAGCGCCAGGTCGACGAGGGCGGACCCGCCAAGGGGGCGGGGACAAGCGGCAACGACAGACGAGACAGCCAATCGAGACGCGGGATCGGCCGGCGGCGATCTGGCGGCCCAATGGGCGCCGCGGAGGGCCTGGCCGAGTGGAGGAAGCGCGGGGGCGACAACGGGCGTTGTCGTGGCTGGCGAGATTGTTGGGGCGCGGGCCGCCCGGCCCGGTGGCGCCACTACTGTCTTCGGAAAGATCACCGGCAAGGCGCTTCCCCGCCAACGTCATCTACGAGGACGAGGAGGTAGCCGCGGCTTTGCTCTGTGCGCGGTTCCTCTTCCCTTCCCCCCCTCCCCCTCCCCCTGCGCTCGCAGGCACCCTGAGCCGAGGACCCGTTGCGCGGTGCCCGGGAGCGCGGCAGGGCGGGTGGCGGCGTTGCTGCGGGTGGGTGGGTGGCTGGAGGGACGGGGGACGGACGGGGCCTCTCTGGGTTGTGGCGCTCTCTACTGCACCATCCCTAAAACATCGCGCTTCTTCGGTACCCCCCCCCCGCCCCCGGCTGCTGCGGCGCGTACCGGGTTGCCGGTGTTGCCCGGCTCGCCTCGGTTCCCAGCCCCACCGCGTCGTGCGCGTGCGTAGAGGAGGGCCTCTGACGGTAACGCACTTGGTGGCAGCCGCAGACGTCTGCCGCCCGATATCCCTTTGGCACTGCAAGTCGCGCGAAGTTTGCTGCCGAGGGATGGGAGTGGTCCTGCCTCGTGTGGGATGATAGTCTTGAAACCAGAGTAGCGACCGTAATGAGTTAGTTCTGCATAGGAGAAATGCAGGTCTCGATGTGCCTCGTAACAGCATTATAGAGATTTCACAGCTCTGCTGTGCTAGGCTTTGGTTCTGAACCCCCAAACTGGATTATTAAAGCAAAGAATTACAGCTTTTCTTATTTTTCTTAACAAAAAGCTAGAAACCGGTCATCCTGCGGGCTGCAAAAGCTTCCCAGATCTTGTTTCTGTGGCGAAGTGGGACCGTGATAACAGCATGCTTGCGAGGTTCGCGCATGCTGGTGCACCACAACGTGCTAGGAACCAGAGTGAGCTGCTTAGACTGTGGGGAAAAAAATGCAGCCGTTGCCTACACGATGTTAACTTTAAGTTAGTATCCCGTATAATTTTGTTATTAAAATGCTGAAGATTAACAGTTAGGGATGCCTTCTGCTTTTGAAGGTAGGGTTTATGTGCAATACAGAAGACAGGCTCGTACTAGGCACTTGCAGGCTTCCTGCGATTATGCTTTCGTTCAATACTTGAGCTCCCTGTCGCATGGAAAACGAATGGCCGCTGATCTTCCACTTCACCAAACTCTTTGCTGGTTCAGTTAAGCCGTTTGTCTCCTGCCTCTGGTGGACCACATCGAATAGAAAAACTGCTTAGGAAATGATCAGCCCAAACTGAAACATACTGGAGGTCGCTAATCTGAAGTACTGGCCCGTCTCCTTGCCCCCATCATCTTGCGTGCACTTCTGGAGGGGGCTCTGTAAATATGTTGTATTTTGTGTATAGAAAGTATTAATATCGCGTAAGAAAAATCAACGTTTCGGCTTGCGTTTGGGGTATCTGGCAATCTGCTTCTGTACGAGTTCAGTGGGGCGTATTGATTTGCTTAAGCTATTGCCTTTCTCTGAAGCCAGTTGCGTTTTAACTGTTTACTCTTCCTCCAGCGCCTTGCGTTCCATGATCTTTCGCCCCAAGCTCCGACGCTTTTCCTAGTCACGCCTAAGGAGCCAATTATCGGGTTATCTGACGCAGAAGATTCTGGTGAACCTGTAAGTACTGCGGAAGCTTTCTGTGGGCTAAACTGTACCTGTAATTAGTTCCTAATTTACTAGACTCTCTCTCCCATCCCCCCTTTTCCTCTTGATAGGGCACACGCAGTAGGCTGTTGTGGGTTTTCTGGCGCTATAATCTTTTGCCTCTAGCTTGTAATGGAGTTGAGCTTTTTGACTAACAGTAGCGATATAAAGCAACGCTCCTCCCTGGGTATGTACTTCTGGTGCAAAATGCAGCGTTGTTTTGGAGCGCAGTCTGATGCCTGTCGTCGTGGTTTAGAGTAAGAGTAGTAGTACTTCCTCTAATACGGAGAAGAGGGCTTGGGGTTTTTGGCAGGTCAGGGGTGAGGAAGGGCAAAGCTGGTTGAGAGGTGCTGGATGCTTCACTCTTGGCTGTGAAAGTCAAGTTCAAAGACTTTGTAAACCCACGCAAAAGGCACCCTAAGGTTTATTTTCCACCACAATTGCTTATGTTGCCTGAAGATATAATGGGGGCTTTAACCCGGAGACAAACTTAGCTTCTGTGGCCGTTTTGTAGTCCGTTACTGTCCAGCTTGAAAAAAAATTGCATGGCTCTTCCCTCCCCCCCCCCCCACACACACACAGTGTGCATAATCGGTCTTTGTAGCTTTGCTTGGAAAATGTCAGTTGCAGGCGGGCGGACAGACGGTAATTTGAAGCGCAACGGTTGAATTGCTAGGAATTGGCTACCTGGTTTCTCTGGGTGGTTCTCTGCTCTCAGTCCTTCCCTTCCTGCCCTCTCCCCTCTTTGTGTGTGGCTTTTTATTTTACTTATTTATGGGTTTGTACTTCCTTCTCCAGCTTCTTGGGCATTTCATGATTGTTGGCAAGAAGCGTGCTGCTCACCTGGGCCTGACCAATGGATTCCGGATGGTTGTGGATGAAGGGCCCGAGGGCGGGCAGTCTGTCACGTACATCTACATGTTCTGGGTGGCCGTCAGTTGGGCTGGCCGCCTGGCTAAGATTTTTGCACCGCAAGAGTTGCTGCACGTGTACAAATCGCCACTGAATGGATTTCGTCTGTTGCCCGTCAGTCTAGTAGCCGCTGTTGACGTCTAATTTTTTGTGACGTGTGTCTGTGGAAGGTAATAAAAGCTTTGAGCAGCAGTTGCACAATAAAGATTTAGTATGGGGATATCACCTCTGTCTTGTGCGTCTTACTGAGGGAAATAGTTCTGCAAGTTAAAATGGTGTCTCCCTGGAGCGTAATTATGTGGAACGTTTCAGTCTGTTAACAGTGTTCTATAGACAGATAATGATTTGCCCAGTCATTTGAAGCGTGATGCTGGAACCGCTTAGCAGTCTCCTGCGTCGTGCAGGAAGCAAACTCTTAGCTTTTTGGAAGCGGTACGCAAATGTACGTAAAGCCAGTGTAGGCTGCTGCTAAAACTTTAGAAAATACTGTATGTGGCGCTACAGGCATGCCGTACAAGGGTGGTTTCGGCACAGTGCAATGCGGTGGAAGCATCCAACTCCTGTTGGAGCGCTTTATCAATGGCTGTGTGCTAAGGCCCCGTTGATATCCCTTTTCTGGTGAGGAGGGATATGGTAGGAGAAAAGAGTCGGTCTGAACGGCAGCTGTGGTGCTTCCATAGCACAGTGGAATATCTCTTGTGTCAGTTTGGGTCAGCTGTCCTGGCTCTGTCCCCTCCCAACCTCTTGCCCACCCCCAGCTTACTGGACTTTGGGGGTGGGGGTGGTTGGAGAGACAGCCTCCGTGCTGTGGGAGCACTGCTCAGCAGTAGCCAAAACATTGGTGTGTTATCAACACCCTTCTAGCTACAACTACAAAGCACAGCACTATGAGGGCTGCTATGGGGAAAGTTACCTCCATCCCAGTGTGGCAGGTACACCCACCCCGACAGGAAACGAAACTTCTCTGGACAGGGAGGAGAGGAAAAAAACCCCAAACCCTAGAGGCCGCAGGTTGAAAGCCGAACTGACCAATCCGACACGCGTCAGTACGTGGAAGTGTTGACCTTTTGGCCAATGGGGAATAAAACAACCACAGATCAGATTCGACAAGGGTAAAAATGGGGCCCCGCCGGAGGGCATTTTGAGTCAGTCCTCCTCGGAGCAGCGGGTCTGCAGTCAGGGGCTCTCCCCTTGGGTCGGGATGCCGCCCTAGGTAACTCCTCGAAGTTGAGAGCCCTCATCTTTTAGGTGAGCGACATGCGCATTTTGAGTCATCATTTTTAGACCTTAAGAATTCTTAAGTGGGCTGTGTAGTACTCATTCCCCTTACATCATTGAGCCTGTGGTTCACTAATGTTATCGTGGTTCTAACTAACTTTTTTACTGAAGAATAGATCTGATTTTTAACACCTGTTGGATTTGATTGTGTGAGCCTCCGTAACATTAAATTGGAGTAGTCGGCAGGATGATGTTAATAGAGGAATTATTACGGAGGCACGGCTGTAGCCCTTCTCCCCCAGGTATGGAATGGGCAAAGGAGAAGTGGTCCGACCCAGCAGCGGTCGTGGAGAGAATAGAACAATGCCGCGGAAATAGTCGAGATGGCAAAGGCAGTATGTGTGCCATCCTAGGCGCCTGCTTGATTCAAGCGCAAAACCAAAATAATGATTCTGACAGGCTGGCAAAGGATAATTCTAAAAAGCAATGGGAAATAGGTTGTTCGAAGGCAGAATTGAAACGAGAAAAGGAGCGGACGCGTCTATTAGAACGAAAGATTGAAATTATGCTCGCGCAAGCAAAAAAGCCCCCCAGCGTTACCCAAATCTGAAAGTTAATTACGGGCACGGACCCTGAGGATTGGGATGGGGACATTTGGGGAGACTCTGATGAAAACAGCTCTGAAGAGGTAGAGGAATTGGAGGAAAGGGACGCGCGACCCCTTATTAAAACAGAAAGGCACACGGGTCCGCACGGTGGGAACCCCCGAGCCACTGTCCGCACGACCCCTTGGACGGTGGACGGGACCCGAACTCAGTGAATTACAAGCTAAGTTTTCACGCAAGCCGGGCGAAACCGAAACTGAGTATTTGTGGAGGGTTTCTTTAACTGGGGGAGATCGGATACTATTGAGTGATGACAAAGCGAGGGGTTTCTGGGGACCGGGAGTGTTTTTGAGTGACGGACCGGCGGGTGATCAGTCGATAACGTCCCGAGTAGCCTATTGGGCTGGGGGTGTGGACCCCA
Organism: Harpia harpyja; assembly: GCF_026419915.1. Classification (NCBI taxonomy): domain Eukaryota; kingdom Metazoa; phylum Chordata; class Aves; order Accipitriformes; family Accipitridae; genus Harpia; species Harpia harpyja. The sequence goes on from NC_068968.1 coordinate 10,697,151, forward strand.
AGGAGAGAGGAGAACCTGTTACTATCCGGGTAAAGGGATTGTTGGAGTTAACGGAGGAAGTGCAAAAGGCGGCCTGTGTTCAGGCCATGTACGACAGAGGGCAGCAAGGGATAGCGATGGCTGTACCGGTGGACCCCCGCCACCCCTTAGACCCCTTATTAGAGGGCTGCCGGATGCTTTAAAAATACACGTCCAGTCCCTCAGAGAAAGAATTCAGGGGGCCATTGAGCGTAATCAGCAGAACCCGCCCGCGCACGGGATGACCTGGGCGGAAGTACTGCACAGCATAGTAGTTCACGGGCGCGAGATGGGATGGGCGGAGCCGAGCGGTGGCGCGGAGGGTAACAGGAAGGTCCGGCAAGCCAGTCGTAAACGCCGCCCCGAACGGCCTCCCCCCCGGGAGCCTGAGCCTCCTTCCCGGGGTCGGCCGGGTCGGAACGACGATCCCGGAAGGAATGATCTCTGGCGGAAGGCATTGGCACTGGGGGCACCCCGAGCCGTGCTGCACGGGCAGGCCGCTGACGACATCCGGAAGCTGGTGGAATTGCTGGAGGGGAAAACTAGAGACCAAAGGGAAGCGCCAGCAACCCCGCCCCCTCGGGAAGAGAAACTGAACCCTTTCGCGGCACTGCGAGGGGAGTTGGAAGGGCTAAAAACTAGAAGTTGCGGTCTGGGGTTCAGGCCGCCCAATGCGCGTGGTGAATTCTTGCCAACGGTCTGCTGATAAGGAGCCTTGTATACACATTCCTGTGGGTCCAAGACGGATAAGTTTAGAATTTTTAATTGATACGGGAGCCCAAATTAGTGTTTTAAACAAACGACAAGCTAATGAGCTAGGGATTAAACCATCGAGAAAGACTATAAACATAATGGGAGTGACAGGAGCAGCAGAAAAATGTCCCATAGCTCGAACTCAACTTTGGCTACCTGGGGAAAAGAGAATGACTGCTGTGGAAGTGGCTTTGAGCCCCTATGAGGGAAATATACTGGGATTCGATGTGCTGGCGGGCAAACAGTGGTACCTACCCAATGGCAGAGTGTGGAGCTTTGGGGGCAGAGGGTGTTGAAAATATTTTGATAAAGAAATTAAAATCTAATTATATAAAAGAGTTTGGTTTGATTAAGAAGTAAAAAATTGTGAAGCATAGGTATGGGAGTGTTAAGTTTGAAATGTAGTCATAGGAACTTAGGAACTTTAGAAAATGTACTGTGTGTGACTATAAGAATTCAAGTATTGTCTAAAATCAGTTAACCACAGAAACTTTGACAAAGATTTGTTGGTTTGTAGTGTTTTGTTTTAGGAAACTAGGGAAACCGTTATGGACACCAGTTTGCTGCCTGGAAACCCCTTACCCTTCCCACCTCGATCTAATTATCGAGGATTCCAATCAGTAGAGTTAAGTGAGATTAACCAATGATTGTTTTAACGTAAGAATATTAATAAGATGGTGTGACTGAAGGACCAATTATTAGAAAGGTTAAATTTAAGAATAGACATAGTATGCATTTTTATGTAAACTAATATAGATGATGGTGAGAATCGTACTGCGCAGAATCACCTAAGAGAGGTCAAGAAGCGGACAAGTGAGGAAGACTATGGAAGACCACCAGAGGGCTTCTGAAGACCACCAGAGACGTTCACTGCGCTTGCGTAAAGGACATTTACATATGTTAATAGTTTCCCGGAAAACTAATGATTATGTATAACATTTCTCGGAAATCTAGTGAATATGTATAACAGGTGTGCATTTAACCTGCATAGTTAAACCAGACAGGTGCACACGATAGGTGGAGCGATCCCCCATGTGCCCAGCGCTGCAATAAAGGAGTGCCTGCTTCTTAACTTCTCATTGCTGTTAAGGAGTTTTATTCCGGATTTCGGCAACAAGGGGCAGGGGCTACCCACGTGAAAACGTTGCAGGTTGCTCCTGCACTACCGCAATCTAAGGTAACCCGTGTCTCTCAATACCCACTGCCAGCCGCTGCCAAGCGGGGTATTTCGGAAGTAATTAACGATCTTGAGAAGAGACAGATCACAAGTTGTCGTGGTTTAACTCCAGCCAGCAACTAAGGACCACGCAGCCACTCACTCACTCCCCCCCCACACCCAGTGGGATGGGGGAGAGAATCGGGAAAAGAAGTAAAACTCGTGGGTTGAGATAAGAACGGTTTAATAGAACAGAAAAGAAGAAACTAATAATGATAACACTAATACAATGACAGCAGTAATAATAAAAGGATTGGAATATACAAATGAAGCACAGTGCAATTGCTCACCACCCGCCGATCGACGCCCAGTTAATCCCTGAGCAGCGATCCCCCGCCCCCACCCCCCCCAGTTTATATACTAGACGTGACGTCACATGGTATGGAATACCCCGTTGGCCACTTTGGGTCAGCTGCCCTGGCTGTGTCCCCTCCCAACTTCTTGTGCCCCTCCAGCCTTCTCGCTGGCTGGGCATGAGAAGCTGAAAAATCCTTGACTTTAGACTAAACATTACTTAGCAACAACTGAAAACATCAGTGTTATCAACATTCTTCTCATACTGAACTCAAAACATAGCACTGCACCAGCTACTAGGAAGACAATCAACTCCATCCCAGCCGAAACCAGGACACAGGTCGCATACATTCCCCTTATAATTCTCCTGTTTGGCCAGTCCGTAAACCAGATGGGAGGTGGCGACTAACAGTTGATTATAGGAGATTGAACAGTAATACCCCACCATTAACTGCTGCTGTTCCGAGCATAACCTCAATAGTAACGGCAATACAGGCCGCGGCCCACCCATGGATGGCTGCTTTAGATGTCAAGGATATGTTTTTTATGATTCCCCTAAGGGAAGAGGACAAACCCCAGTTCGCCTTCACTTGGGAGGGGACACAAAACACCGTTAATTGGCTTCCCCAGGGATAGAGGCATTCCCCCACTATTGCCCTCAATGCTTTAGCCAAGCTTCTTGATGCTGTGGAAGTGCCATCAGGTGTTCACATATATCAATATATAGATGATATCCTAGTCGGTGGGGATAACAAGGAACAGGTAGGGCAAGTGGCTGAGGCCATCTGGAATCTGTTAGTCAAGAATGGGCTAGACATTCCATCTTCTAAATGTCAAGGTCCTGGACAAGAAATTAAATTCCTGGGGGCATGGTGGATAGCTGGAGCAGTTGCGGTACCCGACGACACTCTTATCAGCTATTGAAAAGGGACAGACTCCGGGCGATAAAACGGAATTACAGCAGCTGCTAGGTACTTCAGGCTACTGGAGAAAACATATACCAGGGTTCTCAGTGATTGCCCGGCCTCTCTATGACTTGCTCCAAAAGAATAGGAAATGGGATTGGACTTTGCAACATACGGAAGCCCTTAACACTTTGAAAGATGAGCTTAAGGCTTATCAGAGACTAGGCCCGTTGCACCCGCGAGACCCGTTAAGGGTGGAATGGGGATTTGCCGCACATGCTTCGTACTGTGGCGTGTTTCAAAAGGGACCGCAAGGACCAGCTAGGCCTTTCTTATTCTCTTCCACTTCATTTAAGGAGACTGAACAACGATACTCAGATTGGGAAAAAGGGGGTCCTTTCCCTCACTAGAGCGGTTAAGGAGGCTGAAAAGCTGCGCGCATCACAAGATGTTATAGTACAGGGCCCTTTCCCTCTCTTAAACTCAGTCCTCAATGGGTCGCCTCCTCCCGAGGGAGTAGCCCAAAAGGCCACAGTTAGGAAATGGTATGCATACCTAGAAGGGATGTGTCAGCTGTGGGAGCACTGCTCAGCAGTAGCCAAAACATTGGTGTGTTATCAACACCCTTCTAGCTACAACTACACAGCACTATGAGGGCTGCTATGGGGAAAGTTACCTCCATCCCAGCCAGACCCAAACCAAAACTACATCACAGGGAGACGGCAAACTTCATCTTTCTTTAGCAGCCATTAGAAAAGGGAGATGGGCATGGGAAAGCAGGGCGATCCTTTGTTGCCCTTGAACCCTATGTTACTGAGGCATCTGAGACGCCCACTGGAAGGCGCCTTCATCTCTTCTATATCCCCAAGCGATCGGGTGAAGTTTGGTGACACAGGCGTGTAAGTGACCCGAGGACTTCACCTTTATTTAGTCTTCCCGGGGAGGAGATGGAAACGGTTTACCTGAAGTAGATGGAAACTGACATATGATGTTTCCTTGAAACTGCACTGGTGCAGTGTTTGCTTACTGAATGATTGAGCTAGGTAACATCTATTGTTCTGTCTGCGTCAACTCCCTAAGGTATCTGGAAGGTGTTCCCGCTTCTGGGGGCGGGGGAATTTTGAAGAAGCTAGGTATGGCTTTGTTATGGGTTTGTGTGGCGTGGGGTTTTTTTGGTCGCGGGGGAGGGGGTCGCGGGGGAGGGGGCCGCAGGGGTGGGGGCCGCAGGGGTGGCTCCTGTGGGAAGCTGCTAGAAGCTCCCCCGGCTCCAAGTCGGACCCGCCTCCGGCCCAGGCTGACCCAATCGGTGACGGCGGTAGTGTTGTCCCACAAGTGGGGGCGTTTACTCGGTGTGTGAAACGCCAATATACACACAGAGCAGAGGTATTTTATTCCAATTCATGTTTGCGCAAAGATGGGGGCTAGGTGGTAATCCACATAGCTAGCACACCTCATGCCTAAACGGGCAAGCAATTTATACGGTTCAGTTATACATATTCAATTTCCAAAGTTCTTCCCCAAAACTATTACTGGTAGTCACTTATCTAGTACAGTTTCTATTGGGTTAAAGTTTCCCCGCTTCGAATTAAAGGTACAGTGTTCTTTTATTCTACAGCGCATGCTCAAGGAGAGTGGGGGGGGTAAGTCTTTTGGTCTTGAATTGAGTCGGTGGTCGTGATCTCCCCCTGCCGCCTTTACCTTTCCTCCAGTTATCAAAGATTTTTTGCTGACTTCATGGCTATTAGCAATTTTTCAACTTTTAGGCGCCTCCTGGGGTAGGATGTTCCCTTCTTATCAGTCTTTTAGTTCTTCTTCAGGGGCACAGTCGTTAGCACGGCATGCCTTGTGTATACAAAGGGTATCTTATTTCACAAGACCTTTGTGGTCGTCTTAAGTACATCACTCCTTAAGTATATCATTTCTCAAGTACATCAGTAGTGCCTCTGGGATAACGTATTTAAGAAGGGGAACCTGCAGGGAGTAGGGGGATTGGAATGCGAGAGGAACACCCATGCAGATACCGAGGTCAGTGAAGAAGGAGGGGGAGGAGGGCCGCCTGAGGAGGTTGATGCCCCTGCAGCCCGTGGTGAGACGGCAGGCTGTCCCCCTGCAGCCCATGGAGGTGAACGGTGGAGCGGAGGCCCCCGAAGATGGCCGTGACTCCATGGGAAAGCCCGCGCTGGAGCAGTGTGTGACTGAAGATCCGCCCGCGGAAAGGACCCACACCAGGGAAGTTCGGGAAGAACTGCAGCCCGCGGAAAGGACTCACGTTGGAGACGTTCGTGAAGGACTGTCTCCTGTGGGAGGGACCCCACGGTGGAGCAGGGGACGAGTGAGGAGTCCTCCCCCTGTAGGAGGAAGGAGCGGCAGAGACAATGTGTGGCGAGCTGACCCCAACCCCCATCCCCTGTTCCCCTGCGCCGCCGGGGGGAGGAGGTAGAGAGAACCGGGAGTGGAGTTGAGCCGGGAAAGAGGGAGGGGTGGGGGGAAGGTGTTCTAAGGTTTGGTTTTACTTCCTAATATCCTTGTTTTGATTTGATTTGTAGTAAATTAAATTGATTTTGTTTCTTCCCCAAGTTGAGCCTGTCTTTTGCCCGTGACCGTAAGTGGTGAGTGATCCCTCCCAGTCCTTATCTCCACCCACGAGCCTGCCTTTATATTTTCTCCTCATCCTGTTGCAAATATTCTGGTAAAGAAATCAAAATTTAATCACATAGAAGAGTTAGGTTTGATTAAGAAGTAAAATTGTGAAGCATAATGTATAGGATTGTTAAGTTTGAAATGTAGCCATAGAAACTTTAGGAACTGTGTTATGTGTGACTATAGGAACCTTAATATTGTTGAAGTTTGAAATAGCTAACCATAGAAACCTCACCAGGAAGTTACTGGTCTTTCTATGTTTTGTTTCAAGAAACTAAGGGAACCGTCATGGACACCAGTTTGCTGCTTACCCTTCCCATCTTGATTTGAGTATCGAAGATTCCAATCAGTAGAGCTAAGTGTAACTGACCAATGATTGTTTTTAAATAAGAATATTGATAAGGTTATATAATCAAAGGACCAATCATTATACAGGTTAAATTTAAGAGCGAGCATAGTATGCATTTTTATGTAAAGAGCTTATGTAACAATGACCTGACAGAAAAAGTCTATAAAAACTGATGGATTTTGATACTAAGTTGGACACGCCTTTGGAGGAGCGATCCCCCGTGTCCCCAGCGCTGCAATAAACGAAGTGCCTGCTTCTTAACTTCACATTGGTGTTAAGGACTTTTATTCCGGATTTCGGTAAGAATCCCAACGTGGCCGGGGTGGGGGGAGCGAGCGAGCGAGCGGCTGCGTGGTGCTTTGTTACCAGCTGGGCTGAAACCACGACAGTCTTATACATTCAGAGAGACTGGGCGATTACCATAGGTTTTAGAAGCCTGTGGCGCCTGGTGGAATTCACGTCTCGCCTCGCAGGCAACGTTGCCGATACTTTGCTCCAAACCAGAGCGAGCAAAGGGTTATTATTAAACAGTGATCCACTGAAGAATCGTAGAATCCTAGAGCAGCCCAGGTGGGAAAGGACCTTGAAAGATCATCTGCTCCATCCTTCCGTGGGAAAGGGAGCCTAGATGAGATTATCTAGCACCCTGTCCAATCGCACCTTGAAAACCTCTAGCGATGGGGACTCTACCACATCCCTGGGGAGGCTGTTCCAGTGGATGATTGTTCTCACTGTAAAAAAAAAAAAAAAAAAAAAAAAAGTCAATAGTCAGTCTGTCTTGTATCGAGATGAAATCTCTCTCCTGGGGCAACTTGTACCCATTGCCCCTTGTCTTCCCCATGTGGCTCCTTGTGAAGAGAGAGCCTCCCTCCTCTTTGTAGCCACCCTTTAAGTACTGGAATACTGTGATGAGGTCCCCCCTGAGCCTTCTCTTCTCCAAGGGAGAAAAGACCAAACTCCTTCAGTCTTTCCTCATAGGGCAGGTTCTCCAGCCCTTTGATCATCTTCGTGACCCTCCTTGGGACTCTCTCCGGTCTGTCTGCGTCTTTTTTTGAATTGTGGGGACCAGAAGTGGACACAGTGCTCCAGGTGCGGCCTGCAGGGGTGGCCTCTGTGAGAAGAGGCCAGGGTCTGCCCTGTGCCGGACACAGCTGGTTCCAGCCAGCTAGGCACCGGGCTCACCGCAGGCCAAAGCTGAGCAACTCGGCGAAGCTGGTGGTGCCCCTGTGGAAACATATTTAAGAAAGGGCAAAACGCTGTCCGGGGCAGGTATTTCCCTGCTGCCCGTGGATCCGGCAGGTGGATATTTCCTGAAGGAACTTTTTCATCCTATTTTCTCTCCCTGTCCTGTTGAGGAGGGGCAGTGAGAGAGCAGCTGGGTGGGCCCCTGGCAGCCGGCCAAGGTCAACCCGTCAACCCATCGCAAAGCCTAAAAGGCAGATTCCTCCATGTAGCAGTTGAAGGGGGTTGGTGGTTTAAAGAATGATAGTGACTGGGGTAGGAACAGGACGTTTTGGAGATAGGAAAGTCGGGAAATATCTGGGGATCCAGTCACTTTGGGTGGGCGGGGGGGGGAATTTCAAGAGAAAAAGCCTTCTTTCTGAGCAATAAGAGGTTCTTGTGAGAAAAAGGATCTTGACTCCATTTTCTTTCTCACTTGGTAATAAAAGTGATAAAGAACTGGAACTCCTGCGTGCAAAGGGATGAAAATGTGCGGAGCCCGTTGGATTCTCTTTGTGTGTGCGCATTGGAAACCCAGGAACAGCTATGAAGAGGTCATGGAGTAGATGCGAGCTTGGTCTTGCTAAACTTGATTAAAACAGAGCCTTAGAGAAGGCAATGCCTTGAGGATGTGAAGGGTAAAAGGACAATAAGTAAGGCTGGAGATGTAGTTCCTGACCCTTTTGTCGGGAAGGATTAGGACTGAATGTTGATTTGACTGAAGCGCAGGTACCAATCCGTCTTCCGTAACTGAAATTTCAGTAGCAAAGGAGACCCAAAGCTGAGAATTGGGCACCGATGATGCTTTTGATACTGTCCAGGTTTCCCCTAGCAATGACCCCAGAGCTCTGAGGGCGATAGTCAAGGGCATGGGGGCCCAGGTGGTGTTCTCCTCAGTCCTGCCGGTGAGGGGAAAGGGTGGGAGGAGGAGGGCACTGATAATGCGGGTCAAGAATTGGCTGCGGAGCTGGTGCTGGTGACAGGGTTTTGGGTTCTATGACCATGGGCCCCTGTTTGTGGGTCAGCGTCTGCTTGGGAGAGAGGGGATCCACCTCACTAAGCGGGGCAAAGGTATTTTTGCCAGTAGGCTAGCTGACCTCATTAGGAGGGCTTTAAACTAGGAATGAGGAGGGGAGGGAGAGAGTAACCAGCAGCCCTGCGAGGCAGCGACGGACAGGGTCACTGAGCAAAGCGCAGGGGTTGATGTGACAGGAAGGGATCACAAAATCACCAAAACGGGGCTTAAGCAGGGTCACCTCCAGCATTTGCATGTAAGCAAGGAAGTGCCTACAAGGCACCATTATGGAGAAATCCCCAAAACCCCTTCTGGGGAGTCAACATGCTGGGGGTGCCTCTCTGAAGTGCCTGTACACTAATGCACGCAGTATGGGGAATAAGCATGAGGAGTCAGAGATGCGTGTGCAGTTGCAGGGCTACGATCTTGTTGGGATCATTGAGACGTGGTGGGATGGCTCCCGTGACTGGAGTGTTGCAACGGAGGGCTACGGGCTCTTTAGGAAGGACGGGCTGGGAAGACGAGGAGGGGCAGTGGCCCTTTTATGTGAGACAACAGCTGGAATGCATGGAGCCCTGCCTGGGGAGGGCTGATGAGCCGACTGAGAGCTTATGGGCAAGGATTGAAGAGAAGATGGGTAAGGGTGGCATTCTAGTGGGTGTCTGCTATAGGCCACCCGACCAGGAAGAACAAGCGGATGAGGCCCTCTACAGACAGATAAGATGGGAGCAGCCTCGCGTTCGCAGGCCCTGGTGTGGCAGTACACTCCCCCCACCTCCCAAGCCGGAAACGAAACTTCTCCAGGCAGGGAGAAGAGGAAAAAAAACCCTAAACCCTAGAGGCCGCAGGTTGAAATTTGAACTGGCCAATCGAGACGTGCCAGGTACACAGAGGTGACCTTCTTAGCCAATAGCGATTAAATGACCACAGATCAGATTCGACAGGGGTAGAAATGGGGTCCCGCCGGAGGACATGTTGGAATCAGTCCTCCTTGGAGCAGCGGGTCTGCAGTCAGGGGCTCCCCCTTGGGTCAGGGCACCGCCCGAGGTAATTCCTCGAGGGAGAGAGCCCTCATCATCTTTTAGGTGAGTGATATGCGCGTTTTGAGTCATCATTTTTAAATCTTAAGGATTCTTAAGTCAGCTGTGAAGTATTAATACTCTTTACATCATTGAGCCTGTGGTTTTATAAAATGTTACCGGAGTTCTAACTAACTTTTGCTGAAGAATAAATCTGAGCTTTAACACCTGTTGGATTTGATTGTGCATGCCTCCGTAACACCTGGTCCTCACGGGGGACTTCAACCACCCCGATATCTGCTGGAGGGACAACACAGCAGGGCATAAGCAATCTAGGAGGTTCCTGGAGTGCATTGACGACAACTTCCTCACCCAAGTGATAGAGGAGCCAACGAGGAGAGGTGCTCTGCTGGACCTCCTACTGACCGACAAGGAGGGGCTCGTTGGGGATGCGAAGGTCAAAGGCGGCCTTGGCTGCAGCGACCGTGAGATGGTGGAGTTCAGGATCCCGAGAGGAGGGAGGAGGGTAAAACACAAGCTCACGTCCCTGGACTTGAGGAGAGCCGACTCTAGCCTCTTCAGGGATCTGCTTGGAAGCGTCCCATGGGATAAGGCCCTGGAGGGAAGAGGGGCCCAAGAAAGCTGGTTAATACTGGAGGGTCACCTCCTCCAAGCTCAAGAGCGGTCCATCCCAACGAGCAGGAAGTCGGGCAAAAATGCCAGGAGGCCTGCGTGGATGAGCAACGAGCTCCTGGCCAAACTCCAGCACAAAAAGGAAGCCTGCAGGGGGTGGAAGCAAGGACGGGTAACCTGGGAGGAATACGGAGACATTGTCCGAGCACGCAGGGCTGAGGTTAGGAAAGCTGGAATTCCCACCTGGAATTGAATCTGGCAAGGGAGGTCAAAGACAACAAGAAGGGCTTCTATAAGGGCTTCTACTTAGTGGGCATGGTTGAAGGTTGGACTCGATGATCTTAAAGGTCTTTTCCAACCTAAACGATTCTATGATTCTGTAAGTACATAGGTGACAAAAGGAAGGCTATGGAAAAATGTGGGCCCTCTGCTGAATGAGGCGGGGGGACCTGGTGACACAGGACATGGAAAAGGCTGTGGGACTGCAGCGGCCCCTTCTCTCCCTTCCCCCCCCCCGCCGGTACCTGCCACCCTTTCTCTTCTGTCCTGGGACTTCGAGGTGACCTGCTGAAAGAAAATGGTGTCCACCTGCCGCAACTGCAAGGCTGCGGCTGCAACCCAAACGGAAGCGCTACAGCCTACCTGTGCTGACGTCTCCCCACAAACAGACCTCCCAAGGACTGATATAGCTGTCTAGACCTCGGGCCGCATGGAGCTCCAGTACCTGGAAGTCCCCCTAGCACCCGAAGGCAGCGGTGGACGTCATAGCTGCAAGCGTGCCCAGCTGGAAGATCTCCTTGGACAAGTAACTATGCTACAAGAGGAGCTCGACAGGCAGCACGGTATCCGGGAATGCGAGCAGGGGATCGATGCGTGGTATTGTACGCTGTCCCGGGCTGAGCGACAGCCTGCCTTAAGGCTGCGCAAGAGGAAGGTAAGCCTGAATCCAACCTCGAGCTGACTGATGCAAGGCACTCACGAGATGAAGGAGACTGGATGCTTGTCTGTGCTTGGGGTAGAAGGAAGAACCCTCCCCATCTCCTGAAGTGTCCCTACATAACAGACAGGATGCTCTGGGGTTGGAGACTGAAGAACATGTGAGTAACGGACAGGATCCAGGACAAGCCAACCATGCAAAGCTGACCCAACCACCCACCCGCATTAGAACCAGCGCCGCCAGAAAAGCACGCAAGGTATTAGTAATTGGAGATTCCCTACTGAGAGGCACCGAAGCACCCATTTGCTGTCCAATCAATTTCCCTAGAGAAGCCTGCTGCCTACCAGGAGCTCGCATTCGTGGCGTCACTGAGAGGCTGCCGAGCCTGGTGAACCCTGCAGATTATCATCCGCTCCTACTATTCCGCGTAGGGTCTGGCGAGGCAACTTAGAACCCTCCCAGGAGACTATACGTCCCTCGGAGCAATGTTAAAAGGATCGGGAGCACAGGTGGTGGTCTCCTCTATCCTCCCAGTCAGAGGAAGGGGTCCAGGAAGGAGGAGACGAATTGAACAGGTGAATGCCTGGCTGCGTAGCTGGTGCCACGCTCAAGGTTTTGGCTTCTATGATCGTGGATCTACCTTTGAGAAGCCGGGTCTGTTGGGAGCTGATGGGATTCACCTGACCAAGCGGGGCAAGAGGGTCTTTGCCAACAAGCTGGCCAGACTTACAAGGAGGGCTTTAAACTAGACTCAGCGGGGGAAGGGGACGGAGTTTTGAGCAACAGAGAAGAGCCAGGGGCTGCTGATGCGTTAGGAACCAACAGGGGAACACCTGAGAAATGCCGCAAAGGAACTGGGGCTTGATCCTCCAAAAAGGTGACACGGTCGACAGCCCAGCTGAAGTGCCTCTATACCAATGCATGCAGCACGGGTAACAAACAGGAGGAGTTGGAAGCCACTGTGCAGAAGGAGCAGAAGGGAGCTGGCAGCTCTTTAAGGACGTTTTTCTTAGCGCACAAGAGCTCTCGATCCCCATGCGTAAGAAATCAGGCAAGGAAGGCAGGAGACCAGCATGGCTGGGGAAGGACCTTCTGGTCGAGCTGAAGCGCAAGAAGGAAATGCAAAGGCAGTGGAAGCGGGGACACGCATCCTGGGAAGAATATAGGGATGCTGCCCGGGTGTGTAGGGATGGGATCAGGAAAGCTAAGGCACAGCTGGAGCTGAATTTGGCAAGGGATGTGAAGAATCATAAGGAGGGCTTCTACAGGTGCGTTGGTCAGAAAAGGAAGAGTAAAGAAAACGTACGCCACCCCCACCCCCCTCCGATAAAGAAGACGGGAGATCTAGTGACAACCGACATGGAGAAGGCTGAGGTACTCAACGACTTTTTTCCTCCCTTTTCGCTGGCAACCACTGTTCCCACATCTCTCAAGTCCCTGAACCTCAAGGCCGGGACTGGGGGAACAAAGTCCCTCCCATCGTAGGAAACGATCCGGTTCGAGACCACCTGAGGAACCTGAACGTACACAAGTCCTGCACCTGGGGAGGAACAACCCCATGCACCGGTATATGCTGGAGGCCGACTGGCTGGAAAGCAGCTTTGCAGAAAAGGACGTGGGGGGCTCCTGGTGGACACCAAGTTGAACGTGAGCCGACAATGTGCCCTTGCCGCAAAGAAGGCTAAGGATATCCTTAGCCCGATATAGAGGAAAGCAGGGTTTATGTATGTTACAATACAGTTGTGTAGACCAATCAAATTGCTCACTATCCCCGGGGGCGCAGGGCACCACAGGCCACCCTTGGGCAGCTTTGGGGGCACTGCCTATTTTTCTAAAAGCCTCCTACCCAGCTTAGCGCAAATCCTATCTTGATCTGCCCTCCAGCCCTCAAGCCACCAGTGCTGAACACAGGCTTTGTATTTTATTTTCTCCCAGGAGGCGTGCAGCTTAGAAACGTCTGCAACTGAAGCGGGGCTTTCAGGGAACAATTTAGAGCAACTTCTGTCGGTTCTGCGAAATGTTCTGAAAAGTTAAGGCCTGCCCTGCCCTGCCCTGGCAAAAGCAGTCATTTGACTGGAGGGAGCAGCACCAAAAAGCCACAAGCACGTTTGGGGTGGACTTGATGCGGTAATAAATAACAAGAAATAGTACTTCTAGCTACAACAGCCTCTTCTGAGACCTCGTTGCCCGCCCGCAGGGTCGCAGCACTACACGGCACAGAGCACTACACGGCACAGATCCCTCCGCGGAGTCGCCCGACGTCGTCTCCCTCCGCGCCCCGGTCGGATCCCTCCGCGCCCCGGTCGGATCCCTCCGCGCCCCGGTCGGATCCCTCCGCGCCCCGGGGGCACGCAAACTCCCTGAGCCCCGGTAAGCGCCAGGTCGACGAGGGCGGACCCGCCAAGGGGGCGGGGACAAGCGGCAACGACAGACGAGACAGCCAATCGAGACGCGGGATCGGCCGGCGGCGATCTGGCGGCCCAATGGGCGCCGCGGAGGGCCTGGCCGAGTGGAGGAAGCGCGGGGGCGACAACGGGCGTTGTCGTGGCTGGCGAGATTGTTGGGGCGCGGGCCGCCCGGCCCGGTGGCGCCACTACTGTCTTCGGAAAGATCACCGGCAAGGCGCTTCCCCGCCAACGTCATCTACGAGGACGAGGAGGTAGCCGCGGCTTTGCTCTGTGCGCGGTTCCTCTTCCCTTCCCCCCCTCCCCCTCCCCCTGCGCTCGCAGGCACCCTGAGCCGAGGACCCGTTGCGCGGTGCCCGGGAGCGCGGCAGGGCGGGTGGCGGCGTTGCTGCGGGTGGGTGGGTGGCTGGAGGGACGGGGGACGGACGGGGCCTCTCTGGGTTGTGGCGCTCTCTACTGCACCATCCCTAAAACATCGCGCTTCTTCGGTACCCCCCCCCGCCCCCGGCTGCTGCGGCGCGTACCGGGTTGCCGGTGTTGCCCGGCTCGCCTCGGTTCCCAGCCCCACCGCGTCGTGCGCGTGCGTAGAGGAGGGCCTCTGACGGTAACGCACTTGGTGGCAGCCGCAGACGTCTGCCGCCTGATATCCCTTTGGCACTGCAAGTCGCGCGAAGTTTGCTGCCGAGGGATGGGAGTGGTCCTGCCTCGTGTGGGATGATAGTCTTGAAACCAGAGCAGCGACCGTAATGAGTTAGTTCTGCATAGGAGAAATGCAGGTCTCGATGTGCCTCGTAACAGCATTATAGAGATTTCACAGCTCTGCTGTGCTAGGCTTTGGTTCTGAACCCCCAAACTGGATTATTAAAGCAAAGAATTACAGCTTTTCTTATTTTTCTTAACAAAAAGCTAGAAACCGGTCATCCTGCGGGCTGCAAAAGCTTCCCAGATCTTGTTTCTGTGGCGAAGTGGGACCGTGATAACAGCATGCTTGCGAGGTTCGCGCATGCTGGTGCACCACAACGTGCTAGGAACCAGAGTGAGCTGCTTAGACTGTGGGGAAAAAAATGCAGCCGTTGCCTACACGATGTTAACTTTAAGTTAGTATCCCGTATAATTTTGTTATTAAAATGCTGAAGATTAACAGTTAGGGATGCCTTCTGCTTTTGAAGGTAGGGTTTATGTGCAATACAGAAGACAGGCTCGTACTAGGCACTTGCAGGCTTCCTGCGATTATGCTTTCGTTCAATACTTGAGCTCCCTGTCGCATGGAAAACGAATGGCCGCTGATCTTCCACTTCACCAAACTCTTTGCTGGTTCAGTTAAGCCGTTTGTCTCCTGCCTCTGGTGGACCACATCGAATAGAAAAACTGCTTAGGAAATGATCAGCCCAAACTGAAACATACTGGAGGTCGCTAATCTGAAGTACTGGCCCGTCTCCTTGCCCCCATCATCTTGCGTGCACTTCTGGAGGGGGCTCTGTAAATATGTTGTATTTTGTGTATAGAAAGTATTAATATCGCGTAAGAAAAATCAACGTTTCGGCTTGCGTTTGGGGTATCTGGCAATCTGCTTCTGTACGAGTTCAGTGGGGCGTATTGATTTGCTTAAGCTATTGCCTTTCTCTGAAGCCAGTTGCGTTTTAACTGTTTACTCTTCCTCCAGCGCCTTGCGTTCCATGATCTTTCGCCCCAAGCTCCGACGCTTTTCCTAGTCACGCCTAAGGAGCCAATTATCGGGTTATCTGACGCAGAAGATTCTGGTGAACCTGTAAGTACTGCGGAAGCTTTCTGTGGGCTAAACTGTACCTGTAATTAGTTCCTAATTTACTAGACTCTCTCTCCCATCCCCCCTTTTCCTCTTGATAGGGCACACGCAGTAGGCTATTGTGGGTTTTCTGGCGCTATAATCTTTTGCCTCTAGCTTGTAATGGAGTTGAGCTTTTTGACTAACAGTAGCGATATAAAGCAACGCTCCTCCCTGGGTATGTACTTCTGGTGCAAAATGCAGCGTTGTTTTGGAGCGCAGTCTGATGCCTGTCGTCGTGGTTTAGAGTAAGAGTAGTAGTACTTCCTCTAATACGGAGAAGAGGGCTTGGGGTTTTTGGCAGGTCAGGGGTGAGGAAGGGCAAAGCTGGTTGAGAGGTGCTGGATGCTTCACTCTTGGCTGTGAAAGTCAAGTTCAAAGACTTTGTAAACCCACGCAAAAGGCACCCTAAGGTTTATTTTCCACCACAATTGCTTATGTTGCCTGAAGATATAATGGGGGCTTTAACCCGGAGACAAACTTAGCTTCTGTGGCCGTTTTGTAGTCCGTTACTGTCCAGCTTGAAAAAAATTGCATGGCTCTTCCCTCCCCCCCCCCCCCCACACACACAGTGTGCATAATCGGTCTTTGTAGCTTTGCTTGGAAAATGTCAGTTGCAGGCGGGCGGACAGACGGTAATTTGAAGCGCAACGGTTGAATTGCTAGGAATTGGCTACCTGGTTTCTCTGGGTGGTTCTCTGCTCTCAGTCCTTCCCTTCCTGCCCTCTCCCCTCTTTGTGTGTGGCTTTTTATTTTACTTATTTATGGGTTTGTATTTCCTTCTCCAGCTTCTTGGGCATTTCATGATTGTTGGCAAGAAGCGTGCTGCTCACCTGGGCCTGACCAATGGATTCCGGATGGTTGTGGATGAAGGGCCCGAGGGCGGGCAGTCTGTCACGTACATCTACATGTTCTGGGTGGCCGTCAGTTGGGCTGGCCGCCTGGCTAAGATTTTTGCACCGCAAGAGTTGCTGCACGTGTACAAATCGCCACTGAATGGATTTCGTCTGTTGCCCGTCAGTCTAGTAGCCGCTGTTGACGTCTAATTTTTTGTGACGTGTGTCTGTGGAAGGTAATAAAAGCTTTGAGCAGCAGTTGCACAATAAAGATTTAGCATGGGGATATCACCTCTGTCTTGTGCGTCTTACTGAGGGAAATAGTTCTGCAAGTTAAAATGGTGTCTCCCTGGAGCGTAATTATGTGGAACGTTTCAGTCTGTTAACAGTGTTCTATAGACAGATAATGATTTGCCCAGTCATTTGAAGCGTGATGCTGGAACCGCTTAGCAGTCTCCTGCGTCGTGCAGGAAGCAAACTCTTAGCTTTTTGGAAGCGGTACGCAAATGTACGTAAAGCCAGTGTAGGCTGCTGCTAAAACTTTAGAAAATACTGTATGTGGCGCTACAGGCATGCCGTACAAGGGTGGTTTCGGCACAGTGCAATGCGGTGGAAGCATCCAACTCCTGTTGGAGCGCTTTATCAATGGCTGTGTGCTAAGGCCCCGTTGATATCCCTTTTCTGGTGAGGAGGGATATGGTAGGAGAAAAGAGTCGGTCTGAACGGCAGCTGTGGTGCTTCCATAGCACAGTGGAATATCTCTTGTGTCAGTTTGGGTCAGCTGTCCTGGCTCTGTCCCCTCCCAACCTCTTGCCCACCCCCAGCTTACTGGACTTTGGGGGTGGGGGTGGTTGGAGAGACAGCCTCCGTGCTGTGGGAGCACTGCTCAGCAGTAGCCAAAACATTGGTGTGTTATCAACACCCTTCTAGCTACAACTACAAAGCACAGCACTATGAGGGCTGCTATGGGGAAAGTTACCTCCATCCCAGTGTGGCAGGTACACCCACCCCGACAGGAAACGAAACTTCTCTGGACAGGGAGGAGAGGAAAAAAACCCCAAACCCTAGAGGCCGCAGGTTGAAAGCCGAACTGACCAATCCGACACGCGTCAGTACGTGGAAGTGTTGACCTTTTGGCCAATGGGGAATAAAACAACCACAGATCAGATTCGACAAGGGTAAAAATGGGGCCCCGCCGGAGGGCATTTTGAGTCAGTCCTCCTCGGAGCAGCGGGTCTGCAGTCAGGGGCTCTCCCCTTGGGTCGGGATGCCGCCCTAGGTAACTCCTCGAAGTTGAGAGCCCTCATCTTTTAGGTGAGCGACATGCGCATTTTGAGTCATCATTTTTAGACCTTAAGAATTCTTAAGTGGGCTGTGTAGTACTCATTCCCCTTACATCATTGAGCCTGTGGTTCACTAATGTTATCGTGGTTCTAACTAACTTTTTTACTGAAGAATAGATCTGATTTTTAACACCTGTTGGATTTGATTGTGTGAGCCTCCGTAACATTAAATTGGAGTAGTCGCAGGATGATGTTAATAGAGGAATTATTACGGAGGCACGGCTGTAGCCCTTCTCCCCCAGGTATGGAATGGGCAAAGGAGAAGTGGTCCGACCCAGCAGCGGTCGTGGAGAGAATAGAACAATGCCGCGGAAATAGTCGAGATGGCAAAGGCAGTATGTGTGCCATCCTAGGCGCCTGCTTGATTCAAGCGCAAAACCAAAATAATGATTCTGACAGGCTGGCAAAGGATAATTCTAAAAAGCAATGGGAAATAGGTTGTTCGAAGGCAGAATTGAAACGAGAAAAGGAGCGGACGCGTCTATTAGAACGAAAGATTGAAATTATGCTCGCGCAAGCAAAAAAGCCCCCCAGCGTTACCCAAATCTGAAAGTTAATTACGGGCACGGACCCTGAGGATTGGGATGGGGACATTTGGGAGACTCTGATGAAAACAGCTCTGAAGAGGTAGAGGAATTGGAGGAAAGGGACGCGCGACCCCTTATTAAAACAGAAAGGCACACGGGTCCGCACGGTGGGAACCCCCGAGCCACTGTCCGCACGACCCCTTGGACGGTGGACGGGACCCGAACTCAGTGAATTACAAGCTAAGTTTTCACGCAAGCCGGGCGAAACCGAAACTGAGTATTTGTGGAGGGTTTCTTTAACTGGGGGAGATCGGATACTATTGAGTGATGACAAAGCGAGGGGTTTCTGGGGACCGGGAGTGTTTTTGAGTGACGGACCGGCGGGTGATCAGTCGATAACGTCCCGAGTAGCCTATTGGGCTGGGGGTGTGGACCCCAAGGAGAGAGGAGAACCTGTTACTATCCGGGTAAAGGGATTGTTGGAGTTAACGGAGGAAGTGCAAAAGGCGGCCTGTGTTCAGGCCATGTACGACAGAGGGCAGCAAGGGATAGCGATGGCTGTACCGGTGGACCCCCGCCACCCCTTAGACCCCTTATTAGAGGGCTGCCGGATGCTTTAAAAATACACGTCCAGTGTCCCTCAGAGAAAGAATTCAGGGGGCCATTGAGCGTAATCAGCAGAACCCGCCCGCGCACGGGATGACCTGGGCGGAAGTACTGCACAGCATAGTAGTTCACGGGCGCGAGATGGGATGGGCGGAGCCGAGCGGTGGCGCGGAGGGTAACAGGAAGGTCCGGCAAGCCAGTCGTAAACGCCGCCCCGAACGGCCTCCCCCCCGGGAGCCTGAGCCTCCTTCCCGGGGTCGGCCGGGTCGGAACGACGATCCCGGAAGGAATGATCTCTGGCGGAAGGCATTGGCACTGGGGGCACCCCGAGCCGTGCTGCACGGGCAGGCCGCTGACGACATCCGGAAGCTGGTGGAATTGCTGGAGGGGAAAACTAGAGACCAAAGGGAAGCGCCAGCAACCCCGCCCCCTCGGGAAGAGAAACTGAACCCTTTCGCGGCACTGCGAGGGGAGTTGGAAGGGCTAAAAACTAGAAGTTGCGGTCTGGGGTTCAGGCCGCCCAATGCGCGTGGTGAATTCTTGCCAACGGTCTGCTGATAAGGAGCCTTGTATACACATTCCTGTGGGTCCAAGACGGATAAGTTTAGAATTTTTAATTGATACGGGAGCCCAAATTAGTGTTTTAAACAAACGACAAGCTAATGAGCTAGGGATTAAACCATCGAGAAAGACTATAAACATAATGGGAGTGACAGGAGCAGCAGAAAAATGTCCCATAGCTCGAACTCAACTTTGGCTACCTGGGGAAAAGAGAATGACTGCTGTGGAAGTGGCTTTGAGCCCCTATGAGGGAAATATACTGGGATTCGATGTGCTGGCGGGCAAACAGTGGTACCTACCCAATGGCAGAGTGTGGAGCTTTGGGGGCAGAGGGTGTTGAAAATATTTTGATAAAGAAATTAAAATCTAATTATATAAAAGAGTTTGGTTTGATTAAGAAGTAAAAAATTGTGAAGCATAGGTATGGGAGTGTTAAGTTTGAAATGTAGTCATAGGAACTTAGGAACTTTAGAAAATGTACTGTGTGTGACTATAAGAATTCAAGTATTGTCTAAAATCAGTTAACCACAGAAACTTTGACAAAGATTTGTTGGTTTGTAGTGTTTTGTTTTAGGAAACTAGGGAAACCGTTATGGACACCAGTTTGCTGCCTGGAAACCCCTTACCCTTCCCACCTCGATCTAATTATCGAGGATTCCAATCAGTAGAGTTAAGTGAGATTAACCAATGATTGTTTTAACGTAAGAATATTAATAAGATGGTGTGACTGAAGGACCAATTATTAGAAAGGTTAAATTTAAGAATAGACATAGTATGCATTTTTATGTAAACTAATATAGATGATGGTGAGAATCGTACTGCGCAGAATCACCTAAGAGAGGTCAAGAAGCGGACAAGTGAGGAAGACTATGGAAGACCACCAGAGGGCTTCTGAAGACCACCAGAGACGTTCACTGCGCTTGCGTAAAGGACATTTACATATGTTAATAGTTTCCCGGAAAACTAATGATTATGTATAACATTTCTCGGAAATCTAGTGAATATGTATAACAGGTGTGCATTTAACCTGCATAGTTAAACCAGACAGGTGCACACGATAGGTGGAGCGATCCCCCATGTGCCCAGCGCTGCAATAAAGGAGTGCCTGCTTCTTAACTTCTCATTGCTGTTAAGGAGTTTTATTCCGGATTTCGGCAACAAGGGGCAGGGGCTACCCACGTGAAAACGTTGCAGGTTGCTCCTGCACTACCGCAATCTAAGGTAACCCGTGTCTCTCAATACCCACTGCCAGCCGCTGCCAAGCGGGGTATTTCGGAAGTAATTAACGATCTTGAGAAGAGACAGATCACAAGTTGTCGTGGTTTAACTCCAGCCAGCAACTAAGGACCACGCAGCCACTCACTCACTCCCCCCCCACACCCAGTGGGATGGGGGAGAGAATCGGGAAAAGAAGTAAAACTCGTGGGTTGAGATAAGAACGGTTTAATAGAACAGAAAAGAAGAAACTAATAATGATAACACTAATACAATGACAGCAGTAATAATAAAAGGATTGGAATATACAAATGAAGCACAGTGCAATTGCTCACCACCCGCCGATCGACGCCCAGTTAATCCCTGAGCAGCGATCCCCCGCCCCCACCCCCCCCCAGTTTATATACTAGACGTGACGTCACATGGTATGGAATACCCCGTTGGCCACTTTGGGTCAGCTGCCCTGGCTGTGTCCCCTCCCAACTTCTTGTGCCCCTCCAGCCTTCTCGCTGGCTGGGCATGAGAAGCTGAAAAATCCTTGACTTTAGACTAAACATTACTTAGCAACAACTGAAAACATCAGTGTTATCAACATTCTTCTCATACTGAACTCAAAACATAGCACTGCACCAGCTACTAGGAAGACAATCAACTCCATCCCAGCCGAAACCAGGACACAGGTCGCATACATTCCCCTTATAATTCTCCTGTTTGGCCAGTCCGTAAACCAGATGGGAGGTGGCGACTAACAGTTGATTATAGGAGATTGAACAGTAATACCCCACCATTAACTGCTGCTGTTCCGAGCATAACCTCAATAGTAACGGCAATACAGGCCGCGGCCCACCCATGGATGGCTGCTTTAGATGTCAAGGATATGTTTTTTATGATTCCCCTAAGGGAAGAGGACAAACCCCAGTTCGCCTTCACTTGGGAGGGGACACAAAACACCGTTAATTGGCTTCCCCAGGGATAGAGGCATTCCCCCACTATTGCCCTCAATGCTTTAGCCAAGCTTCTTGATGCTGTGGAAGTGCCATCAGGTGTTCACATATATCAATATATAGATGATATCCTAGTCGGTGGGGATAACAAGGAACAGGTAGGGCAAGTGGCTGAGGCCATCTGGAATCTGTTAGTCAAGAATGGGCTAGACATTCCATCTTCTAAATGTCAAGGTCCTGGACAAGAAATTAAATTCCTGGGGGCATGGTGGATAGCTGGAGCAGTTGCGGTACCCGACGACACTCTTATCAGCTATTGAAAAGGGACAGACTCCGGGCGATAAAACGGAATTACAGCAGCTGCTAGGTACTTCAGGCTACTGGAGAAAACATATACCAGGGTTCTCAGTGATTGCCCGGCCTCTCTATGACTTGCTCCAAAAGAATAGGAAATGGGATTGGACTTTGCAACATACGGAAGCCCTTAACACTTTGAAAGATGAGCTTAAGGCTTATCAGAGACTAGGCCCGTTGCACCCGCGAGACCCGTTAAGGGTGGAATGGGGATTTGCCGCACATGCTTCGTACTGTGGCGTGTTTCAAAAGGGACCGCAAGGACCAGCTAGGCCTTTCTTATTCTCTTCCACTTCATTTAAGGAGACTGAACAACGATACTCAGATTGGGAAAAAGGGGGTCCTTTCCCTCACTAGAGCGGTTAAGGAGGCTGAAAAGCTGCGCGCATCACAAGATGTTATAGTACAGGGCCCTTTCCCTCTCTTAAACTCAGTCCTCAATGGGTCGCCTCCTCCCGAGGGAGTAGCCCAAAAGGCCACAGTTAGGAAATGGTATGCATACCTAGAAGGGATGTGTCAGCTGTGGGAGCACTGCTCAGCAGTAGCCAAAACATTGGTGTGTTATCAACACCCTTCTAGCTACAACTACACAGCACTATGAGGGCTGCTATGGGGAAAGTTACCTCCATCCCAGCCAGACCCAAACCAAAACTACATCACAGGGAGACGGCAAACTTCATCTTTCTTTAGCAGCCATTAGAAAAGGGAGATGGGCATGGGAAAGCAGGGCGATCCTTTGTTGCCCTTGAACCCTATGTTACTGAGGCATCTGAGACGCCCACTGGAAGGCGCCTTCATCTCTTCTATATCCCCAAGCGATCGGGTGAAGTTTGGTGACACAGGCGTGTAAGTGACCCGAGGACTTCACCTTTATTTAGTCTTCCCGGGGAGGAGATGGAAACGGTTTACCTGAAGTAGATGGAAACTGACATATGATGTTTCCTTGAAACTGCACTGGTGCAGTGTTTGCTTACTGAATGATTGAGCTAGGTAACATCTATTGTTCTGTCTGCGTCAACTCCCTAAGGTATCTGGAAGGTGTTCCCGCTTCTGGGGGCGGGGGAATTTTGAAGAAGCTAGGTATGGCTTTGTTATGGGTTTGTGTGGCGTGGGGTTTTTTTGGTCGCGGGGGAGGGGGGTCGCGGGGGAGGGGGCCGCAGGGGTGGCTCCTGTGGGAAGCTGCTAGAAGCTCCCCCGGCTCCAAGTCGGACCCGCCTCCGGCCCAGGCTGACCCAATCGGTGACGGCGGTAGTGTTGTCCCACAAGTGGGGGCGTTTACTCGGTGTGTGAAACGCCAATATACACACAGAGCAGAGGTATTTTATTCCAATTCATGTTTGCGCAAAGATGGGGGCTAGGTGGTAATCCACATAGCTAGCACACCTCATGCCTAAACGGGCAAGCAATTTATACGGTTCAGTTATACATATTCAATTTCCAAAGTTCTTCCCCAAAACTATTACTGGTAGTCGCTTATCTAGTACAGTTTCTATTGGGTTAAAGTTTCCCCGCTTCGAATTAAAGGTACAGTGTTCTTTTATTCTACAGCGCATGCTCAAGGAGAGTGGGGGGGGTAAGTCTTTTGGTCTTGAATTGAGTCGGTGGTCGTGATCTCCCCCTGCCGCCTTTACCTTTCCTCCAGTTATCAAAGATTTTTTGCTGACTTCATGGCTATTAGCAATTTTTCAACTTTTAGGCGCCTCCTGGGGTAGGATGTTCCCTTCTTATCAGTCTTTTAGTTCTTCTTCAGGGGCACAGTCGTTAGCACGGCATGCCTTGTGTATACAAAGGGTATCTTATTTCACAAGACCTTTGTGGTCGTCTTAAGTACATCACTCCTTAAGTATATCATTTCTCAAGTACATCAGTAGTGCCTCTGGGATAACGTATTTAAGAAGGGGAACCTGCAGGGAGTAGGGGGATTGGAATGCGAGAGGAACACCCATGCAGATACCGAGGTCAGTGAAGAAGGAGGGGGAGGAGGGCCGCCTGAGGAGGTTGATGCCCCTGCAGCCCGTGGTGAGACGGCAGGCTGTCCCCCTGCAGCCCATGGAGGTGAACGGTGGAGCGGAGGCCCCCGAAGATGGCCGTGACTCCATGGGAAAGCCCGCGCTGGAGCAGTGTGTGACTGAAGATCCGCCCGCGGAAAGGACCCACACCAGGGAAGTTCGGGAAGAACTGCAGCCCGCGGAAAGGACTCACGTTGGAGACGTTCGTGAAGGACTGTCTCCTGTGGGAGGGACCCCACGGTGGAGCAGGGGACGAGTGAGGAGTCCTCCCCCTGTAGGAGGAAGGAGCGGCAGAGACAATGTGTGGCGAGCTGACCCCAACCCCCATCCCCTGTTCCCCTGCGCCGCCGGGGGGAGGAGGTAGAGAGAACCGGGAGTGGAGTTGAGCCGGGAAAGAGGGAGGGGTGGGGGGAAGGTGTTCTAAGGTTTGGTTTTACTTCCTAATATCCTTGTTTTGATTTGATTTGTAGTAAATTAAATTGATTTTGTTTCTTCCCCAAGTTGAGCCTGTCTTTTGCCCGTGACCGTAAGTGGTGAGTGATCCCTTCCAGTCCTTATCTCCACCCACGAGCCTGCCTTTATATTTTCTCCTCATCCTGTTGCAAATATTCTGGTAAAGAAATCAAAATTTAATCACATAGAAGAGTTAGGTTTGATTAAGAAGTAAAATTGTGAAGCATAATGTATAGGATTGTTAAGTTTGAAATGTAGCCATAGAAACTTTAGGAACTGTGTTATGTGTGACTATAGGAACCTTAATATTGTTGAAGTTTGAAATAGCTAACCATAGAAACCTCACCAGGAAGTTACTGGTCTTTCTATGTTTTGTTTCAAGAAACTAAGGGAACCGTCATGGACACCAGTTTGCTGCTTACCCTTCCCATCTTGATTTGAGTATCGAAGATTCCAATCAGTAGAGCTAAGTGTAACTGACCAATGATTGTTTTTAAATAAGAATATTGATAAGGTTATATAATCAAAGGACCAATCATTATACAGGTTAAATTTAAGAGCGAGCATAGTATGCATTTTTATGTAAAGAGCTTATGTAACAATGACCTGACAGAAAAAGTCTATAAAAACTGATGGATTTTGATACTAAGTTGGACACGCCTTTGGAGGAGCGATCCCCCGTGTCCCCAGCGCTGCAATAAACGAAGTGCCTGCTTCTTAACTTCACAATGGTGTTAAGGACTTTTATTCCGGATTTCGGTAAGAATCCCAACGTGGCCGGGGTGGGGGGAGCGAGCGAGCGAGCGGCTGCGTGGTGCTTTGTTACCGGCTGGGCTGAAACCACGACAGTCTTATACATTCAGAGAGACTGGGCGATTACCATAGGTTTTAGAAGCCTGTGGCGCCTGGTGGAATTCACGTCTCGCCTCGCAGGCAACGTTGCCGATACTTTGCTCCAAACCAGAGCGAGCAAAGGGTTATTATTAAACAGTGATCCACTGAAGAATCGTAGAATCCTAGAGCAGCCCAGGTGGGAAAGGACCTTGAAAGATCATCTGCTCCATCCTTCCGTGGGAAAGGGAGCCTAGATGAGATTATCTAGCACCCTGTCCAATCGCACCTTGAAAACCTCTAGCGATGGGGACTCTACCACATCCCTGGGGAGGCTGTTCCAGTGGATGATTGTTCTCACTGTAAAAAAAAAAAAAAAAAAAAAAAAGTCAATAGTCAGTCTGTCTTGTATCGAGATGAAATCTCTCTCCTGGGGCAACTTGTACCCATTGCCCCTTGTCTTCCCCATGTGGCTCCTTGTGAAGAGAGAGCCTCCCTCCTCTTTGTAGCCACCCTTTAAGTACTGGAATACTGTGATGAGGTCCCCCCTGAGCCTTCTCTTCTCCAAGGGAGAAAAGACCAAACTCCTTCAGTCTTTCCTCATAGGGCAGGTTCTCCAGCCCTTTGATCATCTTCGTGACCCTCCTTGGGACTCTCTCCGGTCTGTCTGCGTCTTTTTTTGAATTGTGGGGACCAGAAGTGGACACAGTGCTCCAGGTGCGGCCTGCAGGGGTGGCCTCTGTGAGAAGAGGCCAGGGTCTGCCCTGTGCCGGACACAGCTGGTTCCAGCCAGCTAGGCACCGGGCTCACCGCAGGCCAAAGCTGAGCAACTCGGCGAAGCTGGTGGTGCCCCTGTGGAAACATATTTAAGAAAGGGCAAAACGCTGTCTGGGGCAGGTATTTCCCTGCTGCCCGTGGATCCGGCAGGTGGATATTTCCTGAAGGAACTTTTTCATCCTATTTTCTCTCCCTGTCCTGTTGAGGAGGGGCAGTGAGAGAGCAGCTGGGTGGGCCCCTGGCAGCCGGCCAAGGTCAACCCGTCAACCCATCGCAAAGCCTAAAAGGCAGATTCCTCCATGTAGCAGTTGAAGGGGGTTGGTGGTTTAAAGAATGATAGTGACTGGGGTAGGAACAGGACGTTTTGGAGATAGGAAAGTCGGGAAATATCTGGGGATCCAGTCACTTTGGGTGGGCGGGGGGGGGGAATTTCAAGAGAAAAAGCCTTCTTTCTGAGCAATAAGAGGTTCTTGTGAGAAAAAGGATCTTGACTCCATTTTCTTTCTCACTTGGTAATAAAAGTGATAAAGAACTGGAACTCCTGCGTGCAAAGGGATGAAAATGTGCGGAGCCCGTTGGATTCTCTTTGTGTGTGCGCATTGGAAACCCAGGAACAGCTATGAAGAGGTCATGGAGTAGATGCGAGCTTGGTCTTGCTAAACTTGATTAAAACAGAGCCTTAGAGAAGGCAATGCCTTGAGGATGTGAAGGGTAAAAGGACAATAAGTAAGGCTGGAGATGTAGTTCCTGACCCTTTTGTCGGGAAGGATTAGGACTGAATGTTGATTTGACTGAAGCGCAGGTACCAATCCGTCTTCCGTAACTGAAATTTCAGTAGCAAAGGAGACCCAAAGCTGAGAATTGGGCACCGATGATGCTTTTGATACTGTCCAGGTTTCCCCTAGCAATGACCCCAGAGCTCTGAGGGCGATAGTCAAGGGCATGGGGGCCCAGGTGGTGTTCTCCTCAGTCCTGCCGGTGAGGGGAAAGGGTGGGAGGAGGAGGGCACTGATAATGCGGGTCAAGAATTGGCTGCGGAGCTGGTGCTGGTGACAGGGTTTTGGGTTCTATGACCATGGGCCCCTGTTTGTGGGTCAGCGTCTGCTTGGGAGAGAGGGGATCCACCTCACTAAGCGGGGCAAAGGTATTTTTGCCAGTAGGCTAGCTGACCTCATTAGGAGGGCTTTAAACTAGGAATGAGGAGGGGAGGGAGAGAGTAACCAGCAGCCCTGCGAGGCAGCGACGGACAGGGTCACTGAGCAAAGCGCAGGGGTTGATGTGACAGGAAGGGATCACAAAATCACCAAAACGGGGCTTAAGCAGGGTCACCTCCAGCATTTGCATGTAAGCAAGGAAGTGCCTACAAGGCACCATTATGGAGAAATCCCCAAAACCCCTTCTGGGGAGTCAACATGCTGGGGGTGCCTCTCTGAAGTGCCTGTACACTAATGCACGCAGTATGGGGAATAAGCATGAGGAGTCAGAGATGCGTGTGCAGTTGCAGGGCTACGATCTTGTTGGGATCATTGAGACGTGGTGGGATGGCTCCCGTGACTGGAGTGTTGCAACGGAGGGCTACGGGCTCTTTAGGAAGGACGGGCTGGGAAGACGAGGAGGGGCAGTGGCCCTTTTATGTGAGACAACAGCTGGAATGCATGGAGCCCTGCCTGGGGAGGGCTGATGAGCCGACTGAGAGCTTATGGGCAAGGATTGAAGAGAAGATGGGTAAGGGTGGCATTCTAGTGGGTGTCTGCTATAGGCCACCCGACCAGGAAGAACAAGCGGATGAGGCCCTCTACAGACAGATAAGATGGGAGCAGCCTCGCGTTCGCAGGCCCTGGTGTGGCAGTACACTCCCCCCACCTCCCAAGCCGGAAACGAAACTTCTCCAGGCAGGGAGAAGAGGAAAAAAAACCCTAAACCCTAGAGGCCGCAGGTTGAAATTTGAACTGGCCAATCGAGACGTGCCAGGTACACAGAGGTGACCTTCTTAGCCAATAGCGATTAAATGACCACAGATCAGATTCGACAGGGGTAGAAATGGGGTCCCGCCGGAGGACATGTTGGAATCAGTCCTCCTTGGAGCAGCGGGTCTGCAGTCAGGGGCTCCCCCTTGGGTCAGGGCACCGCCCGAGGTAATTCCTCGAGGGAGAGAGCCCTCATCATCTTTTAGGTGAGTGATATGCGCGTTTTGAGTCATCATTTTTAAATCTTAAGGATTCTTAAGTCAGCTGTGAAGTATTAATACTCTTTACATCATTGAGCCTGTGGTTTTATAAAATGTTACCGGAGTTCTAACTAACTTTTGCTGAAGAATAAATCTGAGCTTTAACACCTGTTGGATTTGATTGTGCATGCCTCCGTAACACCTGGTCCTCACGGGGGACTTCAACCACCCCGATATCTGCTGGAGGGACAACACAGCAGGGCATAAGCAATCTAGGAGGTTCCTGGAGTGCATTGACGACAACTTCCTCACCCAAGTGATAGAGGAGCCAACGAGGAGAGGTGCTCTGCTGGACCTCCTACTGACCGACAAGGAGGGGCTCGTTGGGGATGCGAAGGTCAAAGGCGGCCTTGGCTGCAGCGACCGTGAGATGGTGGAGTTCAGGATCCCGAGAGGAGGGAGGAGGGTAAAACACAAGCTCACGTCCCTGGACTTGAGGAGAGCCGACTCTAGCCTCTTCAGGGATCTGCTTGGAAGCGTCCCATGGGATAAGGCCCTGGAGGGAAGAGGGGCCCAAGAAAGCTGGTTAATACTGGAGGGTCACCTCCTCCAAGCTCAAGAGCGGTCCATCCCAACGAGCAGGAAGTCGGGCAAAAATGCCAGGAGGCCTGCGTGGATGAGCAACGAGCTCCTGGCCAAACTCCAGCACAAAAAGGAAGCCTGCAGGGGGTGGAAGCAAGGACGGGTAACCTGGGAGGAATACGGAGACATTGTCCGAGCACGCAGGGCTGAGGTTAGGAAAGCTGGAATTCCCACCTGGAATTGAATCTGGCAAGGGAGGTCAAAGACAACAAGAAGGGCTTCTATAAGGGCTTCTACTTAGTGGGCATGGTTGAAGGTTGGACTCGATGATCTTAAAGGTCTTTTCCAACCTAAACGATTCTATGATTCTGTAAGTACATAGGTGACAAAAGGAAGGCTATGGAAAAATGTGGGCCCTCTGCTGAATGAGGCGGGGGGACCTGGTGACACAGGACATGGAAAAGGCTGTGGGACTGCAGCGGCCCCTTCTCTCCCTTCCCCCCCCCCGCCGGTACCTGCCACCCTTTCTCTTCTGTCCTGGGACTTCGAGGTGACCTGCTGAAAGAAAATGGTGTCCACCTGCCGCAACTGCAAGGCTGCGGCTGCAACCCAAACGGAAGCGCTACAGCCTACCTGTGCTGACATCTCCCCACAAACAGACCTCCCAAGGACTGATATAGCTGTCTAGACCTCGGGCCGCATGGAGCTCCAGTACCTGGAAGTCCCCCTAGCACCCGAAGGCAGCGGTGGACGTCATAGCTGCAAGCGTGCCCAGCTGGAAGATCTCCTTGGACAAGTAACTATGCTACAAGAGGAGCTCGACAGGCAGCACGGTATCCGGGAATGCGAGCAGGGGATCGATGCGTGGTATTGTACGCTGTCCCGGGCTGAGCGACAGCCTGCCTTAAGGCTGCGCAAGAGGAAGGTAAGCCTGAATCCAACCTCGAGCTGACTGATGCAAGGCACTCACGAGATGAAGGAGACTGGATGCTTGTCTGTGCTTGGGGTAGAAGGAAGAACCCTCCCCATCTCCTGAAGTGTCCCTACATAACAGACAGGATGCTCTGGGGTTGGAGACTGAAGAACATGTGAGTAACGGACAGGATCCAGGACAAGCCAACCATGCAAAGCTGACCCAACCACCCACCCGCATTAGAACCAGCGCTGCCAGAAAAGCACGCAAGGTATTAGTAATTGGAGATTCCCTACTGAGAGGCACCGAAGCACCCATTTGCTGTCCAATCAATTTCCCTAGAGAAGCCTGCTGCCTACCAGGAGCTCGCATTCGTGGCGTCACTGAGAGGCTGCCGAGCCTGGTGAACCCTGCAGATTATCATCCGCTCCTACTATTCCGTGTAGGGTCTGGCGAGGCAACTTAGAACCCTCCCAAGAGACTATACGTCCCTCGGAGCAATGTTAAAAGGATCGGGAGCACAGGTGGTGGTCTCCTCTATCCTCCCAGTCAGAGGAAGGGGTCCAGGAAGGAGGAGACGAATTGAACAGGTGAATGCCTGGCTGCGTAGCTGGTGCCACGCTCAAGGTTTTGGCTTCTATGATCGTGGATCTACCTTTGAGAAGCCGGGTCTGTTGGGAGCTGATGGGATTCACCTGACCAAGCGGGGCAAGAGGGTCTTTGCCAACAAGCTGGCCAGACTTACAAGGAGGGCTTTAAACTAGACTCAGCGGGGGAAGGGGACGGAGTTTTGAGCAACA
Organism: Harpia harpyja; assembly: GCF_026419915.1. Classification (NCBI taxonomy): domain Eukaryota; kingdom Metazoa; phylum Chordata; class Aves; order Accipitriformes; family Accipitridae; genus Harpia; species Harpia harpyja. The sequence continues at coordinate 10,727,278 of NC_068968.1, forward strand.
GAGAAGAGCCAGGGGCTGCTGATGCGTTAGGAACCAACAGGGGAACACCTGAGAAATGCCGCAAAGGAACTGGGGCTTGATCCTCCAAAAAGGTGACACGGTCGACAGCCCAGCTGAAGTGCCTCTATACCAATGCATGCAGCACGGGTAACAAACAGGAGGAGTTGGAAGCCACTGTGCAGAAGGAGCAGAAGGGAGCTGGCAGCTCTTTAAGGACGTTTTTCTTAGCGCACAAGAGCTCTCGATCCCCATGCGTAAGAAATCAGGCAAGGAAGGCAGGAGACCAGCATGGCTGGGGAAGGACCTTCTGGTCGAGCTGAAGCGCAAGAAGGAAATGCAAAGGCAGTGGAAGCGGGGACACGCATCCTGGGAAGAATATAGGGATGCTGCCCGGGTGTGTAGGGATGGGATCAGGAAAGCTAAGGCACAGCTGGAGCTGAATTTGGCAAGGGATGTGAAGAATCATAAGGAGGGCTTCTACAGGTGCGTTGGTCAGAAAAGGAAGAGTAAAGAAAACGTACGCCACCCCCACCCCCCTCCGATAAAGAAGACGGGAGATCTAGTGACAACCGACATGGAGAAGGCTGAGGTACTCAACGACTTTTTTCCTCCCTTTTCGCTGGCAACCACTGTTCCCACATCTCTCAAGTCCCTGAACCTCAAGGCCGGGACTGGGGGAACAAAGTCCCTCCCATCGTAGGAAACGATCCGGTTCGAGACCACCTGAGGAACCTGAACGTACACAAGTCCTGCACCTGGGGAGGAACAACCCCATGCACCGGTATATGCTGGAGGCCGACTGGCTGGAAAGCAGCTTTGCAGAAAAGGACGTGGGGGGCTCCTGGTGGACACCAAGTTGAACGTGAGCTGACAATGTGCCCTTGCCGCAAAGAAGGCTAAGGATATCCTTAGCCCGATATAGAGGAAAGCAGGGTTTATGTATGTTACAATACAGTTGTGTAGACCAATCAAATTGCTCACTATCCCCGGGGGCGCAGGGCACCACAGGCCACCCTTGGGCAGCTTTGGGGGCACTGCCTATTTTTCTAAAAGCCTCCTACCCAGCTTAGCGCAAATCCTATCTTGATCTGCCCTCCAGCCCTCAAGCCACCAGTGCTGAACACAGGCTTTGTATTTTATTTTCTCCCAGGAGGCGTGCAGCTTAGAAACGTCTGCAACTGAAGCGGGGCTTTCAGGGAACAATTTAGAGCAACTTCTGTCGGTTCTGCGAAATGTTCTGAAAAGTTAAGGCCTGCCCTGCCCTGCCCTGCCCTGCCCTGGCAAAAGCAGTCATTTGACTGGAGGGAGCAGCACCAAGAAGCCACAAGCACGTTTGGGGTGGACTTGATGCGGTAATAAATAACAAGAAATAGTACTTCTAGCTACAACAGCCTCTTCTGAGACCTCGTTGCCCGCCCGCAGGGTCGCAGCACTACACGGCACAGAGCACTACACGGCACAGATCCCTCCGCGGAGTCGCCCGACGTCGTCTCCCTCCGCGCCCCGGTCGGATCCCTCCGCGCCCCGGTCGGATCCCTCCGCGCCCCGGGGGCACGCAAACTCCCTGAGCCCCGGTAAGCGCCAGGTCGACGAGGGCGGACCCGCCAAGGGGGCGGGGACAAGCGGCAACGACAGACGAGACAGCCAATCGAGACGCGGGATCGGCCGGCGGCGATCTGGCGGCCCAATGGGCGCCGCGGAGGGCCTGGCCGAGTGGAGGAAGCGCGGGGGCGACAACGGGCGTTGTCGTGGCTGGCGAGATTGTTGGGGCGCGGGCCGCCCGGCCCGGTGGCGCCACTACTGTCTTCGGAAAGATCACCGGCAAGGCGCTTCCCCGCCAACGTCATCTACGAGGACGAGGAGGTAGCCGCGGCTTTGCTCTGTGCGCGGTTCCTCTTCCCTTCCCCCCCTCCCCCTCCCCCTGCGCTCGCAGGCACCCTGAGCCGAGGACCCGTTGCGCGGTGCCCGGGAGCGCGGCAGGGCGGGTGGCGGCGTTGCTGCGGGTGGGTGGGTGGCTGGAGGGACGGGGGACGGACGGGGCCTCTCTGGGTTGTGGCGCTCTCTACTGCACCATCCCTAAAACATCGCGCTTCTTCGGTACCCCCCCCCCGCCCCCGGCTGCTGCGGCGCGTACCGGGTTGCCGGTGTTGCCCGGCTCGCCTCGGTTCCCAGCCCCACCGCGTCGTGCGCGTGCGTAGAGGAGGGCCTCTGACGGTAACGCACTTGGTGGCAGCCGCAGACGTCTGCCGCCCGATATCCCTTTGGCACTGCAAGTCGCGCGAAGTTTGCTGCCGAGGGATGGGAGTGGTCCTGCCTCGTGTGGGATGATAGTCTTGAAACCAGAGCAGCGACCGTAATGAGTTAGTTCTGCATAGGAGAAATGCAGGTCTCGATGTGCCTCGTAACAGCATTATAGAGATTTCACAGCTCTGCTGTGCTAGGCTTTGGTTCTGAACCCCCAAACTGGATTATTAAAGCAAAGAATTACAGCTTTTCTTATTTTTCTTAACAAAAAGCTAGAAACCGGTCATCCTGCGGGCTGCAAAAGCTTCCCAGATCTTGTTTCTGTGGCGAAGTGGGACCGTGATAACAGCATGCTTGCGAGGTTCGCGCATGCTGGTGCACCACAACGTGCTAGGAACCAGAGTGAGCTGCTTAGACTGTGGGGAAAAAAATGCAGCCGTTGCCTACACGATGTTAACTTTAAGTTAGTATCCCGTATAATTTTGTTATTAAAATGCTGAAGATTAACAGTTAGGGATGCCTTCTGCTTTTGAAGGTAGGGTTTATGTGCAGTACAGAAGACAGGCTCGTACTAGGCACTTGCAGGCTTCCTGCGATTATGCTTTCGTTCAATACTTGAGCTCCCTGTCGCATGGAAAACGAATGGCCGCTGATCTTCCACTTCACCAAACTCTTTGCTGGTTCAGTTAAGCCGTTTGTCTCCTGCCTCTGTGGTGGACCACATCGAATAGAAAAACTGCTTAGGAAATGATCAGCCCAAACTGAAACATACTGGAGGTCGCTAATCTGAAGTACTGGCCCGTCTCCTTGCCCCCATCATCTTGCGTGCACTTCTGGAGGGGGCTCTGTAAATATGTTGTATTTTGTGTATAGAAATTATTAATATCGCGTAAGAAAAATCAACGTTTCGGCTTGCGTTTGGGGTATCTGGCAATCTGCTTCTGTACGAGTTCAGTGGGGCGTATTGATTTGCTTAAGCTATTGCCTTTCTCTGAAGCCAATTGCGTTTTAACTGTTTACTCTTCCTCCAGCGCCTTGCGTTCCATGATCTTTCGCCCCAAGCTCCGACGCTTTTCCTAGTCACGCCTAAGGAGCCAATTATCGGGTTATCTGACGCAGAAGATTCTGGTGAACCTGTAAGTACTGCGGAAGCTTTCTGTGGGCTAAACTGTACCTGTAATTAGTTCCTAATTTACTAGACTCTCTCTCCCATCCCCCCTTTTCCTCTTGATAGGGCACACGCAGTAGGCTATTGTGGGTTTTCTGGCGCTATAATCTTTTGCCTCTAGCTTGTAATGGAGTTGAGCTTTTTGACTAACAGTAGCGATATAAAGCAACGCTCCTCCCTGGGTATGTACTTCTGGTGCAAAATGCAGCGTTGTTTTGGAGCGCAGTCTGATGCCTGTCGTCGTGGTTTAGAGTAAGAGTAGTAGTACTTCCTCTAATACGGAGAAGAGGGCTTGGGGTTTTTGGCAGGTCAGGGGTGAGGAAGGGCAAAGCTGGTTGAGAGGTGCTGGATGCTTCACTCTTGGCTGTGAAAGTCAAGTTCAAAGACTTTGTAAACCCACGCAAAAGGCACCCTAAGGTTTATTTTCCACCACAATTGCTTATGTTGCCTGAAGATATAATGGGGGCTTTAACCCGGAGACAAACTTAGCTTCTGTGGCCGTTTTGTAGTCCGTTACTGTCCAGCTTGAAAAAAATTGCATGGCTCTTCCCTCCCCCCCCCCCACACACACACAGTGTGCATAATCGGTCTTTGTAGCTTTGCTTGGAAAATGTCAGTTGCAGGCGGGCGGACAGACGGTAATTTGAAGCGCAACGGTTGAATTGCTAGGAATTGGCTACCTGGTTTCTCTGGGTGGTTCTCTGCTCTCAGTCCTTCCCTTCCTGCCCTCTCCCCTCTTTGTGTGTGGCTTTTTATTTTACTTATTTATGGGTTTGTACTTCCTTCTCCAGCTTCTTGGGCATTTCATGATTGTTGGCAAGAAGCGTGCTGCTCACCTGGGCCTGACCAATGGATTCCGGATGGTTGTGGATGAAGGGCCCGAGGGCGGGCAGTCTGTCACGTACATCTACATGTTCTGGGTGGCCGTCAGTTGGGCTGGCCGCCTGGCTAAGATTTTTGCACCGCAAGAGTTGCTGCACGTGTACAAATCGCCACTGAATGGATTTCGTCTGTTGCCCGTCAGTCTAGTAGCCGCTGTTGACGTCTAATTTTTTGTGACGTGTGTCTGTGGAAGGTAATAAAAGCTTTGAGCAGCAGTTGCACAATAAAGATTTAGCATGGGGATATCACCTCTGTCTTGTGCGTCTTACTGAGGGAAATAGTTCTGCAAGTTAAAATGGTGTCTCCCTGGAGCGTAATTATGTGGAACGTTTCAGTCTGTTAACAGTGTTCTATAGACAGATAATGATTTGCCCAGTCATTTGAAGCGTGATGCTGGAACCGCTTAGCAGTCTCCTGCGTCGTGCAGGAAGCAAACTCTTAGCTTTTTGGAAGCGGTACGCAAATGTACGTAAAGCCAGTGTAGGCTGCTGCTAAAACTTTAGAAAATACTGTATGTGGCGCTACAGGCATGCCGTACAAGGGTGGTTTCGGCACAGTGCAATGCGGTGGAAGCATCCAACTCCTGTTGGAGCGCTTTATCAATGGCTGTGTGCTAAGGCCCCGTTGATATCCCTTTTCTGGTGAGGAGGGATATGGTAGGAGAAAAGAGTCGGTCTGAACGGCAGCTGTGGTGCTTCCATAGCACAGTGGAATATCTCTTGTGTCAGTTTGGGTCAGCTGTCCTGGCTCTGTCCCCTCCCAACCTCTTGCCCACCCCCAGCTTACTGGACTTTGGGGGTGGGGGTGGTTGGAGAGACAGCCTCCGTGCTGTGGGAGCACTGCTCAGCAGTAGCCAAAACATTGGTGTGTTATCAACACCCTTCTAGCTACAACTACAAAGCACAGCACTATGAGGGCTGCTATGGGGAAAGTTACCTCCATCCCAGTGTGGCAGGTACACCCACCCCGACAGGAAACGAAACTTCTCTGGACAGGGAGGAGAGGAAAAAAACCCCAAACCCTAGAGGCCGCAGGTTGAAAGCCGAACTGACCAATCCGACACGCGTCAGTACGTGGAAGTGTTGACCTTTTGGCCAATGGGGAATAAAACAACCACAGATCAGATTCGACAAGGGTAAAAATGGGGCCCCGCCGGAGGGCATTTTGAGTCAGTCCTCCTCGGAGCAGCGGGTCTGCAGTCAGGGGCTCTCCCCTTGGGTCGGGATGCCGCCCTAGGTAACTCCTCGAAGTTGAGAGCCCTCATCTTTTAGGTGAGCGACATGCGCATTTTGAGTCATCATTTTTAGACCTTAAGAATTCTTAAGTGGGCTGTGTAGTACTAATTCCCCTTACATCATTGAGCCTGTGGTTCACTAATGTTATCGTGGTTCTAACTAACTTTTTTACTGAAGAATAGATCTGATTTTTAACACCTGTTGGATTTGATTGTGTGAGCCTCCGTAACATTAAATTGGAGTAGTCGGCAGGATGATGTTAATAGAGGAATTATTACGGAGGCACGGCTGTAGCCCTTCTCCCCCAGGTATGGAATGGGCAAAGGAGAAGTGGTCCGACCCAGCAGCGGTCGTGGAGAGAATAGAACAATGCCGCGGAAATAGTCGAGATGGCAAAGGCAGTATGTGTGCCATCCTAGGCGCCTGCTTGATTCAAGCGCAAAACCAAAATAATGATTCTGACAGGCTGGCAAAGGATAATTCTAAAAAGCAATGGGAAATAGGTTGTTCGAAGGCAGAATTGAAACGAGAAAAGGAGCGGACGCGTCTATTAGAACGAAAGATTGAAATTATGCTCGCGCAAGCAAAAAAGCCCCCCAGCGTTACCCAAATCTGAAAGTTAATTACGGGCACGGACCCTGAGGATTGGGATGGGGACATTTGGGGAGACTCTGATGAAAACAGCTCTGAAGAGGTAGAGGAATTGGAGGAAAGGGACGCGCGACCCCTTATTAAAACAGAAAGGCACACGGGTCCGCACGGTGGGAACCCCCGAGCCACTGTCCGCACGACCCCTTGGACGGTGGACGGGACCCGAACTCAGTGAATTACAAGCTAAGTTTTCACGCAAGCCGGGCGAAACCGAAACTGAGTATTTGTGGAGGGTTTCTTTAACTGGGGGAGATCGGATACTATTGAGTGATGACAAAGCGAGGGGTTTCTGGGGACCGGGAGTGTTTTTGAGTGACGGACCGGCGGGTGATCAGTCGATAACGTCCCGAGTAGCCTATTGGGCTGGGGGTGTGGACCCCAAGGAGAGAGGAGAACCTGTTACTATCCGGGTAAAGGGATTGTTGGAGTTAACGGAGGAAGTGCAAAAGGCGGCCTGTGTTCAGGCCATGTACGACAGAGGGCAGCAAGGGATAGCGATGGCTGTACCGGTGGACCCCCGCCACCCCTTAGACCCCTTATTAGAGGGCTGCCGGATGCTTTAAAAATACACGTCCAGTCCCTCAGAGAAAGAATTCAGGGGGCCATTGAGCGTAATCAGCAGAACCCGCCCGCGCACGGGATGACCTGGGCGGAAGTACTGCACAGCATAGTAGTTCACGGGCGCGAGATGGGATGGGCGGAGCCGAGCGGTGGCGCGGAGGGTAACAGGAAGGTCCGGCAAGCCAGTCGTAAACGCCGCCCCGAACGGCCTCCCCCCCGGGAGCCTGAGCCTCCTTCCCGGGGTCGGCCGGGTCGGAACGACGATCCCGGAAGGAATGATCTCTGGCGGAAGGCATTGGCACTGGGGGCACCCCGAGCCGTGCTGCACGGGCAGGCCGCTGACGACATCCGGAAGCTGGTGGAATTGCTGGAGGGGAAAACTAGAGACCAAAGGGAAGCGCCAGCAACCCCGCCCCCTCGGGAAGAGAAACTGAACCCTTTCGCGGCACTGCGAGGGGAGTTGGAAGGGCTAAAAACTAGAAGTTGCGGTCTGGGGTTCAGGCCGCCCAATGCGCGTGGTGAATTCTTGCCAACGGTCTGCTGATAAGGAGCCTTGTATACACATTCCTGTGGGTCCAAGACGGATAAGTTTAGAATTTTTAATTGATACGGGAGCCCAAATTAGTGTTTTAAACAAACGACAAGCTAATGAGCTAGGGATTAAACCATCGAGAAAGACTATAAACATAATGGGAGTGACAGGAGCAGCAGAAAAATGTCCCATAGCTCGAACTCAACTTTGGCTACCTGGGGAAAAGAGAATGACTGCTGTGGAAGTGGCTTTGAGCCCCTATGAGGGAAATATACTGGGATTCGATGTGCTGGCGGGCAAACAGTGGTACCTACCCAATGGCAGAGTGTGGAGCTTTGGGGGCAGAGGGTGTTGAAAATATTTTGATAAAGAAATTAAAATCTAATTATATAAAAGAGTTTGGTTTGATTAAGAAGTAAAAAATTGTGAAGCATAGGTATGGGAGTGTTAAGTTTGAAATGTAGTCATAGGAACTTAGGAACTTTAGAAAATGTACTGTGTGTGACTATAAGAATTCAAGTATTGTCTAAAATCAGTTAACCACAGAAACTTTGACAAAGATTTGTTGGTTTGTAGTGTTTTGTTTTAGGAAACTAGGGAAACCGTTATGGACACCAGTTTGCTGCCTGGAAACCCCTTACCCTTCCCACCTCGATCTAATTATCGAGGATTCCAATCAGTAGAGTTAAGTGAGATTAACCAATGATTGTTTTAACGTAAGAATATTAATAAGATGGTGTGACTGAAGGACCAATTATTAGAAAGGTTAAATTTAAGAATAGACATAGTATGCATTTTTATGTAAACTAATATAGATGATGGTGAGAATCGTACTGCGCAGAATCACCTAAGAGAGGTCAAGAAGCGGACAAGTGAGGAAGACTATGGAAGACCACCAGAGGGCTTCTGAAGACCACCAGAGACGTTCACTGCGCTTGCGTAAAGGACATTTACATATGTTAATAGTTTCCCGGAAAACTAATGATTATGTATAACATTTCTCGGAAATCTAGTGAATATGTATAACAGGTGTGCATTTAACCTGCATAGTTAAACCAGACAGGTGCACACGATAGGTGGAGCGATCCCCCATGTGCCCAGCGCTGCAATAAAGGAGTGCCTGCTTCTTAACTTCTCATTGCTGTTAAGGAGTTTTATTCCGGATTTCGGCAACAAGGGGCAGGGGCTACCCACGTGAAAACGTTGCAGGTTGCTCCTGCACTACCGCAATCTAAGGTAACCCGTGTCTCTCAATACCCACTGCCAGCCGCTGCCAAGCGGGGTATTTCGGAAGTAATTAACGATCTTGAGAAGAGACAGATCACAAGTTGTCGTGGTTTAACTCCAGCCAGCAACTAAGGACCACGCAGCCACTCACTCACTCCCCCCCCACACCCAGTGGGATGGGGGAGAGAATCGGGAAAAGAAGTAAAACTCGTGGGTTGAGATAAGAACGGTTTAATAGAACAGAAAAGAAGAAACTAATAATGATAACACTAATACAATGACAGCAGTAATAATAAAAGGATTGGAATATACAAATGAAGCACAGTGCAATTGCTCACCACCCGCCGATCGACGCCCAGTTAATCCCTGAGCAGCGATCCCCCGCCCCCACCCCCCCCAGTTTATATACTAGACGTGACGTCACATGGTATGGAATACCCCGTTGGCCACTTTGGGTCAGCTGCCCTGGCTGTGTCCCCTCCCAACTTCTTGTGCCCCTCCAGCCTTCTCGCTGGCTGGGCATGAGAAGCTGAAAAATCCTTGACTTTAGACTAAACATTACTTAGCAACAACTGAAAACATCAGTGTTATCAACATTCTTCTCATACTGAACTCAAAACATAGCACTGCACCAGCTACTAGGAAGACAATCAACTCCATCCCAGCCGAAACCAGGACACAGGTCGCATACATTCCCCTTATAATTCTCCTGTTTGGCCAGTCCGTAAACCAGATGGGAGGTGGCGACTAACAGTTGATTATAGGAGATTGAACAGTAATACCCCACCATTAACTGCTGCTGTTCCGAGCATAACCTCAATAGTAACGGCAATACAGGCCGCGGCCCACCCATGGATGGCTGCTTTAGATGTCAAGGATATGTTTTTTATGATTCCCCTAAGGGAAGAGGACAAACCCCAGTTCGCCTTCACTTGGGAGGGGACACAAAACACCGTTAATTGGCTTCCCCAGGGATAGAGGCATTCCCCCACTATTGCCCTCAATGCTTTAGCCAAGCTTCTTGATGCTGTGGAAGTGCCATCAGGTGTTCACATATATCAATATATAGATGATATCCTAGTCGGTGGGGATAACAAGGAACAGGTAGGGCAAGTGGCTGAGGCCATCTGGAATCTGTTAGTCAAGAATGGGCTAGACATTCCATCTTCTAAATGTCAAGGTCCTGGACAAGAAATTAAATTCCTGGGGGCATGGTGGATAGCTGGAGCAGTTGCGGTACCCGACGACACTCTTATCAGCTATTGAAAAGGGACAGACTCCGGGCGATAAAACGGAATTACAGCAGCTGCTAGGTACTTCAGGCTACTGGAGAAAACATATACCAGGGTTCTCAGTGATTGCCCGGCCTCTCTATGACTTGCTCCAAAAGAATAGGAAATGGGATTGGACTTTGCAACATACGGAAGCCCTTAACACTTTGAAAGATGAGCTTAAGGCTTATCAGAGACTAGGCCCGTTGCACCCGCGAGACCCGTTAAGGGTGGAATGGGGATTTGCCGCACATGCTTCGTACTGTGGCGTGTTTCAAAAGGGACCGCAAGGACCAGCTAGGCCTTTCTTATTCTCTTCCACTTCATTTAAGGAGACTGAACAACGATACTCAGATTGGGAAAAAGGGGGTCCTTTCCCTCACTAGAGCGGTTAAGGAGGCTGAAAAGCTGCGCGCATCACAAGATGTTATAGTACAGGGCCCTTTCCCTCTCTTAAACTCAGTCCTCAATGGGTCGCCTCCTCCCGAGGGAGTAGCCCAAAAGGCCACAGTTAGGAAATGGTATGCATACCTAGAAGGGATGTGTCAGCTGTGGGAGCACTGCTCAGCAGTAGCCAAAACATTGGTGTGTTATCAACACCCTTCTAGCTACAACTACACAGCACTATGAGGGCTGCTATGGGGAAAGTTACCTCCATCCCAGCCAGACCCAAACCAAAACTACATCACAGGGAGACGGCAAACTTCATCTTTCTTTAGCAGCCATTAGAAAAGGGAGATGGGCATGGGAAAGCAGGGCGATCCTTTGTTGCCCTTGAACCCTATGTTACTGAGGCATCTGAGACGCCCACTGGAAGGCGCCTTCATCTCTTCTATATCCCCAAGCGATCGGGTGAAGTTTGGTGACACAGGCGTGTAAGTGACCCGAGGACTTCACCTTTATTTAGTCTTCCCGGGGAGGAGATGGAAACGGTTTACCTGAAGTAGATGGAAACTGACATATGATGTTTCCTTGAAACTGCACTGGTGCAGTGTTTGCTTACTGAATGATTGAGCTAGGTAACATCTATTGTTCTGTCTGCGTCAACTCCCTAAGGTATCTGGAAGGTGTTCCCGCTTCTGGGGGCGGGGGAATTTTGAAGAAGCTAGGTATGGCTTTGTTATGGGTTTGTGTGGCGTGGGGTTTTTTTGGTCGCGGGGGAGGGGGTCGCGGGGGAGGGGGCCGCAGGGGTGGGGGCCGCAGGGGTGGCTCCTGTGGGAAGCTGCTAGAAGCTCCCCCGGCTCCAAGTCGGACCCGCCTCCGGCCCAGGCTGACCCAATCGGTGACGGCGGTAGTGTTGTCCCACAAGTGGGGGCGTTTACTCGGTGTGTGAAACGCCAATATACACACAGAGCAGAGGTATTTTATTCCAATTCATGTTTGCGCAAAGATGGGGGCTAGGTGGTAATCCACATAGCTAGCACACCTCATGCCTAAACGGGCAAGCAATTTATACGGTTCAGTTATACATATTCAATTTCCAAAGTTCTTCCCCAAAACTATTACTGGTAGTCGCTTATCTAGTACAGTTTCTATTGGGTTAAAGTTTCCCCGCTTCGAATTAAAGGTACAGTGTTCTTTTATTCTACAGCGCATGCTCAAGGAGAGTGGGGGGGGTAAGTCTTTTGGTCTTGAATTGAGTCGGTGGTCGTGATCTCCCCCTGCCGCCTTTACCTTTCCTCCAGTTATCAAAGATTTTTTGCTGACTTCATGGCTATTAGCAATTTTTCAACTTTTAGGCGCCTCCTGGGGTAGGATGTTCCCTTCTTATCAGTCTTTTAGTTCTTCTTCAGGGGCACAGTCGTTAGCACGGCATGCCTTGTGTATACAAAGGGTATCTTATTTCACAAGACCTTTGTGGTCGTCTTAAGTACATCACTCCTTAAGTATATCATTTCTCAAGTACATCAGTAGTGCCTCTGGGATAACGTATTTAAGAAGGGGAACCTGCAGGGAGTAGGGGGATTGGAATGCGAGAGGAACACCCATGCAGATACCGAGGTCAGTGAAGAAGGAGGGGGAGGAGGGCCGCCTGAGGAGGTTGATGCCCCTGCAGCCCGTGGTGAGACGGCAGGCTGTCCCCCTGCAGCCCATGGAGGTGAACGGTGGAGCGGAGGCCCCCGAAGATGGCCGTGACTCCATGGGAAAGCCCGCGCTGGAGCAGTGTGTGACTGAAGATCCGCCCGCGGAAAGGACCCACACCAGGGAAGTTCGGGAAGAACTGCAGCCCGCGGAAAGGACTCACGTTGGAGACGTTCGTGAAGGACTGTCTCCTGTGGGAGGGACCCCACGGTGGAGCAGGGGACGAGTGAGGAGTCCTCCCCCTGTAGGAGGAAGGAGCGGCAGAGACAATGTGTGGCGAGCTGACCCCAACCCCCATCCCCTGTTCCCCTGCGCCGCCGGGGGGAGGAGGTAGAGAGAACCGGGAGTGGAGTTGAGCCGGGAAAGAGGGAGGGGTGGGGGGAAGGTGTTCTAAGGTTTGGTTTTACTTCCTAATATCCTTGTTTTGATTTGATTTGTAGTAAATTAAATTGATTTTGTTTCTTCCCCAAGTTGAGCCTGTCTTTTGCCCGTGACCGTAAGTGGTGAGTGATCCCTCCCAGTCCTTATCTCCACCCACGAGCCTGCCTTTATATTTTCTCCTCATCCTGTTGCAAATATTCTGGTAAAGAAATCAAAATTTAATCACATAGAAGAGTTAGGTTTGATTAAGAAGTAAAATTGTGAAGCATAATGTATAGGATTGTTAAGTTTGAAATGTAGCCATAGAAACTTTAGGAACTGTGTTATGTGTGACTATAGGAACCTTAATATTGTTGAAGTTTGAAATAGCTAACCATAGAAACCTCACCAGGAAGTTACTGGTCTTTCTATGTTTTGTTTCAAGAAACTAAGGGAACCGTCATGGACACCAGTTTGCTGCTTACCCTTCCCATCTTGATTTGAGTATCGAAGATTCCAATCAGTAGAGCTAAGTGTAACTGACCAATGATTGTTTTTAAATAAGAATATTGATAAGGTTATATAATCAAAGGACCAATCATTATACAGGTTAAATTTAAGAGCGAGCATAGTATGCATTTTTATGTAAAGAGCTTATGTAACAATGACCTGACAGAAAAAGTCTATAAAAACTGATGGATTTTGATACTAAGTTGGACACGCCTTTGGAGGAGCGATCCCCCGTGTCCCCAGCGCTGCAATAAACGAAGTGCCTGCTTCTTAACTTCACAATGGTGTTAAGGACTTTTATTCCGGATTTCGGTAAGAATCCCAACGTGGCCGGGGTGGGGGGAGCGAGCGAGCGAGCGGCTGCGTGGTGCTTTGTTACCGGCTGGGCTGAAACCACGACAGTCTTATACATTCAGAGAGACTGGGCGATTACCATAGGTTTTAGAAGCCTGTGGCGCCTGGTGGAATTCACGTCTCGCCTCGCAGGCAACGTTGCCGATACTTTGCTCCAAACCAGAGCGAGCAAAGGGTTATTATTAAACAGTGATCCACTGAAGAATCGTAGAATCCTAGAGCAGCCCAGGTGGGAAAGGACCTTGAAAGATCATCTGCTCCATCCTTCCGTGGGAAAGGGAGCCTAGATGAGATTATCTAGCACCCTGTCCAATCGCACCTTGAAAACCTCTAGCCATGGGGACTCTACCACATCCCTGGGGAGGCTGTTCCAGTGGATGATTGTTCTCACTGTAAAAAAAAAAAAAAAAAAAAAGTCAATAGTCAGTCTGTCTTGTATCGAGATGAAATCTCTCTCCTGGGGCAACTTGTACCCATTGCCCCTTGTCTTCCCCATGTGGCTCCTTGTGAAGAGAGAGCCTCCCTCCTCTTTGTAGCCACCCTTTAAGTACTGGAATACTGTGATGAGGTCCCCCCTGAGCCTTCTCTTCTCCAAGGGAGAAAAGACCAAACTCCTTCAGTCTTTCCTCATAGGGCAGGTTCTCCAGCCCTTTGATCATCTTCGTGACCCTCCTTGGGACTCTCTCCGGTCTGTCTGCGTCTTTTTTTGAATTGTGGGGACCAGAAGTGGACACAGTGCTCCAGGTGCGGCCTGCAGGGGTGGCCTCTGTGAGAAGAGGCCAGGGTCTGCCCTGTGCCGGACACAGCTGGTTCCAGCCAGCTAGGCACCGGGCTCACCGCAGGCCAAAGCTGAGCAACTCGGCGAAGCTGGTGGTGCCCCTGTGGAAACATATTTAAGAAAGGGCAAAACGCTGTCCGGGGCAGGTATTTCCCTGCTGCCCGTGGATCCGGCAGGTGGATATTTCCTGAAGGAACTTTTTCATCCTATTTTCTCTCCCTGTCCTGTTGAGGAGGGGCAGTGAGAGAGCAGCTGGGTGGGCCCCTGGCAGCCGGCCAAGGTCAACCCGTCAACCCATCGCAAAGCCTAAAAGGCAGATTCCTCCATGTAGCAGTTGAAGGGGGTTGGTGGTTTAAAGAATGATAGTGACTGGGGTAGGAACAGGACGTTTTGGAGATAGGAAAGTCGGGAAATATCTGGGGATCCAGTCACTTTGGGTGGGCGGGGGGGGGAATTTCAAGAGAAAAAGCCTTCTTTCTGAGCAATAAGAGGTTCTTGTGAGAAAAAGGATCTTGACTCCATTTTCTTTCTCACTTGGTAATAAAAGTGATAAAGAACTGGAACTCCTGTGTGCAAAGGGATGAAAATGTGCGGAGCCCGTTGGATTCTCTTTGTGTGTGCGCATTGGAAACCCAGGAACAGCTATGAAGAGGTCATGGAGTAGATGCGAGCTTGGTCTTGCTAAACTTGATTAAAACAGAGCCTTAGAGAAGGCAATGCCTTGAGGATGTGAAGGGTAAAAGGACAATAAGTAAGGCTGGAGATGTAGTTCCTGACCCTTTTGTCGGGAAGGATTAGGACTGAATGTTGATTTGACTGAAGCGCAGGTACCAATCCGTCTTCCGTAACTGAAATTTCAGTAGCAAAGGAGACCCAAAGCTGAGAATTGGGCACCGATGATGCTTTTGATACTGTCCAGGTTTCCCCTAGCAATGACCCCAGAGCTCTGAGGGCGATAGTCAAGGGCATGGGGGCCCAGGTGGTGTTCTCCTCAGTCCTGCCGGTGAGGGGAAAGGGTGGGAGGAGGAGGGCACTGATAATGCGGGTCAAGAATTGGCTGCGGAGCTGGTGCTGGTGACAGGGTTTTGGGTTCTATGACCATGGGCCCCTGTTTGTGGGTCAGCGTCTGCTTGGGAGAGAGGGGATCCACCTCACTAAGCGGGGCAAAGGTATTTTTGCCAGTAGGCTAGCTGACCTCATTAGGAGGGCTTTAAACTAGGAATGAGGAGGGGAGGGAGAGAGTAACCAGCAGCCCTGCGAGGCAGCGACGGACAGGGTCACTGAGCAAAGCGCAGGGGTTGATGTGACAGGAAGGGATCACAAAATCACCAAAACGGGGCTTAAGCAGGGTCACCTCCAGCATTTGCATGTAAGCAAGGAAGTGCCTACAAGGCACCATTATGGAGAAATCCCCAAAACCCCTTCTGGGGAGTCAACATGCTGGGGGTGCCTCTCTGAAGTGCCTGTACACTAATGCACGCAGTATGGGGAATAAGCATGAGGAGTCAGAGATGCGTGTGCAGTTGCAGGGCTACGATCTTGTTGGGATCATTGAGACGTGGTGGGATGGCTCCCGTGACTGGAGTGTTGCAACGGAGGGCTACGGGCTCTTTAGGAAGGACGGGCTGGGAAGACGAGGAGGGGCAGTGGCCCTTTTATGTGAGACAACAGCTGGAATGCATGGAGCCCTGCCTGGGGAGGGCTGATGAGCCGACTGAGAGCTTA
The DNA here is from genome assembly GCF_026419915.1 of Harpia harpyja. Lineage (NCBI taxonomy): Eukaryota > Metazoa > Chordata > Aves > Accipitriformes > Accipitridae > Harpia > Harpia harpyja. The sequence goes on from NC_068968.1 coordinate 10,742,858, forward strand.
TGGGCAAGGATTGAAGAGAAGATGGGTAAGGGTGGCATTCTAGTGGGTGTCTGCTATAGGCCACCCGACCAGGAAGAACAAGCGGATGAGGCCCTCTACAGACAGATAAGATGGGAGCAGCCTCGCGTTCGCAGGCCCTGGTGTGGCAGTACACTCCCCCCACCTCCCAAGCCGGAAACGAAACTTCTCCAGGCAGGGAGAAGAGGAAAAAAAAACCCTAAACCCTAGAGGCCGCAGGTTGAAATTTGAACTGGCCAATCGAGACGTGCCAGGTACACAGAGGTGACCTTCTTAGCCAATAGCGATTAAATGACCACAGATCAGATTCGACAGGGGTAGAAATGGGGTCCCGCCGGAGGACATGTTGGAATCAGTCCTCCTTGGAGCAGCGGGTCTGCAGTCAGGGGCTCCCCCTTGGGTCAGGGCACCGCCCGAGGTAATTCCTCGAGGGAGAGAGCCCTCATCATCTTTTAGGTGAGTGATATGCGCGTTTTGAGTCATCATTTTTAAATCTTAAGGATTCTTAAGTCAGCTGTGAAGTATTAATACTCTTTACATCATTGAGCCTGTGGTTTTATAAAATGTTACCGGAGTTCTAACTAACTTTTGCTGAAGAATAAATCTGAGCTTTAACACCTGTTGGATTTGATTGTGCATGCCTCCGTAACACCTGGTCCTCACGGGGGACTTCAACCACCCCGATATCTGCTGGAGGGACAACACAGCAGGGCATAAGCAATCTAGGAGGTTCCTGGAGTGCATTGACGACAACTTCCTCACCCAAGTGATAGAGGAGCCAACGAGGAGAGGTGCTCTGCTGGACCTCCTACTGACCGACAAGGAGGGGCTCGTTGGGGATGCGAAGGTCAAAGGCGGCCTTGGCTGCAGCGACCGTGAGATGGTGGAGTTCAGGATCCCGAGAGGAGGGAGGAGGGTAAAACACAAGCTCACGTCCCTGGACTTGAGGAGAGCCGACTCTAGCCTCTTCAGGGATCTGCTTGGAAGCGTCCCATGGGATAAGGCCCTGGAGGGAAGAGGGGCCCAAGAAAGCTGGTTAATACTGGAGGGTCACCTCCTCCAAGCTCAAGAGCGGTCCATCCCAACGAGCAGGAAGTCGGGCAAAAATGCCAGGAGGCCTGCGTGGATGAGCAACGAGCTCCTGGCCAAACTCCAGCACAAAAAGGAAGCCTGCAGGGGGTGGAAGCAAGGACGGGTAACCTGGGAGGAATACGGAGACATTGTCCGAGCACGCAGGGCTGAGGTTAGGAAAGCTGGAATTCCCACCTGGAATTGAATCTGGCAAGGGAGGTCAAAGACAACAAGAAGGGCTTCTATAAGGGCTTCTACTTAGTGGGCATGGTTGAAGGTTGGACTCGATGATCTTAAAGGTCTTTTCCAACCTAAACGATTCTATGATTCTGTAAGTACATAGGTGACAAAAGGAAGGCTATGGAAAAATGTGGGCCCTCTGCTGAATGAGGCGGGGGGACCTGGTGACACAGGACATGGAAAAGGCTGTGGGACTGCAGCGGCCCCTTCTCTCCCTTCCCCCCCCCCGCCGGTACCTGCCACCCTTTCTCTTCTGTCCTGGGACTTCGAGGTGACCTGCTGAAAGAAAATGGTGTCCACCTGCCGCAACTGCAAGGCTGCGGCTGCAACCCAAACGGAAGCGCTACAGCCTACCTGTGCTGACATCTCCCCACAAACAGACCTCCCAAGGACTGATATAGCTGTCTAGACCTCGGGCCGCATGGAGCTCCAGTACCTGGAAGTCCCCCTAGCACCCGAAGGCAGCGGTGGACGTCATAGCTGCAAGCGTGCCCAGCTGGAAGATCTCCTTGGACAAGTAACTATGCTACAAGAGGAGCTCGACAGGCAGCACGGTATCCGGGAATGCGAGCAGGGGATCGATGCGTGGTATTGTACGCTGTCCCGGGCTGAGCGACAGCCTGCCTTAAGGCTGCGCAAGAGGAAGGTAAGCCTGAATCCAACCTCGAGCTGACTGATGCAAGGCACTCACAAGATGAAGGAGACTGGATGCTTGTCTGTGCTTGGGGTAGAAGGAAGAACCCTCCCCATCTCCTGAATTGTCCCTACATAACAGACAGGATGCTCTGGGGTTGGAGACTGAAGAACATGTGAGTAACGGACAGGATCCAGGACAAGCCAACCATGCAAAGCTGACCCAACCACCCACCCGCATTAGAACCAGCGCTGCCAGAAAAGCACGCAAGGTATTAGTAATTGGAGATTCCCTACTGAGAGGCACCGAAGCACCCATTTGCTGTCCAATCAATTTCCCTAGAGAAGCCTGCTGCCTACCAGGAGCTCGCATTCGTGGCGTCACTGAGAGGCTGCCGAGCCTGGTGAACCCTGCAGATTATCATCCGCTCCTACTATTCCGTGTAGGGTCTGGCGAGGCAACTTAGAACCCTCCCAAGAGACTATACGTCCCTCGGAGCAATGTTAAAAGGATCGGGAGCACAGGTGGTGGTCTCCTCTATCCTCCCAGTCAGAGGAAGGGGTCCAGGAAGGAGGAGACGAATTGAACAGGTGAATGCCTGGCTGCGTAGCTGGTGCCACGCTCAAGGTTTTGGCTTCTATGATCGTGGATCTACCTTTGAGAAGCCGGGTCTGTTGGGAGCTGATGGGATTCACCTGACCAAGCGGGGCAAGAGGGTCTTTGCCAACAAGCTGGCCAGACTTACAAGGAGGGCTTTAAACTAGACTCAGCGGGGGAAGGGGACGGAGTTTTGAGCAACAGAGAAGAGCCAGGGGCTGCTGATGCGTTAGGAACCAACAGGGGAACACCTGAGAAATGCCGCAAAGGAACTGGGGCTTGATCCTCCAAAAAGGTGACACGGTCGACAGCCCAGCTGAAGTGCCTCTATACCAATGCATGCAGCACGGGTAACAAACAGGAGGAGTTGGAAGCCACTGTGCAGAAGGAGCAGAAGGGAGCTGGCAGCTCTTTAAGGACGTTTTTCTTAGCGCACAAGAGCTCTCGATCCCCATGCGTAAGAAATCAGGCAAGGAAGGCAGGAGACCAGCATGGCTGGGGAAGGACCTTCTGGTCGAGCTGAAGCGCAAGAAGGAAATGCAAAGGCAGTGGAAGCGGGGACACGCATCCTGGGAAGAATATAGGGATGCTGCCCGGGTGTGTAGGGATGGGATCAGGAAAGCTAAGGCACAGCTGGAGCTGAATTTGGCAAGGGATGTGAAGAATCATAAGGAGGGCTTCTACAGGTGCGTTGGTCAGAAAAGGAAGAGTAAAGAAAACGTACGCCACCCCCACCCCCCTCCGATAAAGAAGACGGGAGATCTAGTGACAACCGACATGGAGAAGGCTGAGGTACTCAACGACTTTTTTCCTCCCTTTTCGCTGGCAACCACTGTTCCCACATCTCTCAAGTCCCTGAACCTCAAGGCCGGGACTGGGGGAACAAAGTCCCTCCCATCGTAGGAAACGATCCAGTTCGAGACCACCTGAGGAACCTGAACGTACACAAGTCCTGCACCTGGGGAGGAACAACCCCATGCACCGGTATATGCTGGAGGCCGACTGGCTGGAAAGCAGCTTTGCAGAAAAGGACGTGGGGGGCTCCTGGTGGACACCAAGTTGAACGTGAGCCGACAATGTGCCCTTGCCGCAAAGAAGGCTAAGGATATCCTTAGCCCGATATAGAGGAAAGCAGGGTTTATGTATGTTACAATACAGTTGTGTAGACCAATCAAATTGCTCACTATCCCCGGGGGCGCAGGGCACCACAGGCCACCCTTGGGCAGCTTTGGGGGCACTGCCTATTTTTCTAAAAGCCTCCTACCCAGCTTAGCGCAAATCCTATCTTGATCTGCCCTCCAGCCCTCAAGCCACCAGTGCTGAACACAGGCTTTGTATTTTATTTTCTCCCAGGAGGCGTGCAGCTTAGAAACGTCTGCAACTGAAGCGGGGCTTTCAGGGAACAATTTAGAGCAACTTCTGTCGGTTCTGCGAAATGTTCTGAAAAGTTAAGGCCTGCCCTGCCCTGCCCTGCCCTGCCCTGGCAAAAGCAGTCATTTGACTGGAGGGAGCAGCACCAAGAAGCCACAAGCACGTTTGGGGTGGACTTGATGCGGTAATAAATAACAAGAAATAGTACTTCTAGCTACAACAGCCTCTTCTGAGACCTCGTTGCCCGCCCGCAGGGTCGCAGCACTACACGGAACAGAGCACTACACGGCACAGAGCACTACACGGCACAGATCCCTCCGCGGAGTCGCCCGACGTCGTCTCCCTCCGCGCCCCGGTCGGATCCCTCCGCGCCCCGGTCGGATCCCTCCGCGCCCCGGTCGGATCCCTCCGCGCCCCGGGGGCACGCAAACTCCCTGAGCCCCGGTAAGCGCCAGGTCGACGAGGGCGGACCCGCCAAGGGGGCGGGGACAAGCGGCAACGACAGACGAGACAGCCAATCGAGACGCGGGATCGGCCGGCGGCGATCTGGCGGCCCAATGGGCGCCGCGGAGGGCCTGGCCGAGTGGAGGAAGCGCGGGGGCGACAACGGGCGTTGTCGTGGCTGGCGAGATTGTTGGGGCGCGGGCCGCCCGGCCCGGTGGCGCCACTACTGTCTTCGGAAAGATCACCGGCAAGGCGCTTCCCCGCCAACGTCATCTACGAGGACGAGGAGGTAGCCGCGGCTTTGCTCTGTGCGCGGTTCCTCTTCCCTTCCCCCCCTCCCCCTCCCCCTGCGCTCGCAGGCACCCTGAGCCGAGGACCCGTTGCGCGGTGCCCGGGAGCGCGGCAGGGCGGGTGGCGGCGTTGCTGCGGGTGGGTGGGTGGCTGGAGGGACGGGGGACGGACGGGGCCTCTCTGGGTTGTGGCGCTCTCTACTGCACCATCCCTAAAACATCGCGCTTCTTCGGTACCCCCCCCCGCCCCCGGCTGCTGCGGCGCGTACCGGGTTGCCGGTGTTGCCCGGCTCGCCTCGGTTCCCAGCCCCACCGCGTCGTGCGCGTGCGTAGAGGAGGGCCTCTGACGGTAACGCACTTGGTGGCAGCCGCAGACGTCTGCCGCCCGATATCCCTTTGGCACTGCAAGTCGCGCGAAGTTTGCTGCCGAGGGATGGGAGTGGTCCTGCCTCGTGTGGGATGATAGTCTTGAAACCAGAGCAGCGACCGTAATGAGTTAGTTCTGCATAGGAGAAATGCAGGTCTCGATGTGCCTCGTAACAGCATTATAGAGATTTCACAGCTCTGCTGTGCTAGGCTTTGGTTCTGAACCCCCAAACTGGATTATTAAAGCAAAGAATTACAGCTTTTCTTATTTTTCTTAACAAAAAGCTAGAAACCGGTCATCCTGCGGGCTGCAAAAGCTTCCCAGATCTTGTTTCTGTGGCGAAGTGGGACCGTGATAACAGCATGCTTGCGAGGTTCGCGCATGCTGGTGCACCACAACGTGCTAGGAACCAGAGTGAGCTGCTTAGACTGTGGGGAAAAAAATGCAGCCGTTGCCTACACGATGTTAACTTTAAGTTAGTATCCCGTATAATTTTGTTATTAAAATGCTGAAGATTAACAGTTAGGGATGCCTTCTGCTTTTGAAGGTAGGGTTTATGTGCAGTACAGAAGACAGGCTCGTACTAGGCACTTGCAGGCTTCCTGCGATTATGCTTTCGTTCAATACTTGAGCTCCCTGTCGCATGGAAAACGAATGGCCGCTGATCTTCCACTTCACCAAACTCTTTGCTGGTTCAGTTAAGCCGTTTGTCTCCTGCCTCTGTGGTGGACCACATCGAATAGAAAAACTGCTTAGGAAATGATCAGCCCAAACTGAAACATACTGGAGGTCGCTAATCTGAAGTACTGGCCCGTCTCCTTGCCCCCATCATCTTGCGTGCACTTCTGGAGGGGGCTCTGTAAATATGTTGTATTTTGTGTATAGAAATTATTAATATCGCGTAAGAAAAATCAACGTTTCGGCTTGCGTTTGGGGTATCTGGCAATCTGCTTCTGTACGAGTTCAGTGGGGCGTATTGATTTGCTTAAGCTATTGCCTTTCTCTGAAGCCAATTGCGTTTTAACTGTTTACTCTTCCTCCAGCGCCTTGCGTTCCATGATCTTTCGCCCCAAGCTCCGACGCTTTTCCTAGTCACGCCTAAGGAGCCAATTATCGGGTTATCTGACGCAGAAGATTCTGGTGAACCTGTAAGTACTGCGGAAGCTTTCTGTGGGCTAAACTGTACCTGTAATTAGTTCCTAATTTACTAGACTCTCTCTCCCATCCCCCCTTTTCCTCTTGATAGGGCACACGCAGTAGGCTATTGTGGGTTTTCTGGCGCTATAATCTTTTGCCT